>NC_090267.1:184537959-185747959 GCF_040414725.1 Anabrus simplex
TTACTTGTAATCGTTACTTTTAACAAAAGTAATTTTTACTTGTAATCGTTACTTTTAACAAAAGTAATTTTTACTTGTAATCGTCACTTTTAACAAAAGTAATTTTACTTGTATTCGTTACTTTCAACAAAAGTATTTTTTTACTTGTAATCGTTACTTTTAATAAAAGTATTTTTTACTTGTAATCGTTACTTTTAACATAAGTCTTTTTTACTTGTAATCGTTACTTTTAACAAAAGTAATTTTTACTTGTAATCGTTACTTTCAACAAAAGTAATTTTTATTTGTAATCGTTACTTTTAACAAAAGTAATTTTTACTTGTAATCGTTACTTTTAACAAAAGTAATTTTTACTTGTAATCGTTACTTTTAACAAAAGTAAATTTTACTTGTAATCATTATTTTTAACACAAGTAATTTTTATTTGTAATCGTTACTTTTAACAAAAGGAATTTTTACTTATAATTTACTTCTTAAATAAAATTTACTGTAATCATTTCATTGTAGTAATTGATATACATCGCATGGAAGCAGAAAGGTGAAAAAATAAATTATGAAGAAGATAACTTTTTCAGTTCTAGAGCAGAACCAGTAGCTTTAACAGTTTTGGATGAGGTACTTCCTTACCTCTTCACTACTTCCAAAGACTTTCCAAAGATGGTCTTCGAATTAAGCACGGGTATTTCTTCAAGTGCCCATGTACGGCGTCTTTTCAGTAAATTAAAAGATATGCTTTCCATTGAAGACGTCGAGGATTAGCGGTGAGAATCTTAGGAACCAATTACTTTATTTGCAAAGTAAATGGAAAACCATTTCAAACACTAAAAGTTATTAACTAAAATAAAAATTATGGGAAAATCCACAGTTCTAGCCTTTCAGGCAAGTAACTCAATGTTGAGAACATCCTAGGGATATGAGCTACATATTTTAGGTAAATAAAATATAATAAAGTATGAGAATATATTCCTTATTTATTCCTTCTTATTATTCTTCTTAATCTGTTTACCCTCCAAGGTCGGTTTTTCACTCGGACTCAGAGAGGGATCCTACCTCTACCGCCATAAGGGCAGTGTCCTGGAGCTTCAGACTTTGGGTCGGGGGATACAACTGGGGAGAATGACCAGTACCTCTTTCAGGCACTCTCACCTGCTATGCTCAACAGGGACCTTGTTGAGGGATGGGAAGATTGGATGAGTCAGGCAAGGAAGAGGGAAGGAAGCGGCCGTGGCCTTAAGTTAGGTACCATCCCGGCATTTGCCTGGAGGAGAAGTGGGAAACCACGTAAAACCACTTCTAGGATGGCTGAGGTGAGAATCGAACCCACCTCTACTCAGTTGACCTCCCGAGGCTGAGCGGACCTCGTTCCAGCCCTCGCACTACTTTTCAAATTTCGTGGCAGAACCAGGAATCGAACCCGGACCTCTGGGGATGGCAGCTAATCACACTAACCACTACACCATAGAGGCGGACTTTATTCATTCCTAAAAATTAAAATCATTTCTTAATCATCCTTATCCGGTCTATTAGATGAGCAGTTTGCCTTTTCTACCACTGCGTGCGCTAATGTGAGTCAATGCAGAGTTTCACTTAAGCACTTATAACTACTTTCGGTGTGGAAATATTGCACAAAAAAAAAATCAAAAAATGCCTGAGGGCATTCAACCAAGGAACACATTACAGAAAGAATTATGTAAATAAATTAATTTGGCTAGGAATTGAATCAAAAAGAAAACCAGAAAAGAAACAAGCGATTTTAGGCTGTTTTTTCGGAACTGCATTTAGACTGGAAGTGATTTTAGAAATTTGTTCTTTTAGTTTCATAGAGATGTTCCTGACTCACAACTTGAAACTTTTGCGGGCCCTTTAGCCCTTAAATGTTCGTCACAATTGAGGAAATTGCTTAATTTTACGTTTTTGGTAACTTGGGGACCCCCCCCCCCCACATTCCTCATGGGAAATGTTTTTAACATTAAAAGATGTATGTATGTTTAGTTATCAGCCCGAAGGCTGGTTGGATCGTCAACAGTTCCGCCATAAGCTGTCATAGATGGCTAGGCATCACTGAAGAGGCGTACTAGGGAAATGAGGAGTGAGGTAGTTCCCCGTTGCTTTCCTCACCGAGCCAGAAGTTGCTATTACATATCAGTCTGCCAAGCCCACTGAAATGCATGCACCAACCGACCCCATGAGCAATATTTTCACACCATTCATGGCAGGGACTGGCTGCGTAAGGAATGGTATTACTAGTATCGCTCATACCTCAGTCACTTTTATATTGTCAAAGCCAAGTATAAGACAGAGACAGATCTATGAAAGTAACAAAATTACTCTAGCCCATACCAGAAGACATAGTGCACTGTAAATACTAGGTCCTGCCAGCAAAGGCATCATTAAAAGATAATTTCAAAAATTCCAATATATGACGTTTAGTCTCGCCTAGTGTTGAGAGCTATTTAATGCCCCTATGCTAAAAACACATTAAAAGAAGTAATAGTTCTCTTCCTTGAAAACATTTGTATTATTCCAGTCTCATGCGGAAAAATCAGTGGCTACCTTAAGATTAACATTTTGTAAAGTAATTGCAATTTTACTGATTACTTCTGAAAAAATAATTTTTAATCTTGAGTAAAATATTTCTCAAGTAACAGTAATCGAAACCAATTACTTTTTTCTTGTACTTTTCCCATCACTGGTTATCACAAGTTAATCGGGTTCGTATTTTTGGCATGTCCGCTCCATGGCTAAATAGTTAGCGTGCTGGACTTTGGACACAGGGGTCCCGGGTTCAATTCGGGACAGGGTCGGAAATTTTAACCATAATCGGTTAATTCGTCTGGAACGGGGCCAGGGTGTATGTGTCGTCTTCATCATCACTTCATCCTCATCACGACGTGCAGGTCGCCTACGGGTATAAAATCAAAAGACCTGCCACTGGTGATCCGAACTTGTCCTCGGACACTCCCGGCATTTCATTTCATTGTTGGTATATGGGAGGCTCACATGGCCTCTAGCTCAAGCAATACCATGCAGTCTTAAGACAGTTCGGAGATGGAATAACAAGAACGAGGTGAAGAAGGAATTCTAGATCATAGGACACATAACAAGGCTTCTAAAAGAACTACTCTTTTTCGGACGAGTTGGCCGTGCGGTTACGGGCGTACAGCTGTGAGCTTGCAGCCAGGAGATAGTGGATTCGAACCCCACTGTCGACAGCTCTAAAGGTGGTTTTCCATGGTTTTCTATTTTCACACCAGGCAAATGTGGGTCTGTACCTGATTTAAGGCCACGGTCACTTCCTTCCTACCGGGCGAGTTGGCCGTGCGCGTAGAGGCGCGCGGCTGTGAGGCTTGCATCCGGGAGATAGTAGGTTCGAATCCCACTATCGGCAGCCCTGAAAATGGTTTTCCGTGGTTTCCCATTTTCACACCAGGCAAATGCTGGGGCTGTACCTTAATTAAGGCCACGGCCGCTTCCTTCCAACTCCTAGGCCTTTCCTATCCCATCGTCGCCATAAGACCTATCTGTGTCGGTGCGACGTAAAGCCCCTAGCAAAAAAAAAACTTCCTTCCTACTCCACGCACTTTCCTATCCCACCGTCGCCGTAAGATCGATCTGTGTCGGTGCAACGTAAACCAAAATTGTAAAAAGAAAAAACTACTCCCGAACGGTATGCTGGAATCGTGTTCAAACTATTGACAACAAACATTTGCGACTATAGGAAAGGTGATTGCCGCATTGGACCTGCCAGTAAGCCGGACTACCTATATCATAGCATACTGTTACTAACCGCAACTAATTAAAGTTACTCGTTTCATCAAACACGTAATTTTACACGGGAACGAACCCGACAGCAATTTCCAGCGACCATTTCAGCTTTTCTACCAATTTTCATGCAATGGGGAACGTTCAACAAAAATACATCCGTCGTTAGTCACAGATAAGCTCATTTGCAGCTAATAACATTATTATTACTATTATTATTTGTATTATTATTATCTCAAAGTAGTAGAGAAGTGATACGACGTTGATTGAAATCTCTCAGGCCAACAATCTGCGTTAGGATCTCATCAACTTCAGTTACCGTTCCATTCGTCATCTTCTAAGCTGGAATATTTTATAAACAAAGCGTTGAACCGTGGTTCATGTCTTTATAGATATTTGACCACCAAATTAATTTCTAACAGTCTACCAGCTTCAGTCACTTATAGAAGTTTTACGTACGTACTGAATATTTAGTGTGCTCTTTGGGAAAAAGTTGTCCCTATTTTAAGTGCAACGTCAGAGATGCCACTAGCTAGTAGTGATACGATCTCTGTACGTCAGACTTACTAACTGGGGACAATAACCACCAGCGTAGTGTATTTCTCTCTCCCTCTCTCTCTCTCCTCGATCAATATCATCCACCCTAATTCTCAATTCCTTCAATTATCAGTAGGGCATGCAATTATTGATGAGACATGATCATACAGTTGATTCATCATTGGCATCCCCTCTGTTAATCAGTCATTTAGATGACTAATAACCTAGTAATCTCCTTCAACGACATAAAATGAGAGTTCCTGCCAATAGAGCTCTCCCTCTCTAGTTTGTTTTGCATTCTTCTAAACAGAGAGTCAATCCTAAGTAGACTGCATGGTTCTAGTCCTGTGGTCTATATTTCCCTCTGTGGGCGGCGGCGTGCTTTACAGGGTCCAAAAATATAATACAGCCAAACGTTCGGGACACGTAGAAGAAGGAAATATGTTGTATGGATATAGGGCTACAACTCTACATACTACATTTTGGTGGGAAACACAGAACGCGCCAGTATACCACATGACACATAATTCTTCAATAATATTAATAATGTTAATTGTTGTACGTCCCACTAACTAATTTTTTTGTTTTCGGAGACGCCGAGGTGACGTAAATCTACCGACACGAGGCTGACGTATTTGAGCACCTTCAAATACCACCGGACTGAACCAGGATCGAACCAGCCAAGTTGGGATCAAAGGACCAGTGCCTTAATAGTCTGAGCAACCAAGTCCGACCATAATTGTTCAAAAATGCTCAATGTTAGCATTGGTACATACATCAGTCCACCGTCACATTGAATCCCGGATGTAATGATGGCGGGTTGATGCATGTATCAATGATAACGGTGAATATTTTGAACATTAAATGTTCAGTGTTCAGCAGTAGTCATCCTTGCAATGCTCTGAACTTAGCAGCGTGGGTTGGTGACCACGGTCATCCTGGTCTGCTGGAAGAGGGGAGTAAAGTATCAGGGTGTCTTGAACCCCCCTGCGAATGGTACACATCAGTAGAAGGGTGGATACTCCTAGGTATTCACCTTTTCTTCACAGTGGCAGATCCTTTACCTTATTCCTTTTTTATTGTCCTAATGTTATGTTAAGTAATGATGTTCATATCCACACTCCACGATCCACTCTGGAAGAAGTTCATGAACCATCACCTCCGGAATTGCGAAGGTTAATCTCTTCGCCTTCAGTGTGTGTCCAACGGATCGCACTGTCTTCTTAGAGACAGACCATGTTTACAGGACGAAATTTCAGTATTTATTACGACCCGATCTGTCACTTGGGCCTCGTGTTGGCCCCAGCAATATAAATCCTACGTGTTAATCAACGGGTACTATAGGAGGGTAGGCTGTTCGAACCAACCCTATTGGTAGTTCCGCTTGATCCGCCACGTGGTAATGAGCCTTCTTGGGGCTTGCTGGTTCCCCCGAGAACCACACAGAAGAATATATTAATAATGTCGACTTACCTTTTCTGTACTTCTCTCAACCATCTCCTTAGTTCAACTTGTCTTAGTGAAGTCTTGTTTTCTTCCAACTTACCACATATATGATGTAGCTTTCAAGATGCTTGTTTCCTGTATTCAAGATTTCAGTATCAAATCTGAGTGCAGTCAGTAGGCATTTAATTACCTGAAGATGAGATCTAATTAGTAGCTTTTTACATTGAAATGAAATGGCTCCTAGTGCTGGGATGTGTCCGAGGACGTCGCCTCGCCAGGTGCGGGTCTTTTGATTTGTCTCCCGTAGACGACTTGCGCTTCATGATAAGGATAAAATGATGATGAAGACTGCACATACACCCAGTTTCTGTGCCAGGGGAATTAAGCATTTATGGTTAAAATTGCTGACCCTGCCGGGAATCGAACCCGGGTCCCCTGTGATCAAAGGCTAGCACGCTAACCATTTAGCCACTGAGCCGGACTATTTTACATTCAACATAATATATAATTATCTCCCGACCTGGATGATGTTAAACTGACCGATTCCTGAGACCATTAATTCTCCACGGTCATCCTGGTCTGCGGTAAACCCACCTGCGAATGGTACACATCCGTAGAAGGGTGGATAGTCCTGTATCCTATCCGTTTTATTTTTTTAATGTTAAATGTTAAGGGTAACTGATTTTTTTTACTATTTGTTTTACATCACACCGACACAGATGGGATAGGAAAGGCCCAGGAGTGGGAAGGAAGCAGCCGTCTTAATTAAGATACAGTCCCAGGATTTGGCTGGTGTGAAAATAGGAAACCACGGAAAACCACCTTCAGGGCTGCCGACAGTGGGGTTCGAACCCACTATTCCCCAGATGCAAGCTTACAGCTGCCCAGCCGTAATTGAGATTTAATGGAAGACAAGAAAATGGATGATCTCCTAGGTCCAACAATCACTGTACCACGAATGGTTGTCAATGAACGGAGATAGGACTGAAAGAACAACAGTGGGAATATTGATTACAAGTAAGTGGAGGGTAAGCCATCCCCATATGGGTTCCGTAGTTTACTGACATATCTCTTGGTTAGTGTTATTTATTTTCTAATCCCTTAGATTCCATCTTCATTTACCTTCTTTTTTTTCTTTTTTTCTTTTTTTTGCTATGGGCTTTACGTCACACCGACACAGATATGTCGTATGACGACGATGAGATAGAAAAGGCCTAGAAGTTGGAAGGAAGCGGCCGTGGCCTTAATTAAAGTACAGCCCCAGCATTTGCCTGCTGTGAAAATGGGAAACCACGGGAAACCATCTTCAGGGCTGCCGGCAGTGGGATTCGAACCCACTCTCTCCCGGATGCAAGCTTACAGTCGCGCGCCACTAACCGCACGGCCACATCACCCGGTTACCTTCATATCAACTTATGGACAAATCATTAAGATAACCATATCACGTCAGATGCAAACACTCTAACGATGCACTCCACGCCTGTGTATGAGCAACCGACTCGAAATCAGGAGGCTGTGAGTTCGGATCGCACTGGTGTCCGGTTGGCCATTTTTATTATGTACTTAATATCTCTTCAACACGTACTATGAACAGATAACACGATCTGATAGATTGATTTCGATTACAACACGGTTGTGAAAATTCAGTATTCATTGATTTGGCCCTCAACGGACAACTTGTACGCACTCTACAGTGTGATGGCATTAGTGCCAGACCTGTAGCTTAGATCCCTTCCACCAGAACAAAGATGACCTAGGCCACCATAACTCAATTGGTAGAGCAACCGACGCGAAATCGGGAGGTTGTGGGTTCGGATCCCACTGGTGTTCGGTATCCCACTTTTGTTCTGTACTTAACATCTCTTCAACACGTACTATGTACGTATAACAGGCCTAATAGGTTGAAAGTGGATTTCGACTACCATGCGGTCGTGAAAATTCAATATTCAAGCATAGTCGATCCTACACCACGGCTGTGCTATGAGATTTTCATAAACATTAGGGGTACGGCCCATCAAAATCCCTAAAGTTTATATTACTCTCTCTGCACAACGGAAGAATGGGCTAGTCAACACTTCCTAATAACCACATAGTATCCATTCTACTGCACAAAAATCCTAGGTCTAGTGATTACTTGGATTAACTTGGATCACGCTTAATATGAAGACTACGAACCCCTTCTTTCAAAATATAGCACTATTCAATTACAAATACACAATCTAGTCCAAAGAACCACAACCATACAGGTTAGTCATCACCGACTAAATACATAGGGCTCTTGAATATAATGTAACACTCCCCAACAATAAAGCAATAATATAAATGATGCGTTTTGTGTGATGTTGGGAGCGTAAATAAAGGTACCTTTCCTTTTACTTTTTACACTACCTTTGGTATGTTTTATAATAACTCTTAAAATAAATGAGATGTAGGTTTATGAGGCTACTTGTGCGTGTATACGACCAACTAAAGGGTACATGGAAAGACCAACATTCTAATAACTGACATTTTATAGGGAAGAAAAGGGAGATAATTAATGTGATACTCTTAAACTCAGATACCGTTGTGCCGCTTCCAGTGGAAATATTTTTTTTAATGTGGTAATGTTCTTGTATTTTACCCAAACGACAAAAATATTCTTAATTTACCTACGCGGACTTTATTGGTTTTCCACTGAGTTTTCCTAGAAATAAACAATATCGGTGCTATACCTTATTTAAGACCACGGTCGCTACCTTCCCTTGCATAGCCCTTACCTATCGCAGTGAGTAAATAAAAATCTATCCAGTGTCTCCACACCGTTAATCAGGTAGTCAAAAAGGGAAATGCCCAAAACTATCTAGAATAAACACCTTCTCTACCTGTTAGTATGAGCGCTTCCAACTTTTTTGGTGACTATTTTGTACCTAGGAAGAGGCGTATATATAGCAAGATACCCGTGCTTCGCTACGGTATTATACTGAAATTTATAATTGAATGCTTATTGTTTTAGATATATAATCCGACGAAATTCGCGATCTGACTGGTTTTCTGCGCGAATCCACCAAAATTCCCGATCTGACTGGTTTTCTATTATTTTACGGCACGTTTCCTCCCATTTTTCAATCTTCCTTTCCAGCAATCGATTTCGTACTTCCCGGGCTAGGCTCAGGTATTCCTCCCGGTCAGATGGGTCCGTAAATCTTTGCCATCTTTTCCTATAATCATTTTTAATATGGATAAAATCCTTCAGGAGATCCGGCGTGGTGTCATATTGGGTGCCTTGGCGGCACTGAACCCGCGGCCGGACTGCATTATTAGTCATTACCCGTCCAGGAGCCGTTTCCAGCGCGGTCCGCACATTTGACGACGGTCCGGAATATTATTATTATTATTATTATTATTATTATTATTATTATTATTATTATTATTATTATTATTATTATTATGTATTGCTGGAATGGCTGATGACAGGGAAAACCTGAGTATCCGGAGAAAAACCTGTCCCGCCACCGTTTTGTCCAGCACGAATGTCACATGGAGTGACCGGGATTTCAACCACGGAACCCAGCTGTGAGAGGCCGGCGCGCTGCCGCCTGAGCAACGGAGGATCCTTATAAGTACATTAATAACAGTTAAAATCAATTGTTCTCACCTCCTTCTACACCCCACCGCAGTTAAGTTTATTTACCGCCACCCCCCCCCCCAAAAAAAAATTTTAAAGAATGCTTGTTTCTTTATGTTTAAGGGAGATTCCAAACACCAATGTTCACGTCTATTACCTTCAGTTTTGAGATATAAGTATCCCAATAAAAATAATTTACTTTCTGCACTTCATATCACAATACTCCCCCCCCCCCGCCAAGTGAATTTTCCCGCAAAAAATACTTGTTTCTTTAATAGTAAAGGATCTCCTTAAATACCAATGATCACGACTCTAACATCTTCAGTTTTTGATTTATGTGTCCTCATGAAAGGAATTCAACTCCTTTACACTCCCGCCCTCCAAGATGGTTTCCCCACCAAAACGCGCTTTTCTTTGTTCTTAAAGGAGATCCAAATACGAATTTTCACGTCTGTAACAACTTTAGTTTTTATTAGATGTATGTATTCTCATACAATTAAGCCAATTAATTTTTCAATTCTTCCCCCCACCCCCGCCCTTCATTGGATTTTCCGAGAACACGTGTTTCTTTACTTTTAAAGCAGATTACAAATATCAAATTTCACGTCTGTAACGTCTTCATTTTTGTGATATCAGTAGCCTAATTAAAATAATTCAACACCATTTTCAGTCACTTTTACCACCCCCCTCCACCCAAGTGGTATTTCCGAAAACTAAAAACACACGTTTCTTTATGTTTAATAGAGATAACAAATACCTTCACTTCTGTAACATGTTAAGTTTTTTTAGATATACTGTAAAAATTCTCATTTTAAAATTTCACCCCTTTTGAGTTCCCCTTACGTGGAGTTTCCAAAAACAAATCACCTATGTTTATTTACATTTACAGGAGATTCCAAACACCCACTTTTTACGTCTGTAACATTTTACGTTTCCAAGATATTCTGTAGATACAGTCTTTCAAAAAATTCACCCCAATTTGTCACTCCTGTTTAACCGCCATTAATTGGATTTCCCAAAAACTAAGAATTACGTGTTTCTTTACTTTTAAAGGAGATCCCATATACACATTTTCAGTTCTGTAATATCTTTCGTTTCTGAGATATATGTATCCCCATTAAAGGCATTCAACCCATTTTTCACCCCTTTTACACCGATCCTATTAGGATTTACAGGAAATAAAAAAATGCGTATTCCTTTATTTTTAGAGGAGATTCTAACTAACATTTTTACATCTGTAAATTTTAAAGTTTTAAGATGTAGACGCACTCATTTTAAAAAATTCACCCCCCTTTTCACCCCCCAATATTTGGATTGTCCAAAAACGAAAAAAATACGTGTTTCTTTACTTTTAAAGTAGATCCAAAATACCAATTTTCAGGTCTGTAATATCTTCAGGTTCTGAAATATAAGTAGCCTCATTAAAGGCATTCAACCCATTTTTCACCCTTTTACACCCTTCCTATTGGGATTTTCCGAAAACAAAAGAATACGTGTTTCTTTATTTTTAAAGGAGTTTCTAACTACCAATTTTTTACATCTATAAACTTTAAAAGTTTTGAGATATAGATACACTCATTTTAAAAAATCACCCCCTTTTCACCCCCCCACTATTAATTGGATTTTCCACAAACAAAAAATACGTGTTTCTTTATTTTTAAAGGAGATCCCAAACACCAATTTTCAGGTCTGTAATATCTTCAGGTTCTGAAATATAAGTAGCCTCATTAAAGGCATTCAACACATTTTCACCCCTTTTCAATCCACCTATTGCGATTTTCCGAAAACAAAAAATACGTGTTTCTTTATTCCTAAAGGAGATTCTAAATACCAATTTTTACATCTATAACCTTTAAAAGTTTTGAGATATAGATACACTCGTTTTAAAATATTACCCCCCTTTTCACCCCCCCTTAATTGGGTTTTCCAGAAACCAAAAAATAGGTGCTCCTTTATTTTTAAAGGAGATCCCACACACCAATTTTCAGGTCTGTAATATCTTCAGTTTCTGAGATATAAGTATCCTCATTAAAGGCATTCAACCCATTTTCACCCCTTTTCACTCCTCCTATTGCGATTTTCCGAAAACAAAAAAAAATACGTGTTTCTTTATTTTTAATGAAGATTCTAAATACCAATTTTTACATCAGCAAACTTTAAAAGTTTCGAGATATAGATTCACTCATTTTAAACATTCACCCCCTTTTCACCCTCCCATTAATTGGATTTTCCAAAAACAAAAAATACGTGTTTCTTTATTTTTAAAAGAGATCAAAAGTACCAATTTTGAGGTCTGTAATATCTTCGGTTTCTGATATATAAGTACCGGTATCCTGATTAAAGGCATTCAACCCATTTTCCCCCATTTTCACCCTTTTTCACCCCTCCTATTGGGATTTTCTGAAAACAAAAAAATGCGTGTTTCCTTATTTTTAAAGAAGATTCTAAATACCAATTTTCACATCTATAAACGTTTAAAGTTTTGAGATATAGATACACTCATTTTAAAATTTTACCCCCCTTTTCACCCCCTTACCGAAGGAATATCCAAAAATCCTCTCTTAGCGAGCATCTATATCATAATGTGAATATATCCCCAAAATTTTATTTCTTTATGTCCAGTAGTTTTGGCTCGGCGATGATGAATCAGTCAGTCAGTCAGTCAGTCAGGACAAGCTATTTTATATATATAGATTAACTGAGTACTTTCACCAATATTTGTGTAGTCTTGATGTTTTCCACTAAATTAAATTTGAAAAGGTCTATACAATTTTTATGGCAACCTCTGTGGTGCAGACGATGGAAGCGCTGGCTTTCTGAGCCCAGGTTGGCGGGTTCTATCCTGGCTCAATCTGATGGTATTTGAAGGTTCTCAGGTACACCAGTCTCGTGTCAATACACACTCTTATGAAATGAACAGTATGAGCCTAAAACGAGTTGAATAAAAGAAGGATTTATGAATAATATTTGATAGTAAACTTCAGTTCAATATACACATAAATAACGCCGTAAATAAGGCCTGTAAGAGCCTAGGATTTCTAATGAGAAATACAAACAAATTCAAAAATATCAAAGCTATTATACAATTCGCTAGTTATAACAGTAATAGAATATGCATCTATAGTCTGGAATCCATCATGTATGAAACGTATAAAAAATAGAAACTGTTCAAGCTAAATTTCTAAGATATCTGTATTTCTGTATCTCCAAAACTAGTGCATATATAGTGACTTAATAACACATTTTGAGACGGATAAGTTGCATATTAGGAGAACGTTAACGAGTGTAGGATAGCTACATAGAATTTTCAAAGGTAAAGCAGATAACCGAGAGTTACTCCACCAAATAAACCTGTATGCACTGTTTGGAAGTAATAGAAATAATTTAACTTTTTGTATTAAAATGTTAAACAAAAATCACCATATGAATTCACCATTAAAGTAAATATGTCATTTAATTAAGAAAATGCCAACCGTGGATATATTTCATGAGAAGAGTGTCTTCTTAAGGTCAGTCAGGGGGAAGACACAAATTAAATAGAGTAGCATATCTGTGTACCATGAATAGTTTAGTCCTTAGATTAATTTAGATTAACAGTGTATACTTTAGGAGGAATTAAAACAAAAAGTTGAAACACACACTTACCACTGTTCATAGTTCATATCATAAGTACAACATTCGGTACCGTATCATATTTTAATTTTTATCGTAAATTATTTATAACACTAGAAATAAGAAGTGGAAATGTTCTGTAAGTGTTCAGAAATGAATATTGAACAATAAATCAAATAAATAAATAAATAAATAAATAAATAAATAAATAAATAAATAAATAATATGAGAGAACTCATTCGTGACAATATTCTGTCTGTTCGGCGTTTCCGAAAACCATAAAAGTTGGGACGTAAAACTAATTATAAATAATGATATTGGTTTCTACGCCCCACTAACTGCTTTTACGGTTTTCGGAGACGCCAAGATGCCAAAATGTAGTCCTGCAGGAGTTCCTTTATGTGCCAGTAAATCTACCGACACGAGGCTGACATATTTAAGCGCCTTAAAATACCACTGCTCTGAGTTAGGATTGAATCTGCCAAGTTAGGGTCAGAAGGCCAGCACCTCAACCGTCTGAGCCATTTAGCCCGGCAATAAAACTAAAAATATTATCCTTAAATTTGCACGAATGTGCAAAAAATAAGAGTATAAATGAAATTTAATGAAGTGGTAGACATCACCATTTTTACAGGTATTAAGAAAGCAACGTGTTCTAAACCTTAACACACAAATGGTGTCTTCATAGGCCTTACCCATCCTAAACATCTGGGAAAAGTCGAAAGTGAATTCAGCAACAAACAAGTTATTAAAAATAATAATGAAATAATAATAATAATAATAATAATAATAATAATAATAATAATAATAATATGATACAGTAAAATGCGAAAAAAATTGCAAAATTACCCTTGCATTTGTAGGGTTGACGATCCAGAGTAAGAAATAACATCTCCTGCCAAAGAACAAACTTGAGACTCTCACCGAATACTGTCCACTATCCTCTACAGTGAAGTCTTATTTTGCTGAAGGAGGAAATTAGTAGAAGGAGGGACTGTAAATGGATAACCACTTTAATTGCATCATTTCAGGAGAATTCATACAGACTAGAGGACTGGTGTCTAAGTCAATAAGGTGTCGACTATGAACACGTGATTAACTATCGTCTCATCTCAGCTATCAACTTCGTTCTACTCTCTTGTTTTGTACACACAGCTTGTAGTCAAACTTTAAGTAAGCTAATTAAGCCACCTTTTGGCTCTCACTGGTCGAAGCTAAGTTTTATTCCTCAACCTGTCTGAAGTTGTATAGCAGCATACACTTTATCCCTTTAAACTTCAAATTATTCCCGTTGTAATGAGGTCAAACAAAATGTCATGAATTGAATTTGGTGCAGAGTGATGTCACATATGATTAGATGTTACTGCTTTAAATTATGCAAAACGCTTCTGTAAGCATATTGAAAAAAAATACAAACTAAATGGGAACTGGGAACTTGGTGTCTTGTATATACTTTTAATAAACTTACAATTTTGTCTGCAAACTTCAAATAATTGCCTCGTACATCGTTTTTAATGTATACTTACATTCCTCGACAACGGGTACATGCAAAGAAAAATTTTAGGTGCTTTTATTGTTTGGGTAGAATGCGTATATCATCAAGAGTATTTAACATATGATTATGATTCATGTCTCAATTGGCAAATAAAAGAGGAGGCTGTCTGTTGTAAAAACGTATTGAAAGTCTGACACATATTTTTCATGAAATGGCGCTTCAAAGTAAGGGAACATTTGTGCTAAATATGTGAGGCACACTCTGTCCGACTCATTGGCTGAATGGTCAGCGTTGAGGCCTTCGGTTCAGAGGGTCCCGGGTTCGATTCCCGGCTGGGTAGGAGATTTTAAATCGCCTCTGATTAATTCTTCTGGCCCGGGGACTGGGTGTTTATGTTTGTCCCAACACTTTCCTATTCATATTCAGACAACACACTACACTACCAACCACCATAGAAACACGCAATAGTGGTTACATCCCTCCATATAGGTTTGGCGTCAGGAAGGACATCCTGCCGTCAACAAGGCCAAACCCACATGTGCGACACATTTCGCACCCGCGGAAAAGCAGAAGAACAAGAAGAAAGAAGACGTGACGCATACTCTGTTACAAGATGGATCTGTGTTGACTCGCTCGCTCAGTTGGAGGTTAGCTGTCTTTGTGAATACATCGTGGTCAGTTCTATGGAATAACAAATTTAAATTTAATAAAGGAAAATAAATATTTGATTAAGATTCGGCAAAAAACGTGCAGAAGAAAGAGTTGAAACGAGAAAAGCTACTGATGAAGGAATAAAAGAAATGAAACAAAAACGCGTAATAGGCGTTACTATTAGAAATAGAAACAGCGAAAACAATTTACAATAAGTAAGTCTTAAATTGTCCGCCTCTGTGGTGTAGTGGTTAGTGTGATTAGCTGCCACCCCCGGAGGCCCGAATTCGATTCCCGGCTCTGCCACGAAATTTGAAAAGTGGTACGAGGGCTGGAACGGGATCCACTCAGCCTCGGGAGGTCAACTGAGTAGAGGTGGAAGTGGTTTTCCGTGGTTTCCCACTTCTCCTCCAGGCAAATGCCGGGATTGTTCCTAACTTAAGGCCACGGCCGCTTCCTTCTCTCTTCCTTGTCTATCCCTTCCAATCTTCCCATCCCCCCGCAAGGCCCCTGTTCAGCATAGCAGGTGAGGCCTCCTGGACGAGGTAGTGGTCAACCTCCCCAGTTGTATCCCCCGACCCAGAGTCTGAAGCTCCAGGACTCTACCCTTGAGGCGGTAGAGGTGGGGTCCCTCGCTGAGTCCGAGGGAAAAACCAACCCTGGAGGGTAAACAGATTAAGAAAGAAAGAAAGAAAGAAAGAAAGAAAGAAAGAAAGAAAGAAAGAACTCTAAATAATGTATCTTATTGCTCAATATGACAGGCCCATACTACACCAAGTTATTACCAACATTCCAAGTGTGCCACGTTCTATTCAATAAAATTAATTATCCACATAATATTTGTCTTTTATTTCTAATAAGTAAGTCCACAAAACCCTCGAAACCATGCGGCCGTTACGATAGTGACAGCCTACCGCCAATATTTTTTCTCTCCAATTAAGTGAACAAAAGACGAATACAGGTTCAGCTCATTTGTGACTGTTCGTTCGTTCGTTCGTTCGTTCGTTCGTTCGTTCGTTCGTTCGTTCGTTCGTTTGTTTGTTTGTTTGTTTGTTTGCTTGCTACATCTCAAAACTCGGTATTTAAGTTTAGGAATAGCCATGTTGAACACTAAATTACTGTTATGTATTACTTGATTAGTGTTACGTAGAGCTGAGCAGTAAGCTATGTTCTGGGTTCCTGATACACGGAAATCATGCATTTGGACAGTACACATCGCTCAAAAACCGTGTACACAGATAATCAGTCAACACGAAAGTACGAACAGCTATATGTTTGGAACTCAATGGCAGGCAGTTATAATCGTTTATGGGCTAAAAATGGAGCTGGACAAAGTAGCAGAAAGATGCCATATCGGCTATTCATCCAGCTATCTGCAATGAGTTTTCTAGCATAAAAATTCACGTCTTCGAACAATGTAGAATTGCCTCAGTTTAACTGCAAAATGCATTTTCGGTCCGAATAGTAAATAAAGTAGCCTATCGGACTACGAGGTGAACTGTTAGCGAAGCTGAACGAGGAGGATTGGATACGTGAACCACACTGAGAAGATACCGTGCAACAAAAGGCTGCGTGTGGGAATATGTGGAACTTACCGTGTACGATGATGAAATGGCTACCCGCTGCAGTGCCGCCTGTGGTTCTACCGTAGTTCTATAACTGAGAGTCAACTCAAGACCTTAGCGGTCCCTTTGATGTTAGTCAGACTTCTGGTCGGTGAAAAGGCTTTCGCAGCGCCAAGTAGTTCCCTAGGTTTGTTACCTGTTCCTGAAGTCAGGAGCTTCCTTCAGTTTGGTTAGATATTCTGGTGAACAGACTTGACGAATTAAAAATTCTTGCCCTGTATAAATATGGAAAATATATCAAAGGTTGTATGTTACTAGGGTTCGTTACCAACTCTTATATGTCATACGTAAATGGCTATGAATAGTTATTGATCTCAGTGCTGTATGTAGCAAAATAATAATTATTTAATGTGATATTGAAGTCTTATCGCACTGTGTACTTAGTAAGCTTTGTTCGAGTTCATTCCATTGCTGATAAGTTCGCATAATATGTGCGACGTTGAAGATGGATCCAAGAAAACTGTTGGCAATACTGGCTGCAACAGCGTGTTCAGTATTCATAATGGCTGCCAGCTGTGAGCAAGGCTTGTGTGATGCTGTGACGCTAGAGTTCCCTGTGAAATACTTTAAAGCTAACAAAAATGGAGAAAAATTAAGTAGGAAAACTAAAGCAAATAGTTTTAAACGTTTACAGTAGCCTACGAGATTAGAATCCGCTGTGGACTGTGGAAGACGGGAAAAAGACCGCGCAGCTGATCGGCGTTTCTCTGTACAGTGTGTACGCCGCTCGCTTGGAATTTAAAGTCCAGGGAAAATCTAAGTCTCCAGCGAAAGGTCGATGTCTCAGCTCAGCACTCGCCGTAAATAAAACAGGAAGGGCCTTAACACGGTATGGGAATAGGATCCTTGGCGTATTCGATGATAATAATAATAATAATAATAATAATAATAATAATAATAATAATAATAATTTGTACTTTACTTTATATTCGTAACCGCCCTCTACCTCCAGAAATGTTGTCATGAGCGGATCATGAGTTTGTTTTTTACTTTCCGAATGACGAGACTACAATATTTACTACATTCCTGGAAACATTGTATTTTGCAATCCCACTCACAGGTGTTGTATTCTTTTCCTGCTTTTTGAACTGTGAAAAACTGCCACTGACAGTCGTTGCACGAGATCAGAATCGTATACTTATGTTGTAAGTCCCCTTGTGCCTCACAGAAATTGCATTATGGAATAAAAATAAACCTTGCTTCTCTTGCCTCGGTATTCGTCAGTAATCTGTAGGTTTTAAATGGTCAATGAAGGAATAAATAGGTATAGTACGTAATCAAAGTACAGCTTTGTGAAAAGAAGAGATTTCGTTTGATGCTTCACTATTTCAGAATGAAGTACTTCTCAGATAGACGCACGGCGTTAATGATAAGCTGGTTATGGCGGAGATGGAGAACGGAGACGGGAAGGGGAACAGGGGCCGTGCTCACATGCGGAAGGATACTTTTCCTAAGCTCTTGAGTTGAATTTCAGTTATAACTTTAAGACCAATCAAGTTGGCCGTGCGGTTAAGTGCGCGCAGCTGTGAGCTTGTATTCGGGAGATAGTGGGTTCGAACCCCACTGTCGGCAGCCCTGAAGATTCTTTTCCGTTGCTTCCCATTTTCACAGCAGGCAAATGCTGCGGCTGTACCTAAATTAACACCACAGCCACTTCCTTCCTACTCCTAGCCCTTTCCTATCTCGTCGTCGCTATAAGACTATCTGTGTCGGTGCGACATTAAAACCAATTGTTTTTTTATTGGGCCGATGACCTTCGATGTTAGGCCCCTTTAAACAACAAGCAGCATCAAAACCAATTGTAAGAAAATAAATAATAAACCTTTAAGATCCTACTGTATGTCGGAAATGTTTCGATATCACGATTTTCTGTTGTGCTCGTATGACGGAAATGTTCCTACATGAGGTTTTGCTCCATTAATAACGTGTTATAAAGGAATAATTGATGTAACTAGCGATTCTCAGGCAATAGCCAGAACTTAGGGAATCCATGGCCTACTGAATATTATTTCAAGCAGGCAGTCCACGGACGTACTGTATATCTAGCGCTGTGTTTACAGTGGAAAGCGCAAAATAGTGTCACACAAGTCAAATGTGTGAGCTGTACTGTATGCCAGAAATATTCCGATATCACGATATTCTGTTGTGCACGTATGGTGGAAGTGTGCGAGGTTAAGTCTTTTAATCCAAGTCGAGTTTTGCAAAATAAACTGTTTTAGTCTTAAGAAAAGACATCAGTATAGCCATATATTGACATAAAAGTAAATACCAGTATAGATATGAGACCAGCTAAAGAAATTCGAGTTTGCAGGGATTTCTCCGCCCTGTTTTCGTGCAGAAGTAGCTGCGAACAAGGAGAAGACTACATTAGAACGAGAAAGTGCTCATATATTGCAGGGCTATATACCACCAGTTCAAAGTCTCAGGTACAGGAAATATTTCCACAGTCATCACGGGAACTAACTGAAACACCTGAAACCGGAAGAGTACAGTCGTGTAAAACCAAAAACTTTGACATCACGGGATAGATTTTTTTTTTTTTTTTTTGCTATTTGCTTTACGTCGCACCGACACAGATATGTCTTGTGGCGACGAAGGGATAGGAAAGGCCTAGGAAGTGGAAGGAAGCGGCCGTGGCCTTAATTAAGGTACAGTCCCGGCATTTGCCTGGTGTGAAAATGGGAAACCACGGAAAACAATCTTCAGGGCTGCCGACAGTGGGGCTCGAACCCACTATCTCCCGATTACTGAATACTGGCCGCACTTAAGCGACTGTAGCTATCGAGCTCGGTACGGGATAGATAGCAGTAGCCTAATGTTTACCACCTGACAACAATGAAAACAGGACTGTATGGAAATCTTTGAATAGGCTGAGGGCAGGAGTGGGCAGATCCAAAGCAAACCTCGCGAGATGTGACCAGATAGATGCTGACAACATTAAGTGCGAATTCGGCGAAGAGCAAATCATGAAACACTTGCTTCACTGTTCGATGTGTCCATCTCCTTGTACTGAAAATGGACTGTTTCAGGCATCGCAGAATGTCGCAATTGGTCGCAATTCGTGTCGAATAAAAAGGGTCGTAAATAGCAAGGTACTAGGCTGTGCATTTCATAATGCTTTATCTTCCTCGCCTACAAAACTTGTCACTTCATACAATTGTATAAACATTGAATTTCATCATGTATATTATTTTCAAACGCGTACAGTATATCACCGTAAATATAACATATAACATTCAAGGTTATAGTACAAGCATTACACCATAAGAGATGCTTTCATAATAATTGTATCTCGCCTTATTATCTCGCCTATAGGTGTAACTTATTTAAAAGAAATAAACTTCAACTTAAGTACACCTATGACTGAACTACAGGTTGTGAAAGCACCAGGATTACACTTTACGTATACAATTTGTAGTCATTTCAAATATAAGTAGGGTATCATCCTGCAGTGAATATTGAAGAAGTAAGTCTTGTAACTTCAGTAGTAATGATGTAAAGGAGAGGGCATATAAGTCTCTGGTAAGACCCCAACTAGAGTATGGTTCCAGTGTATGGGACCCTCACCAGGATTACCTGATTCAAGAACTGGAAAAAATCCAAAGAAAAGCAGCTCGATTTGTTCTGGGTGATTTCCGAAAAAAGAGTAGCGTTACAAAAATGTTGCAAAATTTGGGTTGGGAGGAATTGAGAGAAAGAAGAAGAGCAGCTCGACTAAGTGGTATGTTCCGAGCTGTCAGCGGAGAGATGGCGTGGAATGACATTAGTAGACGAATAAGTTTGAGTGGCGTTTATAAAAGTAGGAAAGATCACAATATGAAGATAAAGTTGGAATTCAAGAGGACAAACTGGAGCAAATATTCATTTATAGGAAGGGGATTTAGGGATTGGAATAACTTACCAAGGGAGACGTTCAATAAATTTCCAATTTCTTTGAAATCATTTAGGAAAAGGCTAGGAAAGCAACAGATAGGGAATCTGCCACCTGGGCGACTGCCCTACATGCAGATCAGTATTGATTGATTGATTGATTGATTGATTGATTGATTGATTGATTGATTGATTGATTGATTGATTGATTGATTGATTGATTGATTGATTGATTGATTGATTGATTGATTGATTGATTGATTGATTGATTGATTGATTGATTGATTGATTGATTGATTGATTGATTGATTGATTGATTGATTGATTGATTGATTGATACCTCTGTTTCAGTAGCTTCGTAATAGACATCTATTCTGTTTAGAAAGTACACTTGTCGATGGGTATAAAGGTCAAATTGCCGTCCAGCCTTGCGTTAAACATTATTTGGAAGATTTAATTATGCATTAAGGAAACTCTGTAGACATTATGCACAGGCACCAAATTATGATATTCAATTACCATATAGATAAAGTGTGGACAGCTCAACATGGACATTTAACAGTTTGCTGTCATTACACCTCTGATACTCTATTTTGGAGTAATTATTCAGCTAACTTAAAACTTGATATGCCAGTGCGTAACAACCTTTTCTTTTAGAAAGTAGATTTTAACTTTTGTAACAACTTTAGGTGAAAACTTTAGTAGAAAATTTGTTAGTTGTAACATACAGAAATACAAGAAAATAGGAAAGCGCAGTAACTAAGATATATATACAAACATTTGAATGAATGCATGCAAGCTTTTCATAACTGACCGTGAAATCATTTACATCCGTATACTCTGAGTTGTACGGGTACTCGTAGACTGGTACACGTTTATTACTGTACCCGTGGTTGGTAGTGTAGTGTGTTGTCTGAATATGAAGGGGAAAGTGCTGGGACAAACACAAACCCCCAGCCCCCTAGCCAGAAGAATTAATCAGCCGCGATTAAAATCCCCGACCCGGCCAGAAATCGAGCCCGGGACCGTCTGAACCGAAGGCCTCAACGCTGACCATTCAGCCTAGGAGTTGGACGCACAACAAACGACACTGAAATGTTGTTTAACTGCGTTGGTACACTATGTGTACATCACGTGTCACACAATGTTCATAACCTTTCTGAATATTATTGAACATATTTGTGATCAAAGATTCCTGTAAGGACACAAAAATGACTTTATCTTCTAGCGTGATTCGGGAACATATGTAGATGAGTCATCTGTCTTGAAAACTGATTCTTTCAACTTGTTAAATACGTAAACATCTGGCGCCGTGAGATCCAGAGAACAGGAAGGCTAAAAGAATTGAATTCCACGTAAAATCAGGCGTTCTGCAAAGTGTCCTTGTAAAAGGGTGACTCCCTAACGGTGTGGGCTCCATCTTGCTGGATCCAGTGTCGTTAGAGAGGTAAGTTTGCGAAATAAAATGAAAACGTAAATCCCACACGAATGAGGTATGTAAATCCATCCAGCTCTTTAAACATCTGCCGAACAGAAACCGTGTTTCAGCTACGTTCGTCTTAGACTACGATTTGGAGACTGTAACGCGTATTGGAGAAGTCGTCCGTGATTCTGGCTTGTGGTGACGGCTCTTGGGTGCCATGTTGTACCCTTTCGTTCACATAACATTGACCCCATATGACTTAGCTTGTCAACGACAGCTAACATTGTTCTGTCACGTGATGCCTCCTTTTTAAATCGCTCCTCGTATTGTTCTTGAACGTGAAGCAAACGCGGCCCATTCTGACGTTCCACTCCTTACGACCGGAAATAATTTTCGACGATAAACACCTTCTACCCTGTTGTGAGAACCATATCCCTTGTGGGTGGGAGCGGTAGAATAACACCCATGGCATTCCCTGGCTGTCGTAAGCGGCAACTAGAAGGGGCCCCTGGGGCTCTTAACTTATATCACGGGGCTCTTAACTAAGTCTGGGCATTGCTTCCACATACTTACGCCAGGCTCCTCGCTTGCATCTATCCTATCCGAAATCCCTTGATCAAATAATGTTCTTTTCCGACCCCGACGCTATTACAGTTTTCAAGGGGTAGGGTGTCCTTTATTTTCACGCCGTTCGTGGCCTGTGTCTTTCTTTGGCCGATATCTTCATTTTTCTAAGTGTCAGATCCCTTCCATTCTTGGTCACTGATTAGTGTTCTATAGAGGATTGTTGCCTAGTTGCGCTTCCTTTTAAAACAATAATCACCACCACCCCCATCTGCGAGAACCATAATTGCCAAAATCAACGTAACAATGAATTTACAATATGTCAAACTATTACATACAATAAATAAATATTTCATTGCTACGGAAACGCGGACAGGACGCAATAAAAATACTTCATTGTCGTTTGTTTTGCCATACATCGTATCAAGTATCGTAGCAATATTTAAGGGACCAAAGTAGGAAATGTCAAATTTCTCCATCGAAAATGTGTACATAATAAAATTTGTGTAAAATATACTTTTCGACCTCGTACGTTTCATAATAATAACAATGACGAAGGTAATTGTGATTATCACATTTTTTCAAAAACTTCCAAATATCTCCACAAATATTAGTTAGATCTGAAAGATGCAAATAACAAGAAACATAGAAAATCCAGTTCACAATCATTATACCTGATATATATTTTACTGTACGAGCTATAATAATGGAAATATCCACGAATGTTCGTTGTTTTTCTTACGCATTCATCAACGCTGAACATGACTCACTATACTAGACTTAACTAAAGTTGGCGTCTGACAGGTAAGGTTGGAGGGAGGAGCGCTGCACGTGCCATTTCACGATGTTGCCACATTTCAGCATTCCTTTCTACATGCTCTTACCCCTCGCTTCCGGCTCACTTGTTCCCTCCTTCATTCTGACCGCTGTGATCTGTTGTAGACTACCTGGCCAGGCGGTGTCGTCCCATTTGCGATCACTCTTATACAATCAGATTCTTATCAGTGACAGTGAGAGGTTTGGCAACTCCCAGAAAGACGAGCTGCCCTGAAGTTTTATCTCCATGGCAACCGCAGTCGCCCCACCCTCGTTTCCATGGCAACCACACAGCCACTCCCTTTATCCCGCCTCGGCAGGCAGTAAACTGACCTCCCTCTAAGAAATGTCAGACGCCAGCTCTTATTATTAGCAGTATAGAAATGTTCTTAGGTTATGATCGTAGCGAAATAACTGCCGATGGTGATGTTGGTTTAGATTGTTTCCATAAACTACAAAACTGCCATGCCGTGAATGCCTATTTATCAGGAAGACAAAGGAAGACAATGAAGACAACTAAATATTGAGAAGAAAAGTTTTAAGAAACGATCACTTGAAGAATAAAAGGTGTCATAAAAAGGGAGTTTGAATGCTGTAACATCTCCGAGCCGGAATGTATTGACTTACAATGGTCCAAGTCCCTAAAAGTTATCAACAGTAACATTACACTGACTGACCTCTCGAT
Source organism: Anabrus simplex (assembly GCF_040414725.1). Taxonomy (NCBI): domain Eukaryota; kingdom Metazoa; phylum Arthropoda; class Insecta; order Orthoptera; family Tettigoniidae; genus Anabrus; species Anabrus simplex. The sequence goes on from NC_090267.1 coordinate 184,562,050, forward strand.
TGAAATTTACAACATGTAAAAATTCAATGACAAGCTGATTTTATTACAAGACGTGTATGCATTTAATGTTCGAAAGAGTGAAGTACCGTCGACTGGAGTGGCTGTAGTCAAAAAAATATTTTGCCTGTTTATGCATTACATTTTTGAAAGATGTATTTTCTCCCTCGATTCCAGACACACTTTTCTCTTTTTTATTAGTTAAATACCTGAACCTACTCCTATATAGGGGCTGCCTGGCCGAGGCGGTAAAGGCGTGCTCGGTTCGCTCGGAATGACGTGGGTTCGAAACCCCTTCAGGAAGTCGTAAAATTTAAGAAACAAGATTTCCACTTTCGGTGGTGCATATGACCATGAGGTTCACTCAGCCTACATCAAAAATGAGTACCAGGTTAATTCCTGGGGGCAAAGGCGGCCGGGCGTAGAGCTAACCACTCTCCCTCATCATGTGCCGAGGTTAACAATGGTGGAAGCCTTTACCTTCCACACCTCCAAGGGCCTTCATGGCCTGTATGGAGGTGACTTTGCTTTGCTACTCCTATATACTGTTACCAATAAAACTCCGTCTGTTTTATTACTCGTATAATGTATTTCATGATGACGCAATAAATACACAGACGAGTCTATTCAGCTACGAATGGACACACTTACTAATTACGGTACAGCAGGAGGTCAAGCCCGTTGCTCTACCTGCGAACGGTTAATCCTTACTTTCACTTCCCCGAGTTCAGTCACCTCATACCGCTGGATCTGAACACAGGAGTACGGACCACTCAATGCACATTTACTGTTCGTTGGTTCGACTCCAGAGACAGTCCAGTAATTCACATATTCACATGCAGTGAACAACCAAACAGCCACAGCTCAACAGTATTCAACAGCAGTACGATACTCACAACAGCGAATATATTTTTTTTTTTGCTAGGGGCTTTACGTCGCACCGACACAGATAGGTCTTATGGCGACGATGGGATGGGAAAGGCCTAGGAGTTGGAAGGAAGCGGCCGTGGCCTTAATTAAGGTACAGCCCCAGCATTTGCCTGGTGTGAAAATGGGAAACCACGGAAAACCATCTTCAGGGCTGCCGATAGTGACAGCGAATATTAACACAGTTCCATTTATCCTCACACTCGCGGCAGCGGCTCCTCTCGCTGACTCACGACGATCCTCAGTTCACAGAAATACACAAACAGTACTCTCTGGTAGTACACGTCTTCCGTTCCGTCGTCTTCCCCCTACCTACTCGTTGGATTCTCCTACACTACCACCACAACAACAACAGCTCCTCGTTCAGAGCCCGATGGGACACTAGCGACAACCAACACCTCTGTCGCCCTCAGCAAAGCCATCGAGCCCCAACACACCGAGTCTCACACTGACACCACCACGGATTCCAACTCTGACTGTCCGCGGCTAGCCTCCCTTTTTATAGGTCGGGTGATGTGGACCAGAAATTTGGCGAGGTGGCTAGAGGTGGAACATTCCCGTTTAATCTCCAAGAAACTCACAGGTAAGCCATCCGACGAGAACAATACACCTAAAGGCCGGCCCCACCCCAGAAGTGAAATCCCCGGTAGTTTGTGTCACTAGCCCCTTCCTGGAAGTACAGAAAGGGGGTACTACGGGGTGACACGTAACGATACGTTTTAGTACTAGTTCTTGGCCTAGGGCGTGATTAGGTCAGTGACTTAGCTGCTGACTTCCCATTCAGAAGGCTGAAGTTCGAATTCCGGTCAATTCTGGGTTTACATTTTCATCTCAAAAATTACGTAGGGTTCGGAAAGGTATCCGGCCCGACGAAAACCAAAAATGGACCTTGGTAGCTCAAGCGACCGCAGAAATAGCTGGAATAAGCTGAAGAAAGTTTATTCTGGTTCATTGGCGGAATCAGCGTACTGGTCTTCGGTTCAGAGGGTCCCAGTTTCGATTCCGAACCGGGACGTGGATTTTAACTGCAAATTATTAATTTTAATGTTTTTGAGGACTGGGTTTTTGTGTTCATCTCAATACACTTCTCTTCATCTACATACAACACACCCACCACAGAAACACACAATAGTGGTTACATTCCTCCACGTAAAGTTGGCACCAGGAAGGGCATCTGGCCGTAAAATTGAAGCAATTCCACACAAGTGCTGACCCAAGAAATTTGAAAAGAATGCCAGCAAGAAAAGAAATCTTAATTTTTGTTCGCACTCACCGCAGTTGATGGGATTCCACTTTATAATCCTCTTTCCGGAAGATTAATCATCACGAATTTGGTGTAGCTACCGGTATCCGTGTTTGTACATGGAAGTGATACAAATCATCACTGAAGATTGATAGCAAAATGTGTTCCTGAATCAATATCTATCCAAATGTTAATGAAGCCATGTTATCAATTCTGCGAGATTGTAATTAATAAAGATAAAGGGAAGTGCTGGCAACACAAGGAGTAGCTACATGACGTGACCAAAGGAAGTCCCTATAATTAGGCAATTAATTAGCTATCTGAAGTTTAGAGCAAGTACATATCATGAAGATGGAAACTAAGACGAGAACAGAGCTCCCATCGAACAGCTCAGGCTGAGACGAAGCGAATCTTAATGACTTTCGTTTCTACACACTTTCAATATGCAGCCCAGAGGGGAATTATTTGATATTCTGGTTATACACACTGGACATTAGAAGACCAAGACCGTGAGGTAAATCGTCGTTACGCCAGCAAAAACGACTAAGTGAAATATTTCAGTTTGGCATTTGTCCGGTAAGTTTGTGTAACCTGAAGTTCAATACTGTGAGAGTTTCCTGCAAGAATTCTCGTTCTTAATGCTATATGTCTCCGACGACATCATCACATGGTAGTTGTATCAGGCGCAACGATGAATTATGACATCCTAAGTAAGACCGATCATTTCTGCCAGCTTGAATAGTCATTACGAAAATAAACAGTATCTCTATGCAAGTACCAAGCAATAACTAAGATCCAGTTACCTGATTATATTTTTCATGAAGCTAATAATGTAATCCTACTCCTCCTTTTTCTCTTCTGGTGCCGTTTCCTTACAGAATGTAGGTGACCATAAGATAACACAGAAACAATTACTAAAGTCCATAGACTAGCATGGAATCTACAAAAAGGAGTGATATCGCGTAACGTGAAATACATTAACTACAAAATAATTATCTATCCGGAATCCATAACCGTAGGAGACAAACTTCAAATCAAGAACGGGAAGTTTCCAAGCAAATTCTTCGGCCCGAAACGAGAAAATGGAATCTGGATCAAGAGGAGATTTGTAGATTTTTACAGTCTAGCAGGCAGGTTCGTTATTGTACTACGCAAGAAAATTTTCGAATTATATATACCTGTGTACATAATGGATGCCAGTAAATTCACCTAGAGACAATTTAATATAACAAACTCATGGGATACCGAAATTTACTGGCTAGAAGAAACAAAGGCATGCGAGAAATGAACATCACAGAGGACACCATAAGAAATCACGGAGCCTTTCGAACATTAGTCATTACAAATTTACGGTGAAACGTACAACTTATAGAAGAACACAAGAAACAACGTAGCGAATTCATGAAGAGATTTTTGGAAGATAAGAAAGTGAAAGTCATCAATCCAACGAACAATTTCCAACGCACTCTTTGAATGGACAAAACGAATAAGAAGAAGAGATATAATAATAATAATAATAATAATAATAATAATAATAATAATAATAATAATAATAATAATGCGATAACGAATCGGCCTCAGATACCGAGTTGCTAGCCTTATGATATGGTGTCATATAAGAATTTCGACATTTTTATTCTGTCTAGCAACGAAATTTTAGTTCTTATGAACGACCCTCATGGCTGAGTTGTCGGGTGACACTGAGTGCGCCACCACATATCTTTAACACGCGCGCAACTATGATGCAGTGCCAGGATTTTTGACCACCGTCCAAAATTCGACTCTTGAAGCCGAGATTGAAACCATAAACTGCTCCCAATTAAAGCCAGTGTTCTCACATCAGTCTTCCTGAGCCGGAGTCTACTGTGATAGTTTGGCCAGTTTTCCCCTCCTCTTCTAGACAACAGTACATGGGCTCTCCATTCACATTGTTGCTTAACTTCGGAGATTTCACGAGATCCGTAATTTCATCATGCCTACACCGTTGGAGCGCGATTTAGTATACTCCGATTTTTGTTGTGTCCATTCCTGGCGCGGAGGAAAATCACTCACACAAAATATAGAGGAAAATGAAGCACCAAATCCGCTTGCGTATATCAGTGGGATTATTTCATAATGTTCGCTTTATTAATAAATATATTGCTAGAGGTTTAACGTCACAATAACACATGGAGGATTTACCACCAAACAAGGATGGGAAAGGGCCAAGACTGGTAATTTAGCGGCGTTGGGCTTAATTAAGTACAGCCCCGGAATTTTTCTGGTACAAAAAATGGGAGACCATGGAAATAAACTTCAGGGTTATTGACGGTAGAAATTATGATTCTGAAACTCGAAGACAATTTGAACTGAACCGCAAGCTGTATCATCCCCTATACCTCTGCAGAGAGGAAACTATGGGCCAGGCTGTAGTTTGATTTTCTTTAAAACGTCCTTCTAGGTGAACGAGAGGAGTGGCCTGCCTGGTAGTGTGGGGTGACATAGGAATATTCTTACATTTATGTGGGTGATGGAGGGTTCCGTGGTCTGATCTCGACTTTCTCCGGATACGTCGGTGGTAATTAGATTCTATCGAATCCAATGTATATCAAGCAAAATCTGTCTTCCTCTTCTTCCTAATCTTTTTTTCCCACTTTCTTGGGTTTCGCACTTCATCTGGATTTGGCCCACTTTTAAGACCGGGTGCTCTTCCTTACACCAATCCGATGCGTGCTTCTGAGGAGGTCGGTAGTATGTTATACTGTAAGTAGATAAAGATGTGTATTAAGACGAACACAAATACCCAGTCCCCGAGCTAAAGAAATTAACCACACCCAGATAAAATCTTCGGCCCGATCGGGAATCGTAACCAGCGCCCTCTGAAATGAAGCACACTACGTTCACAATTCAGCGAAGTAGTCAGACATCAAAGTAATAAAATACTTAAAATGAGGGTACAAATTTTATCAGACAAGCTGTCACTACTCCTTGCTGATGGATTACGTTTGTAGCGAGAAATTTTTGTATTCTACACTTCCTGTCATATGCCGGGCTGAGTAGCTCAGATGGTTGAAGCGCTCGTCTTCTGACCCCAACATGGCAGGTTCGATCCTAGCTCAGTGCGGTGGTAGGTGAAGGAGCTCAATGCGTCATCCTCGTATCGGTAGATTAACTGGCACATTAAAGAACTCTTGTGGGACGAAATTCCGGCACCTTGGCGTCTCTGAAAATCGTAAAAGTAGTTAGTCGGGCGTAAAGGCAAATAACATAATTTTCTTGTCATGGGCAGTTTTTCGGTAGCATTAACATTAACGGATATAAAGTATCTGAGATCGCACTCAATTCAATTTCCCCTAACGTACCCCTATCTTAAATTAATGTCCGACTCGTTGGCTGAATGGTCAGCGTACTGGCCTTCGGTTCAGAGGGTTCCGGGTTCGATTCCCGGCCGGGTCGGGGATTTTAACCTTAATCGGTTAATTCAAATGGCTCGGGGACTGGGTGTTTGTGGCGTATTCAAAATTAGAAAAGAAATCTCCTAGGTAGGGCCCTCATCTTCACAGACATGCAGGTCGCCTACTATAAAAAGACCTGCACCAGGCCTCTCCGGAGGCCATACGCCATTATTATTATCTTAAATTAATGAAATGGCATACTGCCTACGGTTGCAGTGTATTACAGTCTCTACTTTTATTGACTTAAATACGCAGTTTATTAAAATTACAATCCTCAGCCTGTTTATATCTAAATTCGTGTAACACAAAAAGTATTAAAAAAGTAAATTTTTCCGTTATTGTTAGTCGTATAGCACAAAACATAAAAGGTCAGTAAAATTATTTTCTACCAATTCTGGATAAAATATTTCAAAATACATAATATTAACGGAGATATCTGAGACTTGTTGTACACATGCAGCTCGCACTAATGAAATGATTTATAACCAAGGAAGTCATAAATCAAGTAACCAGTCCACCTCCCCGCAATGCTAGATATAATTTTCTCAGCCCAAACTGGATTTGCTGTATGCGTTAGAAAACAAAGAGCCTTCCTCACTAAATAAGCAGCCGATTCTCGTATAGGGCGTTTTGCTTTCACTCCATAGTCTGAAATCTGTATAGAGTTGTGTTAGGAATGCGTTCATTTAACAGCCTGGAGCAACCCACGCAGCATTTGTGCTGGATGTATGGCAAGGTGCCTCTTACTTCCCCGATTAAACTGACTGAAGGAGAGAAACAATACTAACTAAAGGCAGGAATTTGGGCATCAAACCTCTAGGTCTAACGACGAAGGACATTGTAATTATCTGCTATGAAAGCTCTCCAATACTGAAGCTAACGGAGTTATGAGAAGTTGATCATCCTACCGGTGAAATGAAACGAAATGAAATGGCGTATGGCTTTTAGTGCCGGGAGTGTCCGAGGACAAGCTCGGCTCGCCAGGTGCAGGTCTTTTTATATGACTCCCGTAGGCGACCTACGCGCCGTGATGAGGATGAAATGATGATGAAGAAGACACATAACCCCAGCCCTCGTACCAGCGAAATAAACCAATGATGGTTAAAATTCCCGACCCTGCCGGAAATTGAACCCGAGAACCCTGTGACCACAGGCCAGTAAGCTAACTATTTAGCCATGGAGCAGGACATCTGAACTGGAGTTCTACATGACCGATCGTGTTTTATGTGATAGTGTGACGCCCGGACAGATCGGCAATCCGCCAAACGTTTCTGTGAAGCAGGAGAGTATACTGCTATTTGTCTATGCCCCTTCTCGTTATTTTTGTTTGCTATAGAATAGTACCACTACCACCATCACCACCAACAACAACAACAACAACGAACGTGATGCGATATGGTGTTTATTTATGTTTTACTTGTCATTATGAGCCAGAAAATAATCTAATTTCAATTATTATACACTAGTCATTACCAAAAGAGCCCTTGGAGAAGGGGAAAGTTAAGGTTGTTGGTGAAATCTAATATTTTTTTCCCTTTGCATTAGGATATTGCCCAGTAGTATAGAAATTCATTCTGCGATATAACAACCGATAAAAACATGTTTTTATTTTGCACTTCATTTTCATTCTTTGCTGATTTTGGATGATAAGTTATTATTTCAACTTTCAAGATGGTTTTAGATTTTTAGACCATTTTCAAATTATTCTTTTAAAATTTATGCAGACTGATAAAAGCCCAAAACTGATAACATAAACAATTATAAATGTTTCTTACATATAGTAAAATTTGCTAAATATAATTCATGACCAAGCAAGCTGACCAGCAGTTGTTAACTAAGAAAGGGTGAGGAAAGGATTTATACCTGTGAGTCTTGTGTTTCCATCATATATACAACAACACAATACAGAAGTCAGATCATTAGGAGAAAAGTATTTCGTAACGTGTCTCAAGCACATAAGGCAGAGGCCTTCGCACCCACCCCTACAGCCAGTCATTCACCCCCACGTACCTCAAGGCAAAGAACAAATGGAAATGAGAATGGATTGGAAACAGTAGTTATGTAGGCCTATCTTTCCGCTTCAGTACATAATTTTCCTCCCAAGTGTGTGCTGTAGGTCTGTGCAAGGAAAAAGCCGAAAGTATTTTAGAATTATTTAAGACTGTAGATCTAATTTAACAATCGTTCTTAATTTCTCGAGGTTTTACAAATTCGGCCATCTCTTGTTTAATCAATATTCACTGTGTTGTGTATTCTTTGTCTTCCGGCAGCCTCCAGGGGGAAGAAGTATTTTAAATTACATAAAATGAATATCCAGCCAGTGAATTTGGAAAAGACCTGTTTACAACAGATGGACGTGTTTAATTTTGTAAAATGTGCAGCGTTAAAGTGAGTGAGGAAAGGAAGTTTATTGCTCAACATTATATTAGACGAGAAAAACATCTGAACGTTGTATAGGGTGCGAAGAACAACAAGTGTTTCCAGGTTCTTTGGGTGCTAAGTGTTAGCTAGCACTACATCCAGAAAACCATTATGCCTGCATTACTTAGATAATTCTTTCTATAAAAACAAGGGTTGAGCAGTGAATAGAACACGGTCATGGGAATTCACTTTGGTAATAATAATAATAATAATAATAATAATAATAATAATAATAATAATAATCGTATGGCCTCAGCTACCGTGTGCAGACATTTCGATTTGACGCCATCTGGCTGTCTGCTCGTCAATTTCGACGTTCCGTTTTACTCTAGGTTCGCTAGATGGCAGACAGAGTAAACCGGATCTCTCTTGGGCGTCTATGGCTGAGATTTAATTAATTTTGTCGGGTAAATACTAAATGTATCACCAGAGATCTTTTTCATGCCGACATCGTACGACATGGAGTGTCGAATGGACTTTTTTCCGCCCTTCAAAAATCCGACTACCTCTGCCGGGTTCGAACCCGCTATCTTGGGATTCGGAGACCGACATTCTACCACGGATCCACAGAGGCAGCTTTCACTTTGGTAAAATATTTTGAAGTCCTTTTTATAGCATTTTTCTAAAAATTCAAGGAATTTTTATTGGTCATATTCAGTAAAATTTTAGGTCATCAACATCCACCCACTAATAATGACGGTCGACTGCAGAGCTGATAGTGGTGCTGGCATCTTCCTCACACTATATCCACTATCGCACACGAAGCCAGACTTGGCCCTTTGAAAAGATTATCCATAGAAACAGGGTTTGCTGTCATTGTTCCTTGCTGTTAGTTCTACGTCTCAGCGCCTTAGACAGGTCTGCCGACAGTGGCGTTTGAATCTACCATCTCCCGAATTCAAGCCTAAAGCTATACAGCCCAAACTGTCCAGCTAACTTGCTGAGTACCGAGCTCGATAGCTGCAGTCGCTTAAGTGCGGCCAGTATCCAGTAATCGGGAGATAGTGGGTTCGAGCCCCACTGTCGGCAGCCCTGAAGATGGTTTTCCGTGGTTTCCCATTTTCACACCAGGCAAATGCCGGGGCTGTACCTTGATTACGGCCACGGCCACGGCCGCTTCCTTCCAATCCCTAGGCCTTTCCTGTCCCATCGTCGCCATAAGACATATCTGTGTCGGTGCGACGTAAAGCAAATAGCAAATAGCAAAAAAAAAAAAACCTTGCTGAGTAGTTTTCTTGGGGAATTTGTCCTATAAAGGCGTAAGTTGTAGCGTTGCATTATATCGAGTGAATCAACCTTCTATCTGAAGACGAAAATACTTCAGTTTTTTTAAGCACATAAGTAGAAGCTCAGTTCTTTTGTCTCGTTTGGAAAATGTCGCCGTATATCTTTATTTCTTTTGGACTACTTCGACGTTTTATACATAAATCTACATTCAGCTATTAGTAAAGCGATTAGTATGGTGCAATTAGACTTCATTTGATATTCAAGATGAGGGCAGGAGTTTCCCCGGGGAAATCAAGAGAATCCATTTGCTAGCGGGCACTTACATAGGTTACATGTTAATTAACGTGGCTAACATAACTCATTATTCAATTATATAAAACTAGAGAAAAAATAATAAAACATTGTCCGGAAGGATAAATAATCCTGTACGTTTTCCTTCTCTATTATAAAATACAGCAATGCATGTCTTTGGTCCTTCAAGCTAACTCCATGCAACGGTACTTGCTTATTTCGATTCAAAGGTATCTCCTTCATCGCATCCCCCTTTTAATGCCGTTACTTCGAACATGTTAGACCCTGAATACATTCCTCCACATAAGGTTGGCGTCAGGAAGGTCATCCGCCCATAAAACATGACGAAATCCACATGTTCCACTCAGCTCACACCGACGACCCACCAGAGCGGGAAAAACGATAGAAAAAGAAGATTATTAATTTGAACTTGAAACAGAAAACAAACTGTACAATCAATACAATTAATAATAATAATGATATTTGTTTTACGTACCAGTAACTACTTTTACGGTTTTAGGGGACGCTGAGGTGCCGGAATTTAGTCTCGCGGGATTTCTTTTACGTGCCAGTAAATCTACCTACACGAGGCTGACATATTTGAGCACCTTCAAATACCACTGGACTGAACCAGGATCGAACCTGCCAAGTTGGGGTCAGAAGGCCAGCACCTCAACCGTCTGAGCCACTCAGCCGGGCTTTTTTTTAATAGAATTATAGCATTTCAAAAAAGAATGGTTCGCACTGGATTGGACAGCAAACTTTTGGTATAGTAAAAAATATGTGGCAAAAGAGAATAAAAGAAAAGAAGCATGAAGTCATCTTTAAGTATCATGGTTGTATTGTCGTTGTCATTAATTTCCTTGCAGCCTGCGTGGCTGAGGCGGCAGCGTGCCGGCCTTTCACTGCTGGATACCGTAGTTCAAATCCCGGTAATTCCATGTGAAATTTGTGCTGGACAAAGTGGGGGCGGGACAGGTTTTTCTCCGGGTACTCTGGTTTTCCCTGTCGTATTTCATTCCAGCAACACTCTCCAATAACATTTCGTCTGTCAGTCATTTATCATTGCGCCAGATGAGAGCGACAGTTTTCGGCAGCCGGCACATTTCCTATCCTCGCCGCTAGATTGGGGATATTCCATTCCTGACCCGGTCGAATGACTGGAAACAAACTATGGATTTTTATTTTCATTTTCATTAATTTCATTAAGGTAACTATGTGTTAGATTGCATGTTAATTTGCATAGGTTACAATAGATGGAATATTCCTTCCTCAGCTGCTGGATTCCGTAGCTGTCGGCTAAGTGCATTTATTTATTTATTTATTTATTTATTTATTTATTTATTTATTTATTTATTTATTTCAATTAATAATAAGGGCTCTCTCCCCGTTATGCGTGACTGGGGGAGAGAGAGTATTTTCCTTTTTTCTTCATTTTTTATACATGTATGAATTCAGTTCATTCATCCACATTGGAAGTTCTCACCTTATCTGCTGGAGTTCCGTAGATGATGGCTGAGGTAATTCATTCAAATCACTCGTGCATTAATGAACGTTCTCTCCCCAGTTAGTGGTTATCCGTAACTGTAAAAGAGAAGTGTTTATTTATTCGTGAATTCATGAATACAGTTCAATGATACAATAATTCATTCAGTTATTCATTCCTGCACTCTTTCTGTTCATTAATAATATCTATTATAAGTCTAGGATAACTCTGATCAGACCAGTGACATTAATACAACTTAATAAACGTAAGATACATGTTGTCCTAGACTACATGACACTATTAACGTATAGGACAAACATAAATAACATTTTAAAAACTACTATTCAGAGATTGGGTGTAAATAGTTACTAGGTTTAACTGTAATGTTTAATGTAGTAATAGATACATTAATTGTAGCAATAAAATCATGCATGTATCAGAAATAATTAGGATTGCATTGCAACTAGGGGGGCAGGAGTTTCTAATGAAATTAACATCAACAGAAATTAAAAGTGACAGTGTCTTATGATGTTACAAATATGAACTTACATTCAAATAACCGAAACAATTGACCTCATTGCAGTTATTTGTCAGTGTTAGTCGCCTCCTCTATCTGGATGTTATCCTTATATCCAATTACGTTTGCATAGTGCTGACTGAATATTTCTACTCTCTGTAGGTCCTCACATCTGTTCCGTCTGATCTGCAAATAGTTATTCATATAGCGAAGAAAGTTAGGCCATTTACTGAAGACTACTTTGCGAAAGAAGTGATTGCGATGGCCGCTTAAGATATATGTCTACATTTGGTAGTCGAATTTAGAAAAGTAAGTTTGTCTCCTACAACCCATTATACGACGTAGTTAGGATATGAGTGAAGATATCGACGAGGAACTCGGTGACATGGCACGTTATGTTTCTAGATAGCTGTCATTGAGAGTGGCGACATATTGAGCGTACATAAATAAGTGCAGTACTTCCCAATCCTGTCAAAATGACAACGAATTCAGGAGTCTCCGCTTTGAACCTTCCGCAGTAACCTTCATTATGTTAACTGAGAATAACTATGACTGTAATCTACAATCACACAGAGCATGGGAACACAGCGGACTGTGACGTCACACCCCTGTGCCTATGTTATGTGCCAGCTGCCCGTGTAGCAGCTCGCTGCTAGTTTCCCAGCATCTGCACATCACTGGTCTAGAGTCATTCATTTATGAATCCCTCTCTGTTCGTTTTAGCAGCAAACTTGTTTTCTTACCAAACTATCTGAGTAGTAGAAGAGAAGTATAATCTAAGGGAATGACCTCAAAATCGCCCACTGCACCTCTCTGCTAGACCCCATAAAGTACAACAGACAGAAATGGTTGGAAATAAATATTCATTAGTACATTACAACAGGTTTGATAACATCAGAGGTATCCCTTTAATACAACTGCATTTTACCTTAGAGTAAGTCTCTTTTGTACGGTGTTAATGGAGATGAAAACTAATTAGAATGGAGCTTATTCAGTAAAATGGGCGGGCTTTCAACAGAATTGATACTATACATGCATGCATGTGAAAAGAGACGCTTTTGTGTCGTACTTCTCTAATTATGTGGAACGCACAATATGTTAGAAGCCGATACCCTACTGCTATTTCGGTCACAGCCAATGACATGTGAATAGCATTTCAAGGCCGTCGACTCCACTTACACAGGCACACATCCACTCCCGAGCGCACAACGTTTGTTTACTCTTTGTTATTCCCGTCGAAAATGCGACAAAGGTCAATCTGATAAATACAGTGACTGTAGATTTGTTTCGAACAGGCTTCAAATGTGCGCTCAGTTCAACACGAGAGAACCTATACCGTAAACAGGATGGCACTAATTTTGTGGTTTTCAGAGACACTGAGTTGCCACAACATTGTCCCTTAAGAGTTTCTTTTACATCCTGGTAAATCTAACGACTCGAGACTGGCGTATTTGAGTATCTTCAAATACTGCTGGACTGAGCTGGGATCGAACCCACCAACTTGAAGTCATATTTCCAGCGCTCTGTTATCTGAAGAGACGTTTAAAGAGCTGTATATCGCAAAACCACTCAAACCTAAAACATGCTGTTCGTGCGTACGTCATCAGAAATGTACTGCCTTACAGCATCTTACATTAGAGAATGTGGAATGATAAAACGCCAGTCTAACGCGATTGACATGCATACACTTCTAAGGATAATTAGCAGGACCCATGTTGCTGGAGTCACTTGGTTATTCCTTCCGTGCTGAGTAGTTCAGATGATAGAGCTCTGGCTTTCTGAGTCCAGAATGGTCGGTTCGATCCCGCCTGAGTCCGCTAGTATTTGAGGAAGCTCAAATTTGTCGGAGTCGGGAGAGTAGATTTTTAAAGTAACTCCTGTGAAACAATATTCTGGCACCTCGGTCTCTTCGAAGACCGTAAAGGTGGTTAGAAGGACGTAGAACCATTAGCACTTTTATCAATTCCAGGACTGGAAAAGGATTCACTCAGCCTCGTGAGATAAAATGAGGAGCCGTGTGACGTAATACACAACAGAATCAGTCATAAATGTCGTGTGATATAGCTAAGAATGTTGTCACGCTAACCAGGAAGAATTCCAATATTTTAAGGTCAACTAGGTGGGTAACAGTCATCTTGGTTTGTCAAGGCCCATTGGATTGTATCTGACAAATAAATATAAATGATTACATATTAATTATGGCAGCACGTTTTGGCCAAAGTTTCAAGATGCTGAAAGCTCTAGATTGGGTACTATTCTTCATATAAGTCGACGGCTGGACTAGTGACTCAGATGGTAGAGTCCAAGTAAGTGGACTCAATCTTAGGTCATTCCGGTGGTGTGTTTAAGTGCTCAAATACGCCAGCCTAGTGTCGGTAGGTTTACTTATTGGTGAAATAACTCCTGCTGGGCACATTTCTGACCTTCGTATCCTTGAAAGCAGTAAAAATTTAGTTAGTGGGACGTCAAACTAATAATATCATTACCTATCAAGGACAACGTGTGTAAATATCTTCAAATTTCCATTGGAATTTGGAAGCTTTCAATCAATCAATCAATCAATCAATCAATCAATCAATCAATCAATCAATATTGATCTGCATTTAGGGCAGTCGTCCGCCTCTGTGGTGTAGTGGTTAGCGTGATTAGCTGCCACCCCCGGAGGCCCGGGTTCGATTCCCGGCTCTGCCACGAAATTTGAAAAGTGGTACGAGGGCTGGAACGGGGTCCACTCAGCCCCGGGAGGTCAACTGAGTAGAGGTGGGTTCGATTCCCACCTCAGCCATCCTGGAAGTGGTTTTCCGTGGTTTCCCACTTCTCCTCCAGGCGAATGCCGGGATGGTACCTAACTTAAGGCTACGGCCGCTTCCATCCCTCTTCCTTGCCTATCCCTTCCAATCTTCCCATCCCTCCACAAGGCCCCTGTTCAGCATAGCAGGTGAGGCCGCCTGGGCGAGGTACTGGTAATCCTCCCCAGTTGTATCCCCCGACCAAGAGTCTGAAGCTCCAGGACACTGCCCTTGAGGCGGTAGAGGTGGGATCCCTCGCTAAGTCCGAGGGAAAACCCGAACCTGGAGGGTAAACGGATGATGATGATGATGATTTAGGGTAGTCGCCCTGGTGGCAGATTCCCTATCTGTTGCTTTCCTAGCCTTTTCCTAAATGATTTCTTAGGTAAAGCGGGGTAAAACGGTGAAATATGGATAATATACAACCGAGCGTTTAAGATTAAACCAGGTATGTATATTAGGTATAAAGTGACTTGTGAAGCCACATAATATTACCATGAGAACAGGTAGTCATTTTGGCAGCTTACCGCCCAGCTGGGCTGTTTTTGAATAGTATTGTAGTCCTCCAAGCAATTTCAGCATGTTTTGAAGATCTATTTATTAATATCACGATGTAACACGTTTCGTTCCATTGATAATAGTTGAGCATTTCTGTGAACGCTCATTACGATTTGTACGTGCAGTGAAGCGCATCGTTGCCACTATTTTATAATAGTTTTGTTGTATTCAGTGTGTGTTATTTGCATTTTTAATGCAATTGGAGCGTAAGCTCTGTTGTAGCTATAAATAAATATCCTTATTAACCCTTTACTGCATGAATTATTTTTCGTTTTCGTTTGGTGAAGAAAATTTCAAGCTTCAATATTCAACTTACGTTCAGTGTTTCAGATTTACCAGCAATTCTTAACTGGAGCTAATAGCTTAACACTCGTATGTGATGTGGATTGCCATAACGGGGTACATATACGATTTTTTACGATTTCACGCTAAGCTTTTAACATTCAAAGACCGAACATTACTGCCTACTGGCCATGCGTACGCACTGCAAGGCGCAAGTACAGCTTGCACGACCATAGGTCGGTAATGTCATTTGAGGTTGATCCAGAGGTACTCCTGAAGCCTGTGGTAATGTGATGGGGAGGGCCCACGTAAAATAAACGGTGGTTGGTACGCGTGGATGCTGACGGGGTGGAAGGAGTACCTTTGGTTGTGGGGCTGTTTTGTCTTATGTTATGTAAAAGAACAAGGCACCACTGGTATATGTCTTTAAATGACTGTACAGTTGAAGGTGTGCCGTAAAACTACCTCTGCCCACAATCTGTATCCATTTATACAGGTGAAAAGTTGTATATTGTCCATAACTGCGCTAGAAACGAATTACACCCTGATCCGTACTCATTATCAGTTTCTCGTCCCCAATACCGAAATTTTGTAAATTTGATGGAATACCGGGGGAGTTGGCCGTGCGATTAGGGGCGCGCAGCTGTAAGCTTGCGTCCGGGAGATAGTGGGTTCGAACCCCACTGTCGGTAGCCTTGAAGATGGTTTTCCGTGGCTTCCCATTTTCACACCAAGCTGTACCTTAATTAAGACCACGGCCGCTTCCTTCCCATTTCTAGGCCTTTCCTATCCTATCGTCGCCATAACAAATAGCAAAAAATATCTGATGGAATAAACACTGAATGTACACATGAGGTAGCAGCAAACTGCCTCTACCTCCTAACCCCTGTTCACTCGGCCGTACTGCTAGCTCTGACTTGTCTGGCGGGTTGCATACAATACGTGTGAGGGCTCTAGCACAAAATCTAAGTTCCTTTGTACATCCAAGGAGTTCTTATCTAATCGTTACCTATTTATTTTAGAAATATTAACCCTCGATGCTTCCTTTTCTTTCTTTCATAATCCGTTTACGCTCCAGAGCTGTTTTTTCCCTCGGACTCAGCGAGGGATCCCACCACTACCGCCTCAAGGGCAGTGTATACCCCGCAAGTGAATATAAGAAATATCAAGGAGAAGAATGTGATGCAATATTATCGGAATTAAAGGAACATGCTGATGTGGAGGACTATCAAAGTAGCAAAGCATCTGTCCGTCTGAGCTGCAAATAGTTATCCACATAGCGAAGAAAGTTAGGCCATTTACTGAAGAGGACTTTGCGAAAGAAGTGATTGCGATGGCCGCTTAAGATATATGTCTACATTTGGTAGATGAATTTGGAAAAGTAAGTTTGTCTCCTACAGCCATTATACGACGTAGTCAGGATATGAGTGCAGATATCGACGAGGAACTCGGTGACATGGCACGTATGTTTCTAGATAGCTGTCATTCAGAGTGGCGACGTATCAGATACTGCGCAATTAGCTATTTTCAGTGGGGGCGTCGATGACAAGTTCGACATCTTTGAGGAAATGTTAGATTTTTTCTCGTTAAGGGCATCATCAGGGTTTGGCATTTTCAAAGATGTTGAAGAAGCTGTTGTAAATGTCCGCCTGAGTTTGAATAAGCTTGCTTTTGTCGCAATGGATGGGGCTCCGTCTATGGCAGGAGTAAATGTTGGATTAATAACGTTGATGAAAGAACATATTAAACGTGTTACTGGTGCAGCATATGATCTCATTGAAATATTCGTCAAGATAATCCTTCCTCCAAGTATATAAAAGTTAAAAAATGTTATGAATATCGTAGTACAAGTTATGAACTCCATCCGGTCAAGAGGCCTTAGACACAGACAGATTAAACCTTTCCTTTCAGAATATAGAAGTTAGTATGTTGATCTTCCTTATCATTGTAACGTACGCTATTTGTGCAGGGATAAGGGGCTAGATCTTTTCTTTGAATTAAGAGACGAAATAGCATTATTCATGACTAGTTAAAATCATCCTGTTTCTCAGTTGCGAGAAAAAGCCTGAATTTTAGATTTCTTATTCCTTGTCGATATAACTTTGCAATTGAACTATTTAAATATCTCTCCAATGCAAAGGACTTATCATAACAGGCATGTAATATATAGGGTGTACCAGAAGGAATGGCCAATCTTCAGCAATATGACAGAAACAATCATTTGAAGCAAAAGACGTCGTATGAACATATGACCTATTCCGAATGGTTTCAGAAATAGAACACATTTAATGTACATTCGTTTTTGGGCTAAAGAGCGCAATATGTCTTACCCACCCAACCTCTTTGACGTTTTATTCTATCCCAACCTACCTCGTTGCATTCAACCTCTTTGCTCGGGATGTCTTTCTGTCATTAAACTGACTCATTGAACGCGCAATTGTCCATTGGTGTGTTGTGAGTGAAGTAGTGCGAGGGATTTAGAGTGTGTCAGAGAGAAGCAATGTGGCGATTTGTTGGAAGGCAAATAAAAATACAAGGAGAAACTGGTTTATTTTTACAAGAACATCCCCCAAACCAGACTTCCGAGGTTGTATGCTCTTGCTCCACGGATATTATGTATGTTCGGTTCGATATATACGTATGTGTGTTTGTACACACGGTGTTTAAAATGCCATACATGTACACGTATGAAGAATATGCAGATATGGTGTATGTTTAATGCTTCTGCGATGGTAGTCCTCCTGCTGCTGTCGAGGAATACCGCCAGCGCATTCCTTTTACGTTGAATTGCTGATCGTAGAGTGTTTACCAGAGTTTTCAGCATATTGCGTGAAACAAGAATTCTTCCAAATTACCTTTTATTATCCTAAACGCGTAGTTCAACAACCTGTGCAGGAACAGCAACACATCGTTGAAATGGTGCAGCGTAGTCCTACCACCAACACAAGGTGACTTTCTGCACGATGGCCCACTAACACGTGTGAAAGTTGTACCCATTTCAAAGCGTCAAAGTGGCTAGGCGGGTAAGACACGTATTGCGCCCTACTATCCCCAAAACAAATGTACATTAAATGTGTTCCATCTTGGAAACCATTCGAAACAGGACATATGACCGTATGTATCCTTTCTGCTTCAAATGGTCGTTCCTGCCATATCCCTGAATATTGACCAATTCCTCATGGGACACCCTGTAGAACTAAACTCTTTAAAATGACATTGTATCTATGGACGAATCAACTGCTGCCTGGGAACGCTATGCATATTCCGAGTTAACGCGCGTGCATGTTCCTGATATTAGTCTCTCTGAAGAATGTGTGCAAATTCTACAAGATTTCAAGATATAGAAGCATTTTCTATACATATTGCACCCAAATTGCATTAGGCGCTATGGCGGAATAAATTAATTCAAATCTTACATTCGACAATTTTACCAAAGACTTCAGATTGTTCACGAACCACTAACGTGGAAGAGCTAAGCCACCTTGGTAAAGGTATGGCACGTTCTGTTGGGGAATTGTTAAACAATTATGTCGTAAATGCACCTAGCCAGATATTGCCTGAGAACTTCCGCCCACCGCACCCATGGGACAGATGGTCACCACACCTTGGGAACATTTTTTGAAAACTTTCCACAAGGCCAGGTAAGACAGAGCAACTTAAGATACGCGAAAAGGACAGAGGATGGCAGGAATCTTTGGAATTGGACGAGTAGACCCCAAAGAAAAATGGAGATTCCCGCTGGGAATATTTTAGTCTGTGACAGATAGCACGTAAATTGGGTTTCTAGTCACAGTACTAAAATGAATTTGTGGTGGACATAATGGAATTAAGTATAACGTGAGTGAAACAATAAGTCTTATGCGCAATTAATCACGTGTGTATATCGTAGGTCAGGGCCTCTCAGAGTGCATGCGCACGTGCACTGCACGGCGCAAGGTGCAGGAGACGACTTCACTAGGTTGACCAGAGTGCAAACCCCTATTCCACTTCCCCTAAACCTGTCTCACCCGTACGGCCTGTCTTCGACTTATCCACCTTCCCCGCTGATTCTCACCTCACTGTTAAATGTTTATGTGCGGTGAGCGGTGACACTGTTGTATAGGACAATATTACCGGTGTTAAAACACTCTTCTTTCAATTTGATTTGAGCAGACAATTTATCTTCTCTAGTTCTTCTTTTCCTTTACCTTTGCAATGATACCAATTATGCCTGGAACAAGGGACCGGCTGACAGCAATTCTGAGAGTCTTCTTTAAATTACAATCAGAAATAGTTCTACTCGCACGCAATCTAGTTTTCGTACAAGTCAAAACAGGATATGGAACCAAACATAGAAATAATCTTAGCTGCTTCTCGATGCAGCTTAAGAAAATCTTTCTTCGACAAATTCTCGTAGAATTTGAGCAAAGCCTTTGTATTGGAAAATAGATCTTTTTGATTAACCTATCTCATAATTATTGTCCACAGATTGGCTTTATCGTCACGACTGAGAAAAAATACGAAAGTTCCCAGTTCGATTGAAATGGATTTTCGGAAGCCTTTGCTTTCTTCGAAACAGGTTGTTCCATTATTATGTTGTTGTCTTGCGCGTATCTATTTCACTGATAAACAAGCCGTCTATCACCGAACGCTTCGCCCACCTCAGCACACTACACCATCCGAGTCAAGCCGAGTTGACCCGAGTCGGACCATGCACAGTGCACGGAGCTTTTGCGCCTCGATTTGCACGCATGAGATTTTGGGCGTTTGAAAGGCCCTGGCGTAGGTGCATACGGAAATAACAACTTTCGCGCCATTAATCACATGGCCGACGTTAGTTTAATTCAACCGACACCAAGTGAATTGCGCAAAACGGTACGATCGGACTCAGACTTTCTACTCTGTCCCGTGATACAGTAAAAATAAGAAACCACGGACACTGGTTCATAACCTAGTGAAGCCAATGGATAAAATTGTGACGCTCCGTAATGTCATCGGAAGTTGGGTGAGAACCACGTAGTCGGACCGTAGGCATATAACGGACGTGCATTGAACCAGTCAAACAGTCGGTATTCTGCAGTCATCAGTTCGACACTCGGTATTCCAGCATTCGGCAGTGAGCACAATTCAGCACTTCAGTTTACAAGTGAAGTCCATCGTGTGAATATTCAACCGAATACGAGAGGGAACGCCAGGTTACAGACTAGTCAGGAATTGCAACCAGATTATTGAAATCTAAGTGAATAATTCATAAACTTTATTTATTCACTCGCCGGGGAGAAATCTTCTTCTTGAGACGTTGTCTCCAAACGGAGGTAGACGATCCACACGGCCAGCTCTGATCTTGACATTACAGCCATGCCATGTGAATTTATTGGAATATCTCTCAGGATCTTTAATGAAGTGGTTTCCCGTTGCCTTCTGCATCCTAATGCAGTTGACCAAACTGGTTCCTCCCCCTTTGGCAACGTAATCATGGGCTATTGCCGAGTACAATGTGTATATCGCACGTCAATGGGAGAAACACAAGTTGCTGGCTTGTTTTGGAACAGTAAAGGTGAGTGAATGACATTCCACACAGGCTAAAGGAACATTTGTGCAGGTAGTAAGGAAGCAGTTAGCAAATCCAGGGGGGTGCACTCAGCCGTGCGCAGAAGTTGTTGCATTTTCCTCGCTTAGCGCATGACGTCACGGTGGAACAGCTAGCCACGCGGGACCAGGGTAGATCGAGGCAAATTCTTCAGTTATCACATGTATCGGATGTATTTGTTTACCTTTAAAGTGCGTGGGTGTTTAAAAGAGTGTCAGAGGACCTAGTTTCTTTTTTCGTTTGTGCTGTTCAAATACATGGAATCTTTCGGCGTTAAATACATTCTCCCCCAACTTGGCAGGTTCGATCCTGGCTCAGTCCGGTGGTATTTGAAGGTGCTCAAATACGTCAGCCTCGTGTCGGTAGATTTACTGGCACGTAAAAGAATTCCTGCGGGACTAAATTCCGGCACCTCGGCGTCTCCGAAAACCGTAAAAGAGTAGTTAGTGGGACGTGAAACAAATAACATTAATTATTATTAAATACATTCTCACAGCAAGTTTGAATCAATTTTGCCTGGAAAATTTTCGCGCCTAAGAGGTCTTGGGCATTTTTACGATCATCCATCTCCACCTGATGTGAAAAATAGCATCAGACTGTTGTTGTTAGGAGCCAATCCCAGCGATATTCCTCATTCCAATGAGTTACCTGTAGCTCCAGAATTTGTTACATCGGCTATGTTTGGCAACATCCTCCCGGATATGACAAGCTCTGGCGATGACTGAGGGTAACAAGGATATTAATGACATTGAATTGCCAGCTGTTGATAGTGATGATCTATCCGTACAGGAAAATACTGACTGTAGTGCGGAGGGATTCAAATACATTGCAGGGTTCATCGCATATCGCTGCCGAAAATTTGACAGGTCCCTGGGCACGCCTACAGGAGAGTTGTTGATACCACCTGATGACCCAAGTCTGGGGTGGGTACACGTACTGTTTCGGGGAGGTTTGCTCGTCCCTTCCGATAGTTTTATGGAAATTATCACTAAATTCGAACTGATATTTGCTGAAGTTCACGGACGAACAGATTTGAACAGGGAACCAGAATGTGTGAACAATATGTTTGTGAAGTTGAAAAGCCGTTTACCTGACGTCCATCCACAAGTCTTGAAATCATGTGCTAAGATCCGAACCTTACTCCGTTTGCGTTGGTTGGCTGCAAAACAGAAATAAAAAATAGAGGCTTCCCGTAATAATTAATTTATTTTATTTGCTTTACGTCCCACTAACTACTTTTATGGTTTTCGGAGACGCCGAGGTGCCAGAATTTAGTCCCGCAGGAGTTCTTTTACGTTCCAGTAAGTCTGCCGACACGAGGCTGACGTATTTGAACACCGTCAAATACCACCGGACTGAGCCAGGATCGAACCTGCCAAGTTGGGGTCAGAAGGCCAGCGCCTCAACCGCCTGAGCCACTCAGCCGGCAAAGGGGCTGCCCGTAAGCGAAAAACGAGAATGTGGCATTTATCAACAAAGTAAATGTCAAGAAATGTTCGTTACCGTTGTATTTGTTGTTTTAAACTTCGTGTGCAAAGCCACGGGACCTTTGCCTTATGCGCAGAACTCGGAAAAGAACTTATTTCATACTCTGTCTCGCTTTCATTGACTACGATTCGAACTGTAGCCCTTTTGATGAAAATCGGATAGATAGTGAATATACTAGACTGTGATACTCTTATAGACTTATGTTAACGGAAAGAAAGACAAACCGTTTATTTGGTGCTAGTGTTCCAAGACTTGAAGTTATTACATATCGCAATGTGTCCTGTAAGTTTTCACCGTGAAGTGTTGAACAAATTAACAGTGTTTGTGATATAAAACAAAACCCATCTGTCAGTCAGAGTGAGGTACAGATTCCATGCATTTCGTCAACACCATCTTCACTGAGGTAAGAGTGAATAACAGTAAATAAAAATAGTCTTATTTGTCCCGAATCTGTTGATTTAAATCTAACATATCGCGCACTTCTAAGTACCTACCTCTTATTTTGTAGCGCTACGATGTTATACGTACTTTTATCTTGTACAGAATGTATGTTTCTACAGAATACATTGTATGACGTTCAAAAATTCCAAAATATCACTTCGGTATATTATTAAAATGTGAAACATTACCCGCGCGCTAATACAATCTGCCGTCAGCGGCTACCAGGGATGTTCCATGGTGACGTCACAGCGACAGCCAATGGCAGCCCGTAACGCGGAATGACTAACCTTACTGTTCTCTATTAACCTTGAGCAAATCCCCTGTGTGGTCACCTGTATTTCGATTCAGGGAGCAGATCTTCAAAATTCATTAAGGACATTCCAATGGCCACCGGGCGAGTTGGCCGTGCGCGTAGAGGCGCGCGGCTGTGAGCTTGCATCCGGGAGATAGTAGGTTCGAATCCCACTATCGGCAGCCCTGAAGATGGTTTTCCGTGGTTTCCCATTTTCACACCAGGCAAATGCTGGGGCTGTACCTTAATTAAGGCCACGGCCGCTTCCTTCCAACTCCTAGGCCTTTCCCATCCCATCGTCGCCATAAGACCTATCTGTGTCGGTGCGACGTAAAGCCCCTAGCAAAAAAAAAAAAAAAAAATCCAATGGCCAGCCTAGCAGAGGACAACGAACGCGAGCAGAGAACAATTCCTAGCCAGACGTCGGAACACGGACAGATAAGACGAGTTTTCAAGAGTGTCGCTTTGCCGCATATTCAGACCAGCTGATGGGAAGTAGTTGAATGTAGGTTCGCATTACAAGCTGTGCAGGTTGGGCGAAGTCATTCCTAGGAGTGTGTTAGGATAAGTCATAGCATTAGAGTTTAGGATTAAGTAGAAGAAGAGTGTTACGTGTGTAAATAAATCGTGTCACGAGTGAAAGATGTGCCAAATCGGATACACCCCAGTCGTCATCACGGAGATGTTAATGTCTAACATGGAGTAAGCACCAGTAAGTAACCATGTGGTACATGGGAAAGCCTGACTGGGTGCAGCCTAGATGCAGACATGTAAGTACCAGAGTATTGAAATGTTGTTCTAATTAATATGTAAATAATTAACTATAGCCGCAGCCACACTGTCATCCGTTAGAGACATTTATGTCTATTTTTGATTTAGTTTAAGGTTTCGTAAAGGACAACTAATTTTGTTTTGGATGTAAAATTGTAGATAACGTACCAGAATTGACGAACATGGCGTGAATTAATTTT
Organism: Anabrus simplex; assembly: GCF_040414725.1. Taxonomy (NCBI): domain Eukaryota; kingdom Metazoa; phylum Arthropoda; class Insecta; order Orthoptera; family Tettigoniidae; genus Anabrus; species Anabrus simplex. The sequence goes on from NC_090267.1 coordinate 184,585,983, forward strand.
GAGGGCCCAACATTAAATCAATCTATTTGCGTAACGTGTGGATTTCGTTGTGTGCTAGATGTTGGAACGTCCACTCAATTGCTTAATAATCCGAACTGATATCTATCCGTGCCCAGATTTTAAATCACTGGGAAATTGTAAATAGAGGTCAATTAATAATAATAATAATAATAATAATATGTTGTGTTGCGGATGACAGTTTTATAGTGAAGGACCGCAACAAACGTAATGATAAATTTGTCATGATGTCTTTTTCTTTACGACGCGGTTAACAAATGTTTAGGGAAAATTTATAAAATTAGGTAATTATTGTGACGCCACTACGATTTGTATTGATTGATTTAACTGTCTTCAGTAATAAAAGAATTGGGAATTTGTAATAAATAAACTATAAGTGTGTTACATTTTCACGTAACATTGAGTGAAATAACGCAGTGCACATCGGATGTCTAGACGGGAATTGAGGTCTGATGTAAATAAAATACCGAGCAATAAACGAGAAATATGAGAATGAGAGAAATTCCCGCAAGAAGCGGAATTAATACGTTGAGATACCAGTAGAAATAGCGATGAGCTAGCGAATAAATGTCTACTCATTAAGGAAGAATAGTAATGAAGCTGCGATGAAATAATAAGAGAAAATGCGAATCTACGAGGAGATAAGAAATAAAATAAAGAACTAGTCGCTGTTTAATAGAAATAGAGACAGGCAGAGGTCTGCATAAGAGGCTCGCATACATGAGATGAGACCCGATACTCTCATCCAAACGCACCGTGACAATTTAATTGATATTGAATTGATACCCAATTATTTTATAATCTAAAATTGACACACGTGAATTGTAACAATAAGCCATTACCCAGGAACATTTGCTACGGAGTTTAAATTAATGTTTATTTATTTTTGTCTATTTATTTTATTGACCTTTCATGCGTAATTTTTGTCATGGAAAGTTGAAAAATGAAAACCTACAACCTGTTTTCCAGTCATTGACCGGGTCAGGGATGAAATGAATGAAGCATATATAGGCTGTTAGTACGATGGGGTCGCCACTCCCAAAGTGATTTATTAATGACTGATAGATGCAATGAAATGAGAATGGAGAGTGTTGCTGGAATGAAAGATGACAGGGAAAACCGGAGTACCCGGAGAAAAACCTGTCCCACCTCCGCTTTGTCCAGCACAAATCTCACATAGAGTGACCGGGATTTGAACCACGGTATCCAGCGGTGAGAGGCCGACGCGTTGCCGTCTGAGCCACGGAGGCTCCCTCATGAAAAGTTAATATTGGATAATTTGTTGATTTCCCAGTCGTACGTATTTTTATGCCTATTTGTTTTTTGAACCTAATTTTCTTTGATATTATAGTAAAGTGATGGTCCAATCATTTAAATGACAGTGGTGCCTTCAGCACCTGAGATAGGAGTTACTTCTATTTTGTACGTGATCTTTCTGCTTGATGTAAATACTATAATTTCGTTATAATTGGATGCTTTCTCTTTCAGGAGTGTATTTTAGATCTAGGACATTGATTATTGTCCACCTCTGTGGTGTAGTGGTTAGCGTGATTAGCTGCCACCCCCGGAGGTCCGGGTTCGATTCCCGGCTCTGCCACGAAATTTGAAAAGTGGTATGAGGGCTGGAACGGGGTCCACTCAGCCTCGGGAGGTCAACTGAGTAGAGGTGGGTTCGATTCCTATCTCAGCCATCCTGGAAGTGGTTTTCCGTGGTTTCCCACTTCTCCTCCAGGCGAATGCCGGGATGGTACCTAATATAAGGCCACGGCCGCTTCCTTCCCTCTTCCTTGCCTATCCCTTCCAATCTTCCCATCCCTCCACCAGGCCCCTGTTCAGCATAGCAGGTGAGGCCGCCTGGGCGAGGTACTGGTCATTCTCCCCAGTTGTATACCCGACCAAGAGTATGAAGCTCCAGGACACTGCCCTTGAGGCGGTAGAGGTGGGATCCCTCGCTAAGTCCGAGGGAAAAACCGAACCTGGAGGGTAAACAGATGATGATGATGATGATGACATTGATTATTGAAGATCAGCTGTCTCTTTCATTTTTTTCATTTGATTTATTTGCTTTGTCAATGTGGTAGAATTCACCCGCACTCTAATGTAAATTGAAATTAAGGGAGGAAGACAGCTTGGTTACATTCCTAAAACAACATTTCACTTACAACATCCAATGCAACTTATCAATAATTAAGTCTCTGAACAGGCCTGTGTAGAGTTGTAAATGTGTAGGACTGCACGTGTAGAACAATAGAATTAAGACATGTGTTTATAATCTAGGTAAATGGTATGCGAGTCATGCAAACCTGGTAGGGTTAAACCTGTGAATATTTAATTAATGTGTAATTGATAGTCAGGTCTGTTCAAATGATTTCGTTATGTGAATTTTAATTTAGGTAATATGTGGTGACTGCACTTTGATTCATGAAATACTCATCGATAAAATTTATTGTTTGATTATCCTTCTGATACCAGATCATGAAAGTACAGTTGAGGCTATACTTAATGTGACGCTAATTTAAATAATACTAAGATAACAGGGAGCAGTGAACTACCAAGCTCAGGTGTGTTCTCAGAAAACTCCTAATTAATTTAACGGAGCAGTGCAAATTCCCAAATATCAGTGTGATCCTTTTGACGATTTTATTTTTGATATCTGCAAATTAAATTAATAAAATATAATTTTGGGACTGCTCGGAGTTCCTTTATGTAACAATTAATGTATTTGACATTACGTCAGCCATTGGTGAATATTGTACACCTGTGGTGTCAATAATTAATTTCAATTTTAATTACTCGGTTATCAGAGTTCTTGTTTATGACGCAACCGAGCTACTGATGGCCGTTTTACAGCCCATATCCATTGAAAAAATCGGTGTGCTTACTTAACATTTCTGATTTTAATTAATCTCAATTGGAATATATTAATTAGTAAAATTTTAACCTGGTCCATTATCATTTGGTAGTGAATATAGTACCCGTAGTACTTGATCCTTATGTACCTGAAGAAGGGGCAGAAGAAGAATACCGACCTGATCGCGCCCCAAGCAGATGAGAGTCTCCATAGCGGTAAGTGTAATTTATTTACACAGCGCCGTGGCAGAAAAAGATGATAGAGTAGCTTACCGCTAATCGACATTCACAAGGGTACAATATACCCCGTATTCAGTGGATGTCAACAGTTTTCTGGCAGATACGTCATGGAACTGTTAAGTGTACAATGTGGCAATTTGTTGAAAGATAAATGTAAATACAAGGCTTATTTTTACAAGAATATCCACCAAATCAGACTTTCTAGGTTGTATGCACTTGCTGCACGGGTATCATGTATGTTCGGTTCAACGTATGTGTGCGAAACTTGTTATGAACTTGCTAAGTCGAAGTATAGAAGTACCATATCAGATCATAACTTAACATGCAGTCTTCGATTACAAATTGCCTAAACATTGATAAACTAGAGAAAATATTCATAGTTTAACTACCTAATAAATAGGCCTACACAATATTGCAATCTACTACATATGCTAATGTGATTTTCATCTTATTTAAGTGTTTGTGTGCTGATTATGGATCTAAGAGCCTAAAATGCCCACTTTTTTCATAAATTATCTTTATAGATTATATCATGTACTGATTAGGCGGTGAAACTATATTTTTTTCTCATGTTATGTAGTCAATACGGACCAATATGAACTACTTGTAATATTGATAAAATAGTTAAAGAAAAACGAAACAAAAAATTCAGGAAAATGTCCATGTAGGCTAATTGTTTCGTATAGATCTCTTCTAACCTGTAGGGAAAATAGTATTATATTCTGTACTTTTTACGTAATAACATGGCTGTCTTTCACATAAACTGGAATTGTTATTTATTTTCTCATAACTCATAACATAGAGCCGAAATGTAATTGTTTGTAATCTGTAACCAATTGTATAATTCAAACAGTCAGCCTTAACATCGGTATCATGACGTTATTAACATCAGATCTGTTTCCTGTCTTTCCTACATCGCCTTCTGACCCAGATTGGCAGATTCTATCCTGGCTCAGTCCGGTGGTATTTGAAGGTGCTCAAATACGTCGGCCTCGTGTCAGTAGATTTAATGGCACGGAAAAAAGCTCCTGAGGGACTAAATTCCAGCACCTCGGCGTCTCCGAAAAACCTAAAAGCAGTTAGTGGAACGTAAAGCCATTAACATTATTATCATTATTATTAACTTTCCAACATCGCTGCATCCCGAATGCCTCAAACCAGTTCCTCTTACCCTGTGGCTGGTAGAACGCCGTGCGGTGACGTCACACAGCTGAAATCTTCTACATTTCCTCTTACCCTGTGGCTGATAGAACGCCGTACGGTGACGTCACACAGCTGAAATCTTCTACATTTCCTCTTACCCTGTGGCTGCTAGAACGCCGTGCGGTGACGTCACACAGCTGAAATCTTCTACATTTCCTCTTACCCTGTGGCTGATAGAACGCCGTGCGGTGACGTCACACAGCTGAAATCTTCTACATTTCCTCTTACCCTGTGGCTGCTAGAACGCCGTACGGTGACGTCACACAGCTGAAATCTTCTACATTTCCTCTTACCCTGTGGCTGCTAGAACGCCGTGCGGTGACGTCACACAGCTGAAATCTTCTACATTTCCTCTTACCCTGTGGCTGATAGAACGCCGTGCGGTGACGTCACACAGCTGAAATCTTCTACATTTCCTCTTACCCTGTGGCTGCTAGAACGCCGTGCGGTGACGTCACACAGCTGAAATCTTCTACATTTCCTCTTACCCTGTGGCTGCTAGAACGCCGTGCGGTGACGTCACACAGCTGAAATCTTCTACATTTCCTCTTACCCTGTGGCTGCTAGAACGCCGTGCGGTGACGTCACACAGCTGAAATCTTCTACATTTCCTCTTACCCTGTGGCTGGTAGAACGCCGTGCGGTGACGTCACACAGCTGAAATCTTCTACATTTCCTCTTACCCTGTGGCTGGTAGAACGCCGTGCGGTGACGTCACACAGCTGAAATCTTCTACATTGAGAGCTTGTACCGTACAGCGGCGTGAGTTGACGTCAAACTGGAGCGTCCTGTCCTCCACTAAAACAAAGCCCGTGGATATCCATAACAAACATTATATCTCTAGGTTAAATTGATTCTGAGAAAAGTGTACCTGCGAGGAACGTATCCAATACTGTGCGCCAGTGACGTAACGAATATGATGCGGGCCCGCCTCCAGAAAACAAAATTGGGCCACCTCAAAGAAATTGTACAAAACCTATCAATAACGCACACAAAATTAACTCCAGGAGATAAAAGCATAACTTTAATACAGTCTATATCCATTTAATATATGCATACAAAGGAATTGCTCTTAAACTAAAGAATCTATTATGTATTTTATTTTCAAAATTGTTATGTAGGATTTGTAATATAACGTAAATAAATGTTTCCATCTTTTCTCAAATGCTTAAAACTATGCTTCTTTCATATTCGAGTCTAAATAAACTGGACCATGCGGTATACTTTCTGGGATGCAATGGCCTTGCCGACATCAATTCCATCAGTGGATGTCACAGTTGATGCTGAGAAGGCTGAGTTCGCTGAGTATGTCTTGGGTCATACCATTTCACAGGTAGTTCTTTATAAGTTCCAGTTTCGAAACTGATCGTTTTGCAAAAGGAATAGTAGCAGGAATAATTGGGTCTAAAATATGATATGTTAGCATCAATTTTCATGGGCTTTCCTTATAATAATTTGATGCAAGTTAATTTTGAAAGAGCGTGCCGCTAGTATTACGAGAGAATACTGTGATATACTCAACACAATAAGAATAACTGCAGCCAAATTAAACTACTTAGCAATTACTCTATTTATAAAATGTAAAAACAATATTTTCCAACCCATTCTCAGGATGTCAATTTTTCCTTGCAAACTGTAAATCGGGTAAAATCATGTTCCTTTTATTTCTGAGGAATTCTTCGGGCCTCTCATTCATTTCCGTTTTCACTTTGCTTTACGTCGCACCGACATAAATAGGTCTTATGGCGACGATGGTATAGGAAAGGTTTAGGAGTGGGAAGGAAGCGGCCGTGGACTTAATTAAAGTACGACTCCAGCATCTGCGTGGTGTGGAAATGGGAATCCACGGAAAGTCATCTTCAGGACTGCCGAGAGCGGGGCTAGAACCCACTACCTCCCGAACAGCTATGTGACTCAAACCGCGCAGCGACTCCCTCGGTCGCTCATTAATTTTGGCGCCACTGTGCAATAGTTGAACGACTCAACAATGATAATATCAGACACGATCTAAAAATAAACTAGAGCTGTATACAAAAAGGGAAAGCCTACATTTTATGTAGTATATGAAACATGGGCCGTAACAACGTTTTAAGCGACACAATTGTGCGATGTGAGATTCCCGTGCAAGATGGTTATATTTCTTCTTCTACTTCTCTGGATATGAATGTAACGATCATATTGACTCTGGCTACGTCAGCAGGGTGTTTTCTATCACTGGCTTCGGTGGAGCAACGATGCACGTAGAGAAAATGGAAGTTAGAATCATGTTTCATACTACATAAGCTCTGATTGTGGTTCACTCCTAAAATTAGAAGTTAAATCTCCTCGGCAGTGTTTAAACATCGCCTGTTAAATATCGGTTTTAGATAGTGCCCAAGTGATAAACAACGTCAACGTAGTCAGGCACTGTTTAACCGTGCACTTTGTCTAAATGCCGTTGCTGTAAACGGCGCATAGTGTCCTATCTTCCATGAAGGAATTATCAGGACAGGAGTTTACTGTGGATGACGCCGCGAAGAAAATGTGGCTGAAAGTGTTCCCACGAGGTAATTCATTCAGACAGCACATTAAAAAAAATAGTTCACGTTTATCAAAGGATCCAATAACCATTAATATTGCACCTGTCCCAGGCCCGACAGAACGTTGAATATAATATGTAACTTCAGAAATATATTATCGAATGGAAATCTCGTCGATGAAGAACTTCAGAAAATTCAAACCCGGGCATTGAAGTCCCATCCTCCCTACTTTAAACCAGCACAGCGGCTACGCTCAAGAGCATAGGGGTCAGTGATCTTGTTCGTTAAGGATGGATATGTAATCTAAATATATTGAAAGTAGGGCACTATAGTAAGAGGAATACGCTAGTCTACTAAATAATAAGAATGGATTTTTCCAAATTCGAAGGCACAATTTCAATCGCTGAGAGAATCACTTGTGAAATTTTTACACACGCGAGAAATGCCATATAATTGCCTGCGTAGCAATGTTAAATTATAGTACAAGCACACTGGAATTTATCGTATGGGTAATGCCGTTAAATGTCTTTATCAGTTCGTTGATCACTCCTGAATCTCATTTTGGCATTCTCAAACCAAATCATTAAGCATTTACCCTACGTTGACAGGGATCTGTCCCTTTTATCTTACTATTGATATCGCTTGGATATCCACTATATTATAATATAACAACATAAATTATATTTAAAGAGGGCATTCTCGTTAGGAAAGAATATTTTAGATCATTGTTGTTGTTCATAACACTTGACTTGTACATTTCTTCTCATCCACCTAATTATCTCGTCATGAAAATCACGTGGTCGCTTGTCGCTAATAATGTCTACATTATTAGATTAAATATTATCGCACTTTCGAATATACGTGTTCCTCCGCGGTAACAACTTATTCTAATATTTACAAAGCGGACACACGACGTTGGTTAGCCTGTAATCCCACTGACACAATACACAAGTAATAATACGTAATCAGGCTGAGCATTATCCTGTAAATACACAATACACACACTTTAATGCTCTCCAAACATATGTGACCCTTTTCAGGTCTCCTAATGTCAATCCAAGGACACCAATACAAATCGGGTATCGAATCACGCCATCCATATTTTGAGGTTCTATCTGAAAATTCCTACTACGATCGTATTTAAATATCCTATTTGGAGGAGTACATCACCTATCGGCTAAATGAAACACATAGACCTGAGATGTAAAACAAATTATTAACAAGTGAATATTCAGTACAATGTGAAATGAGCAACACTCTACGCAGGTTATTGTGCAGGCTACCGATACATATCTAACGGTACAACAGCTGAGAGTCTAGAATTCACTTTCTTCTGCCCCCATTCTACAGCCACAAATCACTTCCTTCGAAGCCTGCCGAGCTTTCCAACGCAGCTGAACAGACACCACTTTCATCCGGAACAAACAAATAATTATCAATTCAATTATCGTGTGCTTTCCGGGCATATACCCTCATGGGCACTCTTCACGTATAATCATTTTATATCAATATTTCGGCCAATTGCGTTGATGGCTTATCTCAATATTATTATTATTTCTGTCTTCCACGTTCTCACATATCTGGTTCACCATCAATTTCACACACGTGTACATAGTATCCACATTATTCAAACAGATTGAGATGATCCTACCGACAGGGGTTTTACATGTAACATACCACTCACTCGCGTATCTATCTAAGGTCATTAGTTTGCACCTCGAGTCAATCGCTTCCATTCTCCAATCGTCTGCATCCTTAAACTAAAGGAGGAATAACTGTAGTAATGCATTAAAATTGTGAAGCATCTGGACAATCTATATTCGAAAATTTAAGAAGAACCATATCAGCTGGTTGAAATTGGAAAGGCTTATGAAATCCGCCGAATGATCTCAGTCCATCCCTATACGAATTCTTCACTACTTACACGCTAGTTCGTGCAAATTCCCGGAATAACTTTGTGATCACCCAATAATCACAGAAGACAAGGAAAATAAAACTACTAAAGGAAACTTTACCCATTGAAACTCGCACATTGCATTACCTACACGTCATATAAAAATCCAAATGCATGCTGCTAAATTTTATTTACAAATTTAACTCTACATCTTAATACGACATGAGCTGTTCTTCATGCTAAGATATCATAGGTATGTACTTATCATTTTGGTGTGTAACCTGCTATCATCTGGTGGCACCCATATGGATTTAGTTATCCATAGTTGCCGTCTCCCTAGTAGAGATTCCTGGGTTCATCTCGTTCCGTGCTGACTTCATGATGTCTGGGGATTGCTACCTCCAGCTGATGAATGTTCCCCGATGTCTTCACACAGGAATTCCGAAGGCACACAGGCGCGATCTCGATGTTGCAAATCGTGGGTTCGAGGAGCACTCACATACATGCGAATTAGGAATCGGTTACTTGAAGCAATGTTTATATTAATTCAAAATAATACAACACTGATAGATCCATTTATTGACTCGAGGTGGACTACCATAAATAGCGATTACTGTCCGTGAAGACTGCTACTCGATTCCCGTTCGTTATAGAAATAAATATTCTGTTTATTCCTATTTGAGTATCATTATTCATTGATGGTACACTTTCCTGGCTAATCTGACAACGTTGATTTTACTATGTGTATTGCCTCTGATAACTGCACATTCGTTAATTATGGTGCAATAACCACTTGTTCTATATACTAACTAACTCACTACGTCATGACGATTGCCAAAAGTGCAACCCGTTCTTAATTAAAACATATTCATTTAGCCTGAAATAATATTACTTGTCTGCGTTTCCTTAAGGAATACTGAGAGTGGTATTTCACACCTCCACGAGCAATACCTCGTATCCGACAATGCTCTTCCGATCTACGTGTATTATTCTCCTTAAGACTGGTCAGGTTATACTGTAAGAATGCGAAATACTTCATGATCATCGCCATAAGACCTATCTGTATCGGTGCGACGTCAAGCGAATTGAAAAGAAAGTGTTCATGAACACATACATTCTTACAGTATGGAACAATAAGGTTAATTTTCTTTTACGAACTGACATAGGGAAATGAACGTAACGAACATTACTCTGATGGAATGTAAATCCATGTGTGGCTGGGAGGCGTGACCAGTCTTAAGGAGAATAATGGAATGGAATAGGAGGTATTGGTCGCGCGCCTTCGATATACACAGTTTCGACTCCAAGTTAATGGGATTGGACGATCAGGGTAGATGTACTCTTGGACTGAGACTTGGGAAAGATAAATAACACTCCTGCCCTTACAGCATTTAAGGGCACGCAATGAAGATAGCCACCTTGCCTTCATTTCAAGTAGTGCTCAGGACTGGCATATCAAAAGGCAGCTCTGCTTGAATCAGCGTGCGACCAAGTGAAGCCAGTTCAAGAGATTAAATACTAGCTTCCTGGTTTAACGAGACTGTTTTTGCTTGTGTGTGTGTGTGTGTGTGTGTGTCTGTGTGTGTGTGTGTGTGTGTGTGTGTGTGTGTGTGTGTGTGTGTGTGTGTGTGTGTGTGTGTGTGTGTGTGTGTGTGTGTGTGTGTGTGTGTGTGTGTGTGTGTGTGTGTGTGTGTGTGTGTGTGTGTGTGTAAGTGAAAAATGATAAGCGCTTGACAGTGGAAACAGATAAAGTTGTGAAAAGAAATCTAAGTATTTATACCGTAGTTAAAACGACATCTTGTTATTGTAAAGGTAAAACACGGTTGTGATTAACTTCACGGAACAAGATACGCCCGAATCAGTCCCATCCGAAGCACATGACTCGACTTTTGATACCTTCGGTCTAGAGGAAAGTGACGCTCAGATAATCCAGCTTAATAGTATATCAGCACAAGAGAATATCAAATGCAGGAACATGGAAACAGCTGATAAACTGGCACTGGATTATGCGGGTTAACACTCCTTCTTGCACAGCAACGGTTATCATGGTTAAGTGACTATAAATTCTGCTAGTCTTCGTACAAAGTTAGTAAGAATTTTTAATCTTCCGATGGAAGTCTCACACAGAAGAATAATTACGAAACAAATAATAATTTAGAATAACACATATATTCCAGGTTTCCGGGACAAGGTTCAAAATAGTATATGAGCAATTCGATTAATGCTACAGCAATACATACCATCTCGGTAAGATAATGGTGGGCATAAAGACCCGATCAGTTATGAAAATTTGCCTACTATGTGTTGGTTGTGCAATACAGTAGGTCATTTACGGGGTCAATACCCACGACATAACAAACTTGTCCAACTAACTAAACAATCTGCCAATTCTACCCGGGCGACCTTGTCGAGTGGGAAATTATCTACAAAGCACTTTCCATTCAAAGCCACACCGTTGAAAATTGAAGAAAATTCACGTACACGAAGCTACACAAGCAAAACAAAATGATCTGCAGAAAGCCATTCCCTCCATTTCTCAGACGCACAGGAGGACAGATATATTACAGTAGATCTACAGATGGGGCAACAGATAAGTGAAAAATAACAATTCCAAAATCAAACATTGCTACCGAAAACGCCATGTGCGTTTAAGTCAGGTTTATTGCTGCCAGATCAGCTACCGCTAGTGTTAAAACAAAAATAGTCATAGCCTCCACAACTCAAGAGATGTAACGGCCACAATATTTCAATTACAGACACCACAAGCAATGGACAGGGACAGAAACATGCATTTTAGGTAAGACCAACTTTCCAAAAAGAGGGACGTCAGTTCGTAGAAGAAATGAAAAATACGGAGGCAAAGCTACCTCAAGTTACCCAAAGCACCCTAGGTTAAAACGGCCGGTAGATGACAATGGCAAAAGGAAAGGCACTAAAATGATTTGGAATGTTCCGAATAAATAACTTCCGCACACGTTTCTACTCCAAACTCATCAATATGATTGGTATTGTGTCATTCACACTAACCATTTTATTTCTTCACTCCGTAGCATCACTTAATGTAAATGTCCTGAGAATTCGAATCAAACAGGTACTATTACGAGAATTTATTATATATTATAACATCAATATACTTTTTCTACAAGAAGTCAACGTCTTTGCATTGCCATACCTTGGAAATAATTAAAATACATTACCAATTCTGGGGAATACTGGAGAGGTACCGCTATTACATAAATATGTGGAATAACCACTAAAATTTCCGAAACACGTCAATATTAGCAGAGGATAACGCACTGCACATATACATCCACCTGCACTTTGGAACACACCGGCGCCGTGCGCGAGAGGGGTATCTGACCAAACAACTATTCATGACATTACTACAAATATCTGATTTTCGGTGGGAATTGTAAATGCGTTTTACAGCAAAACAACACATCTCCAGCGCTTGAAGGGATATCAAGGCATACAGGTTCGTGATGCATGGGAAAATAGACATGGCTAGTTCGAACAATTTACATTTTTCCTACGAGCATTTGCCTCCAGAATTAGACTTTAAATAAATCGAGACCTAAAATCCAGTGTACATGATATCAGTATTAAAAATGCTACCCTTCAGTGTATTCCACACTGTCTTACTGAAGATACGTACCAACAGTAGAATACCAACCATAGGGGGATATTGGAAATTAAATAATGCGTTGCTAGATGATGAATTAATGAATGATGAATTTCAACAGATGTGGTCAGACATGCGAAGTTGTCGCACCAAACAGGGACTCACTAATAATTCACTAATGGTTATACAACTTTAAACCAGCGATTCAAACATTCTTTTTTTTTCTTTACGTCGCACCGACACAGATATGTCTTATGGCGACGATGGGATAGGAAAAGGCCTACGAATTGGAACGAAGCGTCCGTGGCCTTAATTAAGGTACAGCCTCAGCATTTGTCTGGTGTGAAAATGGGAAACCACGAAAAACCATCTTCAGGGCTGCCGACAGTGGGGTTCGAACCCACCATCCCACAGATAGGTCTTATGGCCGCACTTAAGCGACTGCAGCTATCGAGCTCGGAATTCATTCAAACATTCAAGAAACATGGAACAGAGAATGCAAGTAACAGAAGGAATACTCTACATTCCTACTGTTCTATATTAAATGACCTTCTGGTGCGTCAACAAGTAGGTTACAACGCAACAGTCAAAGAGTCGCAGTTTAACGAAGAATAACATCCATTCAGGAAAATGTTCTAAAGGGATCCCTAGTTCGTTCATGATCTAAATGACATTCAGCAGAACAAAACACACAGTCTTATACACTGACTGACAGAGCAAATGCAACACCAAGAAGGAGTGGTTCGAAAGGGATGAAAGTTGGGGAAAAAACAGAGACGGCACGGACGAATAATTGATGTTTATTTCAAACCGATATGCAGGTTACACAATGCGCACGGCATCGACTCAGTAGGATGTAGGACCACCGCGAGCAGCGATGCACGCAGAAACACGTCGAGGTACAGAGTCAATAAGAGTGCGGATGGTGTCCTGAGGGATGGTTCTCCATTCTCTGTCAACCATTTGCCACAGTTGGTCGTCCGTACGAGGCTGGGGCAGAGTTTGCAAACGGCGTCCAATGAGATCCCACACGTGTTCGATTGGTGAGAGATCCGGAGAGTACGCTGGCCACGGAAGCATCTGTACACCACGTAGAGCCTGTTGGGAGATGCGAGCAGTGTGTGGGCGGGCATTATCCTGTTGAAACAGAGCATTGGGCAGCCCTTGAAGGTACGGGAGTGCCACCGGCCGCAGCACATGCTGCATGTAGCGGTGGGCATTTAACGTGCCTTGAATACGCACTAGAGGTGACGTGGAATCATACGCAATAGCGCCCCAAACCATGATGCCGCGTTGTCTAGCGGTAGGGCGCTCCACAGTTACTGCCGGATTTGACCTTTCTCCACGCCGACGCCACACTCGTCTGCGGTGACTATCACTGACAGAACAGAAGCGTGACTCATCGGAGAACACGACGTTCCGCCATTCCCTCATCCAAGTCGCTCTAGCCCGGCACCATGCCAGGCGTGCACGTCTATGCTGTGGAGTCAATGGTAGTCTTCTGAGCGGACGCCGGGAGTGCAGGCCTCCTTCAACCAATCGACGGGAAATTGTTCTGGTCGATATTGGAACAGCCATGGTGTCTTGCACATGCTGAAGAATGGCGGTTGACGTGGCGTGCGGGGCTGCCACCGCTTGGCGGCGGATGCGCCGATCCTCGCGTGCTGACGTCACTCGGGCTGCGCCTGGACCCCTCGCACGTGCCACATGTCCCTGCGCCAACCATCTTCGCCACGGGCGCTGCACCGTGGACACATCCCTATGGGTATCGGCTGCGATTTGACGAAGCGACCAACCTGCCCTTCTCAGCCCGATCACCATACCCCTCGTAAAGTCGTCTGTCTGCTGGAAATGCCTCCGTTGACGGCGGCCTGGCATTCTTAGCTATACACGTGTCCTTTGGCACACGACAACACGTTCTACAATGACTGTCGGCTGAGAAATCACGGTACGAAGTGGGCCATTCGCCAACGCCGTGTCCCATTTATCGTTCGCTACGTGCGCAGCACAGCGGCGCATTTCACATCATGAGCATACCTCAGTGACGTCAGTCTACCCTGCAATTGGCATAAAGTTCTGACCACTCCTTCTTGGTGTTGCATTTGCTCTGTCAGTCAGTGTACATAGCCAATAAAGAAAGAAACAGGAAGATGAAAATAATTACTCTTCATAAAGAAGACAACAGACAAATAATATCTACAAAAGATGTATTTTTTTACAACTTACTTTGCGTCGCACCGACACAGATAGGTCTTATAAAGACGATTTATGGAAGGACTAGGAGTGGGAAGGAAGTGGTCATGACCTTAATTAAAGTACAGCCCCAGCATTTGCTCGGTGGGAAAATGGAAAACCTCGGAGGACCATCTGCAGAGCTGCCGACAGTGGGGTTTGAATCCACTATATCCCAACTGCACGCACACAGCTGCGTACGGCTAACTTGCTCGGTAGACTGTCTAAATGAAGCTGACAAGTACTTGAGAGAAACGTTCCGGGACTCTGAGAATACCTCCCTAGTTCGACCGATCAGTCTGTCCTTTGCCGAACAACAATTAAATAATGAAAAGCAGCACCTCTTATGCCCAATTGAAGGAGGGGTACTATGCAATGCCTTACGAACAGCCAGTAAGAGATCAGCTCCAGGCCGTGACGTCTGGTTCATTTGTTCTACAAAAAGTACTGGCACATTATGAGAGCAACTCTTAACACTGATGCAAATATTATTCGAAAAGTTTTAGGATTGTACATTAAAGACTTTAATGAAGGAATTCTAAATCTGAACTTCGAAAAAGATTGCGGCAGAGTGGATCGAGGGTACTTGATATCGGTGTTGCAACGAATGGGTCTCCCAACTTCAAACTGCAATCATACTCGAACCCTTTACAGTTCGGCCCATTCTCGTTTACTTCTTAATGGACACTTCTCCAGACCAGTTCCAATTCATATATCGGTACAACAAGGATGTACCCTATCAATGACTCTTCCTTCGTCAAGTATTGAGCCTTTTATCCGGGCAGTCCACTTCGTATTCTGTATTGTACCCAACCGTTGTTCACTGTTACAGCCTCTGATGCCGACGTCACCATATTATTACTGACACCAAAAGTTGCCCCGCAGTTGCGTCACAGTTGAAATTCATAATAATAACTTACGAGAGAACCTCTAACCGAAGTCATAAGAATTTCAAGATTATATCACTTGGCAGCTGGTCAAAAGATTCGACAGTAGTGTCAATACCCATTAAAGGTAGAATATTGATTTTAGGACTAATACGCGCCCCTAAAATGGATCAAGCTATTGACAAAAACAGGACAACGATAGTTTCAAGCGTTCGTGCTACACTGTCAAACAGTTTGAGTCGAAAAGTGAACATCATTCAAAAGGTGTGGCGTTTAAACGTGTTTGCCCTATATAAATTGTGGTAGATGGCACAAATTCTGCCAAAGCCGGAAAAAAACGAGCCAGTGAGTTGAAGTATATATTAGCTATTATTTATGGCAAGGGTACAGGTTACGTGCAGCAAGATCACAAAAGAGAAAACCAGTATGTAAGGGATAACTGAGTCTCCTCGCAGTCGCTGAAACAATGCAAAAGCGCTATTAATGTGAGAGATATATTTTTAATGCTATTTATTCGGGGCGTCGACCTCTACTGATCTTTTGCCCCTACTTTGCACCATATGTTAGGAACCTGCGTGTCTTTGGAAATTGCGGAAGTGTAAAGTGTTGAATGTGAGAGTAACGTTAAAGACGACACAAACACCCAGTCCCCAGGCCAGGGATATTAATTATTTACAATTTAAAAACCCCTGACCTAGCCGGAAATCGAACCCGGGGCCACCGTAACAGGCGGACACGTTGCCCCTACACCGCGGGGCCGGACTATGTGAGAGAGATAATGATTGCTAAAACAGAATCAGGAGCTGAGCAATTTACCTACTTATGGAGCACGCTTCAGCTAATTCCAAATTATTTAGTTATCACACGATGTTTCAGAAGCATGCTGCAGGTGATAGATGCGATAGAGTGACGGGAAACACGGTACATCCACAAAAGTAATACAGGTAGACATATATTACGGAAGAATGAAAGCCAACCACAGGTCGTGGAAAAGCATCCAAATAGGAAATGGAAAGATATCTGGAGAAATTTAAAAAATTCATATATATCAATTGACTGTAAAGTAGCCTCATACAAAACAATTAAGGAAATAATTCCAACAGAAAGTAGGAAATTCCACCACAACATCATCCTATCCCCATTCTGTAAGAAATACCTGGAAGTGAACACACAGAGACATAAAATTACTAACTTTGAAAATGTCGAAATTGTTTTTAAGTTGGTTTTTTCCATGCTCAAACAGATAACAGAATCACCCAATCCTAATGAAGCATATAGAAGGGTTTTAGATCTAGAATTCAATGCACAGTATTTGAAATTTGCACGAGACTTAAGTAAGAACAGTGCAGTATATTTTACATAATGCTCATGGTGTGGTTTTTGTGGGTTTTTTTTGGTTTTTTTGTTGTTTTTTTTTTTTTGCTCTTTGCTTTACGTCGCACGACACAGATATGTCTTATGACGACGATGGGATAGGAAAGGCCTAGGAATTGAAAGGAAGCGGTCGTGGGCTTAACTAAGGTACAGCCCCGGCATTTGCCTGGTGTGAAAATGGGAAACCAAGGAAAACCATCTTCAGCCCTGCCGACAGTGGGGTTTGAACCCACTATCTCCCGATTACTGGATACTGGCCGTACATACGCGACTGCAGCTATCGAGCTCGGTCATGGTGTGTTTTGTGTCAGTATGTATTTTTTCCTCAGTTGAAATCGCTTTATTTTAGAGAAAAAATTCAATAGAGACTTTGTATAAAGTGTGATTGATAAAGGAAAAAATAACTGTTACAAATGAACATCATACTGTAACAAGATAATGAGCGATGGTTGTGATTTGCTTGTTGTTTCACTATTGTATGTTACTTTATTCCCTTTCAATTAATGAGAAGAAGATGCAGAACAGCGAGGTTTTCAAGGCCTTGTAACATAACCTATGATGAGAGATTAAGAGTTTTCACCTCTCAAAAAATAGGGTTATTGGGTAAGTAAAACATAGCTTCATGAAAACCTGAACATTGATGACTTTGATGGGCTCACAAAGCTTAAATTTGTCACTGTCAGAAGGCGCAGAAAATGACCAAGGTAGGACCGAAACGACCCGTAATAACTTATTATTATTATTATTATTATTATTATTATTATTATTATTATTATTATTATTATTATTATTATTATTATTATTATTATTATTATAGCTGCCTCTGTGGATCCGTGGTAGAGTGTCGGCCTCCGGATCCCAAGATAGCGGGTTCAAACCCGGCAGAGGTAGTCGGATTTTTAAAGGGCGGAAAAAAGTCCGTTCGACACTCCATGTCGTACGATGTCGGCATGTAAAAGATCTCTGGTGATACATTTGGTATTTACCCGACAAAATTAATTAAATCTCAGCCATAGACGCCCAAGAGAGATCCGGTTTACTCTAGGTCCGCTAGATGGCAGACAGAGTAAGCCGGAACGTCGAAATTGACGAGCAGACAACCAGATGGCGTCAAATCGAAATGTCTGCAAACGGTAGCTGAGGCCATACGATTATTATTATTATTATTATTATTATTATTATTATTATTATTATTATTATTATTATTATTATTATTATTATTATTATTATTATTATTATTATTATTATTATTATTATTCTACTGCTTTCTCTCACAGCCTGGTGGGTTTTTGGGTACTCTCTGTGTCACACATGTAGACTTGGGCTTGTTTAACGTCAGGATGTTCTTCCTGACGGTAACCTCATGTGGGGGGATGTATTCACTATTCTGTGTTGGATCTGTATGAAGAGGATAGTGTTAGAACAAACACAAACACATACTCCCCCAATCAGGGGAATTAACCAGACGCGATTAAAATCCCCATCCGGCCGAAAATCGAACCCGGAACCCTATGAACCGAAGACATCAACGCTGACCACTCAGCCAGGGACCCTGACCCGCGAAGGAACTTGGTTTAAGGAATTGGAATCCATGTTACACTCAGCCGCAGTCCATGAGCTGCGTATGACTCACAATCCATGAACAGTTGATGTGGCCGCCTATTCAATAAGTGAATAAATATATTTCAATAACGTTTACGAAGAATATATAATGCCAACTGCATAACATCCTACAAATATCAAACGAAGTGTCATAAAGCAACATAGAATTATAAGCAGGAGTGTAAAACATACACTGACATAAATATACGGACTTAATTCTAGCCTTGGCTAGGTTACCTTGTCTGGGTTGCTGGCTTACTTCCTAAAGCACCACGAGCTCTATGCTTCTCACAGCGTCAACGGGCAGATTTACTGCCGATGGAAAGAAAGAAAGAAAGAAAGAAAGAAAGAAAGAAAGAAAGAAAGGAAATATTGTGTCGACCGCAATAATCTTAAACTAAGCAGAACTTAAAATCACTCGTGATAGAAGTTCCGACGCCGAACGTATAACGCTAACAACTTACAAATTCTCTTTGGGCTGTGTTTCTGAGCGCATGTACATCTTTGAGCTTCAAATGTACACTTTTGGATACACATACTGCTTTGTAGGGGAAATAAACATTTCAGTAACAATGTGAGCCAAGAAGACTTTCATTGAAATTATCCATAGACGTGTTTTCCACGTTACATTTACGAGCCGATATTTGATTTTTACACCTCCTGTCACAAAAATCAAGGGGACTTTTATAGGTCAAACTTCATGTAACTCGTCTCAAATAACATAATAGCTACAGTCGCTTAAGTGCGGCCAGTATCCAGTATTCGGGAGATAGTGGGTTCGAACCCCACTGTCGGCAGCCCTGAACCCTCTTAGTGCCAGGCCCAGGTGCTCAGAGTATGCCAAGAGTGCCAGACAGATTTAGAGAATTTTGAAGGTTCTCACTCTCTGGACTACATAGTTCACAAATATTATAACTATGATTTGAAATTCGTATTAAATGTTAACAAGAAGCCGCTCTTACTGCTGAAATAAATTAGAACACTAAAATGCTCTTGGGTATTTTGAAAAAAAATATTCCAAACAATTTTAAAAAACCAAAAATTAAAAATCAGAAACAAAACACACACAAAAACAGAAAATTCAACTTGACAATAAATATTGATGACTTCTTTGAAATTTCCTATTTCAGGTGAATAAACATGTAAAGTTTCATATTTTTACCTTCAGTATTTTAAGAGTTATGCACAATGGCATCGTAATATACAAATGGCATGTTCAACAATGGGATCGAACCTGGAACATGGGTTGTAGTCAGGGTAACCAAATGGTGATAGATTATCATTGTTCACAAGATGAAAGAAACTCAAGATCAATTGGAATCTGTTTCTTGAGAACATATTTCCAAACCATGGAATATAATGGGAGTTTTTGACCCAATAAGAAAATATGCTCGGCCTTCTAGTTATACACATTTCCAACAAAACAGCAATGAAAGCCTTCATTTCAGTCAATGTAACCGGCGCCAATGCTGTACTCTGGCATGTGGTGAAAAGACATGATTTCTCATATCTGTTTGTCTCTGTAGTTCTGAGGTTCCATAATTGAGCCGTGAAAAATAAAATAAAAATACGCTATAAGTTAGCGTCTGACAAAGGGGCGTGTTTCGGGCCAGGAGTATCATAATAATCAGGTGAGGGTTGTATTTTGCATCTTGACCTAATTGAATTTCACGGAAAACAGGAAATTATTACTGCTGGATATTGTTAGAGCCGTCATCATCATCAATACTGTCACTCAGACGGTCATTACCACTTTCAATGATTACACTCGGACAATGAGCACGTGGTTGAGTGTTTACAGAAAACTCTCTGTTATCACTCCCAATTACACTTTCCCACTCCTCACTACTTGGAGGAATGAATTCCTCATCCGAGTCTTCATCATCCTCTCCTTCACTAAAAATTATTAAGATATACAGCCAACTCGTCATATTTAACAAAATAACTTCTCCCGCTAGTCGCCATTTTACTCACGCGCCATGGAGAGCATACGTCGAAGAAAAACACGGCCTTTAAAAAATTCAGTGCGTGATAATGAAGTCCGCCTCTGTGGTGTAGTGGTTAGCGTGATTAGCTGCCACCCCCGAAGGTCCGGGTTCGATTCCCGGCTCTGCCACGAAATTTGAAAAGTGGTACGAGGGCTGGAACGGGGTCCACTCAGCCTCGGGAGGTCAACTGAGTAGAGGTGGGTTCGATTCCCACCTCAGCCATCCTCGAAGTGGTTTTCCGTGGTTTCCCACTTCTCCTCCAGGCGAATGCCGGGATGGTACCTAACTTAAGGCCACGGCCGCTTCCTTTCCTCTTCCTTGCCTATCCTATCCGATCTTCCCATCCCTCCACAAGGCCCCTGTTCAGCATAGCAGCTGAGGCCGCCTGGGCGAGGTACTGGTCATTCTCCCCAGTTATATCCCCCGACCAAGAGTCTGAAGCTCCAGGACATTGCCCTTGAGGTGGTAGAGGTGGGATCCCTCGCTGAGTCCGAGGGAAAAACCGAACCTGGAAGGTAAACAGATGATGATGATGATGATGATGATGATGATAATGAATGTATTTACGCACCATCTAGCGGCGTAGTTAAAATCTAATGACAATTCTCTATGGACTCGACACGTAAGATGTTGCAATCTGACGGCCCAAGTTGTACAAACTCGTATAGAATTATGCGCTTTTCAAACAACGAAATATCGTGGTTGGCACTTTACGCGTATATACGAAACAACGATATATCGTTGTCTGGCTCTCTACGGGTGAAGATGGGTTTCCGTGGTTTCCCATTTCCACACAAGGCAAAAGCTGAGGCTGTACCTCAATTAAGTCCGCGGACGCTTCCTTCCCACTCCTAGCCCCCTCCTGTCTCAGCGTCGCCATAAGACCTATCTGTGGTGGTGCGACATAAAGCAACTAGCAGAAAAAAAATCTTTAATGTTAATCTGCCCAATACGCACCTTGCCATTTAAATATATTCTTAAAAGCAGAGAAGTGCACCTCTTATTGGAAACGTACATTTAATAATAATAATAATAATAATAATAATAATAATAATAATAATAATAATAATAATAATGGCGTATGGCCTCCGGAGAGACCTTGTGCATGTCTTCCGATTTGACACCGTGGAGGCGACCTGCCCTATCTAAGATTAAATCTAATGCTGAAAACGTCACAAACACCCAGCTCCCGAGCCATAGGAATTAGCTAATGAAAGTTAAAATCACCGACCCTCCCGGGAATCGAACCCGAGATCCATTGAACTAAACGTCAGCGTGCTAACCATTTAGCCACGGAGCCGGACAACGTACAGATAAACCTTCGTGTATTAGCCATGAAACATATAGAACAATGTAGGCCTACTTTCTCCTTTCATTCAAACACGGGGACTTGGAATGTTCATCCAATCACTTTTTATATCATGAAGTGTGCAGTGGTGTACAATAAATGTGAAAGATACAGTTGCATCATTAGAATAGTTTTTATCCGTTGTCCTGTAAGATCAGCGTCTTCATCCGTTTTACCAAAATATGCTAAATGCATATCATACGTGAATTTATACCAGAAACTTTCAGAAAATTGTACATACACTCATCAAAATTGTTTGCTCCGGACAGTTCATAGCGTGCGAGCCGTTCATACAGGAACACATTATTATTATTATTATTATTATTATTATTATTATTATTATTATTAAATATATCGTTTACATGAGACCCAATATTGGTGGAATATCTTCCTTAAAAGGAATTTCTTGACGTGATGTGACAAAGAAGTATCGCGCATATGTTATTGGAGATCAATATTGTGAGAACTTAATACATACACCTACACAAAACCTGAGTTCTCATGTTGCGCTGAAAGCGAAAAACATATCTGGGATTTTGCGTAGTTTCATCAACGTAAGACACCCTGCACACATCGTGGTACATTGTCAATGAATTCCGCATCATAAGAGCATAATGCCTCGGTGGCACTGTATGTATGACCAAATACTCAGCGATAAGTCCATTTTAAAATCATACTGATATACGCCCGAAATTTTATAAGTAGTGGGGAGAGAACCATTCTCTCCTATTACCGCTGCTCGTTTTCTGTGCCAACTAAAAAAAATTCACACTCTATTTGGTTAGAGTGAGATTCATAATGTTCTCTACAGGTTTAACCACGAACGACTGCTGCATGTGCGTTTTCAAATCCACGTCACGATCGATATTAATATGCGATCTGTTTACAACCTGAGAAACATGGTTCAACCTATAGAGCACATTATACAGGACGACCAACTTTAATTTTTCATCTGAAATACACTGGTGGAAAATGAAACCCCAACACAAATAAAGAATTGTGCTAGATAATGAAATTCAGGAGGCGTATTTGCTTATCTGAAAGAGAACATAATTTAAATTTGCGTGCTTGTCAATGAACAGTGGTGATAGTAGTGCAACTATGACCTTGCAAAGCAAATTTGCTTTAAATAGGCGCTGTGGCCACACACGGGCCACTACGTAGAGGGAATACCACCGTACTCGCCGCATGACTGTAGTGGATCGTACTACACCTGCAGAAGCCATTGAGCTTCAGTTGAGATCAGATCAGAGTGACACAGCAAACTGTAACAAATCGATTACTTGTGGGACAGCTCCGCGCAAGACGTCCTGTAGTGTTCGTGGCAGTAACTCCGAATTACTGCCATGTGTGACTTATATGGAGTCAAGGAACTCATTGGAGGACAGAGTTAAGACCTGTTGTGTTTTCAGATGAGAGCTGTTTCTATCTTGGTGCCAGTGATGGCCGTAGGTTGGTAAGAAAGAGGCCAGGTGAGCGCTTGGAATCAAGCTGTCGGCGGCGTCGACACACTGAACTTACAATAGGAGTTATGGTCTGAGGAGCGATTTCCATTGACAGCATGAGCACTCTCGTCGTTATCCCAAGAACATTGGTAGCGGATTTGTACATCAGACTGGTGAATGAACCGGTTGTGCTGCCTTTATTCGCACTATGCAACGGGGTGTTCTACAGGATAACGCTCGTCCTCACACCGCTACTGTCACCCAACACGCTCTGTAGTGTGTCGACCAGTTGCCTTGGCCTAAGAGATCACCAGACCTTTCGCCCATTGAGCCGTATGGGACATTACGGGACGACAAATCCAGCGTCATCCAGTAACAACATGAGCCATTGCTGATTTGACTGAAAAAGTGCAACAGGCGTGGAACCCCATCCCACAAAATGACATACGGCACTTGTACGGCACAGTGCATGCTTGCATTCAAAAGCGTGGCGACTACAGCGGTTATTAATGAAGCACCATGACACATGGCTTCTCGCGCTTACATATACCTGCGACCTGGGATTTTTAATCAAATCAGTATGTTACCTAGACAGTTACTTAGCCTAGATTTCATTCCTCTAAACTAGAGTTGCTCAGCTGGGCACCCGTTGAGACCAGCCCAGTGTGGCTGGGCAGGCTTGACGTAAATGCGGGCGGCTTACGTGAGTACGTCCCAATCAAGCGACAGGGCGAACACATTCAGTACGGAAAAGGAGGAGTGCCGTTCGATTGTGAATGCAGAGCTTTTCTCGCATCATTGTCAACGGAATGTTGCTTGAGATAACGAAAGACACTATAAAGTCAAGAAAAGGCTATTTTAATATTCGTTTACTATATATGCTGCGTTCGATATTAACAGACATGGTTTTATTTTCCTGTATTTACATATTCAAAGAAAATGGGACGCTACATTCTTTGTTACAATGCACAGTCAATCAAAAAGAAAAAGGAGCTCATCAGATTTCACGTTCCTTACACTTAATATTTTGAAAATGAAAATGAAAATCCACAGACTATTTCCAGCCATCGACTGGGTCAAGAATGGACTGAATGAGGCCCCTATCATGCGGCGGGGATACGTCGCACCGACATAGATAGGTCTTACGGCGACGATGGGACAGGAAAGGGCTAGGAGTGGGAAGGAAGCGGCCGTGGCCTTAATTACGGTACAGCCCCAGCATTTGCCTGGTGCGAAAATGGGAAACCACGGAAAACCATTTTCAGGGCTGCCGACAGTGGGGTTCGAACCTACTATCTCCCGAATACTGGATACTGACCGCACTTAAGCGACTTCAGCTATCGAGCTCGGTGGGGCAATGATTTATGACTGACAGATGAGATGAAAAGATATTGGAGAGTGTTACTGGAATGAAAGATGACAGGGAAAACCGCAGTGCCCTGATAGTAGTATAATGGGAGAGTTCTGGCGCCTCCTCCGCCGCACGCCTCCGCCCGCCTCCTCCTCCGCCGCCGCCGCCGCCCGCGGGAAATTTGAATTTTGGCGGGAGATTTGAATTTGTAAACAAAGCCACGTGCTTTTTGACAGCTGTCATCGACAACAACGCAACGCTAACCTCACTGCTGCCATCTTGACGGGCCTAAACCTCACTAGTGCCAACTTAACCTAACTAGCATGAGGTAAACAAAGCCACGTGTTTTTTGACAGCCACGTGCTTTTTGACAGACAACAACGCATCGCTAACCTCAGTACTGCCATCTTGACGGGCCTAAACCTCAGTAGTGCCAACTTAACCTCACTAGCGCGAGGTAAACAAAGCCACGTGCTTTTTGACAGCCACGTGCTTTTTGACAGATTTGTAAACAAAGCCACGTGCTTTTTGACAGCTCGCATCAACAACAACGCATCGCAAACCTCAGTACTACCATCTTGACGGGCCTAAACCTCAGTAGTGCCAACTTAACCTAACTAGCATGAGGTAAACAAAGCCACGTGTTTTTTGACAGCCACATGCTTTTTGACAGATTTGTAAACAAAGCCACGTGCTTTTTGACAGACAACAACGCATCGCTAACCTCAGTACTGCCATCTTGACGGGCCTAAACCTCAAGTTCGGGCGCCACCTCCACCTCAGGCTCCCAGATGCCTCCTCCACCTCCTCCGCCGCCGCCGCCGCCGCCCGCGGGAAATTCGAATTTTGGCGGGAAATTTGAATGTTGGTGGGAGATTTGAATTTGTAAACAAAGCCACGTGCTTTTTGACAGCTGTCATCGACAACAACGCATCGCTAACCTCACTGCTGCCATCTTGACGGGCCTAAACCTCACTAGTGCCAACTTAACCTAACTAGCATGAGGTAAACAAAGCCACGTGTTTTTTGACAGCCACGTGCTTTTTGACAGACAACAACGCATCGCTAACCTCAGTACTGCCATCTTGACGGACCTAAACCTCAGTAGTGCCAACTTAACCTAACTAACGCGAGGTAAACAAAGCCACGTGCTTTTTGACAGCCACGTGCTTTTTGACAGATTTGTAAACAAAGCTACGTGCTGTTTGACAGCTGTCATCGACAACAACGCATCGCTAACGTCAGTACTGCCATCTTGACGGACCTAAACCTTAGTGGTACCAACTTAACCTAACTAGCATGAGGTAAACAAAGCCACGTGCTTTTTTGACAGCTGTCATCCGCCATCTTTAAACCACAGAGCACTGTGCTGCCCTCTTGCGTCACCTGTCATCGGCAGTGCTGCCATCTTGACGGGCCTAAACCTTAGTGCTACCAACTTAACCTCACTAGCTCGAGATAAACAAATCCACGTGCTTTTTGACAGCCACGTGCTTTTTTGATAGCTGTCATCCACCATCTTTAATCTATAGAGCACAGTGCTGCCCTCTTTAGCTACTTACCTTTGAAATGTGGTGGCGGATAATTTGAAAAATGCTTTTCGACAAGCAGCCATCTTTAATCCAGAGAGAACAGTGCTGCCCTCTATGTGGTGGCGGCAAATTGAAAAATTCCACGTGCTCTTGTTTGAAAACAAACTCACGTGCTTTTTTGACAGCTGTCATCTGCCATCTTTAATCTATAGAGCACAGTGCTGCCCTCTTTAGTTTGAAACGTGGTGGCGGTAAATTCCACGTGCTCTTGTTTGGAAACAAAGCCATGTGCTTTTTGACAGCTGTCATCCGCCATCTTTAATCAACAGAGCACCGTGCTGCTATCATGCGGGCAATTTCATCACCTATCACCCGCCATCTTTAATTTACAGAACACCGTGCTGCCCTCTTTATGGCTACTACCTTAAGCATGTAGTAGCGGGCAATTTGAAAAGTTCTGTTAGCTATCATCCACCATCTTTAATCAAGAGAGCACCGTGCTGCCATCTTTAGTTGAAATGTGGTGGCGGCAAATTCCACGTGCTCTTGTTTGGAAACAAAGCCATGTGCTTTTTTGACAGCTGTCATCCACCATCTTTAATCAACAGAGCACCGTGCTGCTATCATGCGGGCAATTTCATCACCTATCACCCGCCATCTTTAATCTACAGAACACCGTGCTGCCCTCTTTATGGCTACTACCTTAAGCATGTAGTAGCGGGCAATTTGAAGAGTTCTGTTAGCTATCATCTACCATCTTTAATCAAGAGAGCACCGTGCTGCCATCTTTAGCTAGATACCTTTGAAATGTGGTGGCGGCAAATTGAAAAATTCCACGTGCTCTTGTTTGGAAACAAACTCACGTGCTTTTTTGTCAGCTACCATCCGCCATCTTTAATCAACAGAGCATAGTGCTGCCCTCTTTAGTTTGAAATGTGGTGGCGGCAAATTCCACATGCTCTTGTTTGGTAAACATAGCTACGTGCTTTTTTGACAGCTATCATCCGCCATCTTTGAGCACCGTGCTGCCCTCTTTATCGCAGTAGATGTAAATTCGTCACCTGTCATACGCAGTGCTGCTATCTTTAGCTAGATACCTTTGAAATGTGGTGGTGGATAATTTAAAAAGAAAAATTCTACAGCAGTCCTCTCTCAACGCTAATTGCATAAGATGGCGGCTATACATGACTCCTTAAGGGTGCTTACGCAAGATGGCTGCTATACACAGGTTCTTATGAGACGCCCTTGGGATGCTTGCGCAAGATGGTGGTTATACAAGGCTCCTTATGAGACGCCCTAGTGATGCTTGCGCAAGATGGCGGTTGCTCTTATGAGGCGGCTTAAGGGTCCTTGCACAAGATGGCTAGAGACGCCCTAAGGATACTTGCGCAAGATGGCGGACACAAGATGGCGGCTATACACGTCTCCTTATGAGACGCCTTAAGGGTGCTTGCGCAAGATGGCTGCTGCTCTTAGCTTAGAGACTAACGTGTCGTGCTAGTTCGATTCATTAAATTTAGGGCTTAAATGCAAAATGTTAAATATCTCGAAAGCAGTGCATCGTAGAGCAAAACGGACAAAAAAATTTCTGCCCAATACCTCGGTTCGCAGTACGAGGATCAAGTAAAACATAGTCTAATGATGAGATCAACGGTTCGGTTCCTACTTAGGCCCTTTGGCATTCACTCTGTTTTAGCTTGTATTGAAGTAAGTCTTCGTAACATGATCAGGTCTAGCTATGGTAGAGAGTATAACGTGCCGTGCAGGCTCGATTCATTAAATTTGGGGCTTAAATGCAAAATGTTAAATATCTCGAAAACGGATAAAATTTTTCTACCTGATACCTAGGTTTGCAGTATCAGGAACATGAAAAAAACATAGTCTAATGATGAGATCGACGGTTCGATCCTTACTTAGGCCCTTTGGCATTGGCAGCTATCTATTTCTACAAGATGGTGACTATACATAGCTTCTTATGAGACAGCTTAAGAGCGCTTGCACAAGATGGCTGCTGCTCTTATGAGACGCCCTAGGGGTGCTTGCGGGAGGTAGCAGCGACAAGACGGTGACTATACACAGCTGCTTATGATACGGCCTAGAGGTGATCACACAAGATGGTGGCTGCTCTGATGAAGAAAGTTAGCTTTGCATCGTGCAGGTATCTTTACAGCACTAAACCTCATACCTTTGAAATGTGGTGGCAGGTAATTTGAAAAATTCGACGTGCTTTTTCTTCACAGCAGCTATCTTTAAACAATAGCGGCTATACATAAGCTGTTAAGGCCTCCTCTTATGTCAAGGTATAGCTCTATCGAACAAGTTTAAACCTGCATCGGGATAGCTAGAGTAAGCATGTGCTGCAGTGATGACGTCATTATGCATGTTTAGACTTGCAAATCACTAAAGAATCATAACAAGACTAGAATCGAACACCGCACTCTATGCCGTTAACTTTATCATGTGATCGGAACATTGATTGAAGTGTTTAGAACACTAAATAAGTGATCAAGACTATAATAGAACACTGTACTCGATACAACATGTGTTTAGAACATGTCAGGGGATACCTTTGTTCTAAGAAGATTAGATTACCGCACATTCCTTGGCTAAAGGGCTAATGGGCTAAAGGGCTAATGGGCTAAAGGGCTAAAGGGCTAAAGGGCTAAAGGGCTAAAGGGCTAAAGGGCTAAAGGGCTAAAGGTCTAATGGGCTAATGGGCTAAAGGGCTAGGGCGCCTCTCCTCTCTTTATCCGGGCTTGAGACCGGCTCTACAACTAGAGGCGGAGTTAACACCCTAAGGAAGGGAGAATGTTGGGAAATAATCTATACGAATATAGCTACTCGATCGACTATATACTACAGATGGATGACTTAGGTGTGGGTAAGCGCTTACTTAATAATACCAACACGACGTAATTCATGCTCTATTTCAAAAATATCTTCTTTGTACTGTGTGTAACCAGCATCATGATAGGCTCTTAGCAGTTGTAAACGTTTTACCAGTACGTTGGGGTCTTTACAGTAGCTTATATCTACATAGGGTAACAGAGGCTTGTTGTGAACTTTGAGTCTATATGCAGACAGTTGATGTGCAGGGACTTGTTTTGATATAATACGTGCTTCAGCAGTAGCGTTTCTAGGTACAAACATAACTTGTTTCGATAGCGATGAAGCGTTGAAATTTCCTTCTTCTTTACCTTGCATCTCTTCTTGAGATGTTTGCACTTCGACAGAACGTGTAGTAGGCTTAGGAAATGAAGTAAAATCATCAAGCTGTAATGGCAATGAATTTTCTTCTTCTTCTACTTTCCCTTTACTACTGTTTTGATCAACATCATTATCCTTATTATCATAATCATGATCTTGCCTCTCTTTATCTTGAAGTTTGTGCTCAGTAACAGAACTTGCAGCAGGCCTAGACAGCAAGGGAGAATTAAAAATCTCTCGCAGAGGTGTACTTTTTAAACATAAATCAGTGTTCGCTGGAATATGGTTGAGCTCGTTGTATTTTGTTCCCGATGAAGCTACATTACACGCGGCTTCATGACATTGAGCGTTGTATGCGTTCTTGAACTCTCTTCTACAATGTTTGCATTGAAAAATCGTCCTACATGATATCTCATGACGTCTCCTGTGATAGCTTCGGGAAAATGCTTTTCCACACTCTTCGCTAATATACCTAGAAATAGGTTTTTCCATGACGGACTTTTATCTTCTGCTAACAGATTCTTCTTTAAATCTACTCGACATTTGTTACTCTCTACTTCGATGATGCGAACAGCTTAGCGATTAATAGTAAACTAACACAAAAGCGTATAACCAAGGTAGCAACAGTAAGGTTTAAGCCCATCAAGATGGCAAGAGTGAGGTTAGCGACGTTCTGCTGTTGGATTTTAAATTCCGCGCTGTAACATGCATAAGGTGCCAGCCTTGAGGTTTACTGCCGTAAAGATGGCAGCAGTGAGGTTAGCGACGCTCTATTGTCCTTCAAAGTGAGGTTAGGGTTCGTCAAGAAGACAGCTGTCAAAAAAGCACGTGGCTATGTTTACCAAACAAGAGCACGTGGTCGTGACGTCACGGTCACGTAGTATGCTGCTTCAGCATGCAATGTTCAATGTCTACACCTACGTAGTAAACACTCTGCTATGTTCACAAAATTTTTACTCACAACTATTTTTTATGCTTTAAGTTCGTGCACATAGGTTATGTTAAGATAGCAGCACACGTACAAGCGATGGTCACGTGCTCTAGTAGAAGATGCATGCATTATCAAAAGGTGATACGTACACGCTTTTAAACCTTGCTATTCTTACTGCTACTATGTTCGCAAGATTTTCAAAGATCGCTATTCTTTGTGCTTTAAGTTCGTTCGCATAGGTCATGCTAAAGTAGCAGAGCAAACACATGCGAACGTTGTACATTCTAGCGGAATGTGTTTAGTACGATAGTTGATGCATGCAAAATCGATAGGTGTTGTGTACACGCTTTGAAACTTAACTATTCTTCGTGCTTTAAATCCGTGCACATAGGTTATGCTAAGATAGCAGCGCACTCTAGCGGGAGAAGTTTAGTACTCTAGTTGATGCATGTATAATCGATAGGCAATGCGTACACGCTTTTAAAACATTGCTATTCTTACTGCTGCTGCTATGTTCACAAGATTTTTATACATCGCTATTCTTTATGCTTTAAGTTCATGCGTATAAGTTATACTAAGTTAGCAGCATACTTATAAGGTTGTTGCACGCTCTAGTGGAAAAGTTTAGTAAGAAAGACGATGCATGCAAAATCGATAGGTGATGTGTACACGCTTTGAACTTGGGTATTTTTTGTGCTTTAACTTCGTGCACATAGGTTATGTTAAGATTGCAGCACACACAAGCGATGATCGCACGCTGATGTGACAGAAGTTTAGTACAAGAGTTAATGCATGCAAAATTGACTCGTGTTGTGTACACGCTATTCTTTGTGCTTTAAGTTCACGCACATAGGTAGCAGCACACAATTGCGAACGTTGTACACTCTAGCGGTAGAAGTTTAGTACGATAGTCGATGCATGCAAAATTGATAGGTGATGTGTACACGCTTTGGAGCATAGCTATTCTTTGTGCTTTAACTTTATACACATACGTTAGCAATACACATATGCGATCGTTGTACACTCTGGCGGTAAAAAATAGTCGATGCATGCAAAATCAATAGGTGATGTGTACACGCTGTTAAACATCGTTATTTTTGTGCTTTAAGTTCGTGCGTATAGGCTATGCTAAGATAGGAGTACAATCTAGCGGAAGAAGTTCAGGGTGATCTGTACACGCTTTGAAACATGATTATTCTTTGTACTTTAAGTTCATGCACATAGGTTATGCTAAGATAGCAGCACAATCTAGAGGAAGAAGTTTAGTACGAGAGTCGATGCTTGCAAAATCGATAAGTAATATGTACACGCTTTGAAACATGGCTATTC
The DNA here is from genome assembly GCF_040414725.1 of Anabrus simplex. Lineage (NCBI taxonomy): Eukaryota > Metazoa > Arthropoda > Insecta > Orthoptera > Tettigoniidae > Anabrus > Anabrus simplex. The sequence goes on from NC_090267.1 coordinate 184,617,555, forward strand.
TTTGTACTTTAAGTTCATGGGTATAGGTTATGCTAAGATAGCAGCGCAATCTAGCGCAAGAAGTTTAGTACGAGACTCGATGAATGCGAAATCGATAGGTGTTGTGTACACGCTTTGAAACATGGCTATTCTTTGTACTTTAAGTTCATGCTAAGATACCTGCACAATCTACCTGAAGAAGTTCAGTACGAGATTCGATACATGCAAAATCGATAGTTGATGCGTACACGCTTTGAAACATGACTATTCATTGTACTTTAAGGTCATGCGTATAGGTTATGCTAAGATAGCAGCACGATCTAGCGGAAGAAGTTTAGTACGAGAGTCGATGCATGTAAAATCGATAGGTGATGCCTACACGCTTTAAAACATGGCTATTCATACTGCTGCTCTGTTCCTAAGATTTTTAAACATAGCTAATCCCAATGCTGCTCTTAACGACGTAGAGCTAAGGATTGATGAAGTGACCGTGACGTCACGACCACGTGCTCTTGTTTGGTAAACATAGCCACGTGCTTTTTTGACAGCTGTCTTCTTGACGAACCCTAACCTCACTTTGAAGGACAATAGAGCGTCGCTAACCTCACTGCTGCCATCTTTACGGCAGTAAACCTCAAGGCTGGCACCTTATGCATGTTACAGCGCGGAATTTAAAATCCAACAGCAGAACGTCGCTAACCTCACTCTTGCCATCTTGATGGGCTTAAACCTTACTGTTGCTACCTTGGTTATACGCTTTTGTGTTAGTTTACTATTAATCGCTAAGCTGTTCGCATCATCGAAGTAGAGAGTAACAAATGTCGAGTAGATTTAAAGAAGAATCTGTTAGCAGAAGATAAAAGTCCGTCATGGAAAAACCTGTTTCTAGGTATATTTGCGAAGAGTGTGGAAAAGCATTTTCCCGAAGCTATCACAGGAGACGTCATGAGATATCATGTAGGACGATTTTTTAATGCAAACATTGTAAAAGAGTGTTCAAGAACGCATACAACGCTCAACGTCATGAAGCCGCGTGTAATGTAGCTTCATCGGGAACAAAATACAAAGAGCTCAACCATATTCCAGCGAACACTGATTTATGTTTAAAAAGTACACCTCTGCGAGAGATTTTTAATTCTCCCTTGCTGTCTAGGCCTGCTGCAAGTTCTGTTACTGAGCACAAACTTCAAGATAAAGAGAGGCAAGATCATGATTATGATAATAAGGGTAATGATGTTGATCAAAACAGTAGTAAAGGGAAAGTAGAAGAAGAAGAAAATTCATTGCCATTACAGCTTGATGATTTTACTTCATTTCCTAAGCCTACTACACGTTCTGTCGAAGTGCAAACATCTCAAGAAGAGATGCAAGGTAAAGAAGAAGGAAATTTCAACGCTTCATCGCTATCGAAACAAGTTATGTTTGTACCTAGAAACGCTACTGCTGAAGCACGTATTATATCAAAACAAGTCCCTGCACATCAACTGTCTGCATATAGACTCAAAGTTCACAACAAGCCTCTGTTACCCTATGTAGATATAAGCTACTGTAAAGACCCCAACGTACTGGTAAAACGTTTACAACTGCTAAGAGCCTATCATGATGCTGGTTACACACAGTACAAAGAAGATATTTTTGAAATAGAGCATGAATTACGTCGTGTTGGTATTATTAAGTAAGCGCTTACCCTCACCTAAGTCATCCATCTGTAGTATATAGTCGATCGAGTAGCTATATTCGTATAGATTATTTCCCAACATTCTCCCTTCCTTAGGGTGTTAACTCCGCCTCTAGTTGTAGAGCCGGTCTCAAGCCCGGATAAAGAGAAGAGAGGCGCCCTAGCCCATTAGCCCATTAGCCCATTAGCCCTTTAGCCCTTTAGCCCTTTAGCCCTTTAGCCCATTAGCCCTTTAGCCCATTAGCCCTTTAGCCAAGGAATGTGCGGTAATCTAATCTTCTTAGAACAAAGGTATCCCCTGACATGTTCTAAACACATGTTGTATCGAGTACAGTGTTCTCTTATAGTCTTGATCACTTATTTAGTGTTCTAAACACTTCAATCAATGTTCCGATCACATGATAAAGTTAACGGCATAGAGTGCGGTGTTCGATTCTAGTCTTGTTATGTTTCTTTAGTGATTTGCAAGTCTAAACATGCATAATGACGTCATCACTGCAGCACATGCTTACTCTAGCTATCCCGATGCAGGTTTAAACTTGTTCGATAGAGCTATAACTTGACATAAGAGGAGGCCTTAACAGCTTATGTATAGCCGCTATTGTTTAAAGATAGCTGCTGTGAAGAAAAAGCACGTCGAATTTTTCAAATTACCTGCCACCACATTTCAAAGGTATGAGGTTTAGTGCTGTAAAGATACCTGCACGATGCAAAGCTAACTTTCTTCATCAGAGCAGCCACCATCTTGTGTGAGCACCTCTAGGCCGTATCATAAGCAGCTGTGTATAGTCACCGTCTTGTCGCTGCTACCTCCCGCAAGCACCCCTAGGGCGTCTCATAAGAGCAGCAGCCATCTTGTGCAAGCGCTCTTAAGCTGTCTCATAAGAAGCTATGTATAGTCACCATCTTGTAGAAATAGATAGCTGCCAATGCCAAAGGGCCTAAGTAAGGATCGAACCGTCGATCTCATCATTAGACTATGTTTTTTTCATGTTCCTGATACTGCAAACCTAGGTATCAGGTAGAAAAATTTTATCCGTTTTCGAGATTTTTAACATTTTGCATTTAAGCCCCAAATTTAATGAATCGAACCTGCACGGCACGTTATACTCTCTACCATAGCTAGACCTGATCATGTTACGAAGACTTACTTCAATACAAGCTAAAACAGAGTGAATGCCAAAGGGCCTAAGTAGGAACCGAACCGTTGATCTCATCATTAGACTATGTTTTACTTGATCCTCGTACTGCGAACCGAGGTATTGGGCAGAAATTTTTTTGTCCATTTTGCTCTACGATGCACTGCTTTCGAGATATTTAACATTTTGCATTTAAGCCCTAAATTTAATGAATCGAACTAGCACGACACGTTAGTCTCTAAGCTAAGAGCAGCAGCCATCTTGCGCAAGCACCCTTAAGGCGTCTCATAAGGAGACGTGTATAGCCGCCATCTTGTGTCCGCCATCTTGCGCAAGTATCCTTAGGGCGTCTCTAGCCATCTTGTGCAAGGACCCTTAAGCCGCCTCATAAGAGCAACCGCCATCTTGCGCAAGCATCACTAGGGCGTCTCATAAGGAGCCTTGTATAACCACCATCTTGCGCAAGCATCCCAAGGGCGTCTCATAAGAACCTGTGTATAGCAGCCATCTTGCGTAAGCACCCTTAAGGAGTCATGTATAGCCGCCATCTTATGCAATTAGCGTTGAGAGAGGACTGCTGTAGAATTTTTCTTTTTAAATTATCCACCACCACATTTCAAAGGTATCTAGCTAAAGATAGCAGCACTGCGTATGACAGGTGACGAATTTACATCTACTGCGATAAAGAGGGCAGCACGGTGCTCAAAGATGGCGGATGATAGCTGTCAAAAAAGCACGTAGCTATGTTTACCAAACAAGAGCATGTGGAATTTGCCGCCACCACATTTCAAACTAAAGAGGGCAGCACTATGCTCTGTTGATTAAAGATGGCGGATGGTAGCTGACAAAAAAGCACGTGAGTTTGTTTCCAAACAAGAGCACGTGGAATTTTTCAATTTGCCGCCACCACATTTCAAAGGTATCTAGCTAAAGATGGCAGCACGGTGCTCTCTTGATTAAAGATGGTAGATGATAGCTAACAGAACTCTTCAAATTGCCCGCTACTACATGCTTAAGGTAGTAGCCATAAAGAGGGCAGCACGGTGTTCTGTAGATTAAAGATGGCGGGTGATAGGTGATGAAATTGCCCGCATGATAGCAGCACGGTGCTCTGTTGATTAAAGATGGTGGATGACAGCTGTCAAAAAAGCACATGGCTTTGTTGCCAAACAAGAGCACGTGTATTTGCCGCCACCACATTTCAACTAAAGATGGCAGCACGGTGCTCTCTTGATTAAAGATGGTGGATGATAGCTAACAGAACTTTTCAAATTGCCCGCTACTACATGCTTAAGGTAGTAGCCATAAAGAGGGCAGCACGGTGTTCTGTAGATTAAAGATGGCGGGTGATAGGTGATGAAATTGCCCGCATGATAGCAGCACGGTGCTCTGTTGATTAAAGATGGCGGATGACAGCTGTCAAAAAGCACATGGCTTTGTTTCCAAACAAGAGCACGTGGAATTTACCGCCACCACGTTTCAAACTAAAGAGGGCAGCACTGTGCTCTATAGATTAAAGATGGCAGATGACAGCTGTCAAAAAAGCACGTGAGTTTGTTTTCAAACAAGAGCACGTGGAATTTTTCAATTTGCCGCCACCACATAGAGGGCAGCACTGTTCTCTCTGGATTAAAGATGGCTGCTTGTCGAAAAGCATTTTTCAAATTATCCGCCACCACATTTCAAAGGTAAGTAGCTAAAGAGGGCAGCACTGTGCTCTATAGATTAAAGATGGTGGATGACAGCTATCAAAAAAGCACGTGGCTGTCAAAAAGCACGTGGATTGGTTTATCTCGAGCTAGTGAGGTTAAGTTGGTAGCACTAAGGTTTAGGCCCGTCAAGATGGCAGCACTGCCGATGACAGGTGACGCAAGAGGGCAGCACAGTGCTCTGTGGTTTAAAGATGGCGGATGACAGCTGTCAAAAAAGCACGTGGCTTTGTTTACCTCATGCTAGTTAGGTTAAGTTGGTACCACTAAGGTTTAGGCCCGTCAAGATGGCAGTACTGACGTTAGCGATGCGTTGTTGTCGATGACAGCTGTCAAACAGCACGTAGCTTTGTTTACAAATCTGTCAAAAAGCACGTGGCTGTCAAAAAGCACGTGGCTTTGTTTACCTCGCGCTAGTTAGGTTAAGTTGGCACTACTGAGGTTTAGGTCCGTCAAGATGGCAGTACTGAGGTTAGCGATGCGTTGTTGTCTGTCAAAAAGCACGTGGCTGTCAAAAAACACGTGGCTTTGTTTACCTCATGCTAGTTAGGTTAAGTTGGCACTAGTGAGGTTTAGGCCCGTCAAGATGGCAGCAGTGAGGTTAGCGATGCGTTGCTGTCGATGACAGCTGTCAAAAAGCACGTGGCTTTGTTTACAAATTCAAATCTCCCGCCAAAATTCAAATTTCCCGCCAAAATTCAAATTTCCCGCGGGCAGCAGCGGCGGCGGCGGCGGCGGCGGCGGAGGAGGTGGAAAAGGCATCTGGGAGCCTGAGGTGGAGGTGGCGCCCGAACTTGAGGTTTGGGCCCGTCAAGATGGCAGTACTGAGGTTAGCGATGCGTTGTTGTCTGTCAAAAAGCACGTGGCTTTGTTTACAAATCTGTCAAAAAGCATGTGGCTGTCAAAAAACACGTGGCTTTGTTTACCTCATGCTAGTTAGGTTAAGTTGGCACTACTGAGGTTTAGGCCCGTCAAGATGGTAGTACTGAGGTTTGCGATGCGTTGTTGTTGATGCGAGCTGTCAAAAAGCACGTGGCTTTGTTTACAAATCTGTCAAAAAGCACGTGGCTTTGTTTACCTCGCGCTAGTGAGGTTAAGTTGGCACTACTGAGGTTTAGGCCCGTCAAGATGGCAGTACTGAGGTTAGCGATGCGTTGTTGTCTGTCAAAAAGCACGTGGCTGTCAAAAAACACGTGGCTTTGTTTACCTCATGCTAGTTAGGTTAAGTTGGCACTAGTGAGGTTTAGGCCCGTCAAGATGGCAGCAGTGAGGTTAGCGTTGCGTTGTTGTCGATGACAGCTGTCAAAAAGCACGTGGCTTTGTTTACAAATTCAAATCTCCCGCCAAAATTCAAATTTCCCGCCAAAATTCAAATTTCCCGCGGGCGGCGGCGGCGGAGGAGGAGGCGGGCGGAGGCGTGCGGCGGAGGAGGCGCCAGAACTCTCCCATTATACTACTCCTGATAAAAGCCTGTCCCGTCCCCGCTTTATCCAGCACAAATCTCACATGGAATGACTAGAATTTGAACCACGGAACCCAGCGGTGAAAGGTTGGCGCACTGCCGCCTCAGACACGGAGGCGTTACTTAATATTTTATCAGATGTTTTTATTATTATCAGATTCACCCACCATGGAGATGAAAACTCTGTGGGTACTCACAACAAACATTACATCTATAGGTTCAATTGTTTTTGAAACTATGTATCTGCGAGGAGCTTTTACGACATCATGCGTGCTTTTTATGTTCATTCTTTAGCGACTTTACAAAGATATACGAGGCTGAAGCGTGCAAGATACGATTCACAATTTCATGGATGTAAATGACAGAATTTCCACTAAGAAAAGTTAAATCCCTATTATTTTTTTTTTTTTTTTTTTTTTTTGCTTTACGTCGCACCGACACAGATAGGTCTTATGGCGACGATGGGAGAGGAAAGGCCTAGGAATTGGAAGGAAGCGGCCGTGGTCTTAATTAAGGTACAGCCCCGGCATTTGCCTGGTATGAAAATGGGAAACTACGGAAAACCATCTTCAGGGCTGCCGACAGTGGGGCTCGAATCCACTATCTCCCGATTACTGGCCGCACTTAAGCGACTGCAGCTATCGAGCTCAGTAAATCCCTATTATCCATTCACTAAAATATAGTGCTTAATTTAAAACGTTTTATTCTTGATTTTGCAAAGTAATCTAGTGTTTTGTGAATTTTCATGCTCGTTCAGTTTCGGAAAATAATATTTAAAATTTATCTTCATCCATTTTTATTCGAACATCCTCTACAACAGTACCATGCAAATGAGCATGTTTCGCTTTGTAGGAGCGTTCTACATTATACATTTCTTCGATGTAACAGACTGCCTTTACAGTAGGCATTTTGCACATCCGCTGCTAGGGAAAATCTCGGTTCTTCCCACTGGCTTCCTGCAGAGAGTTTCTGCCAACATTTCGAATTCGGTCATCGTCGCAGTGATCGAGTCTGACTAGCAGGCCTTCGCCTGGCATTGACCATCACAGCCTGTGACGTAACCGCAACGTCACTGTGGCTGAATAGCATGCCCAACGCCTGTCCTCCCGCTTACAAGGTTGTATGCCCGCGGGATGAAATGCCCAGCGTGAGGAGCATTTCTATTCTAAACTAATGTCTTCTTGGTGTAGGGATTTCATTTTCCGCCAGTGTATTTTCTAACTGGTTTTAAGATAGCGATAGGTGGTTTTCACCTGGATAAATAACAATAAGGGGTTCAGGAGAAATTTTACAATATGTGTCCCCTATTTTAAAAAAACAGAAGATGCGATACCAAGTTGCCATTTCTATCGCACACGTAGTTGTTCGTAGGCTGCTACATTCAGCGATGCAATTATTTCCGCAGTCAGACATGTAACACTGGCTAAAGGAGTACTGGAGTACTGACGTAAGCACGTTTACAAAAGCGTTGCCGTCAGAAGTCCGAGGGCCAAGAACACAAGACCTAGGCGTGACTCATACCTCGTGTAACTGTTACCGGATAGAGTGAACATACAAACAGTATCTGTCACATCATTATCACCAAGTCTTCAACGTTCAGAATATTGACGCCATGTTTTGAAAACCTGTACACTTCAATACCCCATTTCGCAGACTACTACATGTCAGACAATGGAAGTGATTGCATCATTCACCAACGAACAACTTTGTATGTGACAGTAATGGATATAGTTCTGTTTTGAAAACGAAACCCGGTATTGCTACCTCGGTACTTAAAAAAGCACAGGACACTTACTGCACGTTATTTCATGTATACTTTACTGTTACTGACCAAAGTGAAACCCCCTATCGATATCTTAAACTGGTCAGAAGATATTTGAGGTAAACAACTTGAGTGGGTCACCCTGTCAACCAGGTAAAGAACCTATTTTGTTCTTGTCCACATGGAGTTAGCAGGCACAGCAAACGGAACAGCGCGAGTTAGGGGGGACGGGACTAACTCCCTAGAACTACAGAGTGAGATTTTTTAACCCTCAAGTGTATTATCCGCGTACTATTCTTTGGTTAAGATCTCCACATCAAGTGATCCAGGGTCGTGTCACTTACCGATATCCAGACATTGCTTTTTTGTCATATTTATATATACGCTCCTATTTCTTATAAGAGCAATTCAAGGGTTTACTCCGGGCCTTGCAATGGAAACAGGTAGCTAATATTTTGCATGTGGTCTTCTTGTAGAACATCGGTTATGTCTCGAAAATTCCAAGGTAGGTTTCGGCATGCAGGGTGTGAATCTTCCCTCTTAGATTATAATATTCTTTATCGTATAATAATATTTAAAACGTTCAAATCCACAGGTGTGATTTATATGTCTCCGCAGGGCCTTTATATTGGCCACTCATGAAAAAGGAAATATCATCATGTGCCCTGAAGTATCTACTAGCAACAAAATCTCACTATTGTTTCTGAACCGATAATATAGTAGGATGCTTTAAGTTTAAAAATGAATGTATATGACATATGTATTAGCATCCTACACACGGTTCAAATTACCGCATAAGCATCACACTGAGGTTCTTCAAAGCCAGCGCGCTAGCTCACCGTTCATTGTACGTAGTTCGGTGACCTGCACTCCGCCCCTCAAGTTGAATTAGCTCAGACCGTCTGACAATCAGCCCTCTTGGCCGACACGAGCCAGCTTTGAACGAGCTACAAGAGCGTGATACATTTCCCTAATTGGCAACACTTGCCTTCTCTCTGTAAAGCCTAACACCCTCCCAAAATGTCGGCCTGAATTTCGTATCTAAGAAATTACCACATAAAGTGCAAGCACATGCATAACGACATTCATATCTGGGAATATTACAGGTCACTCCATATGGTTAATGGCGTTTCCTTTAAGATATCGCCGCACTGCCATAGTGAAATGAAGACTTGCATTGCCATCTACTACAAGAAAGTGGTTCATAACATCAAGTATTTTGGCCAAACATTGCCATCTAGAATCTCTTGACAGTCAGAGTGAATTCCATCATCTGACCATTACTCCAACCCATAACATAACACTTCCGCCTTAAAATGGACGAACATTTTTAAAGTAGCAGTATATATTATTTCGTGCAGGGATCCTCGATATAATATACGCCTGCTACCAGGTCTCAAACTAATCCTCGTTTCGATATTGAACATAACATTCCTCCATTTTTGAATGGTTCAATGATGATGAATTGAAGCTATGATATCAAAAAGTATCAATCAATGAATCAATCAATCAATCAATCCTGATCTTCATTTAAGGCAGTCACCCAGATGGCAGATTCCGTATCTGTTCCTTTCCTAGCTTTTCTTAAATGATTTCAAATAAATTTGAAATTTATTGAACATCTTCCTTGATAAGTTATTCCAATCCCTAACTTCCCTGCCTATAAATTATTTTTTCTCTTGAATTCCAACTTTATCTTCATATTGTGATCTTTCCTACTTTTAAAGACATCACTCAAACTTATTTGTCTACTAATGCCATTCCACGCCATCTCTCCGCTGACAGCTCGGAACATACCACTTAGTCGACCAGCTCGTCTTCTTTCCTCCAAGTCTTCCCCGCCCAAACTTTTGCAACATTTTTATAACGCTACTCTTTTGTCGGAAAGCACCCAGAATAAATCGAGCTGCTTTGGATTTTTTTTTTTCAGTTCTTGAATCAAGTAATCCTGGTGATGGTCCCATACACTGGAGCCATACTCGAGTTAGGGTCTTACCAGAGACTTAATGCCCCCTCCTTTACATCCTTACTACAACCCCTAAATACCCTCATAACCATTTTCAGAGATCTGTACCATTTATTCACAATCCCATTCATGTGATTACCCCAATGAAGATCTTTCCCCATATTAACACCTAGCTACTTACAGTGATCCCCATAAGGAACTTTCACACCATCAATGCATTAATTAAAACTGAGAGGACGTTTCCTATTTGTAAAACTCACAACCTGACGTTTAACCCTGTTTATCATCATACCATTGCCTGCTGTCCAGCTCACAACATCATCGAGGTCATTTTGCAGTTGCTCACAATCTTGTAACTTATTTATTACTCTATACAGAATAACATCATCCGCAAAAAGCTTTATCACTGATTCCACTTTTTTACGCATATCATTTATATATAAGAAAATATAAAGTTCTACTGTAATTACCTAGGCGTTACTATAAGGAAAGGCCCTCATTGGGGTAATCACATGAATGGAATTGTACTGTAAATAAAGGGTACAGATCTCTGCACATGGTTAGGAGGGTGTTTAGGGGTTGTAGTAAGGATGTAAAAGAAGAGGGTATATAAGGAATTCCACTCTTAGTGATTACAAGGTCAGATAAAGCTTCGCCCACTCTACTTCTTGGTGATCAATTTTTTAGAAATATAGCAACCCAATCACTATTTTGTCTAATCCAATTGCACTCATTTTTGCCAGTAGTCTCCCATGATCCACCCTATCAAATGCATTAGACGGGTCAATCACGATACAGTCCTTTTGACCTCCTGAATCCAAGATATCTGTTATGCCTTGCTGGAATCCTACAAGTTGAGCTTCAGTAGAATAACCTTTCCTAAACCCGAACTGCCTTCTATTGAACCAGTTTTTAATTTCCCAAGCATGTCTCATATAATCCGAGAGAATGCTTTACCAAAGCTTACATGCAACGCATGTCAAACTTACTGGCCTGTAATTTTCAGCTTCATGTATTTTTACCTTTCCTTTATAAACAGGGGCTACTATAGTAACTCTCCATTCATTTGGTATAGCTCCTTCATGCAAATAATAATCAAATAAGTACTTCAGATATGGTACTGTATCCCAACCGGTTGTATTTAGTATATCCCGAGAAATCTTATCACCGAGCTCGATAACTGCAGTCGCTTAAGTGCGACCAGTATCCAGTATTCGGGAGATAGTAGGTTCGAACCCCACTGTCGGCAGCCCTGAAGATGGTTTTCCGTGGTTTCCCATTTTCACACCAGGCAAATGCTGGGGCTGTACCTTAATTAAGGCCACGGCCGCTTCCTTACCACTCCCAGCCCTTCCCTGTCCCATCGTCGCCATAAGACCTATCTGTGTCGGTGCGACGTAAAGCAACTAGCAAAAAAATAAAAGAAATATTATCAATTCCAGCCGCTTTTCGAGTTTTCAAATTCTGTATCTTATTTTAAATATTATTGTTGTCATATGTAAATCTTAATACTTTTCAGCATTAGTCATCTCCTCTATTCGGAAATTATCCTTGTAACCAACAATCTTTACATACTGCTGACTAAATGCTTCTGCCTTTTGAAGAACCTCACATACACACTCCCCTTGTCCATTAATGATTCCTGCAATGTCCTTCATGGAACCTGTTTTTGCTTTAAAGTACCTATACAAACCATTAAATGTTCACTAAAATATGTATGACTGCCAATTATGCTTGCCATCATGTTATCCTTAGCTAACTTCTTTGCTAGATTCAATTTTCTAATAAGTTCGTTCAATTTCTCCTTACTTCCACAGTCTGTCGTTCGCATTACCTTCCCAACTGACATTTGATAAATTGAGATCTCCCACTACAATCGCATTCCTTTTCATGCCTTTTCTCACATAGGTGATTATCTTATCAAGTAATTCTGAATCAGCGTCTTTCAAGTCAGTTTGTTGAAGTTTTGAGTGAAACCCATGTAACGTATTCTCTGGCCTTCTATACTGACATTTTTTGATTAAATTAGAGAAAAATAAATACGCTATTCATGGCTCCTGCTGTATGTAAGAGCCCAAGAATTCATTTTAATGTTGAAAAATTAAGAGTGATTATTGACCTTGTCAAATGAAATACTTCTTCTAAAGAACTGTTTTTATATCTTTAACAAAAATAGTGGTGTATTGCTCTACAAGTTTGGTCAAGACAAGACCAAAAAAAATAATAAGAAGAAGAAATTACAGATAATACGCCTGATAATATAGCTTTTGGGCTTTTGACGTGTGAAGAAAACAGGGTGAAATTCCCAGAGACTGCGAAAACGAAATATAAAGAACTTCACCTTGATTTATTGACAAGGCAAAATCCCAACATCTATATTAGTCTACTACGTCTGTTTTTACCGGCCGTGAAAGCACCAACCTAAAAATAACGTAGACCTAAACTTCATTTACACTGGCTTCAGACGTCTACGTTATTTAATTTTCAAACCTGTTATCAATTTTCAGAAGAGATCTCCCTGAATATCAACAGGTGGTTACAAAGTAATCCAGTTATTCTCTAGTAGGTGTCTTTGTTGTAAAGTCTTCAACCTGAAGGCTGGTTGGATTGTCATAAGGCACCATTGATGGTCATACAGTTATGGGTAAATCACAAAAATCAATAACGGTACCATAATGAGGACTACAAGACGTGATGAGGAGTGAAGTAATTTTCCATTGCTTTCCTCACTGAGCAATAAAGTGCTCTTGCAGTACAAGTGGCCCTATGAGTAGCACCTTTCATAACATGTGGACGCACTAGTCATACTCTGAATGTCACTACTCACCACCACCCCTGTCTCACTAGCTTTCATACCGTTGGACATAAATGAGAATGAGACGAGGGCAGAAGCTAAATTTCGCTCTGGCTTCTGAGGTGCAAAAATACTTTCATCAAGAAATAGTAAAAGGTGGACAGATATCTCTAGAGACTGCTAATTTCGTCATCAAGGAGCTGTGTGTCTCGTTTTTGTGTTGGTCGACCAAGAGAGAATGGCTAATGCACCCTTCTGGAGAGCGAGAGATGGGGGTTCGAGACCTGAGTAGGTCTCACTTTCAGCACTTTCGTATTATTATTATTATTATTATTATTATTATTATTATTATTATTATTATTATTGCCACATAACCTAATAAAATTGGACTGGATCAGTTTCCGTAGGACAAATTACTGATAATTCTATAGGCTACTTGGGTTCTTCTTGAAGTGATGATCCATTGCTGTTTGATGGCAGTCCATATGTTGACTTCAGCCCGGAACTGTTGAAATCTGAAACCACGTTCTTAAACTTTAAAGCTAGGAAATCCATCTTCTTCCCAATCCGAGTCAAGCGGTCGATTTTCCCTGAAATATTGACTAATAACAATAATGTTATTGTTTTTACGTCCCACTAACTACTTTTTATCGTTTACGGAGACGCCGAGGTGCCGGAATTTTGTCCCTCGGGAGTTATTTTATGTCCAATAAATCTACTGACACAAGGCTGATGTATTTGAGCACCTTCATATACCACCGGCCTGCGCCTCAACCGTCTGAGTCTCTCAGCCCGGCGAAAAAGTATTAACTGCAGTATTCCCTGCCACTCTGAACATCTCTTCGCGCGACGTAGATGTTCCATTTTATTCCCTTGTCTGCACAACTTCCAGGTCTTTTTTTTAGTATCCTCAGTAATTTATAGTTAAATTTTTCGTCACTTCAATAAATATAAAATATACGACTATACGCCCACATCTTAAAGATTTCTAATTTTTGTGGTTGTCTAGTTCAATGACCATACCTCCCCACAAAAAACTATGAAGACCGGGCGAGTTGGCCGTGCGGTTAGGGGCGCGCAGTTGTGAGCTCGCATCCGGGAGATAGTGGGTTCGAATCCCACTGTCGGCAGCCCTGAAGATGGTTTTTAGTGTTTTCCGATTTTCACACCAGGCAAATGCTGAGGCTGTACCTCATTTAAGGCCACGGCCACTTCCTTCCCATTCCTAGACCTTTCCTGTCCCATCGTCGCCATAAGACATATCTGTGTCGGTGTGACGTAAAACAAATAGCAAAAAATAGAACTATGAAGACATTTTAGTTAGCGAACTTTAATTTATATTGAGACTAGCATGTGCCCGCGGCTTTGCCCGCATTTCGTAATTCAACCGTTAGATGTTTCTAAACTATTTATTTAAAAGCAAATTAAAACATTATATTTATTAACTCACATCGTTTTGACGTAAATTGCATGAAATACATTATTTTATTTGTATTATATTGTTACTTTCAATGCTTACGATACCGGGTTTATGGATGGTACAGATAATATTAAAACCATGTAAAAGACCATTTTATATAATACAAAATATATTGTTTCTTATAGAGCTTCGGAATAAAATATGTACTTCCATTTGGATGTAAGATGTATACTGTATTGTGTTTGCCTTTCAAACTCTTGAACAATCCACGTATAGTTGACAATGGCAAAAGCACTGTTTTCGAATATGTCCTATGTCAAAATTTCGGATCTCTGTGTGTCATAGATTTGACTGGGCTTCGCACACATACACCCAAACACTTCCGAATAAGATATTACGGGCTAATGGCTCCTCGTGTCGCAGGCCGAAAATGGCTTCCTACTCATTGGACTTACAGTCAGAGGAATACTACTTCGCCCGCGGCAAGCACAGTCATGATGGTGGCTTCAATAATATTCGTCGTCAGTTTCAGAGCCGTGTTCATTGCAGAGGGAAGGATTAGTATTCCGGAGAAGCATAATCAGTACCACAATCGTCCACCCGAAGATGTTCGAGGGTACACTAGGTGACTCCAAATTGTTCAAAATTATCGTGTAGTCGACAGCCTCATCTGTATGACATGTCGTGTCGATAGACTTTTCAATTTATAGAAAACTGGATAATTCTTGTGAGTGTTCCTTGTTGATGACGTTGACAGCTTCATGTCTTGGTGCAAGAATTGCTCTTAAACACAGCCATGCGCCTTAGGTGAAAACCTGTGCCCACCTATGACAAACATTTTAGATCTTTTTTGCCGTGGATTCGGCTGGGCATCGCACACATGAACACGGACAGACAGACAGACAGACAGACAGACAGACAGACAGACAGACAGACAGACAGACAGACATCATTAATTGAAGGAAAATGACTTCCTACTCCACGGACTTAAAATGGCATCTTGACTGATAAATGTATTATTCCTTGTTTATTATTATGGTCTATCTTGTGTCCTATATGTTTCCTCGAAATGTATACGTGTCCAACTCTTGTCCCCTTACTCTACGAGGTTTGGGTATGAAATGAGATGAATCTTCGTAGTGAGTTTTTCCGACCGGATGACTTTCATGACGTCAACCTAATCAGATGAGTTAATGAGATGATATGAATGACATGATATATGATAGTAATAATGAAGAGGATGAAACCCGGCGCCGGCACATAGCCCACTCCACTCGAATAGCTCGAGACTTTATGTCCCGATTTGACGGACTAATGACCATCAACAGCGTCATGTGCCCTCACACCACAAAGACCAAAAACGGCTTCCTACGCCCTGGACGTAAAACGGCTCCTTAAATTGTGTTCTCTACCTATCTTATGTACGTTGCCTAGCGACAGTGGCTCTATGCATTTAATTTTGGTGACAGCACGTTCGATTGTCATATCCCAATACACGTTTTCCGATGGTTTTTCGTTCATAACTCACCAACGAAAGCTAAAATGAAAATTCCGGCTTCGAGGTGCATTTCCACCTCCTTCCATCTACCAATGTTCAAAATTTCATATCTCTGTGTGCTGTAGATTTTGCTGGGCATCGCGCACAGACACACAGACAGACACACAAACACTTCCTTTTATGATTTTAGAAGAAGATGACGGCATTTTAGTACAGAGCTCGGTTTGATGCTGGGACATCTGTCCTAAGATCGCTATAGGAGAAAATTTATGTTCTTAGTTCAGTGAAAGGTGGAGGCTAGCCTACCGTGTTACCTTTTCACTCGTTTTAATATTCTCCCTTGTTGCCGTAATAAAACATACTCTCCTTTACATTAATTAAAACTAGCCTCTTTATTGCGCAGAAATAACAGTTCTAAATTGAAAACGTTTCTCATAAAGTGAATTGTTTGCTGAAGGAAAGGAGATACGAGGCAATAAAAGTCTTAATTCGTACAAGTTATTTAAATTAAACTCTATTGCTCGTCTGTTGTTGTGGCGATGATTATCACTTCAGTTTCTCCTGGTTCAAGCACAGCATCATATTTCTTATCTGTACCCAATTACACGAACAGAACAAAGTTGGATAATGTGCACTTCCTGATTTGAAAAAGTAAGTACGGAAACAAATCCGTAGCTCAGACCGTAGAGTACTGGCCTTCTGTGCTCAAGTTGGTGGGTTCGATCTAGGCTCAGTCCAGTTATATTTGAAGGTGCTCAAATGTGGCACGACCGGGCGAGTTGGCCGTGCGCGTAGAGGCGCGCGGCTGTGAGCTTGCATCCGGGAGATAGTAGGTTCGAATCCCACTATCGGCAGCCCTGAAAATGGTTTTCCGTGGTTTCCCATTTTCACGCCAGGCAAATGCTGGGGCTGTACCTTAATTAAGGCCACGGCCGCTTCCTTCCAACTCCTAGGCCTTTCCTATCCCATTTTCGCCATAAGACCTATCTGTGTCGGCGCGACGTAAAGCCCCTAGCAAAAAAAAAAAAAATGTGGCACGTAAAAGAAACCCTGTGGAGCTAAATTCCAACATCTTGGCGTCCCTGAGAACAATAAAATTATTTTAAGCATACTTTATTCCTAACGAATATAAGTATTTATTGGGATGTATTATTATTATTATTATTATTATTATTATTATTATTATTATTATTATTATTATTATTATTATTATTATTTGTAAGAATCAGCATCTGGCTTTCTGTACCTCATCCCGTCAGACAGTCCTTCATATAAACATATTTCTTGTCTCACTTTGTAATGTGTCCAGTTTTTGCTTCGCCAATAAAGCAGCTCTATTATGTTAGGAAAGTGGCAAGTAGGGCTGTTGAAATTTGTAGATAATGTTATCATTTAAAACTAGAAGTGCAATCCTTGATTATATAAGTGTTGATTACCGAGCTCGATAGCTGCAGTCGCTTAAGTGCGCCCAGTATCCAGTATTCGGGAGATAGTAGGTTCGAACCCCACTGTCGGCAGCCCTGAAAATGGTTTTCCGTGGTTTCCCCATTTTCACACCAGGCAAATGCTGGGGCTGTACCTTAATTATGGCCACGGCCGCTTCCTTCCCACTCCTAGCCCTTTTCTGTCCCATCGTCGCCATAAGACGTATCTGTGTCGGTGCGACGTAAAGCAACTAGCAAAAAAAAAAAAAAAAATTTTGATTAACTTCCATGTGTTACCTGGTCAAGGAATCTTTATCACAATGTTTACATTCGTGCCGAGGAAGTGATTGAGCAGTTTGGATCACGTAGCTGTCAGCTTGTATTCCGGATATAGTGGCTTCAAACCCAACTGTCGGCAGCCCTGAAGATGGTTTTCTGTGCTTTCCCATTTTCACACCAGACAAATGCAGGGCTTGTATGTTAATTAAGGCCACGGCCACATCCTTTCTCTCCTAGCCATTTCCTGTTCCTACGTCGCCGTAAGACCGAAGTGCGTCTAAGCGATGCAAAGCAAATTGAAAACAAAAATTTCGGTCTATTTTACTCGGAGATTTAGACATTTTCAACCAATCAATTCTTATGTCGGGAAGTGTAAATACTGTCAAGATTAAGGTTTTTGTGTGCTTCCTTAACTCTAACCAGGTTTATTTTATTTCAACAACATTCGCTTCAATAATCATTAACGTTGCTTAAATGCAAAGTGAATGGGAAAAAAAAAACCTTCTCTTGAAAATAAATTACAAAGAGTGAATCCATAGAAAAGAATACTTATTGGATGGTGTCGGAAGCTTAGGAAACGAGTCTCTGCTGACGAAAAAAGTAAAAATCAACTTTAGAAGTCAATATTTAATTATTCGTTCAAATTTTATTTGTAGTAGCGACTTAAAATCTCCCAAGATGTTAGTCCCAAAGATTGATTCCGCTACCGAAGGGTATATTCCCCTCGAATTTTCCAATATTATGTGAAATGGCATTTTGAGTGCGAGAGATATTATCATGATGGTATCATAAGTGTCGTAACTACCGTACTTAGAAAGTATGTTAAATCAATGGGGAAAGTTCGATAAGATAGCTGAAAATTTCAATAAAAATCACTCGATGGAAATACTGCTTGCAATCCTCTGTCACACTTACTGTTATTGGAGTGTGCCTGCATAGTGTGCCTGGTTGACCACTCGCGTTCTATGATCAATGTTCCATGATCGAAACCTGTTACAGCTAGTTTGTATTTAAGAATGGAAATAAGGCACGGATAAATTATCGGCGTTACTAAAGAACTATAGCGATCTAAGTGACATTAAACACATATTATTATTATTATTATTATTATTATTATTATTATTATTATTATTATTATTATTATTATTGTTACCGAGTTTTGTGGATGTGCAGAGGTGAAAGAAGGTGCGGGGGTGAGCAGGTCTCAAAATACGAAATTAAAGTTAAGATAAAATTTAACAAGGTTATATTTTCTTATCAAGATCAAGAAATAACAAGAATAACAGAAACACAGTTGAATATCAACAATTTAAGAATGTACAATTACAGTTTTTACAGAATTGGGGCTTCGAGCCCCGGACTCACAATTCTTGAGCAATTAGCCCAACTTTACCCAAATACAAGATTCGACAAAAGGGCAGAAAACCCCAATCATGCCCAGAAGCACTTGCTCCCAATTACACAGAAAAGCATCCTCGAGGCACGCAGAACCAAATTTTAAGAAAGAGCCACCCGCTCTTAAGTTCAAGCCTATCAAAGGCCACACCAAACTCCACGTTCAAGCTGTCCTCCAAGGACATATACACAGGGATAAAAATACCCAACCTACTGAGGCCTATTCAGTGAAGAAACAGAAATATTACATGGCCTCCACAATACCAACTTGAGAGGAGGCAAAACTGCACTCCTAATATACTTTACTAAAACCTACCTGGCACTAGGCCACTAATGCAAGGGCTAATCCCATACTAAAGAGGTGACTTATAGAAGGAGACAATTTACATTACGTTAAGGAAGAAACAGTTGTGAAAATAAGTTCACCTCAATGCAATATGAGTGGGAGCTCGAGAGGGTTAAGCACTCTCTATCCCAATATGTAGTTTAAAAAGATAGAATGATACCAAGTGTCTTTACATTTTAGGGGAAAGTTACATGGTAAAAGGCTTCGGATCTGCCCCGAGAGTTAAACTGCTGAGCTAGCACGAAAAGGAGTTATTAAAAGGCCATTACCTGGTGTTTGAACTGCTGCCCGAAGAAAGAGGCGCTTCCCCCCTGCTACGTACTTTACACACTGATAGATGTTACTGAAGTGGCCCGGAGACCCGAAAGTCAGCAGTTTATATACCCTCGTGGAAAGTTCGAGGCGTTTCAGGAATGAGAACACCCGCCCACAATCATTTTATTGGCTAACAACGAAAACCCCTACACTAGATGAAGAAGAAACACATTATTGGTGGAGAATTAATTACAGAAATTCCTTATTGGTCGAATCCAAAACTGGCGGAAAGAAAGGGTTAATATTGCCAACTTAAACAATGACTGAAAGAAATTTAACAAAGAACAAACTTATGAACGCACAATTTCTCCAAAAACACAGTTCTTTCACTTCGCACTAGGGTGCATAATTGTAGTCCTTCAGTAGTGCCATCTGGAAGAGAATGTCCACACTTCTTACTACAGGCAAAACAAAAATACATCGAAAACGACCCAGTTCAGAAACTTCAAAATTTACAAGTAGGGACATCTTCTGAGAAACTTGAGAATTAACACAGTAGATAAAGTTCAGACTTCCTCCAGTAGAGGAGTTTCAACTGGCGCAAAGTTTGAATTAGCGGCGTGGAGGTGTACCACCCGGTACAGACCTCCCCCCCCCCCCAAATCCCTCCAAGGGGTAACACAGAAGAACATAAACTTTTGTTTCGAAATAAGGTCCAAGTTATGATGTTGATATAGAAGTTAATTGCGGAAGTATTTACGAACAAGTTTTCTTAAAATAATTGGATCCAGTTTCAAAATTGTTTGGTTACTATTGATGTAATGTCTTTGTGGTTGTAGAAGTTGAATTCAGAAGGAAAAACCTTTAATTCTTGAAAGTCGAGAAAAATTTTCTAAGTCCACCAGATATTGTCGTTGAATTCAAAAATAGTAGTAAAGTTGATATTAAATGTCCATGTAGCTGATTAAATATATATTCAAGGTTGACTAAGTTAGACGGCCAGACCGGCCGCTGCTGCTTGTGTCCAGAGGAGGCCGCTCGGACCCCTTAAGTACCCTGAGATACCGCTCGCCCGCACTATGAGAGGAGTAGTGGAGTTGAAACACGCCGCGCCCGCGGCGAACATACAGGTCGCGGGCGAGTAGCAGGTTGTACGCAACACATCAGCCTTGGCCGGGAGGAGGACTCCGGCTCGCCGTACACTGGTTGGCCTCACTGGAGAGGGGCGGGCCCTTACCCCACCTCAGGGGTGGTACAGCGCCGCGCTCCTGCGGGAGCACTGAAACATTAAAGCTCGGCGGCAGAATTTTGTTGGACCAGAATGATTTTAGGGTACATTCATTGTGGTGGAACTGAGGGGCCAGCGGCGTAGAAATATTTATTTCATTTAAAAGCAACTGTGTGTTGTTGTGCAGGAGACGGGAGCCTGGTAATGGCCATGGCAAGGACAGGATGGCAGTTTAACTGGTCGGGGAAGGCTAACAAAACTGCTTACATACAGGGAAACAGATTCCAAGGGCAGAAGGCCTTAAAAGTGAAACCTCTCAAATAAAAATATAACCTTCATATTTCTTTCAAAATTATATGAAGCAAGTTAGCACAGAAATTACACCGGTTTCACCTGTGACATATGGGGTCTCATGATAGTACTTAAAGATCATAGGTACAGGAACAGCTGGAACGACAACTTTCATCATATTATCATGCCTCGAAGGGCAACATAAAACTCCATTCCTCAGTACATAAGGGACGACGTGTTCCCCAGAAGAAAGGGTTTCCATTATCGGAGCCAGCGTCGGATCTTCACGTTGGTATTTCTCAATGTCCCTAAAGAGCATGGGAGCATCTGTTAAGATGGCATTAACCTCAGATAATATGGACTCGGGAGGTGATGAACTATCGACCGGTTCATGGGTCTCAACGTCGTTGGAAAACATACGGCTGAGTCCGTCTGCAACAACATTTTCAGTACCTCTGATATGCCTCAAGTCAAATTGGTAGGCAGAAATTCGGATGGCCCAACGGGCTATACGACCAGTACGACGCGGCCTACCTAAGACCCAGCTTAAGGCTTGATTATCCGTCTCCAGGTCGAATTTGACATGTTCCAGATAGAGACGGAACTTTTCTAAGGCAAATAAGACTGCCAAACCTTCGAGCTCATAGATGGAATACTTGGCTTCTTGAGCCGATAGAGTCCTAGATGCATAGGCGATGGGTCGCCTCCCTAGTTCAGTCTCTTGAAGAAGGACTGCAGCTACCGCCGACGACGACGCGTCGGTTTGGACGATGAATTTTTTGGAGAAATCGGGCATAGCCAGAACAGGGGCATTACAGAGAGCTAATTTAAGATCTTCAAAAGCGGCTTGTTGAGAAGGTCCCCACTCAAATTTGATGCCTTTCCCACGGAGAAGGTTCAAGGGCGCCGCTCTATTAGCGAAGTTAGGGATAAACTTCCTGAAGAAATTCACCATACCAATGAACCTGGCGATCCCTTTGATGTCCTTGGGAGGTTTAAAATCACGGATGGCCTGTGTTCTAGAATGACCGACAGCAACACCATCGGGCGAGACAATATGCCCTAGGAATGACATTGAAGGCTTAGCGAAGGCGACCTTGGACAACTTCACAGTTAACCCAGCCTTACGAAGGCGATTGGGAACTTCTCGCAGATGATCTAGATGTTCTTCAAATGTCTCCGAAAATACGACGACATCATCAAGATAGTAATAAAAGTACTCGAATTTGATGTCGGAGAAGACCCTATCTAGCAGTCTAGTGAGTACAGCTGCTCCCGTGGGGAGCCCGAAAGGCACGCGGTTGTATTCATACAAATTCCAATCCGTGGCAAACGCTGTAAGATGTTTAGACTCTTCAGCTAGGGGAATTTGATTATAAGCCTGATTCAAATCCAAGATGGTTTAGAATTTAGCTTTACGAAACCATGAAAAACAAGAATGAAGGTCAGGAAGGGGCACAGATTGTAACACCACCTTCCGATTGAGAGCCCTATAGTCAATGACCGACCTGAAGCCACCTTGGGGTTTCGGGACTAGAAAAATAGGTGAAGAATACGCTGACTTAGAGGGCCGAATAATACCATCCTTTAACATTTGATCAATGATTTCTTTCAGAGGCTTCATTTTAGGTGGAGATAGCCTATAAGGTGGAAAACGGGCAGGAATCGAATCCGTGACCTCAATTTTGTATTCAATAAGGTCAGTAACACCAAGAGTATCAGAGAACACCTCTGAAAACGACTGACACAACTTGCAAATACTATCAGCCTGCTCCTCAGGTAGATGTCTAAGGTCTAACAACATCTCATCCTGGGTAGGCGAGATAGATGAACATGATACAGAATTACACTTTAACAAGGGGATTTTACAATTGGAAGCAAATTTAAATGTGCACGACTTACTCTGAAGGTCGAGCACTAGACCAGTGTGAGAAATGAAGTCAGCTCCCAATATTATGGGGCAAGACAAGTGCTTGGCCACAAACAATTTAACTTTCCAAGTAAATTTAAAAATACGAATTTTGACATATAAGGAGCCTAAAATTTCTAATGGAGAAGAATTAGCCGAAACATATTGAACAGAAGATGAACAATGGTCAGGAACTTTACAAATAGATTTCAATTTCGAATACTATTCATTCGAAACAATAGAACAAACACTGCCTGAATCTAAAAGAGCAGTTATAGGCTCATTATTTAACTCAATTTTGAGAAAAGGCACAGGTGCGGGGGTATCCGCCGCAATCCTAAGACATTCTTTAGGGCATTCCAAAGATAAATTCGAAGACTGAATTTTCTCTGAATTTTCGACCTGTTTACCAGGGGCTGAGCCTCGGGAAGATGGATTAGTCGACTCAGCCAAAGCCACTAGTCACTTTTGATTGTTTTTGGAAGTTGCACCCGAAGTTGAGCACGAGGGGGTGCTGTTGGTATTAGGGCAGTTCTTGGCAATATGGAAGAACGCGCCGCATTTAAAACAGCCTTGTGATGAACCTGCTCCACTATTTGTCCTACTCGATTTGATCAATGGATATTTATTGCGAAGATGGTCAGGCGACCCGCAAGCATAACATTTACGGGGTGTGACTGGTCGGCGAGGTGGAGGCCGAGGATTACTAAAAGAGGGAGGGGGTTCTTTCGCGACACGCAAGGAATCGGCGTATCTAACTCCTTCAGCCGATACAGCCATAGCTTCTAGCTCAGCGAAAGTTTGTGGACGCGACGCAAAACACAAATATGATCGGTAAGGTGGTGAAATACCTTCTACAATAGCCTGTACAATCTGCTCTTCAGGAAAATGAAGAGCGAACACCCCGGTATAGAACTTAATATCTTGGATGAAATCTGCCAAGTTTTCATCCAACCGCTGTACACGATAATAGTACTTCTGAATCTGGGATGACCTCGCACGAGCAGGAATGAAATTTGCAAGAAGGTGTGCATGAAAGTCTTCAATGGTTGACTGTTCCGCTATTGCTCTAACAATTTTGTCCGAGAGAACACCAATTGCATAGGGATAAATTATCTGTAACATTTGACACGGAGAAAGAGAAAAAACAAGAGCATGGTCCTGAAACTCAACTAAGAACCGTAAAATGCAATTACGTCACTGGTAGAGTTAACCGAAAACTTAGAGATAACTCTAAGCAACATTGCTAATGGGCAAACTGCTGAAACCCGGGGACGTAGTAGGAAGGGACCTAAGTGGCGGAGAAGCAGATTCGGAAGGAGCATTATTTAACACAAAGGGTGGAATGGACTTGCGACGATCTGACATATTTTCTGATGGGGCAGATGTACGTTGGGTTGTCGCCTCAGTACTACTTCCTTCCTCTTTCGAAGAATCCTCCCCACTAACAATATTTACTACCATAGGTTGGTCGACTTTATGGATGGCAGGTCCAGATAACAACGGACTAACTTTACTAGACATTTGGGACAAGTTTTCGGCAAGGGCGCTAGCTTCCTTACCCTGAACGTCATTTAACTTCAGAGACAATAGATCACATACCCTATTATAAAAGTGGTACAACCTAGCCTGTACTCTTTTGAGTTGATTAGGAGATGGATCACTTACTTCAAAAAAACTAACTACCGATGCTAGCTCAGTAGTATTGTCATTGATCGTGGAGAGAGCATCGTCAATCTCTCTCTTTCTCCCAAAGTCGGGATGGTAATAGGTAAATCAAGGGAATCTTTTAGCTTATTGGAATCGACTGCAACCGTGCCTCTAGATTGAACGTTTCTGAGAGATAATTCAAAAATTAATTCCTCTTTACGCAAATAGAAAGGATGGAGAACCTCGCGAGGGCCGGACATGATGAGAGAAAATTTTTGAGAAAGGCAAATAAACAAAAATTCCAGCAACTGAGAAAATTGTTAGAGTTCAAATCAAAGCAATGATTAGCCGTCAAAAGGTGGCTAAATTGAGACCCATTCAACCACGCTCTGCTACCACTTGTTACCGAGTTTTGTGGATGTGCAGAGGTGAAAGAAGGTGCGGGGGTGAACAGGTCTCAAAATACGAAATTAAAGTTAAGATAAAATTTTACAAGGTTATATTTTCTTATCAAGATCAAGAAATAACAAGAATAACAGAAACACAGTTGAATATCAACAATTTAAGAATGTACAATTACAGTTTTTACAGAATTGGGGCTTCGAGCCCCGGACTCACAATTCTTGAGCAATTAGCCCAACTTTACCCAAATACAAGATTCGACAAAAGGGCAGAAAACCCCAATCATGCCCAGAAGCACTTGCTCCCAATTACACAGTAAAGCCTCCTCGAGGCACGCAGAACCAAATTTTAAGAAAGAGCCACCCGCTCTTAAGTTCAAGCCTATCAAAGGGCATACCAAACTCCACGTTCAAGCTGTCCTCCAAGGACATATACACAGGGATAAAAATACCCAACCTACTGAGGCCTATTCAGTGAAGAAACAGAAATATTACATGGCCTCCACAATACCAACTTGAGAGGAGGCAAAACTGCACTCCTAATATACTTTACTAAAACCTACCTGGCACTAGGCCACTAATGCAAGGGCTAATCTCATACTAAAGAGGTGACTTATAGAAGGAGACAATTTACATTACGTTAAGGAAGAAACAGTTGTGAAAATAAGGTCACCTCAACGCAATATGAGTGGGAGCTCGAGAGGGTTAAGCACTCTCTATCCCAATATGTAGTTTAAAAAGATAGAATGATACCAAGTGTCTTTACATTTTAGGGGAAAGTTACATGGTAAAAGGCTTCGGATCTTCCCCGAGAGTTAAACTGCTGAGCTAGCACGAAAAGAAGTTATTAAAAGGCCATTACCTGGTGTTTGAACTGCTGCCCGAAGAAAGAGGCGCTTCCCGCCCCCTGCTACGTACTTTACACACTGATAGATGTTACTGAAGTGGCCCGGAGACCCGAAAGTCAGCAGTTTATATACCCTCGTGGAAAGTTCGAGGCGTTTCAGGAATGAGAACACCCGCCCACAATCATTTTATTGGCTAACAACGAAAACCCCTACACTAGATGAAGAAGAAACACATTATTGGTGGAGAATTAATTACAGAAATTCCTTATTGGTCGAATCCAAAACTGGCGGAAAGAAAGGGTTAATATTGCCAACTTAAACAATGACTGAAATAAATTTAACAAAGAACAAACTTATGAACGCACAATTTCTCCAAAAACACAGTTCTTTCACTTCGCACTAGGGTGCATAATTGTAGTCCTTCAGTAGTGCCATCTGGAAGAGAATGTCCACACTTCTTACTACAGGCAAAACAAAAATACATCGAAAACGACCCAGTTCAGAAACTTCAAAATTTACAAGTAGGGACATCTTAGAAACTTGAGAATTAACACAGTAGATAAAATTCAGACTTCCTCCAGTAGAGGAGTTTCAACTGGCGCAAAGTTTGAATTAGCGGCGTGGAGGTGTACCACCCGGTACAATTATTATTATTATTATTATTATTATTATTATTATTATTATTATTATTATTATTATTATTATTATTATTATTATTATTATTGTCGTCATCAATATATCATCCACCTTATTCATAAATTTACAACAGATTAAAGAAATCTTAGACATTTAATTTTGTCTTAGCTGAATATTCTCTTTCAAAATTATCCTTATTCTTCTACAGAGGCATTCAATCTAACGGCAGTTTGTTCAAAACATCGTCTTCACTCCTTCCCGAAGAGTTACTTCTTTTATATAGCTCTCTTGACGCTTACCATCGCGTTTCGTTCTGATATGGATTTCACTTCGCTCTAGGTAGAACATAATATAACGCCCAGTTTCAGGTTCTTACAGAAAGTGAGATTGTAACTTGATCTCCCTCTGAATTAGGCAACACCTCTTGCACTTCGTGTCACCTAGTGTAGATCACTTAAACTAACATCCGACATAAGTTTCATGTCCTAGGTTGGTAACCCTCCAAAACAGTGCCTGATCATAACACCATTGCAGCTAGCTATATTAATGTGGTGTGTCATTCGCTGTGTATCATACTAGAGTCCGGATTATTAGGTACTGATAGGCTAGAATGCAAACTTACTTAAGCCAGTAACAAGTATACCCTACACTGTACAACTGTTATGTTCTGAGATTTGCATAGATATTAGGGGTACAGCCTATAGAACTCCCTGAATTTATGCTACTCTTCCTACACTGCGGTACAACGGGTTGCATCACACTTCCTACCAACCAAATTACTTTGCATTCTAACCTATTACCACCTAAAAATCCGAGGTATAATCATAACACTTGTGATCATCGAATAAGACAGATGGGTTGGAGAATGGCTGATGGACGAAGAAGGAAGGAAATACTGAAAACTACTGCTTAAGAAGCAACCTCATGATTTCCCCTCCTGGTTGACAGACATTATTTTAATATAGTGCAATTTTAAGCTCGAGCCTTTATTTCTATTGTTAAATAATGTAGGTAAAATTCATTGTCTTTTCTCCAGACGGTAATAACATACGAGTATTTTGAAATGTTCACCCTTCTTTGCATTGCTATTCGGGGTTTGAACCTTCTTGTATTGCTTTAACGTCAAAAGGAGAGTGTTTCCCTCGGAATCCTGTTCACTTCTAATTCATTGTGGCTCGGTTTATCAACATATAATCTTCTTTTGTCTGTTGTAATTTAATCTTTCCTTCTCACCGGCCGCAATTTGGATTGGCCTTATCCTCTGTCAAATTGGGCAGCTATAACTTGGTAGGTTGCACTCAAAAATGGTCATTGGATTCTCTATCATATTTTTAATACATTGCATCTTGTTATATTAGGCCTTTGCTCAATTTATTATTACCTCTTTTGATTAAACGTTTCTACAATCGATAAGCTTTAACAGCTTCATTTCAAGTAATACTAATCCCGTATTGAGTATAATCAATCAATGAATATTCAAGATAAACTTAAATATTATAATTAAGCGGTCCGCCTATTCAATATAATATATAATTTATTAATATCTAGGACATATTTCGTCCCCTAAGGGACATCATCAGCTAATGATAAATTAATATTAATATATCAGAAATAAATATTAAAATTGGAAAGACACATTAAAATTTTTGACAATTTAAAATAAGATCTTCAAATTTTGTTAAAATTGTAAGTCATAAGACAGGTAAAATAGTTAAATTGTCCATATTTCTCTTGTTGATGTTCTTGGAAAATACCAGTTTAGCTTATAAAATCTTAAAATATCATTTCTTGTAAATAGCACACTTGATTTTTATTCCTTGGTGAAAGATTTGTTGAAACTTAATAAGCATTCCTTAGATGGTATACTAAAATTTAAATGCTTCAGGATTTAAAGTCAGATCGGGGCCGTGATGGTAAAGTTCTGTGTGGTAATGGATATAATTTTATTCCTTATTATTGGCCCCGATGTGCGGAGAAGGACTCACTTCTACCGAGGTAAGTGTGCATCTGTGTATCGAATAGGCGGACCACTTAATTATAATATTTATCTTGAATATTCATTGATTAAACGTTTCTTGCATGCCTTTTATATAGAATGAGATTAACTATTATGTTCTTGGATGGGTATACCCAATTTGGATTCTTCTTGCTATGACCTCCCTTTTACTCCCTTTCTCGTGGTAACTGAATGAATCCCCACCTCCACCCCCACCTTGGCACTACAGCCCTTGAAGGGCCTTGGCCTACCAAGCGACCGCTGCTCAGACCGAAGGCCTGCAGATTGCGAGGTGTGGTGTGGTCAGCACGACGATTCCTCTCGGCCGTCATTCTTGATTTTCGAGGCCGGGGCCGCTATCTCACCATCAGATAGCTCCTCAATTCTAATCACGTAGGTTTAGTGGACCTCTAACCAGCCCTCAGGTCCAGGTAAAAATCTCTGACCTGGCCGGGAATCGAACCCGGGGCCTCCGGGTAAGAGACAGGCACGCTGCCTCTACACCACGGGGCCGGCAACTGAATGAATAACGCACAAAATTCCTTAGCGGTACGTGAATGTACCAACCTTCTGTCCTGTAATCTAACTGACAATACTTGGTTTACATGCCCAAATTATTATTAGTATTATTATTATTATTATTATTATTATTATTATTATTATTATTATTGTTGTTGTTGTTGTTGTTGTTGTTACCGTATTTTTGTGGTAGGTAGAGGTGAAAGAAGGTGCGGGGGTGAACGGGTCTCAAACTACGAAATTAAAGTTAATGTAAAATTTAACAAGGTTATATTCTCTTTTCAAAATCAAGAAATAACAAGCATGGAAGGTACAGAGTAGCAAGGCAACAAAAGAGCAACAACAGTATTTACAGGCTTTGGGCTTCGAGCCCCGAACTCACAATTCTTGAGCAGTTAGCCCAAGCTTACATGTACATAAGGTTTAACAAAGGGGCAGAAAACCCCAATCATGCCCAGGAGCACTTGCTCCAAATTACACAGTAAGACCTCCTAGAGGCACGCAGAAACAAATTCCAAAAGAGCGATCCGCTCTCAAAGTTTTAAGCCTATCAAAAGGCCACACCTAACTCGACCTTCAAGCTGTCCTCTAAGGACGTAAACACAGGGGTAAAATACCCAACCTACTGAGGCCTATTACGCGAGAAAAGGATAATTACATGGCCTCTAAAATACCAATGTGAGAGGAGGCGAACTGCACTCCTAATATATTTATTTTAAAACCTAATCTGGCTCTAGGCCACAAATGCAAGGGCTAATCCCATACTAACGAGGTGACTTTAGAAGGAAACAATTTACATTACATTAAAGAAGAATTGGTTGTGAAAAGGTAAGTTCACCTCAAAACAATATGAGTGGGAGCTCGAGAGGGTTAAGCACTCTCTATCCCAATATGTAGCATAAAAGAGAATAGATACTAAGAGTCTTTACATTTTAGGGAAAAGTTACATGGTGGAAAAGCTTCGGACCCGCCCCGAGAGTTAAACTGCTGAGCTAGCAAGAAAAGAAGTTATTATACGGCCATTACCTGGTTGTTGAAGTGCTGTCCGAAGAAAGAGGCGCTTCCCGCCCCCTGCTATGTACTTTACACACTGAAAGATGGTACAGAAGTGGCGCGGAGACCCGAAAATCAGCAGTTTATATACTCTCGCGGAAAGTTCGAGGCGTTTCAGGAAAGAAAACACCCGCCCACAATCATTTATTGGTTAGGGTTAAGCAGCATATCCAATTTGAAGAAGAAACACCTTATTGGTCATAAATTAATTAAAAAAATTCGGGATTGGCTAAATTCAAAACAATGGGAAAGAAAGGGGTATACAGCCAACTTAAACAATACCAGAAAGAAATTTAACAAGAAACAAACTTTTGAAATAAAAATTTCTCCAAAAAAAACAGTTCTTTCACCTTGCACTAGGGTGCACTATAGTAGTTCTTCAGTAGTGTCCTCTAGAAGAGAAAGTTCACACTTCTTACTACAAGCAAAACAAAAATACGTCGAAAACGACCCAGTTCAGAAACTTCAAAATTTCCAAGTAGTGACATATTCTGGGTAACTTGAAAATTAATACATTAGATAAAGTTCGGACTTCCTCCAGCAGAGGGTTTTCAACTGGCGCAAAGTTTGAATTAGCGGCGTGGAGGTGTACCGCCCGGTACAATTATTATTATTATTATTATTATTATTATTATTATTATTATTATTATTAGTATTATTATTATTATTAACGTCTATTATCTTTTTATTGTCTAGTGGTATAACGTCTCACTACCACATCGAAGGTTTTCGGCGACACAAGAATCGGAAACGGTCTCGAAAGCCAAGAATAACGGCCGAGAGGAATCGTCGTGCTGTCCACACGGCACCTCGCAATCTGCAGGCCTTCGGGCAGAGCAGCGGTCGCTTGGAAGGCCAAGGCCCTTAAAGGGCTGTATTGCCATGGGGTTTGGTTTGTTAAGAATCGGAAAGGGCTAGGATTGGGAACGTAGTGACCGTGGGATTAATTAAGGTACAGCCCCAGCATTTGACTGGTGTGAAGATGAGAAACCACGGAAAATCCTCATCAGGGCTGTCGACGGTGGGTTTCGAACACACCATCTCCCGAATGCAAGCTCACAGCTACGCGTCCCCTAACCGCGTGGCCAACTCACTCGGTCTCTATTATTTTTATTTCGTTGTGTTCTCTTTTTTTTTTCTTCTCAAGAGGAATCTGGGCGCTCTCCATTTACACTGGTTCACAGGATATCTTCATTTTGCTAAACAAGTAGGTTTCCTACCAATTACTTCATCTATGAATTTTTTGTTATGGTGAAAGCCATTTCTTTTCAGTTTCGCCTCAGTAAATTTATGACTGTTAGGTTCTTCGGTCTGTCGAACTAATTCATTCATTTTAAAAATTAGAAAATACCCGAAAAGGAAATCATATAACAACAGATTACACCTAAAAAGAAACAACCTAATTAAATTAGAATCATCATCGCCATCATCTTCATTATCACCATCAGGAGGAGCGCAACAACTACGGATACCCTAGATGAACGAATATTTCTTTCCTACAGCTCACAAAAGGTATGAAACTTACGACCAACGTCTGAAAATCATTTCAGATAAAATCATGAGTAAAGTAAGACAGTACACACAGAAAGGATCATTGTCAGCACTAAATGACCAACGCCAATATGAATTCTTAACCAAAAATAGATAAAAGTATGAGTGGCACACTTGTGCCCAACGAAATTTCACTGTTAAAATGTGACAAATCTGTGTTGCATCAGGAAGATTGCAGTCTAATTTCTCACTCTACTTCCACGTACTTATATTCAAACTTCAACGAAAATGAAAGGAAAATATAGAACTGAAAATAATCATTTATATCAACTTGATACATTTACCAGGAGAAGGAGTAGTTAGCTAATTGGCAAAGATTACTGAATTGACCGGAAATCCAACTCAAAGACGTAGTTACAGCGTTAGAATATACAGTGTATGAAACTGAAAATGCAAAACCGGTTAACCCTAAGTAATAATTCCTTAGGAATGTTGTCTTTCCACCCATGCTTAGGCCACTCACACAGTCGCTAGCCTTCGATTTCCAGGTGGTAAACAGTTTTGGCAACTGGAGGGTACCACCCTTAGGATGCCCTAACCAGCGAAGCTGGCTTTCTCTTATATTTTCTGTAATTGGTGGCGCATTAAATTGTTTTCGAGTGGTGCTATTGGTTACAAGGTCAAGAAGAGAGATACCAAGTACCATCGGTGCATTCAACAGTGTCGAGGGTGGATCTTCAATATCGCAAAGAGAATGTTACCACCCGCGTAAACCGCTGTACGGGAAGACCTCAGGTGTTTAACGAACGGAGATCATGTCGCCTACGCAGAACCATACTGGGCGCTCAACGAACTACTGTGAGCCAGATCACCGGCCATGTAATGTTGGGAGTCAGGAACCCATTTCTACCAGGACTGTAAGGAGGCAAGTGCACCGCATAGGCTTCACCAGCCGACGACCAACTCGTGTTCCTTTGCTCACACATCGACACAGAGCTCAACTACGTGCATGAACCCGCGAACATCGGCAATGGACCACGGAACAGTAGCGGCGTGTGGAATGGTATGGTCCGATGAATCCCGGCTCCAGTTGTATCGAGCTGATGGACGCGCAAAGAATGTGTCGTGTGCCCCCTGAAGCTATGGATCATGCGTGTCAACAAGGTTATGTCCAGGCGGGAAGTGGCTGAGTTATGGTCTGGTCGGCGTTCTCATGGTCGCAATTAGGCCCCATTGTCCAGCTGCAGGGAACGCTGACAGGCACGTTATGTTACATTCCTTCAGACCATTTTCATCCCTTTCTGGCCTTGAGTTACCGTGATGGAGATGCAATGTTCCAGCAGGACAATGCATCATGTCATCACTCTGTGGTGGCATGCAGGTGGTTGGAGGAGCACTCCAGTGAAGTTACGGCCATGGATTGGCCCTCCAGATCCCCCGATCTTAATCCATTCGAGCATTTATGGGATGATGTCGATACTTGTGTACGCTTTATGAACCCCGTACCAACTACACAAGACCAATTCTGGGTAGCAGTACAAGGTGCGTGGGTCCACATCCCCCAAAACGATTCCAACACCTTGTAGAGTCGATGCCTCGCCGTATTGCTGCCGTTTTGAGGGCTCGCGGAGAATCAACTCCCTATTAACATCACATTCAGGGTCTTCCCATGACGTTTGGCCACTCAGTGTATGTACTGAATTAGTTGAGAAACGTTGTCACCCTGTTGTGCAATAACACTTGCTATGGGCGGAATTTTCTCGGTATCACGCCATTGACCACCTTTGTTTAAGATTCTCATCTTTTAAGCCACGCATTAGCCAATGTCAATGTTGTCTGAAACACCGGATCGCATGAGATCCCTACCGCCAAGCAACATGAGGTAAGTTATATTCTCGGGTAGGTGACCACATGATGCTGACTGTGATGCGGGAGTGTAATGGAGGTGTCATTTGCCTCTCAGGAAAATTCCGACTTAGAATGTCCGATCAAGATAGAATTCAATTAGCTGGAGCACTAGCCAGGTCACCAAGCATGGGGACTGCGCAGTGCACTAAGCTTAAGACGAATCCGCTAAATTTCAGGGCAGACTGTACAAAGGTGAGAGGAAATGAAAATTAATTCTGACGTGATGGATTTGATATTTCCCTCCTTAAAACCAGTATATTACACCTCAGCGGATTTAGTAAATTTGAAGAAGAGGTTTTCCGGCCCCGCGGTTTGGGGTAGCATGCCTGCCTGTCACCCGGATGCCCCGGGTTCTATTCTCGGCCAGATCAGGGATTTTTATCTGGTTCCGAGGGTTGGTTCGAGGTCCACTCAGCCTACGTGATAACAACTGAGGAGCTATCTGGCGGTGAGATAGCCGAGAAGAATAGTTGCACTGACCATGCGTCACCTCAACCTGCAGGCCTTCGGGATGAGCAGCGGCGGCTCGGTGGGCCAAGGCCCGCCTCAGCTGTAGTGCCACGGGGTTTGTTTTTTGTTTTGAAGAAGAGTTTTCTTCTCTTAATTTTTAAATTTTACGATTATATCCAGGAGTGATGAATAAATGATGAGAAAGGGGACGTGATTAGTGCAGTGGGTTAGTTGCTAGTTTTCCACCCGGACGGCCGAAGTTTGAATCCTGATCGATCCTAGGTTGGAATTTTCACTTGAAAGGTCACTGGGCGTCAAGAAGGGTATCCGGTCTTTAAACCCGGGCCACAACCAAAATGAGCCTGTGTGGCTACAGTGAAAAGATAACGTTAGTAGATGAGGAGGAAGAGGTCAGTCTCGCACAGATTCAAACAGTTACCGGCCGATTTTACTTGGCATTTTAATAGAAGTGAACGTATTGTTCTGCGCACAAATTAGGACTGTAAATTGTAATCAGCTCCAAAGGCACTTATTGTACTAACAAGGGAGCAGTAGTAAGCTTCAATTCTTGTAGACATTCGATGAATTAGTTGATTTTGTACACCCCTTCAAACTACCGGCCACGAGATCAGCTCTGTCCTGTACCTGCACGCGTCACAACAGAATAATCCTGGACCTCAGAGGTAGGCTGTCGTACATGCCAAACGACAATTTTGAGGTTTTTTATCGTAGGTGACTTGTTTTGGTCCTGTCTTCTTATGGGTATACTATTGTATGTTTCACAGGAATGAACATAAGTCGTATAACAGTATGGTATGTGCGAGGATAACTCAGGGATAAACAATGTAAGTGATCGCTGATCATACGACAATTCAACCTTATGCCATCTGCCGTACCCCTTATTGTACTGGCTCTTACCGGGCGACTTTGTCGTGCAGTTAGGGGGTGCGCAGCTGTGAGCTTGCATCCGGGAGATAGTGCGTTCGAATCCCACTGTCAGCAGCCCTGAAGATGGTTTTCCATAGTTTCCCATTTTCACGCCAGGCAAGTGCTGGGGCTGTAGCTTAATTAAAGCCACGACCGCTTCCTTCCCACTCCTACGCATTTTCTATCCTATCGTCGCTATAAGACATATCTGTGTCGGAGCGTCGTAAACCAAATAATAATAATAATAATCATAATAATAATAATAATAATAATAATAATAATAATAATAATAATAATAATAATAATAATAATAATAAGTGTTGGTTCTTCTTCTTTATCTGTTTACCCTCCAGGGTCGATTTTTTCCCTCAGACTCAGCGAGGGATCCCACCTCTACCGCCTCAAGGGCAGTGTCCTGGAGCGTGAGACATTGAATCCGGGATACAACGAGGAAGAATGACCAGTACCCCGCCCAGGCGGCCTCACTTGCTATGTTGAACAGAGGCCTTTAGGAGGATGGGAATATTGGAAGGGATAGACAAGGAAGAGGGAAGGAAGCGGCCGTGGCCTTAAGTTAGGTACCATCCCGGCATTTGCCTGGAGGAGAAGTGGGAAACTACGGAAAACCACTTCCAGGATGGTTGATGTGGGAATGAAACCCACCTGCACACATTTGACATCCCGAGGCTGAGTGGACCCCGTTCCAACCCTCGTACCACTTTTCAAATTTCGTGGCAGAGCCGGGAATTGAACCCGGGCCTCCGGGGGTGGCAGCTAATCACACTAACCACTACACCACAGAGGCGGACAGTGTTGGTTCCTACGATAGTTTACCATGGTCGGAACTGTCGAATCGACTTGACTTAAAGGCAGCAAAATTTGCGCGACAGCAGCTCTTTTCTGCTCTCCTGTAAAGTTAGTGAAATGTCGTCATTTACGATAGTTTAACTCTGACGTCCAGAGTTGCTGTGCGGTATTAGAAGAAACGTAAACAGGTGACGCGAAAGGAACATATTGCCCAGGAGTGGTGCACCGCAGCATTAGAACATCTTCATTGCATGTCGATGTTAATGTTGGACACATTTCTCAGCAGACGAAGTAGGGATCCCCATACAACGAAAAAGGTAAAATTAAGCAATTTTCCAAATTGTGCCGAATGTAGAAGGGCTAAAGGGCCCGGAAAGGTTTCAAATTGTGAGTCTTGGATAGCTCTATTAAAATAAAAAACAAATTTCCAAAATCACTTCCGGTCTAAATGCAGTTACGGAAAAAGAGCCTAAAATCGCCCGTTTCTTTGCTCTTTTTTTTATTCAAATCCTAGTCAAATTAACTTATTTACATAATTCTTTCTGTAATGTGTTCCTTGGTTCAATATCCTGAGGCGTTTTCTTCTTCTTCTTCTTCTTCTTCTTCTTCTTCTTCTTGCGTTCCGGCCTTCTAAGGACCACGTTACAATTTCAATTGTTCCTCCTTAGTTGTTCTTTCCTTTTCTTCCAGTATTCTTTCATTGTTTCACTGTGTTTCTTTTTCCTGTCTTCAGTCCACTTTGTGCCTGTTTTCTTTTCCTTCCTCCCTTGGAATCCTTCCATTTGTAAGACTTTCTTCCTAAAAATCTTTCTTTCCAATAATTCTTCTTCTCGTATGTTGTTCCTTTCCAGGTCTTTCTTGACTTCTTGAATCCAGGTGGTAGTTGAATTCTTTTCCCAAAGGTACTTGAAGATTCGTTTAGTTAGTCTATTGTCATCCATTCTGTAAATGTGTCCAAGAAATAGCAATCTCCTTTTTCTTATTGTTTCTGATATGTTTTCTACGTTCTGGTAAATTTCATTGTTACTTCTTAATTTCCAAAACTCTGCAATTCTTAGAGGACCTAATATTTTCCTTACAATTTTTTTTTCTAATATTTCTAATTTATCAAGCTTGTAGTTCAGTGCTAGACATTCGCTGGCATAAAGGCATTTTGGTTTCACTACTGTGTTGCAGTGCTTTATTTTAAGTTTTCTTGATAAGCACTTTTCATTTTGTTGGAAAATGTCCACACCGAAAGTATTTATAAGGGCTTAAGTGAAGTAATGCACTGCCTCACATTAGTGCTCGTAGTGGTAGAAAAAGGCAAACTGCTAATCTAATAATGGTTTTTTGCCTCACGTGCCACTAACTACTTTTACGGTTTTCGGGGACGCCGAGGCGCCAGAGTTTAGTACCGCAGGAGTTCTTTTACGAGTCAATAAATCTACCGATACGAGGCTGACGTATTTGAGCACCTTCAAATAGCACCGGACTGAGCCAATATCGAACCTGCCAAGTTGGGGTGAGAAGGCCAGCGCCTCAACTGTCTGAGCCACTCAGCCCGGCAAACTGCTAATCTAATCGACCGGATAACGACGATTAAGAAAAGGATTGCGTCCGCCTCTGTGGTGTAGTGGTTAGCGTGATTAGCTGCCATCCCCGGAGGCCCGGGTTCGATTCCCGGCTCTGCCACGAAATTTGAAAAGTGGTACGAGGGCTGGAACGGGGTCCACTCAGCCTCGGAAGGTCAACTGAGTAGAGGTGGGTTCGATTCCCACCTCAGCCATCCTGGAAGTGGTTTCCATGGTTTCCCACTTCTCCTCCAGGCGAATGCCGGGATGGTACCTAACTTAAGGCCACGACTGCTTCCTTCCCTCTTCCTTGTCTATCCCTTCCAATCTTCCCATCCCTCCACAGGGCCCCTGTTCAGCATAGCAGGTGAGGCCGCCTGGGCGAGGTATTGGTCATACTCCCCAGTTGTATCCCCCGACCAAGAGTCTGAAGCTCCAGGACACTGCCCTTGAGGCGGTAGAGGTGGGATCCCTCGCTAAGTCCGAGGGAAAAACCGAACCTGGAGGGTAAACAGATGATGATGATGATGATGATGAAGAAAAGGATTGCAATTTTCAGGAATAAATAGATTATATATTATATTTTATTTACCTAAAATTCGTAGCTCCTATCCCCAGGATGTTTTCAATATTGAGTTGCTTGCCGGAAGGGTGTTTTTAGGTTATAAGTCACGTCCGTTTGGTTGGGAATCCACGCAAACTAGCGGTCGCATGACTGTCATCAAGATGACAGAAACTGCAAGCATCCTGGCTTTTCCTATCGGTTACATGTGTCTGCCTCACCATCTCGTTTTTCATTGTACCTCCCTTCCCCAGGATCTCTCATTAGAAGTATTCGAAAAACAGATTGAAGGCGAAGGAGAGCAAAAAAAAAAAAAGCAACCTTATCGACACAAGCGTAATGAAGTGCTGCCTGAAGCCCAGGCGTTATTCATTAGCATAACAAGAAATGATGTCCACAAGCATCCATCCAATTCTGTGAAGAAACTCAATTAGTAGCGAGCTCCCGAACAATGTAATACCCCTACAGGTCTGTTCGGTATTAGTTAGCTAACAACTGAGCAAGTTCTTTTTATTACTAAATCCCATACAGAATGCAAACCACCAATAAAGGAACTAGATAGGGCAAAGGAGTGAAAGATACAATTATTTATTTTCAAATTTATTTATTTATTTATTTATTTATTTATATTTAACATCGCAGAAACTCAGACGATCTTTTAGCGACTACAGGATAGGAAAATGCTATCATCATCATCATCATCTGTTTACCCTCCAGGTTCGGTTTTTCCCTCGGACTTAGCGAGGGATCCCACCTCTACCGCCGCAAGGGCAGTGTCCTGGAGCTTCAGACTCTTGGTCGAGGGATACAACTGGGGAGTATGACCAGTACCTCGCCCAGGCGGCCTCACCTGCTATGCTGAACAGGGGCCTTGTGGAGGGATGGGAAGATTGGAAGGGATAGGCAAGGAAGAGGGAAGGAAGCGGCCGTGGCCTTAAGTTAGGTACCATCCCGGCATTCGCCTGGAGGAGAAGTGGGAAACCACGGAAAACCACTTCCAGGATGGCTGAGGTGGGAATCGAACCCACCTCTACTCAGTTGACCTCCCGAGGCTGAGTGGACCCCGTTCCAGCCCTCGTACCACTTTTCAAATTTCGTGGCAGAGCCGGGAATGGAACCCGGGCCTCCGGGGGTGGCAGCTAATCACGCTAACCACTACACCACAGAGGCGGACTTGGAAAATGCTATCGCTGGCAAAAATGTATGACCACGTATTTATCCGTAGTATATTGGAATCTCCGAAAAACCATAAAAGTAGCTATTTGGACATAAAACCAATAGAATTATTGTCTGGCTCCTTGGCTGAATGGTCAACGTACTGGCCCTTGGTTCAGAGAGTTCTGGGTTCGATTCCCTGCCGGGACAGGGATTTGATCTGTGCCTGGTTAATTCTCAAGATATTTCTCTTCATTTATACACAACACACCACAGAAATACCCAATGGTGAATACTTTCCTTCATATACTGTAATGTTGGCTTCAGGAATAGCATTCAGCCGTAAAGCAGGACCAACTCCTGCGAATTCGCGCCTCCATAAAGGTGTTGTTTAAAGTTAATTACAAGTAGATCCCTTTGGCTGTAACTGTCTGTAACCGTAACTTAAGTGTATCAATTTAGTATACAAAATCTGATAACAAGAATACATAAAAGAGCTTGAGATACATTTCCATACTGAAGATAAAGTAAAGATTAAAAACTAAACATCTAGGATATTATAATATTAATTTTGACATTTCAGAACATAGACTATACTAACAAGGAAGAACCTAAGTTCCTACATTTTAATGCCGAGGATGAATTAAGATCAAAACAAAACATCTAAAACATACTGTATCTAGGAGATTACGGTAATTCCTATTTAATGAATTTGGTTAAAATTCACTAACTTGGCTTAATAAGAGGAAACGTAGCAGTATTTAAGATATTTCTTCTGGTTTTTGATAATAATTTGCTGCACTTCATATTGTTTAAGGTCATTGTAGACCGGCCCCGCGGTGTAGGGGGAAACGCGCCCGCCTGTCACCCGGCGACCACGGGTTCGATTCCCGGCCGGGTCAGAGGATTTTAATTGTAATGATTAATATCCCTAGCCTGGGTACAGGGTGTTTGTGATTTCCTTAATCTTTTTTTCCTTACACACAACATTCCACACTACCGCCATTCCAATTACACGCAGGTTCATACAATATGGTGCTAGTAGGGGCAAAATATCCACATAGTTCAACGACCCGAGCAAATAGCATTTTAAAAAAAAGGTCTTTGTATTATTGAGAGGCAGCGACATACTGCATTTTACCGTACGATGCTGTGGAATCTGAAAGATGTTGGCTGTACACTTATTGTCCCGTTCATGCTCTTGACTCATATGAACAATGGACATGACCAAGTATGAGCAAGCATTAGTTTTTAAAATTCTCAGCGGCAGT
Source organism: Anabrus simplex (assembly GCF_040414725.1). Lineage (NCBI taxonomy): Eukaryota > Metazoa > Arthropoda > Insecta > Orthoptera > Tettigoniidae > Anabrus > Anabrus simplex. Next base: position 184,657,316 of record NC_090267.1, read on the forward strand.
TGAAGAGGAAGAAGAATAAGAAACCAATATTATTATTTTTCAATTAATTTAATTAATAATAATAATATGCTGTAACATCACCTAGTTACCTACTAGAGTAACGATGTGATCCATTTAACTACAGCTTTCATCTCCTTGTACCCTACGAATCAATAATTCAGTTCGTCTCTTTTATATTTATTTTTTTACAATACAGACCATTTATAGTTTTTCAATGTTGTACGTTAAGAATTTTGTAAGTGTGTTTACCGAACTGCATTGGCGTATCGGTTTTCGTGGTATTGCTATAACTTACTCCACTTGTTTACAGGACTTCCTAACGACCTCAGCGTCTTCTGGCAACAATACCCATGGGTCCTGGGCGAGACGCTCTGCAAGTTCCGGGCTGTTGTATCCGAGATGTAAGTAGTCTGCTCCTCTGTTGTTAGTAACTTAAAACACGCTGATGAAGGGGTAAGGGAAAGTAGGATCATATTAAAATATACACTTGTTATAATATAAATTATCTGGTAGACGTCTGCTTATATGGGATAAACTGGAGACTCATCGAGCGGATTCTTTGACACCGTTTTACCGTTGAATATAGCATTTATGAAGGAAAATTTACGATTAAGACTATGAAACATCAATTTATATTAATAAGATCGTAACGGCCGTGTGTCTGTACGTTGAATATTTAGGCTAAATATTCGTACAGTTATCCATTTCAGGTCTAATAATGACCATCTGAATATTTTTAGCCTTGGTATCTGTTTGTCTGTTTGAGTTCGTACAATTAAAAAACTACTCGATATATTTCCACCAAACTTCATGTTTATAATATACCTGTCCTTGGGTAGGTTTTAGGGCCAAATTTATTTCTAAGTCCCTAAATAGACTGGGGCTTTATAGGAGTATTGAAACAGTGATTTTACACTCCCACAAAATAAACATATATATTTGTTAAATTAGGTCTTAAGTATATGTCGTTTTCATTATTTTATGTCGTAAATATATTTATCGTACGACTTCAAATAACTGAAATGCTTTCAAAAAAAACGGATTTTTAGTCCAAGTCCCGTGGAATACTTGGTTCATGTCACTTCAAGGTGGGTTAATGGAAAGAACTAAAGAGCCATTTTACTTTTTTCGATAGAATAGATAATAAGGGAGGTAATAATAATAATTATTATTATTATTATTATTATTATTATTATTATTATTATTATTATTATTATTATTATTATTATTATTATTATAATCCGCCTCTGTGGTGTAGTGATTATGTGATTAGCTGCCATCCCCGGAGGTCCGAGTTCGATTCCCGGCTCTGCCACGAAATTTGAAAAGTGGTACGAGGGCTGGAACGGGGTCCACTCAGCCTCGGGAGGTCATCTGAGTAGAGGGGGTTCGATTCCCTCCTCAGCCATCCTGGAAGTGGTTTTCCGTGGTTTCCCACTTCTCCTCCAGGCAAATGCCGGGATGGTACCTACCTTAAGGCCACGGCCGCTTCCTTCCCTCTTCCTTGTCTATCCCTTCCAGTCTTCCCATCCCCTCACAAGGCCCCTGTTCAGCATAGCAGGTGAGGCCGCCTGGGCGAGGTACTGGTCCACCTCCCCAGTTGTATCCCCCTACCGAAAGTCTCAAGCTCCAGGACACTGCCCTTCAAGCGGTAGAGGTGGGATCCCTCGCTGAGTCCGAGGGAAAAGCCAACCCTGGAGGGTAAACGGACTACGATACGATACGATAATAATAATAATAATAATAATAATAATAATAATTGTTGTATGTCCGGCGCTCCCTTTCTCGCTCCACCAGCCAGCTGCAAGCGCGCCTGTGTATCATTCTGCTAGCTTCGACGCGCAGCCCTCAGTGCGCGTGCCTGACCATCGAGTGTACTATAAATAGGAGCTCCCTGCCTGCTCAATTGCCCACTTGCCCGGTGTCCAGCTCCAGAATACACCCTACGTCGAGCACGGAGGCTACTCCTCTTGAAAATGTGCTTCGACCAGGTGGACTGAATTTCTGGCAGTACGAGGTTTCACCTCTGGTCACCGCTCCCTTTCCTGTTTCCACTGCCTATGTTCCGTAATTCTTTTACAAGCCATTTTCATTCCTTAATCTATGCAAGCTCCCTTAGTTTCGCTAGGTGGAATTTCTTCAATCAATTGAACTTGCTTTTTAGGAATTCAGGCACTTCAACAAACAAGGACTCTCAAAGACATTCATGTTAGTGTGCCAGATAGTTTTCGACTATCAACGTGTCAATTCACAAAGACTATCTTTTCAAGATAGAAGTGTATATAAAGACTGTAAACCTGTACATATTGTATAAAGACAGACTTTTCTCAAGATTCAATATTCTTTTTTGCTTCAAATTAAATTTCAGTTATTTGTGTAAATATCATAAAGTGAAGCAATAAAAGTTGTGTTCTGTAAACTTCAACCTTGGTTACAACACAACTCTATGGCGACGAGGTAAAAAAGCAACCACCTACCATTCTTCGACACCAGTTGCCAACTCTATGGCGACGAGGTAAAAACGCAACCACCACTACCATTCTTCGACCCCAGTTGCCAACTCTATAGCGACGAGGTAAAAAAGCAACAAACTACACGTCATCAGCCCCATTCGCCAACTCTATAGTGACGAGGTAAACACGACACTACAATTCAACAGGCCCAGTTGTCAACTCTACGGCGACGTGCTAAACAACAACGACACTCCAACCAGTTCTGACACACAGCTTACCTTACTCTTTCTTGCACGCATCTCGCAATGGCTACTGCGGAACAACTCGCTACGGTCTTCCAAGCCTTACAGCAGCAACAACAACAGTTTATGCAACAACAACAGGCAGCATTACTTCAGGCTATTCAAGCTATTTCTGTCTCTACACAGCCATCAGCTATTCCTCCGTTCTCTGCTTTTGATCCGGCTAAGGAAGAATGGTCAGTTTATTTAGCCCGTTTGCAACAGCATTTCATCTGCCATTCTGTCACAGATGATCAACGCCGCCGCGCACTATTTCTTAGTTCGGTTGGCAATGCTACGTGTGAATTACTACATAAATTAAGTCCGGAAGAACACTTATCTGAGGTACCCTTCACGCAGCTCTTGGCCCGTCTCACGGAACACTATGCCAAAGCTCCTCACATAGTGGCTGCTCGCTATAAATTTTTTCAAAGCAGAAAGCAACCCCATCAGACACATACTGAATGGATAACTGAATTGCGTGGTCTAGCTAAACCCTGCCAGTTCATCTGCTCCAAGGACGGTTGTGGTTCATCCTACACTGATTCTCTCATTCGGGACATGATAATTTTACATACTCCTGAAGACAAAATACGTTTTGACGCTGTCAAGCAGAGTAACCCTTCTTTAGAAGACGTCCAGCGTATTGCTACGGTTTATGAGCTTACTACCAAGACTGCCGCAGCCATAGCTTCTCCACACGAAGTTGCACAAGTCTCGCCTCAGGCCCGCAAGTCCTCTGCTACAGTGAACCGTACGGATAAGGCGCTCTCCACCAAGCATTCTCGCCAGGTTCCCTCTCGTAATGCTACACGGAAGCCCAATTCTAAAAGCACCTCGAAACTCCTGCCTTCCTGCCGAGGTTGTTTCAAGCATCATGAACGTCGTGACTGTCGTTTTTTCAAAGCTACTTGTGAACGATGTAATAAACTTGGACACATTAAGACTGTCTGTCAAAGTTCGCTCCGCCCTGCTAAGACTACTGCAGCACGCCGGAAGCATATACAGCCCCGCCAAGACATGGAAGTTGATCAGATCAATCTTATTCTTCCCACCAAGGATTCTCACAAAATCATCATTCCTCTCTCATTCTCTGATCGATCTGTCGATTTTCAATTAGATACTGGATCACCTGTCTCTATTATTAACCTGACTACCTACCACAACTTAGGTTCACCTTCATGCTCTCCAGCTGACATCCAGCTCGTGACATTTAACAAGAAGAAAATTGACATCAAAGATCAAATCAAGCTTCAGGCTAGTTATAAAGGAATTCAGAAAGCCATTCCTCTTCTCGTAGTTAACAACTACACTGCATCTAACATTATGGGCATGGATCTATTTAACTTATTTGGTTTCCAGATACATGACAACATTAACGTCGTATCTACATTGCATCCTACTTCTGACGTTACCGCTCTCCTAGCGCAGTTTCCTGAAGTCTTCGACTCTCAGCTCGGAACAGCCAAAGACTATACAGCTCACATACAGCTGAAATCCGGAGCTAAGCCTCGCTTCCTCAAAGCCCGTCCAGTACCCCTAGCACTTCAAGACCAGGTCACGAAAGAATTAGAAAGATGGATACAAACTGGAATTGTTGTACCAGTTACTTCTAGTCCATGGGCTACTCCACTCGTGGTAATCAAGAAACCTGATGGTAATGTTCGACTTTGTGGCGATTTTCGATCTACAGTCAACGCACAACTCGACACAGATATCTTTCCTATTCCACGTACAGAAGACTTATTCCGTCGTCTCTCTGGTGGACAATTCTTCTCTCGAGTTGATCTTAAAGAAGCATATCTCCAGCTACTTTTAGACGAAGAATCTAAGAAATTTCTCACACTCAACACTCCTCTCGGACTGCTCCAGCTCCAGCGGCTCCCATTCGGTGTTTCATCCTCAGCGGCTATTTTTCAGCGCTATTTGGCTCAACTCACCGCCTCCATTCCCGGTTGTGCTAACTACCTGGATGATATTATTGTTACTGGAAAAGATCATCAGGAACATCTAACCAATCTACGCCTCCTTCTCCAGAAATTGAAAGACAATGGACTACGAGCGAATCTCGCTAAATGTACCTTCTTTCAGCCTCAAGTTCACTACCTAGGACATATACTTGATAAGAATGGAATTCGTCCTAGTACACAGAATGTCTCAGCGATAGTAAACATGCCAGCACCTCAGAACCTCAAGCAGCTTCAGTCCTTCATAGGCAAAGCAAACTATTATAATAAGTTCATTCCACACTTCGCTACAGTGGCAGCTCCATTAAACGCTCTACGTAAAAAAGGTGTTAAGTTTCAGTGGACTCCGCAATGCCAACAGGCATGGAAAACAATCAACAACGCCTTAATTCAAGCTATACAACTCACTCATTTTCAGCCCGACAAGATCATCACGCTAGCTACTGACGCTTCAGACTACGGTGTCGGTGCCGTTCTCTCCCAGAAGGATCGTCATGGACAAGAACGCCCCATCGCCTTCGCTTCGAAAACACTTAATGACCATCAACGTCGATACTCACAGATAGAGAAAGAAGCTTTAGCCATCATCTTTGGTATTCGCCGTTTCAATGAATATCTCTATGGCAACCATTTCCTGATCATTACCGATCATAAGCCTCTCGTACACTTATTCCATCCTGGTAATAAGATCCCAGAGAATTCCCTCAGAAAGCTTCAAAGATGGTCCATGTTCCTTTCTGATTATTCCTATCAGATTGTATATCGAGCCACATCCCAGCATTGTAATGCTGATGCCCTCTCCCGCTTACCCGTTGGTCCTGATACTGCCTTCGATTCTCAAGAATCTGAATGTCTTCAGTTGGACATAGAACTTGAAGATACTGTATCCAGTTTTCCTATTGATGCTACCTGCATAGCTAAAGCTACGGATAAGAACAGTACACTTGCTACTGTACGTACTTACATCCGCAACGGTTGGCCTCTGCAGAGCACACTTCCTGCCCACCTGGCACCTTATCATCGTATGCAGCATCGTCTCACGACTCGTGCCGGAGTTGTATTACTAGAAGCAGGCACCATCTTCCGAGTGGTTATCCCACTTAGCCTACAGAAACAAGTTCTCGAATTATTACACCAAAGCCATTGGGGTATCTCCAGAACAAAGCAACTCGCCCGTCAACACTGCTACTGGCCCGGTATTGATGCCGCCATCGAAAAGCTAATACGTCATTGTGAGCAATGTCAAACGAATCAGAACGCCCCGTCTTCTGATCTTGCTTCATGGCCTCCTGCTACTACTCCATGGGAACGAGTTCACATCGATTTCGCAGGTCCTTTCCTCAATTCCATGTGGTTAATAGTCATCGATTCACTGTCAAACTTTCCATATGTCGTGGATATGCATTCGACTACTACAACCGAAGCTACCATTCGTGCTCTCCAGAAAATCTTTACTACAGAAGGTTTACCGCAAGTACTCATTTCAGACAACGGACCTCAATTTACAGCTACTGCTTTTCAGAACTTTTGTACACATAATGGCATTCGTCATATCCTTGCACCACCTTTTCACCCTCAATCTAATGGTGAAGCTGAACGCTTCGTACAAACATTTAAAAGAAGTATGAAGAAAGCTGTCTCTTCAGGCTTAACTAAAGACCAAGCCTTGCTCCAACTCTTAAACAACTACAGAACTCTACCCGGCGCTGATAATATCACTCCTGCACAGAAGCTCCATGGACGACCTCACAGAACTTTGCTTTCTCTGTTACAGCCTCTTCCGGCCCAGCATAAGACCTCACCAACGAAGTTCGCCCTCAACGACAAGGTCTACACCAGGACATTCAAATCCAACCCACTCTGGATACCTGGAGTCATCTGCAGATCTTTGGGTCATCGTCTATACGAGATACAGACTACGGAGAAACGTATCTGCCGCCATCAAGATCAGATACGTCTGCGCTACCGCCCCTGTCCAGCTATTGATGCTATTGCTAAACCTGATAAATCTATTGCTGAACGCGCTTTAGATCATTTAATAACAATGGGTTCCTTTCAGGACGAGACAGCGCCACTCCGCCCAGTTCCAGCTCCGGACAATACAACAGAACCATCAGCAGCTCCGCCCCAGCATCGCAGTCGCCGCCAGCGCCGCCGCCGTTTCACGCCGTACCGGCGTATTTAGGAGGGGGGGGTGTTGTATGTCCGGCGCTCCCTTTCTCGCTCCACCAGCCAGCTGCAAGCGCGCCTGTGTATCATTCTGCTAGCTTCGACGCGCAGCCCTCAGTGCGCGTGCCTGACCATCGAGTGTACTATAAATAGGAGCTCCCTGCCTGCTCAATTGCCCACTTGCCCGGTGTCCAGCTCCAGAATACACCCTACGTCGAGCACGGAGGCTACTCCTCTTGAAAATGTGCTTCGACCAGGTGGACTGAATTTCTGGCAGTACGAGGTTTCACCTCTGGTCACCGCTCCCTTTCCTGTTTCCACTGCCTATGTTCCGTAATTCTTTTACAAGCCATTTTCATTCCTTAATCTATGCAAGCTCCCTTAGTTTCGCTAGGTGGAATTTCTTCAATCAATTGAACTTGCTTTTTAGGAATTCAGGCACTTCAACAAACAAGGACTCTCAAAGACATTCATGTTAGTGTGCCAGATAGTTTTCGACTATCAACGTGTCAATTCACAAAGACTATCTTTTCAAGATAGAAGTGTATATAAAGACTGTAAACCTGTACATATTGTATAAAGACAGACTTTTCTCAAGATTCAATATTCTTTTTTGCTTCAAATTAAATTTCAGTTATTTGTGTAAATATCATAAAGTGAAGCAATAAAAGTTGTGTTCTGTAAACTTCAACCTTGGTTACAACAATAATAATAATAATAATAATAATAATAATAATAATAATAATAATAATAATAATAATCGTATGGCCTCAGCTACCGTGTGCAGACATTTCAATTTGACGCCATCTGGCTGTCTGCTCGTCAATTTCGACGTTCCGTTTTACTCTAGGCCCCCCTAGATGGCAAACCGAGTAAACCGAAACTCTCTTGGGCGTCTATGGCTGAGATTTAATGAATTTTGTCGGGTAAACACCAAACGTGTCACGACATAGAGTGTCTAATGGAGATTATCATCAATGATGGGTTGCATAAGTCTTCTGCCAAAGCGCCATTCCTGTGGTCAGAGAAACAACAATATGTAACTGAGAATTTCGCATAACTTCGGACCAGGAACTATACCATACAACAAACTGTAATCATCCTCATTATGGCTGTACTTTCCTCATCTTTATCATACTTCATGTTACTGTCACGTGCTTTCGTAGAAAAATATGCTTAACATGTCGTATTAAATGTTTGAGTATAGGCATGTAACTTCGCATAAATTCATGAAGGAAGCATGTAACCCATTGCAAATTCCCGTGCAAAGAACAGGTACAACTACTAGTACTACTACATATTTTATGAATACTGCATATTTAATTAGGCCTTTGCTGGCAAAATTTAATGTTTACAGTGCACTATGTCTTCTGGTATGGGCTAGAATAAAATTGTTACTTTCATTGACCTGTCTCAGTCTTATGCTTGGCTTTGACAATATGAAAGTGGCTGAGGTGTAAGTGACGCTAGTAACACCAATCCTTATGCAGCCAGTCCCTGCTATGAATGGTGTGAAAATGTCGCTCATAGGATCGGTTGGTGCACGCATTTCAGTGGGCTTGGCAGACTGATGTACAATAGCAACTTCTGGCGCAGTGAGGAAAGCAACGGGAAACTACCTCACTCCTTATTTCTCCTAGTACGCGTCTTCAGTAACACCTAGGCCTTCTATGACAGCTAATTGTGAACCTGTTGAGGATCCAACCAGCCTTCGGGCTGAATACCCAACATAACATATTTAATTACATATTTACTACATTCTTATGTCAGGCTGATCCTCCGAAGATGGCGCACAGTGCGTCGACCAATAGACAAAAGCAATTTTTTAAACAGTTGTATTTTAAGTGTGCGTAGGACGGAATGAGTTATTTTTGATTGCCAAGATAGAAAACCCACGTCGCAAACAGATGAAACTCCCACAGTCAACAGAGTGAGCGCTTCAAGCGACATTATTCGACCAACCTGAGTCGTTACCTCCCCACTTGCCAGTCAACACGTCCGGTGTGTGCATTGGTGTTTGAGACCACAGTGAAAACTGAGGGTTCTTCTTACTAGTGGACAGCTTCTGTACAGCTACGCGAGTCCTTTACGATGAACCTTTGGTAAACATGTTTTCTCTGGTATATCAGGGATACTTTTTTCAAAAGGTACAGTCAAAGTTTCCACCTTTACAATACTAAAAGATTTTTTTTAAAATTAACAGTTAACAGAATATTAGTACATGTTTCGTCTATCTTGTAGACATCATGAGCCGAATAGTTTCAAGAATAAATACAATAGACAAGGACAAAAACAGATTAAAATTATTCGGATTACCGAAAACGTCAGTTAAAATTCATGTTTTCTTTCTTGTTGTTTGGAGAATGTTCTGGAGCACAAATATTTGGTTCTATTAAAATGAAGATATTAAACACTTGTGATAGTTCAATAAAATATGGTATATTTATTTTATATCAGGATATCTTTAAAAAAAACATGTCTCGAGATCTCTGCAGTAATATCTTTCTCTTAACATTCCGCTTTAGGTTTATCAATAATTTGTATGCAGTTGTCCGCAAGGTTGAATTTTATGACGTATTTTTCAGGGGAATGCACCATGAAACACCAATACATTTTTGAAAGGTGGATGTCAATGATGGTAGTCGAAAGAAGTTGGAAATTTTGAAGGCTATTTGTAGTTCCTATAAACTTTAAAACTGCACAGAAAATATGTACAACAGTTAACGCAAATTTAGTGAATTACTGCACGTTACTTTGAGAAAAAAATGGTGGATGTCTCGCAGGGTTCGGTCGGTGTTTCTAGCTAAACTTGCAGAGTGGCTCGATCGTCCGTGTACGCTCCCGGACTATATAACACCATTGATAACTGTTTCAGGGTTGCCGACAGTGGGGTTCGAGCCTACTATCTCCCGAATAGCCTACTGGATACTGGCCGCACTTAAGCGACTGCAGCTATCGAGCTCGGTCCCCTTCAAATTAGTATATTATTGCAGCCACCTCTTATAACATTAAGCACGGACCACACAGAGGATGTGGTGCCGCACGCACGATTGTTGTCACACAAAGCAAGTTAAGACATTAAAACTGATAATAATAATAATAATAATAATAATAATAATAATAATAATAATAATAATGGTGTGTGGCCTCTGAAGAGGCCTAGTGCAGGTCTTTCGAGTTGACGCCGTATAAGCGACCTGCACCTCGGTGAGGATGGGGCCCTACCTATGATTATTTATAATGATGAAGACGATACACACACCCAGCTACGAGCCATCGCAATTAACCAATGAATTAAAATCTCCCTTCCCGGCCGGGAATCGAATTCGGGACCCAGAGCACGCTAACCATTTAGCCATTGAGCCGGACATTAAACCTAAAGAGAAGGGGTTAATTCAGTAGGCTGTCCGAAAATGTTGTATTACCGAACCCAAATGCAATTACATATGGACTGATCTCTTGCAGATGATCTTGATACGAAAAGGAAAATGAGAAATTTGCCGGGCTGAGTGGCTCAGACGGTTGAGGCGCTGGCCTTCTGACCCCAACTTGGTAGGTTCGATCCAGGCTCAGTCCGGTGGTATTTGAAGGTGCTCATATACGTCAGCCTCGTGTTGGTAGATTTGCTGGTACGTAAAAGAACTCCTGCGAGACAGAATTCCGGCACCTCGCCATTTCCGAAAACCGTAGAAGTAATTAGTGGGACGTAAAGCCAATAACATTATTACTGAAAATGAGAATTGGATTTTGAAACGAGAGGACCCTGGAAAACACTTTCAGGAAAGTGGGGACGGCCAAAGAAACCCCGAAGACATAACATTCAGGAAGGAGCTTGTAAAATCGCCGACATATGTGCTGAACATGGTCATGTAAAGAGGCACATGGAGGAATCCCTATGCTCCACATGGATTTAAAATATTGTCATGGACGATGCTCAGGACGGGAAATTTTGCTTAATGGTATACTTGAAGAGGACGAAACCATTAGAAAACTCACTTTTTTCAATTTGCGTTACGTCGCACCGACACATACAGGTTTTATGGCGAAGATGGGATAGGAAATACCTAGGAGTGTAAAGGAAGCGGCCGTGGCGTTAATTAAGGTACATCCCCAGCATTTGCCTTGTGTGAAAATGGGAAACCACTGAAAATCATCTTCAGAACTACCGACAGTGGGGTTCGAACCCACTATTTCCCGGATGCAAGCTCACAGCTGCGTGCTCCTAACCACACGGCCAAATCACCTGGTCTTTCAGTTTTTAGATACACCAGTAGAAGACATCCTGTGTAAAATAAATTTAACTAGGCACATCAATCAACTCATGTGATCAACGCCGGAACACGCCCTTTCGGGAACAAACTGCAGGCTACTATATTCATAAATGATTTTGATGAGCACTTCTGCGTAAGACACCTTATTGAAAATAAACTTCAGTTTACCTGGCACGTCAACGAACTCATCTAGTCTATACTGAGATTAAACAACCCTGTCGAATTATTTAATATGTAACCTGTTGTGCGGAAAGTGACCCGAAGTCGGCAATGGAAACTTTCAGTGGAGCTGAACAAAATTGTCTGGGGTGTAAAAATTGCATTTCTATGTTTTAATAATAATAAGATTATTGTCTTTACGTCCCACTAACTACTTTTCGACGGTTTTCGGAGACGCCGGGGTACCGGAATTTTGTCCCACGGGAGTACTTTTACGTGCCAGTAAATCTACTGAAGCGAGGGTGACCTATTTGAGCACCTTCAAATACCACCGGACTGAGCCAGGATCGAACCTGCCAAGTTGGGGTTACATGGCCAGCGCCTCAATCGACTGAGCCACTCAGCTCGGCGTTTCTATGTTTTTCTTTTTTTTTTTTTTTTTTACGTCGCACCGACACAGATAGGTCTCATGGCGACGATGGGACGGTAGAGGGCTGGATGTGGGAAGGAAGCGGCCGTGGCCTTAATGAAGGTATAGCCCCAGCATTTGCCTGGTGTGAAAATGGGAAACCACGGAAAACCATCTTCAGGGCTGCCGACAGTGGGGTTCGAACCCACTATCTCCCGAATACTGGATACTGGCCGCACTTAAGCGACTGCAGCTATCGAGCTAGGTTTTTTTATGTTTTGACTTCTTGCGCTACCTATGGGTCTTCTTAACAAACTAAGTTACGCAGCAATTCGAGCCTTCGCCACTTCGTACAATTGGTAAGAAAATTAGTCAAAGTCGTAATTGTGTTGCTCTCAAAATATAGTTTCCTTAATAACAACAGTTAATATCTTCTGAATTATTGCACCTAGAAGCATTAACCCTTTTTTGTAAATGCTCACTAACTTACGCAAATGTTAGAACTACAAAAGTCTAAAAAATGAAAAACCCACTTTAGGTCCCTTTTCGCACAGCAGGTCACGTATTGTAAGTCGTGGAAAGAGAGCCAATCTCTTGGTTTCAAGTACATGATCACCCAAAAGTCCGTTAAAATTTGACGACGCAATACTTCACGGAATATGGGAGGTAGAGATGTAATAATTGACATACATGATTGGCATGACATGGGGGTTTGACACTAAAATAAGGTACCGTACACAAAGACATCCTGTGTTGCTGGACAGCAACACTTTAGGAACAAATGTCCACATACGCTTGACATGACATGGGGTTTTATTGACAACGAGTGCACAAACAGGCCAACAGATGGCGCTGGACAGTGTAACGTGCTACTGCCATAACCTCTCCATCGACGTTCTACGAGTTTCTGCAAACTTCGTCGCATGTACATCTCCACATACTCTACAATTTTATGTTTCTACAAGACTATAATGCTATTATTATTATCTGCTCTGGTTATCAATACTTCTTCCTATCATCGGAATTACCTTACTTTTTGCTCACCTGTCGTTACCCTCCGACATTTCTCGACACACTGACTGCTGTCTTTCTGTCTGCCTCGCACCTACTACGTCATCTGCCATATCACATGATCTTTCTCGCTTCCGGGCGTGTATATATTGGACTGCTTGTCCCGTCTTGGGCAGACTGGCATCATCTTCTGTAAATTTTGTGTGTGTGTGTGTGTGTGTGTGTGTGTGGAGGGACTACGGACCTCGCACGGCTTGCCGTGTGCTGCGCCATTTTCTTCCCTACCAGCTGATGGAGTTATTCTGAAAGGACTTTGGTGAGCTAAACATATCATTTACTAAACTTGTTTTGGAAACTTTAAACTCGGCCTGTTTCGGCATTTTGAGTGATGGCATGCTATGAAAACTTTCAAGGCCTTGGTTCGAGTCTAACTCCCTGCCACCTTCAAACTGATTAAGATTAATTGATGTTTAGTGCTTAACACTTGCTGATGTGGACTGAGCCTAAACATTGTGAAACAGAACTTTCTCAACCTTAGATGATTCTGGAAAACATCTATTGGCAGATCAAACATTCTCCAGCATTACGCAGTCGGAGTTTCCTTTCTTTTCAGCCTGACTTATCCTTATTGTTACTGATCCTCCTTTTTACCCTACCCTTTTCTCTTTTATTAGGTGTATATGTTTTTTATATTAGGGCGCCCTGGAGGCGTACTCGTTTTTTTTTTTTTGTGGCCAAATATTTCTTGATCTTCATGGTAAAAGTGTACTTGTTCCCTCCAGATTTGATCAGATAATAATATTAATAATTATCATTTGAGGTGATTGTGTATGTGACACCTCTCTTTTCAAAAAAAAAATTATAATTGAGAAAACTGGTTTTGTGATCTAGTTCCATCATATGGTCGAGACTCACGCTGACACAGTGTTCTATGTCACGATTTTTTGTAATTTTGTCCAAACTTATCTGTGGGTTAGTCCCCTTTCGAAAACTTTTCCTCTAGAACGGGGACCCGAGCTATTTTGCCTTTATAATCAATGTCTGGGATTTTTGCTCAGACTATATCTTCTTGCTTAACAAGGTGTATATTGTGATAAACTTTTTTCACCAATTTTATTGACAAAAAAAAGAGTTGTTCTTTCAAAGGTTTTTGAAACTCTGCTTAAGAAATATATCATCTGAGATGATTATCCGTACAACTTTGGGAAAACTGTTAAAGCACGGACCTTGCATGGCAGTTCCTTTTTAATCTTATATATATATTGGTCAATTTAATTCTGTAGGTTTAGCTTAATTATCCCTTTACTACTTTTCTTAAAATGTCCAGGGTATATTTGAGGATCTATTTTCTCCAAAAATGTTAGTGTGTACTGTATTCTCGTTTAAAGCTGCTGTTCCAATACACTTGGTCATCTAAAAATTTTTTGAAAGGTGGTGTTCTTTTTTGATGTTTGGTACCTACCACGGTAAACCTCTCCTACTATCCCCCCCCCCCAGTACTGCTTCCGCTCACTCTGCTCCTTTCTTGTTTGATGTGATCGACTCCTCGGTGCAGTGTTGCCTATGCACAGACATCGTTTGGTATTTTTTTCTTACAACCGGATGGAAAGATTAGTTTTGGAGAAAGCTCTCAAGATATCTTAACCACATTGCACAATACGTCACAACAGCAACACGTCAGTGATGTCGAGTGAGACCCGGGTATAAAAGGAGCTCTCCTGAGAGAAAGCGTCAGATACGCCTGCAATCGCGGCATGTTGACATTACTTGAAAGGGCACTGTTAGTGAAGCTTTATTTACTTTATTTTGGTATGAATAAACCCCTATATCATGCCAATGGTGTGTGTCGATTATTACCTCTCTACCTCCAATATTCCATGAAGTATTGCCTTGTCAAATGTTAACGGACTTTTCGGTCACCGTGTATTTTCCTTCAAAGTTCATGCTTCATTCTTGACTCCAGTCTTGGGCTTTCTGGCCTTTGGTTGCAATCGTTGGTCCATCAAACTCGGTATTCAGGTTTTAAGAACTCTATGGGGAGTTCCACGGCACTAGTTCCAAAATGTAATTGGCCGTCTTCGGATGTTTGAATGGTCAAACGCTTTTGGGAATGAAAGAAAACGACTTCGGATGAGTAAAGTTCGGTTCAGCCGTTGACAAGCAGAACTTCAAACATGATCGAGCGAGTACGACACATGCTGACACAATATCGGCGAGAAAGTCTAGGATTGATGGTGAAGGAATTGGGCATTAGCAAGCACACGGTGCGCACCATTGTCCACAATGATTGGGTAAGACGAAGATCTGTTCCCGATTTGTGCTGCACAAACTGATAGGTGAACAGAAAGCAAAATGAATGGAAACTTCTGGAGATTTCATTACCATGTGTAAGCAGAATTCATCCTTTCTGCGAATCATCTTCACAGGAAATAAGACTTGGTGCTACCCTTTCGACTCGGAATCCAAGAGGCAGTCGATAGAATGGCGGTGACCAAATTTGCTGTGACGAAACAGGAGTCGCCTGCTAAACTCCAAGATCAAAACTCTATTGATCGCCGACGTGGCAGCCATCCAACATCGTGTGACAGCCGTTCTATGATCGATTCCTAAAAGGAACTTTGTTGACAGTTTTCAGAAGTTGTATGACACCGTTGTCTTTGTTGTCTTTGAAGCACATAGCGATTATTTTGAAGGAAAATAAAGCAAATTTGTTTGTGTCTTCTGTTTTGTTTGTGTTCTGATAGCCTTCACCGAGCTTATTTTAGGCGCATCATGTATGTTGGTGTTGATCAGCTGAGTTAACTGCCCGTCTGGTGGGCATGATCTTTAAGGCGTCAAGTCTTTATGGTCTGGCACCGTGGTTATCCGGTTCGAGTCCCGTCGGTGGAGGAAAATTTCATCGGAATGGCCGGAATGATAAGAGAGGTGGTGGTATATAATTTCTGATCGCTTGATTACGTTCCAAAACCCTTAGTTCAATCCCAAATCTCTCAGCGGTTTTCATAAGGAGTGGGGCCACATGACGCTGTTGATGGTGATTCGTCCGTCGGATGGAGGCGTTAATCACTGAGCCCACACGACAGGAGTAGGATATGTGCCTACCCAGACGCGCACATCACCCATAGACGTCAAATACGAACACCTGCACTCGGTGAGCTGTATCATATCCTTGGACACTTCCGGCACTAAAAGCCATCCGATAAATAAATAATGATGAATCAGCTTGTTATTTGGATCAGTAGTCGAGTGTCGGCTTACAGGTCCGAAGATTGCGGGTTCGAACCTGGCAGAAGTAGTCGAATTTTGAAGAGCGTGTAAAAGTCAATTTGGCACTCCATGCTGCACGATGCCGTCATGTAAAAGATCCCTGGTAACTCATTTGGTGTTTACCCTTCAAAATTAATTAAAACTCAGCCACAGATCGTCCAATAGGAATCTGGTCGTAAATGACGCGAAACCAGCCTAAATAGTGTCCAATTAAAATGCCTGCACACGGTAGATTATATTTAGTAGTGAAAATCCACAGCCTGTTTCCAGTATTCGATCGAGTCAAGAATGGAATGAATGAAGCGACCATCTAGCGGCGAGGGTAGGAATTGTGGCGGCTGCCGAAGCCTTTCACATCCCTCTGGGGCAGTGATTAATGACTGATGGATGAAATGAAATTGGAGAGTGTTGCCGGAATGAAAGATCACAGGGAAAACCGGAGTACCCGAAGGAAAACCTGTCCTTCTTCCACTTTTTCCATCACAAATCTCACATGGAGTGACCGGGATTTGAAACACGGAACCCAGCAGTGAGAGGCCGGCGCGCTGCCGCCCGAGCCACGGACGCTTCTCATTCTACTTAGTAGTTGTAATAAAATACTAATGTTATTCTCTTTACGCCCCAATAACTACTTTTCGGGCACCGAGGTGCCCGAAATTTAGTCCCGCACGAGTTCTTTTACGAGCCAATAAATCTTTCGACACGAGGCTGACGTATTTGAGCACCTTCAAATACCACCGGACTGAGCCAGGATCGAACCTGCCAAGATGGGGTCTGAAGGCCAGCACCTCAACCGTCTGAGCCACTCAGCCCGACAGTAGTATTAATATCATTATCAAATTAGTTCATTGGTGTGCCAAATAAAATGTTTATTCAGCCGAAAATATCTTGCACATCAGTCCTAAGCATCAAGATTATTGATGTGCCAAATAAACTCAAGCCTATTTCGGACATAATGTCTAACAATTCAGTGTTACAACATGTTTAGTGATGTATGTATTAAAATTATGTTTCTTCTCTACAGGATGTCTTACACATCAGTGCTGACCATAGTGGCCTTCTCCATGGAGCGATATCTTGCCATTTGCCACCCACTCTACTCCTACAGCATGAAGGGGTTGAGAAGAGCTTTACGCATCATCGCTGTGGTGTGGTTAGTGTCACTAGCAAGTGCTGTCCCTTTCGCTGCGTACACCACAGTCAACTACATCGACTATCCTCCAGGTATTTTTTTTTATTTCAAATGTAGTTGAATATGTTGTATGAAGTAGATTCAAGATAATTACTTGAGGTTAGAACTGAGTATAGTATGTTTATGGGCTCTCTGTGATGTTTAGGCTGGCACATTTCAGCGCGAGGTTTACCCTCAAGAACAAAGACAGCCATGAGACACCTAGCTCTTTGAACACTTTCCACCGTACTAATTCATGTAAATTCGGGAACATTTAATGAAAAAAGGGATGGAGAAAATTGGATAGTAATTAGACAAGAACCAATGATCTGGTAGACAAGGAAGTTACCGAATGAATATTTGATAACTAACGGAAACCTTCTACTCCTCGCACTATCATGTCAGTGTGAGACACTCAGTTTCATAATGTTACCGTTCCAGAGGTTGCCATATTCCCCTGCCCTCCTGTGACTTATCAACCACCAATTTTGTTCCGTTATGTTGTCAGCCAATGAGAAATCTTCTGTTTCTGGAGACAGTGGAGGATTTTCAAAATGACTGTGTGAGATTATGTGTGTGTGTGTGTGTGTGTGTGTGTGTGTGTGTGTGTGTGTGTGTGTGTGTGTGTGTGTGTGTGTGTGTGTGTGATCGCAGTGACTGCTACGCTATTACACTATGTTGTCACTGTTGTAGATGTATGTCATCCATGTACTGCAACCATTCTCTTTCAAAAGCTCTGCCTTTAGTACGCACACTAAGGCTCTATAAGTCTTTAGAAAGCCCTAACGCACACTGAGACGTCACATAGAACTCTCACCTGTTAAGTGCCTAAGTACAGCACACGTCAGCTTACAGTTCCTTAAGCTGTGCTGCAGGATATCTCTGAACCGTAGCTTGATTTATCCTACATTTCTGGTCCCATCGCGCTATTCATAACACAGCACTTTGTGGGGGAAATTGATTGTACTTCATCAGAATCACTGTCCGCCATTGCAACGTAACAGTTAGCACTATTAGCTGCCGTCCTCGGATCCCGGGTTCGATTCGTTGTACTGCCGGAAATTTAAGAATGGAAGGAGGGTTCAAATAGTACATGCAGCTCACCTCCATTGGGGGTGTGCCTGAAAAGAGCTGCACCATCTCAGGATGGCAGAAGTCCCCAAATTTAAAGAGCACTTGCTCCCAACATTATAACATCTGGCCTTCAAGAGGCATTCATTAATCATACAAGAACTTTGAAAAAGAGCTAACAGGCTCTCAGTTTCTCAAGCCTACTCAAGGCAACATTGCATGAAAATCTGATAATCTCTGGCCTTACGAGGCACTATTTGCACATAGACATCTTATTACACAGAGGTATCTAGTACCCAACCTACAGGGCCTTAGTGAAAAAGAACAGGTTAAATAAACGGCCCGTGTACAATTTGAATGGAGGCGAAGACTGAGCTCCAAAAATTTAAAACTTATAGGGCGCTTGGCCGACGAAACAAGGGCTATTCCCAAACTACTGAGGTAGCATGCATGGAAATCACTTTAATACATTGCAGATACGAAAGGTTACAAAAACGTGGGACCTCAAACCAAGCTGAAGGGGAGCTCGAGAGGGTACTTCACTCTCTATCCCCGATTTACAGTTAAAGATTTATGAAATTTTTACATTAGCCGACAGAAATTTAGATTTTTAGGAAAACTAGGTTACATAGTTAATGATTCGGACCTTTCCCTCAAGTTAAACTGCGGAGCTAGCAAGAAAGAAAGATGTTATGTGGCCATTACCGTGTCGATGTACTGGTGCCTGATGAAAGAGGCCGCCCGCCTCCTGCTTTGACACACACACTTAGTAAGATGACGATCAATTGGCCAAGAAACGAGACCATCCGCAGTTTATAAACCCTCGGGGAAAGTTCGAGATCATTCAAGATTAAACTAGCCACACCCTCTCATGTTTATTGGTCAGGTTAAAACTTACACTCAAAATCGAAGATGAAGAAGAAGAAGACTGTGGTCTGTGATTGGTAGAAAATTAATTACAGAAATTAGGGATTGGCTAGATTCAAAACTGGCGGAAATAAAAGGGAAATATTGCCAACCCAAAAATAAATGAACATCAATCAGTAAAAAAACTTACGAATACAAAACTTCTTTGAATAATAAGTTCTTATACTTCGCACCAGGGTGCATGATCCTAGTTTTTAGTAGTGACATCTGTGGAAGAATGTCCATACTTCTTGATGGATGGCAAACAAAACTAGTAGAAATACAGTCAGTTCAGGAAACTTTACAATAACAAAATTACATCATATTTTAGTGGTGACACCTTCTGAGTAAATTTCTGAGTTGGAGTAATTTCAGTTTCACTGTTTCACCAATAGAGGAGTTGATTTAGGCGCTAGATTTAAATGCGCGGCGTTGGGGTGTACCACTTGGTACAATCAGAATCATTTATATCAGTGAGTTGCAGCACAGTCGGTTATGTTTACTAGCTCTGAAATCAGGGAACAAGTGCGTTCGAATCCCCTGTCGACCATCCTCGAAATGGTTTTTCGTGGTTTCCCATTTCAGCCCCAGGAAAAGCCGGATTAGTACTTTTCTCAAGACTATGGCCTCATCCTTCCCATTCTTAGCCCGTACAAATATGCCTCCATGTACGAGTACAGTACATATAACACACAGCGATACATATAGCTCAACCAAACCCCACAGCACTTAGCGCCCTTGAAAGGGCCTTGGCGTGCCCAGCGACCGCTGCTCAGCCCGAAGGCCTCGAATTACGAGGGGTCGTGTGGTCAGCACGACGCATTCTTTCGGCCGTTATTCTGGGCTTTCGAGACCGTGGCCGCCATCTCACCATCAGATAGCTCCTCAATTCTAATCACGTAGGCTGAGTGGACCTCGAACCAGCTCTCAGGACGATATAAAAATCCCCCACCTGACCGGGAATCGAACCCGGGGCCTACGGGCGAGAGGCAGACAGGCTACACCTGCACCACGGGGTCGGCAATTAGTGAGTAGGCGTAATTATAATATTTAAGGTAGTGATAGATAAATTAAGTCTGACGAAATCATGCATGAACCAAAATAATTTGGATTACAATAAATGAATAAAATAAAATCAATCAATAATGATCTGCATTTAGGGCAGTCGTCCAGGTGACAGATTCCTATCTGTTGTTTTACTAGCCTTTTCTTAAATGATTTCAAAGAAATTGGATATTTATTGAACATCTACCTTGGTAAGTTATTCCAATCCCTAACTCCACTTCCTATAAACGAATATTTGCCCCAATTTGTCCTCTTGAATTCCAAATTTATCTTCTCACTGTGATCTTTCCTACTTTAAAAAACACCACTCAAACTTAATCGTCTATTAATGTCATTCCACTCCATCTCTCCGCTGACAGCTCGGAACATACCACTTAGTCGAGCAGCTCGTCATTTTTCTTCCAAGTCTTCCCAGTCCAAACTTTGCAACATTTTTGTAACACTACTCTTTTGTCGGAAATCACGCAGAACAAATCGAGCTGCGCTTTTCTTTGGATTTTTCCCGTTCTTGAATCAAGTAATCTTGGTGAGGGTCCCATACACTGGAACCATACTCTAGTTGGCGTCTTACCAGAGACGAATATGCCCTCTTCTTTACAACCTTAATACAGCCCCTAAACACTCTCATAACCATGTGCAGAGATCTGTACCCTTTCTTTACAATCCCACTATGTAATTACCCCAATGAAGATCATACCTTATATTAATACCTGGGTACTTACAATGATCCCCATAAGAAAATTTTCCCCGTCAACGCAGTAATTAAAACTGAGAGGACTTTTCCTATTTGTGTAACTCACAACCTGACTTTTAACCCCGTGTATCAACATGCCATTGCCTGCTGTCCATCACACAACATTATCGAGGTCACGTTGCAGTTGCTCACAATCTTGTAACTTATTTATTACTCTGTACAGAATAGCATCAGCTGCAAAAAGCCTTATCTCTGATTCCACTTGTTTACTCATATCATTTATATATATATATATATATATATATATATATATATATATAAAAGAAAACATAAAGGTCCAGTAACACTGCCTTGAAGAATTCCCCTCTTAATTATTTCAGGATCAGATGAAGATTCGCCTACTCGAATTCTCTGAGATCTATTTTCTAGAAATATAGCAACCCATTCAGTCACTCTTTCGTCAAGTTCAGTTGCACTCAATTTTGCCAGTAGTCTCCCATCATCTACCCTATCAAATGCTTTACACAGGCCAATCGCGATACAGTCCATTTGACCTCCTGAATCCAGGATATCTTCTATATCTTGTTGGAATCCTGCAAGTTGAGCTTCAGTGGAATAACCTTTCCTAAACCCGAACTGCCTTCTATCGTTACCAGTTATAAATTTCGCAAACATGTCTAATATAATCAGAAAGAATGCCTTCCCAAAGCTTACATGCAACGCATGTCAAACTTACTGGCCTGCAGTTTTCGGCTTTATGTCTATCACCCTTTCCTTTATATGCAGGGGCTACTACAGTAACTCTCCTTTCATTTGGTATAGCTCCTTCATAAAAACAATAATCAAATAAGTACTTCAGATACGGTACTATATCGCAACCCATTGTCTTTAGCATATCTTCAGTACACTTACCAATTCCAGCCGTCAGTGATTAATGATTACTCTGTCCCCAGTTCTTGGCGATCCGGAACTAGTGGATGGAAGTATTCTATTCCATTCTATTCTGTTCTATGCTATTCTATTTTATTGTCAAATAATGTTGCATATTTGGACTAAAATATTTAAGAAGGGGAATGTTCCATAATTTTCCAAGTTCTTTTAAATAATTTAAGGGAAGTCTAGGTAAAAAACTGATAGAGAATCTGCCACCTGGGCGATAGCCATAAATGTAGACCATTGATTGATTGATTGATTGATTGATTGATTGATTGATCGATCGATCAATCGTGTTACTGAATAACAAAGCATGTGCTACGTGTGATACAGCATTCTCACGTTTAGTGGATAAGTGTAGTAAATTAAATTTTAATTGTAATCCCACTGACGTAGTTGCGGACTTCCGACATTTGCTATGCACAGGGCGGTGCGAACAATATTTCCAAATACTAATGTCACTGGCTGCCGCTTGCACTGAGCGCAGGCATGCTGGAGAAATATACATAACAATAACGTTATTGGCTTTACGTCCACTAACTACTTTCACGGTTTATCGCGGAATTTAGTCCTGCAAGAGTTCATTTACGTGCCAGCTAGTCTACCAACACGAGGCTGACGTATTTGAGCACCTTCAAATACCACCGGACTGAGTCAGGATCGAAACTGCCAAGTTCGTGTCAGAAGGCCCGCGCCTCAACCGTCTAAAACACTCAGCCCGACAAGAGAGAGAAATATACAGGCTATAGACCTGAAAAGCGAATTCCAAAATCCTTCTGATATTGGAAAATGTTAAAGATATTCATTTGTGTTAAGTTTTCTAGATCCAGATTCAGTGGGAGACAGTTTGACAGATGTTTTCATTTCAAACATACCATCTTCCGATAAACTACTGGAATATTATTATTATGACAATTATACGGTGGAAGGTGCAATATTTTCATCATTAATATGGGCTAAGAAATACGCTTCTGTGAAACAAACTACCAACGCATGTAAAACGTTCATTCGAACTTTAATTCATGTTTCTATTCAGCACATCGAGATATTTACACTTTTGTCTTAAAGAAATTACAGGTTGAGTGAGCTTAAAAATGCACTGACTGACAGAGCAAATGCAACACCAAGAAGGAGTGGTTCGAAAGGGATGAAAGTTGGGGAAAAAACAGAGACGGCACGGACGAATAATTGATGTTTATTTCAAACCGATATGCAGGTTACACAATGCGCACGGCATCGACTCAGTAGGATGTAGGACCACCGCGAGCGGCGATGCACGCAGAAACACGTCGAGGTACAGAGTCAATAAGAGTGCGGATGGTGTCCTGAGGGATGGTTCTCCATTCTCTGTCAACCATTTGCCACAGTTGGTCGTCCGTACGAGGCTGGGGCAGAGTTTGCAAACGGCGTCCAATGAGATCCCACACGTGTTCGATTGGTGAGAGATCCGGAGAGTACGCTGGCCACGGAAGCATCTGTACACCTCGTAGAGCCTGTTGGGAGATACGAGCAGTGTGTGGGCGGGCATTATCCTACTGAAACAGAGCATTGGGCAGCCCCTGAAGGTACGGGAGTGCCACCGGCCGCAGCACATGCTGCACGTAGCGGTGGGCATTTAACGTGCCCTGAATACGCACTAGAGGTGACGTGGAATCATACGCAATAGCGCCCCAAACCATGATGCCGCGTTGTCTAGCGGTAGGGCGCTCCACAGTTACTGCCAGATTTGGCCTTTCTCCACGCCGACGCCACACTCGTCTGCGGTGACTATCACTGACAGAACAGAAGCGTGACTCATCGGAGAACACGACGTTCCACCATTCCCTCATCCAAGTCGCTCTAGCCCGGCACCATGCCAGGCGTGCACGTCTATGCTGTGGAGTCAATGGTAGTCTTCTGAGCGGACGCCGGGAGTGCAGGCCTCCTTCAACCAATCGACGGGAAATTGTTCTGGTCGATATTGGAACAGCCAGGGTGTCTTGCACATGCTGAAGAATGGCGGTTGACGTGGCGTGCGGGGCTGCCACCGCTTGGCGGCGGATGCGCCGATCCTCGCGTGCTGACGTCACTCGGGCTGCGCCTGGACCCCTCGCACGTGCCACATGTCCCTGCGCCAACCATCTTCGCCACAGGCGCTGCACCGTGGACACATCCTTATGGGTATCGGCTGCGATTTGACGAAGCGACCAACCTGCCCTTCTCAGCCCGATCACCATACCCCTCGTAAAGTAGTCTGTCTGCTGGAAATGCCTCCGTTGACGGCGGCCTGGCATTCTTAGCTATACACGTGTCCTGTGGCACACGACAACACGTTCTACAATGACTGTCGGCTAAGAAATCACGGTACGAAGTGAGCCATTCGCCAACGCCGTGTCCCATTTATCGTTCGCTACGTGCGCAGCACAGCGGCGCATTTCACATCATGAGCATACCTCAGTGACGTCAGTCTACCCTGCAATTGGCATAAAGTTCTGACCACTCCTTCTTGGTGTTGCATTTGCTCTGTCAGTCAGTGTAAATTCATCTATAATAATAATAATAATAATAATAATAATAATAATAATAATAATAATAATAATAATAATAATAATAATAATAGTGGCGTATGCCCTCCGGGGAGGCCTGGTGCATGTAATGTCCTAGTAGACAGCCTATAGATGACCTTCATATCTGTGAGGATGGGGCCGAACCAAAGATGATTTCTAATGTAAATAATATCACAAACACCCAGCGCCCAATCCCCGACCCGACCTGGAATCGAACCCCAGAACCCTTAGACAGAAGGTCAACATGCTAACCATTTATCCATGGAGCTGGGCAAATTCTGCAATGAAAAACCGCAAAACTAGGGTCAGCGAACACTATTATGAAAATCAATAAAACCCAGTCCCTCATCAATGACTTCGATAGAGGCGAACTATGCATCTCGCAATATGTAATGTTCTCACTTTTTGTAATATATCAAATGCACTTATTCAAAGCTGAATATTTAGGAAAGTAGGAAAGGATGAAAGTATGGGGGCGTGACTAGCTCAGTGCGTTAGATGTTGACTTCTCAACCAGAAGGCTGAGTTTCGAGTGCTGGTCGATCCTGGGTTGAGATTTCCATACCAAAAATCACTTGGCGTTAGAACGGGCATCCAGCCTTAAACGCCCGGCGACCCCATAACTAGCTGGAATAAGCTGAATAAAATCTGAATTAAGGAGGAAAGTATATTCTGTAGAAAAAAATTGAAAATGTAAAATTACACTCCATGCCACCATTATGCTATGTTTCAGGTTCAGGCAACATAGTCGCCGAGTCTGCATTCTGCGCTATGCTGGATGAAAATGTGCCGTCACACTACCCGGTGTACGAACTCAGCAGTTTGGTGTTCTTCTTGATCCCCATGTTGGTCATGGTGGTGCTGTACGTCCGCATGGGACTCACCATCTGGAGACCGCGTGGTGTCGGCAAACGAGTGGAGGGCTCGATACATCGTAAACTGAAGCACAACCAGTCCCGGAAGAGCATCATTCGAATGCTAGGCAGGTAGCTTTATACCTTATCTCATGTATCTATTGTGTTACAATCAAATTGCTGCTCAACTCCTCGAGAACACAGGCTGTACCATAAATCTTGGATTGCTACTATTCATAATAATTTGTATCATTTGTTTTTTGTTGTTGTTGTAATTTCTGTTTATACTTATATGATCATTGAACTGTGTACTTGTGAATGCATAAACTATTTTATAACTTAGTACTAGGCCTACTAATAGTACCTAGTCTTTTACGTTCATTAGCTAGTAGTAGTAGTTTGTGCGTATAGAGATGTGGACAGTGTAAACAAACTGCATAGAGGCATGACCCTGACTGACGGAATTTCCTCGGTTTTTTTTGACCATTGTTAGTCGTTCTGTGGTCCATATAGCTCGGCGTTATAAACAGAAAACATGCTACCTGCACATAGCAAATTGCTGAAGATGAGGCGTTAATAAATGCATATAGTTTTTTTTTTTTTTTTTTTTTTTTTTGCTAGTTGCTTTACGTCGCACCGACACAGATAGGTCTTATGGCGACGATAGGACAGGAATGGGCTAGGAGTGGGCAGGAAGCGGCCGTGGCCTTAATTAAGGTACAGCCCCAGCATTTGCCTGGTGTGAAAATGGGAAACCACGGAAAACCATTTTCAGGGCTGCCGACAGTGGGGTTCGAACCTACTATCTCCCGAATACTGGATACTGGCCGCACTTAAGCGACTGCAGCTATCGAGCTCGGTACATATAGTTTTGAGATGCATAAGGGGACCCAGTTAAACTATTGACCGCACGGAAGCTAGTACCAGAAGCCACTAGCGAATCATTCAGTTCAATGTACGGTGTCAAATGTTAGCTGAAAAGTATTCAATCAAACGAGTTCTGTATCATTTTCTACGCCTCATAAAGTTCTAGACTATGGGCGGGTTAACGTTGCTCACTGCTGCACTCATGTAAAAGCATAGCAGGTCACTCCTTGTGGAGTACCTTCCACCTCAAGAAACGACAATCACGAAGAGAACTAGAAGTCGTGTGGTGGGTTAACCGTCTCGAACACTTCCAAACACCAAAATATCTTGGTATCACGCCGGACCGTACTTTGACGTTTGAAGAGCATTGTGCCAATACTTGGAGGAAAGTTGCTCGAAGTAATATCATCAGTACTAATGAATAAAAACTGTGATTCCAACCCCAAGATGATAAGAACCTCACTCCTGGTATTACGGGTGTGTCTCGCAGAGTATGCTGGACCAATGTGGTGCTACTTCAGCACATGCGAAACAGGTCGGTGTCGCTCTGACTGGAACTAAAAGGAATGTGTCTAGATTCCTCAACTCTTGTAGATAAACTACCTTATCCACTAATTGTAATTGAGATACCTCACATCTGGAGAGAAATTCTACTGATTTTGTAGGAAAGAAGCAACAAATGGATCCCTGCCGTCCACTTTCTGGACACCAACCCGCAGCTATACGAATTAGACCTAGGAAGAGTTTCCTGCGTAGAACGCAGGCATTGGAATAACGCCGGAAAGAAACCGCGTCATCAAATGGAGGAACGAATTGGGCCACCATAAGCCCCATGCCGAAGAACTACTAGGTCCCAGCAATCATGCCTGCACGATGGAGGACTTTCAACCGCTTGAGTGTCGATGTGCCAAGATACAAGACCATCGTGTGGAGATAGGGTCTCTTATCAGCTGATGCGAACGTACAATTCCAAAGCTAGGGCCTCCTTGAACAGTTCAAGATATTGTGCAAACCATCGATGTAGCCATATCTTGTTGTAGGTTGTGGAAAACTGTTGTTTGGTTGGAAATGCGTGTATATATGTGTGATGTCCCAGAATCGACGTTAATTTCGCTGGATAATACGATCATTTTCACACAACGAAACCGAATGCTGACCCCAGTACAGGGCTTTATGCAGAATACAAATATTTATTAAGAATTATTCTACCAGGCATAGTCATCTGTATTCTGAAATGCGTTCTGCGTTATATAATGAAGACTATCTTGTACCAAAATATCCAGATTTCATGACTTTTTTTGCTGAACAAACATTATTACAGTAAACTACACGTTTCTGTTTAGTCTTTGAAGTCACTATCGCGACCTCGATAAATACATATTGTGCCATTTCACTGTTATGAGAAGTTACAACTGTAAGTAGAACAAAGATGGAATCCATGTATCCGGGAATAATTAATGCCGAAAGATCTGAATCATACCGCATGTGAAGACAAAAGTGCTCGCATCAAGTGGGAGAGAAGAAAAAGTAAGATCCAGAAGGCAGTGAAAAGGATCGAACGGGAATATTGTTACTAACAATTAAAAAAAAAAAAAGGAGAACGAGATTGGATTGCTACCAAGAAATATATGGATTGAGGATAGAAGTAACTGTACCAAACTTGAAGACGGCACAGCAAGAAATCAGCTCCGCGGGATAAAGGAGGAATTCTAAAAGCTACATTGCGAATTGAACTAGAGATCAAAAATTCCATTCAGCGATCTCCAAGAGACGTGAAGAGAGGAAATAACGGCAACTACCTTACGTCACTGCAGTCCTAGCTGACGTACTTCACGATATTACCGAAGTGAAGAGTTACAAAGGGAATCCTACAATAACTTGAAATATAGTGAAGAAAAAGAATAATCATTTCAAATTCTAAAATTACATCAAGTTCAGGAAATATCCGACTAGTAAATCAACTTTTTCAGAGGAAACAATCTTCATATTAGACAACTTCTCACAGTTATTCTCAAAGGAAATGCTAATCAATCTTATATGCCATTCTATTCCGTCTAGACCACAGATGAACATGAAACTCTAAGGAGATGGTAAGCCAGACTGCCCAAGTGGGTGCCGCGGGATGACGTGGCCGACCGAGATGACTGAGCCCAGAGGAGGAACATGTGAATATTTCCCGTCCACCAAGGGAAATAAGTAGCGACGTTTCATTATGTCCTGTCAGCTGGACATATGACGGCGACTGGAGCTGCTGAATTCAGATAAGTTTTACTCTTAAATCAGTGTAATAATGTTTGTATTTAACCGTAAATGTAGTATGGTTTATTATCTTGTTCGGTGCGAAGTGATTAAACAACAAGAGTGGTGTGATAAATTAGAATGAAGGTGGATAGGTAATCTTCAGATGTGCATAACAAATCCTTAGATAGGTAGTCATTCAGTGAGAAAAGCCTACGTTCGAAATGTGATCCGTGTAGTGTGAAATTCTGAGTTAGTCAAAGTGACAGTAGTTGTATGATACATAAGAGAGCGATAGATACATGTGTACATTGGTTATAGTCAATGAATGTCAAGTTAGGAACCAACTGTAGGTTATGCTTGCTAGGTAGACAAATCTGTTTATGATAAATGGTGGTTATGACTGAATGAAGGTCATAGTATTTGGAAATGTATCCGTGAACCGTAATTAATTAATTTAAAAAAATAAGGGCCACAATGGCAAGAAGTGAACCCGTGTTAGTGAGGAGACAGATTATGATTTTGAAAGTATAATAGTAATATTTTTTAGAGAAGTTCATACGTGATTGATGATTGAGAATAATGATAGTTATTAATTCTACGCGAGGATGAACACGGTGATGTGGCTATGTACTTAACGGTTTTCATGCAGAGTTTTTCTAATTAGGAAATGAACGTGTAGCAATTTCATGTTCTGTTTATCTCACGAGCAAGCAAGTAGGAGTACAAATAAGATCTGAGTGACATCTGTTGGTCAGAACGCTCACTTGGTAGTGTCAACAACATTTCAGTTAGGAGGACGAACTGAACACATGTACTGTCATAAAGTTTTCTTAATACCAATTTATTCTCAGACGAGAGGAACGTAGTAATTTCTTAGGCGACATCCCATCACTGATGACCAAATGGAAATATAGAAATGATTTTCAACGATCAAGTTTTCACACTATGAACCACTCTTGATAGCATACTTCGGACAAGAATAGTAGGGTAGTCATTAACAAGTAGGATATCGCACCTATGTTTAACTTAAGATGACGAGAGTATTTGGATCTTTAAATGGTATATGTGTCTTACTGGTTCTGATTGAACTTTTATGAGAGCTACATTGATTTGAAAGGGAAACTTATCGGAATTCATGCAGAATGAAATCGTCTGAGACGAAGAAGCATTAATATTCAATATTGTGAGCTGATTATGTAAGGAAACATTAGGGAACTATCCTCCCAGATTAGCAGCCCTAGGTATTTATTAATATGTTGAAGGATAGGATTATTCTATGGCAGTAAGTGAATATGAGCTCCGAGAGAGAGAGCTAATAGTTAATTCAGACCTCATATGTAGTAGGAAAGATTCCAATTCTTGAGATATTGCTATAAGTCTTAGAAATGCGTCCTGGATACCATGAAGAAGATACCCTCAATCTATATTTTGCTTATTGGAACTCATGTTGTAAATATTTCTTTTCTTTCTTTGCTAGGGTGCACCCAAACTAATAATTTTCTTTCTTGTTACCTAGACCAATAATATATTTTATTTCTTGTTACTCAGATAAGGAAGTAACTATACAGATGAGCTTTTCTTTAGTCATCCAAGTAAGTTTTCAATTATTTATATGAATTTTTGGTTACCTAGGTTAGGAAAGCTTTCACCAATTCAAGTATTCGAACATATTCGATTTGTTTCAATCCATTAATTGAATGCTTTATTCCAATGTAATTATTGCTTTAAAGGCCTAGAGGGAAAATTTGACATTTTCTTTTGGATTATGGGTTTGATTTGATAATTATGAGCTGGTGCATAAGAGTATTCAGCTTAATGATGACCTATTCAGAACTTAATACCTCACCATACATCGCATTATGTCCCTGATTTTGTGGGCAGACATGACCTGAGCATTTAACGTAATGAATTTCAATAGATATATTACAGGTGATGACGAGGTTAAGCAACCTTTACTTTAGAGTGCGTAGTGGACACTGAATGTGCCAAATATCAGTAGATTTTCCGTAAACATTGTTTACATATATCTTTGCACGACACCGCCTTTTCTTCGATTTTTCTTTCCACCCAGAAACGTGGAAATGTGGAGTAAAGGAATGACATAGAGCAATTAGAAGGGAAAAGGAAATGAATAATTAAATATTGAATGAGGAAATAAGTAAATTCATGAAGTTAAGTCCATGTTCCCTCAAAATAGGTCAAATAAACAGTCGACCATATAATTTCCTTTACCAGATTTTTCTTTTTTTTATGGAGGATAGTCCAAGATTCGAATTCTGGATTGAGATATTGTTATAATAAATAAATATGGAAATATTAAACAGTTCTTTCAATGTGTTTGTAGTATAGAGACCTAGATTTAAGTAAATGAGAGCAATAACATCTTGATAGCATAAGAATTAGAATAAGCAGCATATGAGAGTCGTTTCTATAGATAATTTAAGTCTTATTTGGCTCCGCATGGTATATCTTTCTCTGAATCGGAACTCAACACCCAAATTATTGAAATGTTTAGTTGGAAGATTATAATTAAGCTAGCCTGGATATTATGCGTCCTTCCAGTGAGCCGGGAACGGCGCATAGTAAAATGGCGCCTCAACGTGTTGCGAATGGAGAAAGGCGCTGTGCGAAATGAGAAAAAGATACATACGAATGATCGCCAATAGTAAATTAATCCCCAGCAGTGGAGCAAAATAAGGAGAATGGTGCCTATAAATGATCACCAGTAAATAAATTGACACCGCAACGTGTTGCAATTTAAGAGAAAACGTCGTGGGATGTCAAGAAAAAGAGTTATTGATCACATAGAAACTGACACATTAAGATTGAAAGTGGAGAAGGGTCGTTGTGCATGAGGAGTACGATACTATGAGGTAAATTAGAGTGAGAGGAAATACTGGAAAAACTTGACAGACGAATGGATACCAGAAATAAGAGGAAAGTAATCGGGTAGTTGGAAAGAAAACATACAAGTATTGCAGAAATGGATTTGGATGGAATAGAGGAGGTATCATCTGACCTAACCGTGGTAAATTGGAGGAGAAGATGATACAGTAAGAGAAGGAAATCAGCAAGATATAATAGTAGGAGAAGAGTTCGGGAGCTCAGGATTTGAAGGACAGAGAGTTATTTCTTGATGAGTGATAATAATAATAAGGTGTTAATGTTAATAATATGTTAAGGAATGTTGTAGTTTGTAAGAAGTAGATTTTAAGAGGATTATTTTTTTTTCTTCCTTGAGTTCGTTGCAATTGATCTAGAGTGAGGGTTCTCAAGAATTGGAATTGAAGGTAATGGAATGAATATTCATGCTTCTTGGCTAGAACGGGAGGCAAAGTCATCTTTAGGTACTTAATTTGGGTAGTTAGGCTTATTTATTTGTTGAATACATATACTAATATTGTGTATAGAGTAACTGTGAGATTGGAGTGTTGAAAGAGTTGATTGGTAAAGAATTGGGGGGAAGTATTAGAGCATTGTTAGGCAATTATAGATTCCAAAAACAACATTAAACCAATATGACGACATTAAGCCAAATGAAGGCGCAGTTCGAGCAATACCAGAGAGATCAGGAAGAGAGACAGGAAGAATTTCGAAGGGAACAGAGAGAGAAGCAGGAAGTGTATCAAAGAGAACAAGAAACGCAGGAGAAATGCCGGAAAGAACAAGAGAAGCGGTTGAAAAGAGCAGAAGAAGCAGTAAAGGAAGTGAAAGGAGAACAAGGAGGATTGGTAGAAAGATTCCAGCGGATGATGGAGCAGATGATGGAAGAAACCAGGAAGCGTGATGAAGAAGCGAGGAAAGAGAGACAAGAAGAAGCCCGCAAGCGTGAAGAAGAAACCAGGAAGCGTGATGAAGAAGCGAGGAAAGAGAGACAAGAAGAAGCCCGCAGGCGTGAAGAAGAAGCCCGGAAGCGTGATGAAGAAGCGAAGAAGCGGGACGAGAAACAACAGGAAATGATGGAGAGAATGAATAAACATCAAGAGGAGATGAAAGAAGAAATAAAGAGAGGTCAACGAGAACAGAAGGAGGAAATGAATAAATATCAGGAGAAGATAGAGGAAATGACTAGGGAGCAAGAGGAGAAACAGAGAATAATGATGGAGGAAATGAAGGAGGAAATTAGGAAAATAGGATCAGATATGGATAGGATCAGGAATAACATGGACGAATTGAGGGTTGAAATGAGTGATAGGATCGAGGAGAAAAATAAGGAAATTCAGGAAGAGATAAATGAGATTAAAAGGGAAATGATAGAGAACAACAATTGCCTCCAGTGTCTGAAGGAGAACGAAATGAAGAAGCTAACCGATAATATGGAGCAGTTGAATATTGATTCACAAGGGAAATGGAAGCAATGTGAAGAAAAGATCGACAAGTTAAGCAATGAAATTCAAACAACGAATGCTGGTATAGAAGACAGATATAAACAAGCTAGTGAGCAGATTGGAAATAGGATTACTATGATAAGGGAAGAGATTAAGCATAATAAGGAGGAAATAGAGCAAAGAATCTCCAAGTCTGAAGAAGGGCTAAAACAGATACAAGTACAGATGAGAGAGATTAGAGAAGAGGCTCAAGGGAAGACACCAATGTCAACGTGTAGTGATGGACGAAAGACGATAGAATTACAGATAAACGAAAGGGAGACTACACCCACGTTGATCGCTCAATCTAGTAATGGCAATGGAGAAATGAGTACGGAAGGTGCAAACGGTGGAAACCCAACCATCATCAATGTGATTAAAACATATGAGGATAGACCGAAACATTTCAATAACACTGCTAATATATCACCTAAACGTTTCCTTAGGGAAATGGACGATTATTTTAAAGACCATAATATTCCTGAGGAAAAGAGATTGAAGGTTTTGGAGAAATACCTGGATGCAAATCCTAGTCTTTGGTTTCAGGCCTTCAAATATACTTTTCACGACTATAATGACTTTAAGACGGCTTTTCTGAAGCGCTATTGGTGTCCGGAAATTCAGCAGAATCTTCGTTTGGAGCTATACTCGAGGAAATATGCAAGTAATGGGCAAACAGGACACAGTGACTATTTTTCCTATATGTTTCACCGTTTTCAGGACCTTGATTCGCCGCCCAGCGAATTGGAAGCCATCAAGACCATACAGAGACAGTTTCCTTTGGAAGTCCAACGTTTATTAGCTGCCAATAACATGGTCACTGCAGTACAGATGGAAAGCACTTTGAGACAGATAGA
Organism: Anabrus simplex; assembly: GCF_040414725.1. NCBI lineage: Eukaryota > Metazoa > Arthropoda > Insecta > Orthoptera > Tettigoniidae > Anabrus > Anabrus simplex. Next base: position 184,690,875 of record NC_090267.1, read on the forward strand.
CATGACTACAATGCCATGTTCGCACAGGGTAGGCAGAAGCGCTCACGGAGAAGAAACGATTAATATGCTAATGCCGGAACAGACAAAGGAAAGTACCTCAGAAGAACGAAGAAAAATAAATAGGAAGAGAGAATGGAATAATTCAGAAGGTAGAGGAAGAGAAGATGAAAGATGCGTCTGTAGGAGAAATTCGTACGAACAAGGAGCATATTCGGGAAATAGAAGATACAGGCCTTATATGCATTGTAGAAATTCATCCAGAGATGGAAGAAGACGGTATGAATTTAAGGGCAGATTTAGATACGACAGAAAAGATAATAGAAATGACAGAGGTAGAGGGTATTACAATAGACGATATACGAGAGAGCCGAATGAATGTCAGAGCGAGAAGAGCAAATGGGAAAGAGCCATAAGGGACCAAGATATTAATGCGGACGTAGAAGGAGCGGAAAGCTTGGAATTACAGAGATTTAAAAGGAATAAACAAGAGACGTCGAAACTCAATCCTGACACTAAAGAATTCAAGTGTAGGAGAGAGAATAACCAATCTATAAATAAATAAAAAACGCCAATTTCAGATTAGAGGGTGAAGAAAAAGGTATACAGGACGCTGAAAATATCAAAATTCATGGTTATTTATAATGCATCAAATACGAAACCATATATTAAGGAAGAAGACTAAGGAATACAGACAGATGTTCCCAAATGAAACAACGAGATTCGAACCGGAGTGCTTCACACTAAAGAGGGATTGATCTGTAGCTTTGAAATGTTTAGTTGGAAGATTATAATTAAGCTAGCCTGGATATTATGCGTCCTTTCAGTGAACCGGGAATGGCGCAATATTAGCTGAGTAGATTCCAATTTTTGAGCCTAGAACTTGAAACTTCATCCAATTCTTTCGACAACTTTAAATCACGAATAAGATCATTAAGAAAGTTAAAAAGTGAGGTTCTCGTGAACAATTTGCTCCAAATGTACGATCACTTCCCTAGTCTCTTTGTTCTTTATCACTTGGGTCGGAGTCAATGGACGGGTCATGGACATGAACACCAGTAAAGTGAGTGGTAATCGTTCATGGACTGACCAAAGGTGAGTTTGAAGGCTGCACTTCTGCATAATGGCAAAATATTTCCATCAATACCTCTAGCCCATGCCACTGATATGAAGGAGGCATATGAAAACTCTGTTAGAAACAATCCATTATATAAAATATAATTGGAATATTTGTGATTTCAAAATCATTGCTTTATTACTGGGTTTGCAACTAGGATTAATATACACCAAATTCTACTGTTTTTATGTGAATGGGTCAGCAGAGATAGGAAGTATCACTACATTAAGAAATAGTGGCCTAAAAGTGAATCTATTATTCCAGGCCACAAAAATTGTGTCAATTACTCAATTTGTGAACCTTACAAAAATATTTTCCTCATCTGCATATAAAACTAGCATACGTGAACAATTTCGTAAAATCAATTGATAAAGATTTTGCTGCACTTATGCATTTGAAATATACATTTCCTAAGTTAGTAATACAAAACTGAATGAAGGCATTTTATAGGGCTACTAGTAAGATCAGTAATCAATGACGAACATTTTGAGAAACTCTTAAATTCACTGAAAAAAGCAGCCTAGAAATCATTTAATCATTCTTAGAAATCCAGAAAACAGTCGTGAATAGTGAGTGATCTTCTGAAATGCAATGCAATGTAATGCAATGAGGTGCAATATGTCTTTAAAGCTTCATTTCTTAGACTCTATCCTAGACTTCTTCTCAGAAAATATTGGGACAGTCAGTGATGAACATAGCAAGCGTTCCTATCAGCAAATTTGTACGACGGAAAAGAGGAATCAAGGAAAATAAAGTACCAGTATGGTGGTCGGCTACTAATGGACCCTTAATAGACACACCCCAAAGGCAAAATATGGCCGAAAATCATCATATGCAACTTTTTAAATAACTCCACATGTGGTGGGTACTTATCATTTAGATTTACGTTAGTAATAATTCTACAAAACTTAAAATGTGTTCCAAAAAAAGCATGTCCGATGGAAAATGCCTAATACCATATTTGATCTGAGCATTAAAACACACTTAGATTCAGATAATTTGGTTATTGTGAAAGAAAAATATTTTATTTCGTAGACCATTGTTTCCTAAAGTTGTACTCTCGTATAGGAGCGTGGTACACACACTTTGTTGATTGGGTCCTTCAGGAGCTTAACGAGGTAGGCAAAATTAGGCATAAGGTATTTTGCTTGCTTTCAATATTCACATGATCACAATAGAATAATTTTAATAAAACAGTATTAAATTGGTACATAGTTATTTCATTATATATATCATATCATGACTTGAATGCATAACTTGACTTGTTTCTGGAGCCATATTTCGTGTACGAAGTAATAACACTCGAGACTCCATTCAAGAGATTCAAGGTTAAATTCCGAAACATCTCAAGTTTCTAAACGTAAACACAATGTTTTAGAAGTTTTTAAACATGTTTTTCGCCTTATTTGAAGGCAACAGAAGAAATTTGAAAACTAGTAGGTAACATAAGACAGTGCCGTACAGGGAAAGAATATGAAAAACTTCACCCGTTTCATCAGCATACCAACGAATGCATATGGCACAAATCATCGAGGGACTTATGTAATATTGAAATGTGAGTCATCAACCACTGAAGTGACAGAAAAGAATCACTAGAACTGAATATATAAGAGAAAATAAAATTACATTTAATATAGATACGCACAGAATGGAGGAAATATATATATTATAGAAGTGGAAATGGTACGTTCATTCGCCATCAGGTGGCCTCCAGGACGTGGCACAACGTTAGCGTTCGAAGCGGAAGCTGACCGAACCATCACAATCAGTCTAAGCGGTTCACATAACGTGTTAGCGTAACATATGACATTGACAGGTGTATCGCATAGACACAAGCCTGGAATGAAACATCTGGCGACGAGGAACGTACGAATTTGGAAAACACCGAGACGAAATAACAATAGTGAAGGGACAAGGAAGGGAACTACCTACGTAAATTCTTAATGGCTGGCAACCAGGTATTACTTAATTGATAGCCGGTGTCTATAATAACTTCCAAATTTAAAAGTGTCATTGCTTAAGAAGCCTTTCTCGTGGACAGTCGAGATTTCTTCTGAAGACGCAGAGCACAGTTCTCTGCGAAACGTTAAGAATTTCACCTTATTTTCTTTACACGGCATAAGCCCAAAAGCCTATACGGTATCATGTCTTCAAGTACGGGCCGTGAAAGCACTAATGACAATATGCATTCAAGTGTTCGCTGCTACCACCGCCGTCGCCGCGGCCGCTGTTACCACTGCTAATTCCAGGGATGATGATCATATTAATAATAGTAATGCCGTTCGATAGAGAAACAATGACTGGAAGAAACAAATCAATTCATAATACAGCTGTCCAAAACGTATCTCTAAAATAAAAAAATAAAAAAATACAGTTTGAAAGAAAATAACGTATGGATTATCTTCACCGCTCGCTCAGTAGTCCGTAGCCAGCCATTATGCCGCGTTTACACGATGCCAGGTGATGAGACAATTGTTGGCAATATTTGTCCTCTAATTACTGCGGGACAATCGCTTGCCAGTCCAGTTGAACGAGAACCCGTTCAAACGAGGAAGCTATTGTCACGGCAGTAGATAACGAGAAATGGCTGAGTACGCAGCATCTGTAGAGTCGTGTGTGGAAATAAATTTATTTTGTAATGATACGTGCCGGGGATTCATTGCTAAGTCATGCAAAGTTTTGACCTCAGTCACATTAACTCCTTGAATGTTCATTTTATCGGTAATATAAAAAATTGCCGCTTAACGAGCATTTTTGACATTGTACAGGTCATCGTGCTGGTCCCACAAACACGGTTGTTCCCTACACAGCTCCACGAATTTTACGTGGCGGCTACACCTCTCTGTTGACACAAGTGAACTGGCACAAACTACATCTACTGGCCCGTGAGATTCACACGGCGCCAATGGTCGTGGCAATACTGAGCTCCGGGTGGTTGGGGGGCACAGCTGGGCACAGTTGGTTATCGTCAGTCTACTCCTGGAGAAGATAAAATATCAAATGAGGAAGTTCTGAAAGAAGTGGTAGAAGTGAAGGGCATGTCGACCGTAATCCAAAATAGGAAGAAAAAAACACGCAACACTTTACTACGAGTAGCAATTGAAGAAATTATAAAAGGAAAACGAGGAAGGGGAAGGATACGATATCAATTATTAGACAGCATTAGAAAAAGAAAGGAAGATTATGCAGAAGTGAAGAAAAGGGCACAAGATCGAGGGATATGGAGGTCACAGCCACGATTGCACCTGCCGGATGGCAGAACAACCCATGATGATGATAATGATGATGATGATGATGATGATGACTCCTGGAGACAATCGATTTCCTGAGCAATTGTGAGGGAAGTTGCCTAGACAACTGGTACTTACAGTTCTCCCCATGAGATAATATCACCCCATCAACACATTAATTAAAACTGAGAGGACTTTTCCTCCTACTGAAACTTACAACCTGACTTTTCATCTCGTTTGTCATCATACCATCGTCTGCTGTTCATTGAGGTCTTCTTCTAGTCGCTCACAATCGTGTAACTTATTTACTACTTTATACAGTACAGCATTATCCGCAAGTAGCCTTATCTGTGATTCTAGTTCTTTATATATAAGAAAACGTACTGGTCCATAATACTACTTTCTACGGCCCACCTCTTGACCATTACAGCATCATATAATACTTCGCCTACTCTAGTTTTCTCAGTTCTGCGTTCTAGAAATTTGACCACTCTTTTCTTAAATCCAATAGCCCTCATTTCAGTCAGTAATCTGCCATTATCTACCCTATCAAAGGCTTTGGATACGGTACGTCAATAATGATACAGACTATTTGACTTTCTCAATATAAAATATCTGCTATATCTTGCTGGAATCCTAAAAGTTGAGCCTCCCTGGAATAACCTTTCCTAAATCCCAACTATCTTCTATCAAAACTGTACGTTTTTAGATTAATGCTCTATACCAGGGGTTTCCAATTTGTAAGGGTTCGAGGGTCTTATTGGAAACCTTAGTCATGTTCGGGGGCCGCATTTCACTAATAGGCCAATTTTCCTAAAATTCTGCGTATAGTAGACCTACGGAAGTACCATTACAAAATAATATGCATAATTCAATTGAAATAAATATTTCATCATTTTAATTAGGTAAAACATTATTTTACAATAGCATAAAAGAGTAAAATTTGGAGCCGGGCTGAGTGGCTCAGATGGTTGAGGCGCTAGCCTTCTGAAGGTTCGATGTTAGATCGTTCCGAAGGTGCTCAAATACGTCGGCCACGTGTCGGTAGATTTACTGGCACGTAAAAGAACTCCTGCGCGACAAAATTCCGGGACTTCGGCGTCTCCGAAAACCATCAAAAGTAGTTATTGGGTCTTAAAAACCAATCATTATTTGAAATTAGGATTTTAAATTTTTATAAATAAAAAATAATCTATTCAGATCAAGTGAATATTTAAAAACGACTAAAACAATTAAATTGGTTCAGAATGGGGTCTATACCGGGTACAAAAATTAATACATTTTTGAACGATCAACAAAATTTTCTTTTGTAACTATTCTTCATATTATTCATTAAAATGCTCTCGCGGGCCACATGCGGCCTGCGGGCCGCCATTTGGAAACCCCTGCGTCTATACAATGGTGAAAGCCGCATCACAATTTCTTCGTTGGCCTTCTATATTATCCTGCACAAACAGATAGGCACTTACCGGAGATTTTATCATATGTATTGACTGATCAGGTTCATTCCTTTTGCTCCAAATGTGATGAACAACTTCATAGGTGACACAAAACTAAATTATGATCTGTGTATCGTTATACTGATATTCACTGTAACTAAGCTCCTATCATGTACTTGTAATACCATGCTCTTTCTTCTTCTTTCTTCTTCAGCTGCCGTCGTCATCGCTTTCTTCTTGTGCTGGGCACCATTCCACCTGCAGCGACTACTGTACATGTACGCCAGAGACTCTCCAAACTTCCCCGAGATCAATGAGTGGATGTACTACATTGCTGGCTGCTTCTATTACTTCTCCTCAACAGTGAATCCTATCCTCTACAATGTGATGTCGGCTAAATATCGCGATGCCTTCTTCCGGACCTTGTGCTGTATGCATCCCAAACTTCGCCGAGGAGTGCCAGGAGATACTTCCAGCTTCCAGGAAACAACTCTCGGCTACACCACCTCTATGTACGTCCATAGCCGGAGCAGTCCTCGCTACAGCCGCTACGCTATGTACCGAGAAGGAGAACTAGTGACTACTGACGAGGACACTGATAAAACAGAGATCTACAGCGCCCTGGTGTTACCAGAGAACACTCATTCAGACCAGTTAGTTGTGACAGCAGACGAAAAGGCCACACCTAGAACGTGGTCGAGAGCCATCTTCACAGACTCGCCCACAGAGCTGAGTAGGAGTGACGAGGAAAACTCGTGTATGTTAACGCCGTCCAAAGGAGGGCGCTCTAATGTGCTAGTAGTAACCAACAATGGCAAAGTGACCTCTAAACCATGGACGAAGACGGTTCTCTTAGACTCAAGGACAGATCTCAATAGAAGTGATGAGGAAAGTGAATTTGCTAAGTTGTGTAACAGCAAAAATCATCAACAAGAAACATGTATATAATAAGAAAACGAACACTGATACAAGCATAAAGGTCATTTGCGGAATGAACTTATTGTATTTCTGTAGTTCATTACCTAATAATGAATGTACAATATAATGGCATTATTTTATCTCATAAAATAAAATGTTCATTTATTGATATTATTGTAGGAAGTGGAAAAGTATGTGGTACTCCAAGAAACTGATCAACTATAGTACGACAAGTTGAAGTAGACTACCATTACTACCAAACGTTTTCATTCCTCCCCTGAAGGGGGAGGCGGGCCTCTTAGACGGTGACACCGTCTCTCAGGCCGGGAGATTTGTTACGGTGAAGGAGATGTGCGGAGAAGGTGAGGGGGTGGGCGGCCGTGGCCTATACTACGAACTGTCCCGGCATTTGCCTTAGTGCAAGAGAATGGAAAACAACGGAAAACCATTCTCAGGACAGCCGACGGGTGGGGCCAGGCGACGGGTGGGGCCAGGCGTGAAGTCCGGCACTGTGCCCCAGGCCCGTGTCCCGAATGCAGAGGCGTAGAGCCACGGTAGAGCCGTAGCCATCTTTCCTCTGCTTGGTTGGCCGGTCCGAGTACAGAGCTGTTGGACCACGGACAAGCCGTGGCCTCTTAAGGAACGAAACCCAAGGACCGAAACCCACTCCGCATCTACCGACCTTGGAGTATGACCCTGGAAGCCAAGCGATATAAGTGCTAGTTCCGTCAGCTGGTGTGACAGAGTAGTGGTGAGTATGAGAAAGTAGACAAAGAACGCACTGTTGCTATCTCTCTCCCTTCACAATGAATAACTTTGTTTTTAACACTTACCATTATTTAACCCACGGAAGTAATAAACTTCCCATAGGATATAATATCGCATTCCAACAAAGACGTGAACGAAAATCTCGCACTGAATACATTGCAACAGTCAGCGTACAAGAGGTAGCAGCACTGGCTATTTAAACCTTGGTGTTGCCAAGCCGTGCTCAGTGACAGACAAAGCACGAAGATACAGCACTTCGATGCTGGCTTTACGGAAACCTCTCCCATGAGAGCTAGGCAAGAACTGACCTGCGGTCACTATTCGGCAACATTGGGCAATCTTCACTTCGATGGGCTTGCGGCGAGGCCGAGTTCTAATATACATTTCCCACGGATTATGAAAATTAATAAAAACAGAGTTCAGGCAATGTGACAGGCTTTTCTCATTCCTCTTCAACTGAGTTCATGAAAGTGCTGTGATAAAATAGCGTAAGGAACTGCTCGGTTTGGTTGTCCAGCGTGGGTTCTACCTAGGGAAGGGTTGACAGAGAATTCTCTGGTCTTTGGAGACGACATGGCCCTGATTGCTGAATCTCTGGAAATATCGGCTATCCCTATAATTTGTTTCAGAAGACAAGAGACCAAAGCGGGACTCTAAGTGTCACTGGAGGAAACCAAGCACCAACTTCACCAACATCAAAGAGGCTAATAGAAAGATGTCACTAGAATAGGGTAAAACCGACCAAGTGGAGAAATTTAAGTACTTCTGTGATTGGATTGAACGCACATTGTCAAAGAAAGTAGCCTTCTCCACAAGAGTAAACAATCTGAAATTGGCCTTTCGACTGACTCAAAAGAACCTGCAACAACCTGTGCCTGTCACGAAATGTGAACCTGAAACACTACATAACAGTCATCCGCCTGGGAGTCTTGTATGCCATGGAATATCTGTCACTAAACAGAATTCGTTTGATAAAAAAACTGGAAGTCAGAGACAGAAGAATTCTTAGTAATATGATACAGCCAGTACCAGAAGACGGAGAAAACGTCATAATTTATAGATCAACTCCCACATAGAGAGTCCTTCTGGCTGTTCCAGGAAATGGAGAGCAGGTTTCTATTGTTGTGCAGACTAACCAGCCACCTGTTCACGTTCTGGCAAAACAGGAAAGACGGTACCACATGGTTGACGGAGACTGAGTAGGACATAAATGAACTAGAGCTGACAAGCTGTGAGACAGATTCTGAGAAAGTCCATGGCTTTCCGGAAAAACCACTGAAGAGGAAAGGTGCCCCCCCCCCTGGTCGGGGAAAAGAAAGAAGCTACACTGGGAGCAGATGCGACAATACTGGGCTAAGATCGAAGGCCAACGGTTGAACAAGCGCGGCTCTAAGTAGGCCAATTTGAAAGAAGAAGAAAATGTGTTTAAGATAATTTCGAGTTATGAAATTCTAGCCTCTTTTGAGAGTTGAGGTATGAGATCATCACTGCGTTCGTGAAAACAACTTAATATAACATAGCGGCAAAGGCTTGCTGCTTTGTTTTGCTATAACTGTTTTGTAGTCACTCAGATACTGGAATCTGTAAAACAAGCTTTTTTTAATCTCTATTGAATTTTGCTATAATAATTGCCAATGATTTCACGCAAGACATTTCTCTTTCGGATCGTAGTCAAGTTTTCGTTTTATGGAAGAATCGCAAAACAACTCCTGCGGAAATATTCCAAATACGGTAGACATATTGTACTTTTCTTAGTAGAATGCTGAATATTACATGTTTTATTTTTTGTTTTTAATTATTATGTTACTACTAGCATTTGTACCCATTCTTCGCACGGGAGTTTGCAATGGATTATATGTTTACTTCATGAACACGTTTAAAACGAATAATATTTCTCCGAAATAATGTGGCAGTGACATGAAAAACGATCAAGCTGAGGGAAATGAGAGGGAATCATAACGATTTCCGAATTTATAGTACGATGCAATATCTGGCCGGAAGTTGTGCGAAATTTTCCCTGCTTGTCGATTACATATTGTCGTTATCTGACCACTGGCGAGGCGCTGTGACTGAAGTTTCACGAAATCCTCCGTAGATGATAAGCCCTTTTATTATCCGTTCCATCAAAAAGTGTAGCAAGGCTTTTTTATTCTTCCCGTTAACCCACTTTGAAGTGAAATGTAACAAGTGTCCCACGGGACTTTGAGTAAAAGTCATATTTTCGTAAATATTTCCGTTATTATCCGTCGTCCGATAAATACTTATATAGCAGAAACAAATTAAAATAATACATTCTTAAACGTCTGTTATATGAAATCTTTTGATGAACCTAACGTTGACGAAGGTATTGGGAATAATCGTCCTATAAACCTTAACTCCATGTGATAACTTTGACGTCAACAGCACCTAATAACATGATCCTGAATAAACAGGTTAAAAATACGTAGTTTGGTTGAAATATGTCCAGCAGTTTCAGCAAAAAAGAAACAGGTAGATAACCAGACAAACAGACTAACATCAAAGAGAAAAAAATCCTTTAGATGATCAGTATCACGTATAAACAAATAATTATAAGGACATTTTGCTCATATAATGAATTTAAAGGAACGCGAGTCTTACTTTTTATGTATATAGATTATTATTAGTGATGGGCAGTCTGAGACGAGGTCTCGAGATTTCTAGAAATTTCTCGAGACTAGCGCAGACACTATTTCTCACGAGAAATTTCGAGAGATCTCGAGAGCGTTGTCCCCGCATTGTGTGGCGATCAGTAGAGATGGGCAATGCTCTCGCTCGAGACTCTCGAGACTGACGTCGCAGATCTCGAGACTCTCGCGAGAATCTCGAGACCAATCCTCCTGTAGTGGACGCTGTGCGACGTACCAGTAACTACAATACGACTGTAAACTTGATAGTATATCATTGGCAGTTATTGCGTGAAATAACGTTCTCATATGAATACGTGTGAGCCAATACATTTTGTCAAAAGCCTGGAAAAGTACTGTATGTTCAACAACGAACCCCTTAATACCATTAACGAAAGTGAAAACCGAACGTCAGTATCTTAAACTGTTCACGGCTCATTTGAGGTGAACATCTTAGCTGAATAACCCTGCATAATTCGTGAATAACTGTTGATAGGATGTACACCTACTTGGATATTAGAGGAGTGCGTTATTCGAAATACTTTCGAACTTCAGACGGGGAAGATGTGCTTTGCTACGTATGCAACCCCCATTGCACATGAGTGGAACGTGTAATCTAAACTGCCCGATTTTGCTCCAATTCTTTCAGCGGGGGTGATGGGCGACGCTCTCGAGACCGATTCTCGTGTGCTGCGAGCTGCGCGACGCGACGTCCCAGTAACTATGAGTGTAAGCTTCATAGTTACCATCAGCAGTTCTCATATGGAAACGTGTGTGACGGTAAATTTTGTCAAAAGCATAGGAAAGCACTGCATGTTGAACTATGAGCTTCTTAATACCATTAACGAAATTGAAGACAGAATGCCAATATCTTAAACTGTTCACGAGTTATTTCAGGTGGACTTCTTAACTGAATAACCGGTATAATTTGTTAATAACTGTTATTAGGATGTAAAACCTACCTGGATGCCTCGCAGTCTTAGTCGGCAGCGTAGCTTCCTGTGATTCAGACCGGGCCGGAGGTGTTCTGTGACTATTCCTCTTCATTTATATTACGGTATGTGTTTTTAAGTGTCGGATCATCCCAGAAGTATTTCCGCCCACGTATTTTACTTCTTTGGAATAAACAACACAGCGGGCTGTGCTATGTGGCATCTCTTCAAAATAACCGACATCCACGACTTACGTTGCATCTCGAACACCCTCTATAAGTTGTCGCGTACAACTAGACACAATTACACGTTGCACTGTAATTTTTTTAAATGACGTTAGTTCGGGGCGTCGACCTAAATAGATATTTTGCCCCTACTTGCACCATGTGATATGAACCAGCGTGTAATTGGAATGGATGAAGTGTAGAGTGTTGAATGTGAGGAACGGAGCGTTAAGGACGACACAAACACCCAGTCCCCAGGCCAGGGATATTTATCATTTACAATCAAAAAACAATGACCCAGCCGGGAATCGAACCCGAGGCCGTAGGATGACAGGCAGACGCATTGCCCCCTACACCGCGGAGCCGGGCTGCACTGTCATATACCGAAGTACCTAATTTTTAATATTAACAAATACATGGCAAATACCCTCGAAGACCGTGACCGACGACATCTGAGACGGATTGTCAATAGTGACAGACGGGCAACTCTGCAACAAATCACGGCTCAATTCAACACAGGCCGTGCTAGACACGTCTCCCAGTGGACAATCCGTAGGAACATGGGTTCTATGGGGTACGGGAGCCGGCGCCGCACACGGGTGTCACTGTTAAACCAACGTCATCGGGCCAGTCACCAGGGATGGACACTGGAACAATGGCGTAACGTGATATGGTCGGACGAATCACGATTTCAACTGCACCATGCCGATGGGAGGCACCGTGTATGCCGCAGACCACATGAAGCGATGGATCCCGCCTGCCTCAAAGGTGTAGTCCAGGGCGCTCGTGTCTCTGTAATGGTCTGGGGTGCATTTTCCTTATATGGAATGGGCCCCCTAGTTGTTCTGGAAGAGACTTTGAATGGTACGCGGTATGGTGAGCTGCTCGGAGACCATCTCCACCCATTTTTGGCCTTCCAGCGCCCAGATGGTTCTGCGGTGTTTTATGATAACGCGCCTCCACATCGCTCCCACGTCGCCCGGGAATGGTTCCAGGAACATGCAGTGGAGGTCCAACGACTGCCATGGCCACCCAGAAGCCCCGATATGATCCCTATCGAGCATATCTGGTATGTCCTGGAACGCAGGGTCCGTGCCATAGATTCTGCACCCACGAACAGACCAGCATTGGCGGCCGCTCGGCAAACGATTTTGTATCAGCTGCGTCCAGAGGACTACCAGGGACTTGTCGACTCACTTCCACGGTGGCTCACTGCAGTTCGCAGGGCCGGAGGAGGCCCCACACGCTATTAGGTGACTATCCCATCACATCTGCTAAGTCAGTGTATTTAAAAAATTGTATAACGAGAAACTTCTAATTACGCTCTCAGACTCAAAAGACGCTTACAGACACTTGAAGTGCGCCTGCGCTATGATTTGAGCTATTAATATGTGATTTGCTGTTTCTACATTGGTTGTTTCCCTTCCCTTTTCAAGCGTAGTCTTGGTGGCTGGTTGTGTCCAGCATTTGTCTCTCATTATTTATTTGTCGCTCTCTAGAGCATCTACTTGGGGTTCCTTTCGAACCCGAGGCTACTGGGCTGCGAATATCGGAGCGTAAGTCGTGGGTGAATGTTGCATGTGTACATTGAGTGAAAGGTTAATGCTTGTGGCCGCGAATGGGTGTGTAATTGGGTTAGAGTTGTGCTTCTGTTTGTGCTGTGTTGTGTGGATGTGCCAGGTTCGTAGTCCTGGGGTCTATGGCCAGTTGAAGGCCATTTCTTCTTGTAATATGTATTTTTCAAATGTTTCATTCTAGTACTACTTGTATTTCTGTTATATTACCTGTGGGTAATAGATATTATGTTCTCAGCTGTATGTACGAGGCCAATAGAAGTTTATTGGTTTACTTTTGAAAATGTTCTTCAGTTATGGTATTGTAAATATTTTGTTACCATTGAATAAATGACGGATGAATTTACGGATGGAAAACGCCCTAACCTCGTCCACCTAGCTTCCTCTTTGGGTATGTTCCTGTTTCCCTAGGCCCTAATGCTAGCACCATCTCAAATGGCTGTGGAAATAAGGAGAAATTAAAGGAACATACTAGAAAATTGAATCTAGCAAAAAAAAAACAGCTAAGGATAACATGATGGCAAGCATAATTGGCGGTCATACAAATTTTATTGAAAAATGGAAAGGTATGTATATTACTTTAAGGTAGAAAATGGTTCCAAAGAAGGTCATTCCAGGAATCATTAATGAACAAGGGGAGTGTGAATGCGAGGATCTTCAAAAGGCAGAAGTATTCAGTCAGCAATATGTATAGATTGTTGGTTACAAGGATAATGTTCAGATAGAGGAGATGACTAATACTAAAGAAGTATTAAAGTTTACCTATGATAAAAATAACATTTACAGTAAGGTACAAAATTTGAAAACTAGAAAAGCAGCTGGAATTTTCAATGGCTATAGTAAAGACAATCGTTTGGGATATAGTACTATATCAAAAGTACTTATTTGATTATTGTTTCATGAAGGAGCTATACCAAATAAATGCAGAGTTGCTATAGTAGCCCCTGTGTATAAAACAAAGGGTGATAGAAACCATCATCATCATCATCATCATCTGTTTACCCTCCAGGGTCGGCTTTTTCCTCGGATCCCACCTCTACCGCCTTAAGGGTAGTGTCCCGGAGCTTCAGACTCTTGGTCGAGGATACAACTGGGGAGAATGACCAGTACCTCGCCCAGGCGGCCTCACCTGCTATGCTGAACAGGGGCCTTGTGGAGGGATGGGAAGATTGGAAGGGATATGCAAGGAAGCGGCCGTGGCCTTATGTTAGGTACCATCCCGGCATTCGCCTGGAGGAGAAGTGGGAAACCACGGAAAACCACTTCCAGGATGGCTGAGATGGGAATCGAACCCACCTCTACTCAGTTGACCTCCCGAGGCGGAGTGGACACCGTTCCAGCCCTCATACCACTTTTCAAATTTCGTGGCAGAGCCGGGAATCGAACCCGGGCCTCCGGGGGTGGCAGCTAATCACGCTAACCACTACACCACAGACGCGGACGGTGATAGAAATAAACCCCAAAATTACAGGCCAGTAAGTTTAACATGCGTCGCATGTAAGCTTAGGGAAACATTCTTCCTGATTATGTTAGACATGTTAGCGAAATTAATAACTGGTTCGATAGAAGGCAGTTCGGGTTTAGGAAAGGTTATTCAACTGAAGCTCAAATTGTAGGATTCCAGCAGGATATAGCAGATATCTTAGATTCAGGAGGTCAAATGGACTGTATTGTGATTGACCTGTCTAAAGTTGATAGGGTGGATCATGGGAGACTACTGGCAAGAATGAGTGCAATTAGACTAGACAAAAGAGTAACGGAATGGGTTGCTATATTTCTAGAAAATAGATCTCAGCAAATTACAGTAGACGAAGCTTTATCTGACCCTATAATAATTAAGAGAGGAATTCCTCAAGGCAGTATTACTGGGCCTTTACATTTTCTTATATTTATAAATGATATGAGATATGAGTAAAGAAGTGGAATCAAAGATAAGGCTTTTTGCAGATTATGTTATTCTGTATCGAGTCATAAATAAGTTGCATGATTTTGAGCAACTGCAAAATGACCTCGATAATGTTGTGAGATGGACAGCAGGCAATGGTATGTTGATAAACAGGGTTAAAAGTCAGGTAGTGAGTTTCACAAATAGGAAAAGTCATCTCAATTTTAATTACTGCGTTGATGGGGTGAAAGTTCTTTATGGATATCATCGTAAGTACCTAGGTGATATTATAAGGAAAGATCTTCAGTGGGGTAATCACATAAATATGATTATAAATTAAGGGTACAGATCTCTGCGCGTGTTTATGAGTGCGTTTAGGGGTTGTACTAAGGATATAAAGGAGAGGGCATATAAGTCTCTGGTAAGACTCCAACTAGAGTATGGTTCCAGTGTATGTAATTCTCACCAGGATTACTTAATTCGAGAAGTGGAAAAAATCCGAAGAAAAGCAGCTCGATTTGTTCTGAGTGGTTTCCGACAAAAGAGTAGCGTAACAAGTTAAGTTTGGGCTGCGAAGACTTGGGAGAAAGGAGACGAGCTGCTCAACTAAGTGGTATGTTCCGAGCTGTCAGCAGAGAGATGGCGTGGAATGATATCAGTAGACGAATAAGTTTGAATGATGTCTTTAAAAGTAGGAATGGTCACAATATGAAGATAAAACAGGAATTCAAGCGGATCAATTGGGCCAAATATTCGTTTATAGTTAGGGGAGTTAGAGATTGGAAAACTGACCAAAGGAGATGTTCAATAAATTTCCAATTTCTTTGCAATCATTTAAGAAAAGTCTAGAAAAACAATAGATAGGGAATATGCCACATTGGCGGCTGCCCTAAATGCAGATCATTAGTGATTGATTTGATTGACTGTGTAAGTTACTTTGTGCTGTTTCCCTCATCCTGTCCCGTTCCCATTATAGTTGTAGCTTCTTGGTTGGTAGAAATGCTTATGCAAATTAAGTGTGAAAGTCTTAGTAAATTTAAGTAATTTATTCGTTATAATTACCAGTCACAGTTTTTATTAATTTGTACTCCACAACGCGTTTCAAAGCTAATACTGTATCGTCAGGAAGTGAAATTGTGACATTTAATCGTTGCCCTGTTTAGTTGTTTTCTAAGAATAGTATACTATTTTATCGAAGACTAGGTGCTATGTGCAATATGAATTTATTACATCCGTGTTGAGACAACTACACGAGTGTGCCATCTCAGAAATATTCAGTTGCTCCTGAAGCGTAGTATTTGAGTGTTAATTTTCATTTTTTTCATTGAGTATGTTTTGCCTATAAATTTCTAGTTTCTAAAATGTTCAGTTTTAACCCTTTCGGCTGTATCTGTAACACGGTGAGAAATTTTTATATATTTGATGCTTAAAATGGTCTGTGTCAAGTAGAGATGCACCAACTTCTGATGTTTCATGCTAATGTAAATAAAATAAAATGCATATTATTATAATATAAGCACTTTCAACATTCGCAAGACTCAGGGGTGTAGCCAAGGAGGGGTTTCTGAGGATTGGACCCCCCCACCAATGGAAGTTATACAAAAGGAAATAAAAGGAAACTGACAATAAAAATGAAATGGCGTATGGCTTTTAGTGCCGGGAGTGTTCGAGGACAAGTTCGGCTCGCCAGGTGCAAGTCTTTTGAGTTGACGCCCGTACGTGACCTGCGCGTCGTGATGGGGATGAAATGATGATGAAGACAGCATATACACCCAGCCTCCGTGCCAGCCAGCTAAATTAACCAATGATGGTTAAAATTCCCGAGCCTGCCGGGAATCGAACCCGGGACCCATGTGACCAAAGGCCAGCACGCTAACCATTTAGCCACGGAGCCGGACAATAAACACCTGAAAGTTGACTCAGTGTGATGGCTATTTTGAACATTCACAGAGACGTAATTTTAAAACGAGCAGATTTCTTGAAGCTATTTTCTAAGAAGCCTTGAAAATTGCATTTTAGATTGTAAATTGAGCGTACGATTCGCTGTAAAACTGTAACCTAATCATATTGATCTCGTTCTGTATTGTAACGTAAGATTTTGTAGTGTACTGCAATCTGGATATCAACATAATTCACTTGTACCAGTGTCCTTATACAGACAATCACGCATGCGCTCACAACACACTCACGAGCATCTTCATTATATTCTATCATAATTTTGTAAGTCCGCCTCCGTGGTGTAGTGGTTAGCGTGATTAGCTGCCACCCCCGGAGGTCCGGGTTCGATTCCCGGCTCTGCCACGAAATTTGAAAAGTCCACTCAGCCTCGGGAGGTCAACTGAGTAGAGGTGGGTTCGATTCCCACCTCAGCCATCCTGGAAGTGGTTTTCCGTGGTTTCCCACTTCTCCTCCAGGCGAATGCCGAGATGGTACCTAACTTAAGGCCACGGCCGCTTCCTTCCCTCTTCCTTGCATGTCCCTTCCAATATTCCCATCCCTCCACAAGACCCCTGTTCAGGATAGGAGGTGAAGCCGCCTGGGCGAGGTACTGGTCATTCTCCCCAGTTGTATCCCCGACCAAGAGTCTGAAGCTCCAGGACACTGCCCTTGAGGCGGTAGAGGTGGGATCCCTCGCAGGGTCTGAGGGAAAAGCCGAACCTGGAGGGTAAACAGATGATGATGATGATGATGATGATGATGATGATGATGATAATTTTGTAAGTATAACCCCTCCCCCAATCGGTCATAATAATAATAATAATAATAATAATAATAATAATAATGCCATTTGCCTTATGTCTCACTAATTTTACGGTTTTCGGAGAAGCCGAGGTGCCGGAATTTAGGCCCTCAGGAGTTCGTTTACGTGCCAGTAAATCTACCGACACGAGGCTGACATATTTGAGCACCTCCAAATATTACCGGACTGAACCAAGATTGAACCTGCCAAGTTGGGGTCAGAAGGCCAGCGCCTCAACCGTCTGCGCCACTCAGCCCGGCGCCTGTCGGTAGATCCTGGCTACGCTAATGTTTCAAATTTTCACATCAGACAAATCCTGGGGCTGCTGCACCTTTCTTCCCAGTCTTAGCCTTGTCCTATCTCATTGTAGCCATAAGACGTGTCTGATTCGGTACGCCTAAAGGCAAATGAAAAAGAAAATTGGCATTACCAAGAATATGGAATTTAGCCGGCCCCGTGGTGTAGCGGTAGCATGCTTGCCTCTAGCCCGGAGGCCCCGGGTTCGATTCCCGGCCAGGTCAGGGATTTTTACCTCGACCTGAGGGCTGGTTCGAGGTCCACTCAGCCTACGTAATTAGAAGTGAGAAGCTATCTGACGGTGAGATGGCGGCCCCGGTCTCGAAAGCCCAGAATAACGGCCGAGAGGATGCGTCGTGCTGACCACACGGCCCCTCGTAATCTGCAGGCCTTCGGGCTGAGCAGCGGTCGCTAAGTGACGTGGGGGTGGGTTAAAAATATGGAATTTAATTATTCAGGTCCATGAGAGATTTAACATCATTAACTAATATAATAATAATAATTTCGTGTGGCTGAGTGCAGCCCTTGTAAGGTGGTGGTGGTGGTGATTATTGTTTTAAGAGGAAGTACAACTAGGCAACCATCCCTTGTAAGGCAGACCCTCCGATGAGGGTGGGTGGCATCTGCCATGTGTAGGTAACTGCGTGTTATTGTGGTGGAGGATAGTGTTGTGTGTGAATTGCAGGGATGTTGGGGTCAGCACAAACACCCAGCCCCCGGGCCATTGGAATTAACCAATGAAGGTTAAAATCCCCGACCCGGCCGGGAATCGAACCCGGGACCCCCTGAACCGAAGGCCAGTACGCTGACCATTCAGCCAACGAGTCGGACATCATTAACTAATACAAACGGGTTAACCTACAACATTTTGTATATTGTTAATATTTATATTATTTATTATTCGTTAATCGGCCAAATAGGGACCACAATAAGCTTCTCAGTTTTCGATTGATCCACTAGGTTTTCATTAGCCCACTGTGTAGAGAACGGCGTTCACCCGGCCATTTTGCACCAGCTGTCCACTTCACATCCCGTAAAGTCCCAAAAGTCACGATGCATGTTTTGGAAACGTCTGGTTTGTGCGCGTCATCTGGTCGTAGGCCAATTTCTTCGAGGTCTTTCTTGACGTTAACGAACTAGGAAATTGTAGTTTTTGGTTTTGAGTCAAAATTATTAAAAATTATTCTTATTAATATTTTTAATCTGTTTACCCTCCAGAGTTGATTTTTCCCTCGGACTCAGCGAGGAATCCCGCCTCTACCGCCTCAAGGGCAGTGTACTGGAGCGTGGAACATGGGGTCGGGGATGAAATTGGAAAGGAGGACCTGTACCTAGCCCAGGTGTCCTCTCCGGCTATACACAACAGGGGCCTAGTGGGAGGATGGGAAGACTGGAAGCGATAGACAAGGAAGATGGAAGGAAGGGGCCGTGGCCTTTCGTTAGGTACCATCCCGGCATTTGCATGGAGGAGAAGTAGGAAACCACGGAAAACCACTTAAAGGATGGCTGAGGGAGAAATCGAACTCCCATCTACTCAGTTGACATCCCGAGGCTCAGTGGACCTCGTTCCAGCCCTCGTACCATTTTTCAAATTTCGCGGAAGAGCCGGGAATCGAACCCGGGCCTCAGGGGGTGGCAGTTAATCACACCTGTCCGGCTCCATGACTAAATGCTTAGCGTGATGGACTTTGGTTCCAGGGGCCCCGGTTAGATTCCCGTACGAGTCGGGTATTTTAACCTGAATTGGCTATTTCGAATGGCTCGGGGACTGGCTTATGGGACTGTGAGGTTATGACGTCACGATGACGTCTTAACCTAACCTGCAACAACGGACGCTAACCTAACCTCATTGGGATATGTTAGGGACCGAATTTTTGGGAGGGTGGAGAGGATCCTCTCCTCCCTCCCTGAGTGCTACCTCCCAGTGCACCCTTGCAGAGCTCCTTCGGTGTAGATTAGATGTCAATGTTGCCTCGGCTGCCCTAAAAAAAAAATATACTTACCGAAGGTGGTGAGGTCCTCTTCTCAGGCGCGATCAGTCCCTGTCGTCGAATCAGGATGCATAGGGATAGTGCATTCGGTAAACTATTGACTACAATAATTTATGACTCAGACTGATTTGAGTTTAAATATGTATATAAAATTTTATTGATAAATCAAAAGAGAAAAGTGAATAAAATTTTTTTTAAATGTAAAATAAGTTTTGTTAATGTTACATTATTACCTTATAAGACTGTACACGAATTCTCAATAATGACACACATGACTACCTCATTAATCCCTAAAGAATAATATTTATAATTTTCCATAAAATTTTGTTTTAAATGATGTTTCCCATATTTGTGCATCCAATTATATAATGTCTGTGTAACTCTACATTATTTACTAGGATAATGTTGTTTATAAACCAGGTGGATCAATTGAATAACAATATACTCATGAGAACATTTAGTGATGATAATGATAATAATAACCATAATAATAATAATAATAATAATAATAATAATAATAATAATAATAATAATAATAATATTAATATTGATATGAATAAATTTTTTTGTATAGACAATTCAAGTTATTCATCAAAAAACTACGTGCCATCAGTCAAAATAATTATAATAGATAAAATTGTTTTATATAGATATAAAAAAATAAAGTATCGATTAACTAATTAATAAAATTGTTTTGATATCACTGAATTACATTGTAAACCAATTAAAAGAATACAGGAAAGTCTCCACAGTGTATCCCAAATGCATATCCGTAGTTTGGAAAAACAACCTAAAATGTAATACAATAGTAATAATAATAATAATAATAATAATAATAATAATAATAATAATAATAATAATAATTGAAATAATACGACGATTCTGCGCAGATCAAATCTAGAAATTGTCACTACTAATCTCTCAAATATATGAAATAAGTTTGCAAACAAACATACCAGAAGTTACCATAATATAATAATTAATTAAATTACTAATTTTATTGCACTCAAATTTATTAATCATATAATTAACTGCTTAACTAACCACTGGAAATCATTGTCTTGTGACTCAAATCCTCCAATCTAGTGATATTAATGAATTTACAATGCATCGAGATGATAATAATAATAATATTGTAATAATAATAATAATAATAATAATAATAATAATAATAATAATAATAATAATAATAATAATTGAAACGATAATAATAATATCATTTAATGAATGTTATTTCTATGTTGGATATCATTAAAAAAAAATCCTAAAGAAGTAATATTCGCCTACCAAAATCCAATACTGTTGTTAACCAAATCGTAGACAAATTGAATAAAATAAAAAAATATAAAATGTTAATATTTAATTAATTAATAAATCCATAATTGACTGACACAAGTGATTAACATGGTACTCATCAAGACTCCCTAATTGCTTGTGAAATTCATTGGTAAAATGTTAAATAATAATATCCAATATTAATAATAATAATAATAATAATAATAATAATAATAAATAATAATAATATCTTAACATGACCTGTAATTACAGTATTCTTGATCCACCATCCTGATAAGTTATAATGTGTTTATGTCATTTATCTTAGAACATTCATTTGCCATGAATAACACCATTGGAAAATAATCTTACTTAACAGTGCTTATTGTTTTTCTTTTTCTATAAAACCATATTTGCCATAATTCAATGAAATACCTAATCCACTGTGTAAAGGCATAACCATGAAATTCTCATAATAGAGTTCACCAATATTAATAATAATAATAATAATATTTCTCTTATCAAAACTGTTACTGAGTTCCCATAACTTCAATATCTTCCTTCCAGGTGCAATAAACAATAATAGCTTTAACCTGAGAATTCAGTAACTTTAACTCACATAATGGACCTTGGTTGTTGTTGCACACAAATCTAAAGCTTTACTTTCGATATATGCGAGTGACCCTTACTTAGATATCGTAAAATTAATCTAGAAAAGACAGACTCTCCCAATTTAAATAAACATACCCTAATTTATGCTAATATGTACACCAAGCGAGATAACGCAGCCAGAAATCCTAACCTAATACCTAAAGTTCCACTAATATATACATATATGAACCTTGTCATCAGCACATACCACACTTTTGGCCTATTTCAGCGCCTCAACATATTATAATTCGCTGAAATATAGCCATGATCCATTGCAAATGTTACTGTGGTTTCTTCAGAATAAAATGCATAGACAATGCACAGACAATAAAGAAAGTACCTAAATAATGGCTGATATGAGGCAAATAAAAATAATAAATATATCTAATATTAATAATAATAATAATCATCTGTTAAAACCAATAAAATAGTTCCTACTGGCAAGCATCCACACCAGCCCAGTTGCGTGATCCATGTTACCAACCTAACTTTAAAATATCATTTAAATGCGTACTATAACTTTCTCTGAATAGAACGATATTGTCTCACGGCTAAACCATTTACATGTATCTTCTGGTCCTTCTAACTCGTATACCTTCTTTAACTGGCTTATTTATTTCCTCACATTTATTCATTTACGACGTCATTATCATTTCTTATTTTGCACGAATTTTATTACCTCTCAGCTATCACGCTGATACTTATATTTCCATTTTTATTTAGAATATGTTCGCCATACTCTTTTTTCTCCATAATTATCTTCAGGTAAATAACCTCATGTGTTACCATATCCTCTCAACTACGGACCTTCAAACATCTCAAATAAATTACCGTTGCTCAATATCGTTCTTATTATTTGACAACACCTTGATTTACCTGAGCCAAAATAAATCCTTTTATTTAACATTGTTCACTCAACTGTCTAACCGTGTTACTTGCCATAACAACCAATATGTGGATGTATCAGTGTTACTGTCGTCCCAACAGAATTCTCGACAGTAACTATTGAATATATATATATATATATATATATGTGTGTGTTTTATTATCATTAATTGACTTCATCACTCCTCCATTACGGTGACTGTGCTTGCGTGAAACAAATAAAATTCCGCCTAAATAAAATACTGAGAATGCTACTAATAATAATAATAAAAGTGCCGGTATAGGCGAATCACTCATTATAATTGCCTCGAAAATATAACTTGGTCAATACAGATCAAAATAGTACACGCACGACTAATAATAATAATATTTACACTACTCACAAACAGAATTATCCTAATTTTCTGGCTGTGTACTCGGGTTTATAATTACATCGTCGTCACTCGCATACCTATCTAAATAAAGATACCACTATCAAAGGAAAGCTTTAGATTTTAAATCAAACATGAGATTGTGTACTCACATTGAGGGCACTTCGGGATCGCCAGGACTAAAGGCAGCCATGTTGTCTTACAGATTCATGACCAACATGTTAATATCATTGACCATTCTTGCTGTATCCGGCATTGGCTTATATTACTACTTTCCACTTTTGCTTGACACACTTAACAATGCTTATTTCCTACTCATAATATTAAACACGATAACTTGTTTTAAAACTAGACATTACACTGTAACACATATATACACACATACGCAGTACTCAGATATTTGGGAACTTAGGCCGGATTTTACATACTCTGCTTTAACACACTGCTGCTTCTCACGAAGCGAAGTCTTTCACGGGCTTAACGGTTTCCTTTGTAAAGCCCCAGCTGGGGGAGAAAGTGTCCACCCCCACACGACCTAAATACTTATAGAGAGGGAGAGTATTTCCTCCGCTCAAATGTTTCAAACATACTAACAGCTCCGCGGTAGCAGGCTAATTGTTCTCCACCATTTACGGCTTACACATATATTTTAAACTGTTTGGGTTGCTCTGCGGGCTACACACTCTAACTGCGTCACCTAAGATGCACTACTGCATAATTCAAAGTTTCGTCTTCGCCCTGTATAGACTGAACACTCGTAAAATCTGTCAATTTAATACTCCACTCACTTGGGTGGTTTTAAATACCTTAACAGCCCAACTACTGTTTATAAAGCGTATTTCCACCTCCACTGTAGTAATAAATACACACAATTCTGTACCTTTGTACTTGAATACGGAGCAAAGTTAAGACACGTCTGACCCCCACAAGACTCTTGATGATGACTGACTCGTGAGAAGCCACTACTCGGGGGATGTTGGCGCACTAATCGGCGTAGGAACACTAATTCTTGCCACTAAAAATCCCAACCAAAGGAATGCTGGGTAGCTCCAAAATAAAGTTGCTAAAAACATAAAATGCCTTGTACACACAAATTGCATCAATTCTTGTTACTGCCATGATGCATCGTGACTCTAAAATTGTTCGTAATTTCTCTTACAATACAGTAGGCGTTAGTTGGACTATATCTTCTGCCGCGCTGATAAACCACTCTCCACGCTGGCAAGGGGTTCCCACTGCCGGTGATAACAAACATCTGGATACACAATATTCCAATCCATTTGCCACAAACCAATAAGTTAGTTCAGAATTACTACAATAATTACTGACATCTCCTCTTAATATAATCTTCCTTAAATAATGACAGGGATTAATTACAAGCCACATATCATTTGGTCGCGCTAATTTTGAAATTATTTAAATGCAGCAATCTGATTGGAGCACATACTCCGCTGTTCATCTATATGGACGAGTTCATTCCAAAATAAGGGGATTCGGGTATTTAGAACCATGATTCTCCATCTCAGTCACTCCTGCCAGTACTTTTCCACTCTAACTACGCAGTTCCAAAAGATGATGTAATAACAGGTGTCCCAATAATTTATTTTTAGCAGAGAGAGAAGCGTGGCTTCTTATCAAGGCTTCATTCTCACGAGCTAGCTACCAGAAATTTCCAATGCTGTCCCTTTGTTTAAGAACGCTGGCTATTACTATTTATTAACAAATACAATTATTAAAATGTTGCCAATCAGACTCATCCGATGGGTGCACCAGCCCTTACCAAAAATAGGGGAAGGGAGAGAGAGATTGCTCTCTCTCCCAGAGAACCACCTCCCGGTCCTCCACCAAAAAGATTGCCGGCTTCTTTCCCAAGAAGGCAGCCATGACCACCTTCCTTGTGGAAAGTGGTAAAGAGCGCAACTCGTCGCCGTGTTTTATAGATTGGTCGTGGGGGGTGGGGATATGTGATGAAGAGGGGAATAGCTAGTGTGCATGTGCGAGGGACATTACAGAGCAATCTGTCAGCTTGCGGAGGTGTGTTGAGGTACACTCCGGCGGTGAGTTTGAGAGTTACTGTAAAATAAACGGCAAACGGATGACTCGCGTACTCTGTTAGCCGTGGAGGAATGTAGGATTGCGGGCGCCATCTGTTAGTGTGTTCAAAAAAAAAAGGACTAGCAGTTCTGCAACCTGTGGTAGGTGTCGTATGCATCCTTGCATGACGGCGGACATAGGCGTTAACTTTAAACTTTTGTATGCACGTGTTTAAAACCAGGGGGATACTGTGGGGTCAGCGTCGAATAGAACAAGAGTTGACTGAGGAAGGTCGGATAGAAGCCTGGCACAAGTAAGTAGAAGCGATGTCAGAACACAGCTAATGGCCCCATAGTCGTCAACCCACACTCCTAAATAGAGAGACCCTGGGGGACCCCCATTTAATCTTCTCTTAAGAGAGGCAGGGGATACCGTGGGTGTTATACTAGCACCCCCTAGCTACAGGAATCAGAGTTGAAAAGAAAAGTGTTGACTAAGGGAGGTCGAATAGGATAGATAAAAGTGAGGAGCATGGCACAAGTAAGTAGAAGCAATGTCAGAACTCAGCTAATGACCCTATAGTTGCCAACCCCCACTCCTAAGTTGAGAGCGGCTAGGGGACCCCTTTTAGTCCCTGAGTGTTATTCTACGACCCCAGTAGAATAATGCTTGAAAAATATCTCACTCTGGCGTTTAAACGAAGAGAATAAAACCAAGAAACATTATTGTACGATTCGTTAAGTCATTAAGTAAGCAAAAGAAATAGTAAAATTAAAACTGTATAAAACTCCACTACTTTGATAATAATAAGAATGAAAAATCCATAGAATGTTTAGACATTCCCCCTTTTTAAAATTATACTGTTTGTTAACAGTTTTTTTCTAATTCATTATAAACATGATTGTCTATATATAAAATAAGAGTTTTGTCTGTACATTGCTCAGAATTTTTAAAAAAAAGGCATTTCTGTATCGGTCGTGTACACAGTAATAAGGAAATTCACTTTTTATTTTTCCGTAATGTCTGTCTGTCTGTCTGTCTGTCTGTCTGTCTGTCTGTCTGTCTGTCTGTCTGTCTGTCTGTACACGTATCACGAGAAAACAGCTAAAGAGAATTTAAAGAAAATCGGTATGTAAAGTAGGGGAATGAGCCACTACAATCTAGGCTATAAATCATTTCATTCACGCTGAGCGAAATGGTGGTTTAGGGGAAGATCTAAAATTTAATTCACAAAAATTTATGTTATTAGTGGTCCTATCGATAAATACTGCATAACTAAAGTGATATAGAATTAAATTTCCGATCATGTATGTCTTATATTAGCAGAGATATTCATGAATTTGTATTTTTATTGCTAAGTCCATATCAACGCCGAACCACGAGAAAATGGGTAAACAGAATTTGATGAAAATCGATGTATAGAGTCGGGGAATAAGAAACTACAGTCTAAGCTATAGACAATTTTATTCACCCTGGATGCAATGGTAGTTTAGGGGAAGGCGCCTAAAATTTAATGTTTAAATACCAATTTTATTGGTCCTATCAAAAAGTACTACATAACCGAATTTATGGAGAATACAATTTTGGTTCATTTATCTATTATTCAGTTTTACCGCACCGACTATGATAAGAGAGGTATTCTATCTCTTCTTGTCTTTCTAACCGATGTTCTTTAAAATGTAATTTCTACTGTTTGGATCTTACTATCTTGTCTCTTATTAGTTACCGGCGTTTCTAGTCCGTATGTTACAATTGGTATGAAATACTGTTTATATAATGTTAATTCCGTTCTCTTGGGTACTTTGTCATCCCATAAAAGCTTTCTGAATTGATGATAAAATGTTGTACCTTTACTTAGTCTGTTATTAATTTCAGGATTTATTTCATTACTTCCATTAATAATGCTGCCCAGATATGTACACTGTTCTATATTCTCTAACTGTTCTCAGTCTATGTTCACTTGGCTTCTCTTTTTCTCTTTTCCACAATGCATGACTACAGTTTTATTTTTACTAATTACCATTCCAAACTCCTTCATACTTTCATTCTAAATGTCCAGCCTCCTTTGTACTTCCTTTTCTCCCTTTCCCCAAATCACCACATCATCTGCAAATACCAAAGCATTCACTTCATCACTACTGATACTGTTTTACACGTTTTATGATTTCATCCAAAAATATAATAAACACTAATGCGACAGTGCACTTCCTTGCCTGAGACCTTTTTTTGTATAAAATGTTTCAGAGTCACCACTCCCTACTGGTACACTGCTTTTACTCTCATGATACAACATTTTTATCTTGTTAATTAATGATTTTGGTACATTCCTTTTCAGTAGGCAATCCCATACATGATTTCTCTTAATTGTATCATAAGTTTTTCTAAATCCAAAAATACGAAGCTGGTTTGTTCCTTTCAAGATGTTTTTCCATTATCGTTCGCACTGTAAATATCTATTGCTATTTGCTTTACGTCGCATCGACACAGATAGGTCTTATAGCGACGATGGGATAGGAAAGGCCTATGAATTGGAAGGAGGCTGCCATGGCCTTAATTAAGGTACATCCCCGGCATTTACCTGGTGTGAAAATGGGAAACCACGGAAAACCATCTTCAGGGCTGCCGACAGTGGGGCTCGAACCCACTTTCTCCCGATTACTGGATACTGGCCGCACTTATGCGACTGCAGCTATCGAGCTCTGTACTGTAAATATCAAATCTATTGTTGAACTATTCGGTCTAAAGCCATATTGTTTTTCCTCTAAGTGTGTTTCTATTATATCCCTCAGTCTTTTATCTATGACTTTTTCCATTATTTTTAGCCCATGTGACAATAGAGTTATGCCTCTATAATTTTCACATTTCTTCCTATTTCCTTTTTTGAGCAGTGGTACAATGCTTCCTTGTTGTTAATCTTCAGGTATCCTTTCATCCTTCCATAGAGCATTGAGGACTCTGTTTAGCCACTGTAGTCCAATGCGTCATGCTGCCTTAATCAAATCAGCATTGAATTCGTCTTTTCCACTTGCTTTACCTTTGGTCATTGCTTTCACTGCCCTTTCAAGTTCCAACCATGTTATCGGGTTCTCTTCTTTTTTCTCCATCTATTATTTCCATTTTCTTATCTCCTTCTTCCTCCGAGCAGTCATCCTCATTCAAAATTGCCATCACCTTCTGAAGGCCATTTTCGTCATGTACTATGGATCCATCTTCCCTCTCTAATGCCTTGATTTTTTCTTTTCGATTTTATTACTCTGTATAAGAGTTTCTGATTTCCTAGACTATCTTGCTCAATCTTGTTGGAAAACTCTCCTCGACACTTCATTTCTTCCTTGATACTCCTCTTTACTTGTAGTTACAATCTTTTGTATTACACATGTAACCTTTCTATCTTATTCTCGTCCCTCTGATCTTTTTTTGATTTTCCTTATCCATTTCTTTATTTACCTTGTTCCTTTTTTTTATTTCTGTTTTTATTTTGTCTGTCCACCACCGTGTCTCCACTCCCTTAACCTTTGCTTTTGTTTTCCCGCATACCTGAATTGCTGCTTCCACAAATGTCTGTCTTAAATTGTCTCACTCTTCTTCTCCACTTCGTATTTCCGTGTTAGGCAGCTTCCTGTTTATACAATCTTGGAATGCCATTCTTTTATCCTCCTCCTCCAATTCTGAAATCCTGATCTTTGGTTTCTTCTTCAATACAATTTTAGGGAATTTCACTTGTTTTAATTCCACAATCAATAATCTATGATCCACACTTTCACTAGGGATTATCTTCGTATCCATGACGTATCATCCCCATTCTCGGTCTGTTATTATAAAATCGATGAGTGTTCCATACTGTCCATCCCAACTATATCGACTGATCTTATAGCTATTCCTCTTCATAAACAATGTGTTTTTTATTATCAGGTTATTTCTGATACAAAAGTCCAACAGTTTCTCTCCATCTTCATGTCTATCGCCATACCCATGTGTGCCCAGAACATTCTCGTATCCCATTCTATCAGTTCCCACATGAGCATTCAGATCTCCCATTATCATGATCCCATCTCCAACAATATGTGTTTCCAGTTCATTGAGGAACTCTTCTTTTTCTTCCACGCTACATCCTGTCTGGGAGCATACCCCTTTATTATCTTCAGTAGTTCCTTGTTTACATGTATGTGCATTATTATAATTCTTTCATTTACATACTTAATTTCAGCTATTGGTTCGACATTCTGATTCACTACAAATCCAACTCCATTTCTTTTCTCTTTACTGTTACCCATCCAGTACAAGGTGTAACCCTTTCTTAGTTTCTTCATTCCTTTCCCTTTCCATTTTATTTCACTTAATCCCAGGATGTCGAGTTTTCGTCTCTTCATTAGGTCAATCAATTAATTCTCCTTACCATTCATTGTTAAAATATTTATTGTTCCAAATCGGGTTTTGTTCTCTGATCTAACACTTGCACGAACATCAGGATTACCATCATACTTTGCAACTGTAGTCAGAGACTTGTCAATTCCATTGAAATGTCGTATGGCTTTTAGTGCCGGGATATCCCAGGACGAGTTCGGTTCGCCAGGTGCAGGTCTTTCTATTTCACACCCGTAGGTGACCTGCGCGTCGTGATGAGGATGAAAGGATGATGAAGACAACACATACACCCAGCCCCTGTGCCATTGGAATTAACCAATTAAGGTTAAAATCCCCGACCCGGTCGGGAATCGAACCCGGGGCCCTCTGAACCGAAGGCCAGTACGCTGACCGTTCAGCCAACGAGTCGGACGTCAATTCCATTTCCATTTTTAAACTTCCGTCAGAGGCTTGAATTGCAGTTGAAAGCAAGTACAAATTTATTCATCTGCTGACCTGCTAAGCATAACACATCTGAGTATTTTCTTTCGGAGTTTACTCCCTTAGCCTTTGAAGATCCCTCTTCTCCACAAGGCAGTGGTTTCCTCTTCTAATTTTCCCCAAAGAGGATGGGTTGTCTCATCCTCCATCTTCGCCACTCCGAAGGTCTCCTTCTCTGCTTAAGATGCTGTTAAGGTCTTCACCCGTAACCCTGGACATGGGTTCCACGTTATACTCCGTGAGACTGGATCCCTGGCTGAACTTAGCTCTCCTTCACACCGCCCTACTGATGTGGAGGATACCTATCCCCGCAACGTGGACGCGCCAGACAAGAATTACTCAAGTGAAGGATAGGGCATATGACCCTATCTCCCTTGAGCCGGGTTAATGGTTGTGTATAATGCCACAACCAATGGCAGGTTTCACATAATATTACATATTAAATATGGAAATGAAAATATAAATTAAAATGATCGACGATAAAATTATCTCTTAAGATTTTTGTATTTACATACAGTACATATTCAATATTTTAATATAATGTAAAAAAGAGTTTTAAAATGTAGAAAACATCGCATTTCAGACAAAACAAATTTTCTAGAGTATTGTAGGTTTACTTGTCTAATAAAATGTAGAAAATATCATATTTCAGTTAATATTCATTTACAGCAATGTAAGTTTCTTATTTTAAAAAAGATATTATAACATCGTAAACTACAATAACTTATTGTATTCTGCTCATTTACATTTGGAATGATGTATTTTTTCATAAAAATATTAAAATATGGGGAACAACATATTTAAAATAGTACAATATACACAGTTCAGAAAAAAATAGGAGAACATGTTGTTGAACGTATGCCATGCTCCACAAAACAATACCTCACATCCTGGTATATTGCCAACTAAACATTCATTTTTTACCGTTGAAGTATACAAAAGAACATCGATGGATTCGCGTTCATTTTCAGAACACAAAAGGAATGTCCAAATAGGGGCAAAAACAAAGTGATAACAGTCCTCCAGTGTGGATTTTTATCACAGTTGGAGAGTTTCAGTATGGTGTATGTCCTCCACGACCATTTATCACAGCTTGGCACCTACGTGGCATGCTCCGTATAATTCGACGGAGGTCACCTTGCCGTATCAGGTCCAATTCTTCAATGAGAGCCTGATCGAGGTCTTGGAGAGTCTGTGGTGGAAGAGGACGCTCACGAACACTTCTGTCAAGCCTATACCACACATGCTCGGTGGGATTAAGGTCGGGACTCACTACTGGCCATTCCATCTCGTGAATGTCCAATTCTCGCAAGACAGCTCTGGTGATGCGCGTTACCTGAGCCCTTGCATTGTCATGCATGAGTACGAATTCAGGGCCCACACCGTATGCAGCAACCAACATATGCCGCAGCAGTATCTGCTAAGAAGGAGGTGCAGCTTGGAAAGAAATACAGAGCTGTGGAAGTAAGGAACTTAAGAGGAAATTAAATCTAGAAAAGAGTCAGCTAAAAATAAAATGATGGCAAGCATAATTGGCTGTCATACAAATTTTAGTGAAAAATGGAAAAGTATGTATAGATATTTTAAGGCAGAAACAGGTTCCAAGAAGGACATTCCACGAATCATTAATTAACAAGGGGAGTGTGTTGGCGAGGATCTTCAAAAGGCAGAAGTATTCAGTCAGAAGTATGTAAAGATTGTTGGTTACAAAGATAATGTCCAGATAGAGGAGGTGACCAATAATAAAGAAGTATTAAAATTTACCTATGACAACTATGACTTTTACAGTAAGATACGAAAGTTAAAAACTAGTAAAGGAGCTGGAATTGATAAGGTTTCGGGGG
Source organism: Anabrus simplex (assembly GCF_040414725.1). Taxonomy (NCBI): domain Eukaryota; kingdom Metazoa; phylum Arthropoda; class Insecta; order Orthoptera; family Tettigoniidae; genus Anabrus; species Anabrus simplex. The sequence continues at coordinate 184,722,537 of NC_090267.1, forward strand.
ATATACTAGAAACAATGGGTTGGGATATAGTACCATATCTGAAGTACTTATTTGATTATTGTTTGCATGAAGGAGCTATACAAAATGAATGGAGAGTTGCTACAGTAGCCCCTGTGTATAAAGGGAAGGGTAATAGACATAAAGCTGAAAATCACAGGCCAGTAAGTTTGACATGCGTTGCATGTAAGCTTTGGGAAGGCATTCTTTCTGATTATATTAGACATGTTTGCGAAATTAACAACTGGTTTGATAGAAGGCATTTTTGGTTTAGGAAAGGTTATTCCACTTCATCTCAACTTGTAGGAAACCAGCAAGATATAGAAGATATCCTGGATTCAGGAGGTCAAATGGATTGTATGGCAATTGACCTATCTAAGGCATTTGATAGGGTAGACCACGGGAGACTACTGGCAAAAATGAGTGCAATTGAACTTGATAAAGGCGTGACTGAATGGGTGGCTATATTTCTAGAAAATAGAACTCAGAGAATTAGAGTAGGCGAAACTTTATATGACTCTGTAATAACTAAGAGGGGAATTCCTCAAGGCAGTATTATTGGACCTTTATGTTTTCTTATATATATATCAATGATATGTGTAAAGAAGTGAAATCAGAGATAAGGCTTTTTAGAGCTGATGTTATTCTGATCTGAATAATAAATAAGTTGCAAGATTGTGAACAACTGCAAAATGACCTCGATAAGGTTGTGAGATGGACAGTAGGCAATGGTATGATGATAAACGGGGTAAAAAAAGTCAGGTTGTGAGTTTCCAAATAGGAAGAGTCCTCTTAGTTTTAATTACTGCGTTGATGGGATGAAAGTTCCTTTTGGGGATCATTGCAAGTACCTAGGTGTCAATATAAAGAGAGATCTTCATTGGGGTTATCATATAAATATGATTGTAAATGAAGGGTACAGATCTCTGCATATGGTTATGAGAGTATTTAGGGGTTGTAGTAAGGATGTAAAGAAGAGGGCATATAACTCTCTGGTAAGACTCCAACTGTATGGTTTCAGTGTATGGGACACTCACCAGGATTACTTGATTCAAGAACTGGAAAAAATCAAAATAGAAGCAGCTCGATTTGTTCTGAGTGATTTCCGACAAAAGAGTAGCGTTACAAATATGTTGCAAAATTTGCGCTGGGTAGACTTGGGAGAAATGAGACGAGCTGCTCGACTAAGTGGTATGTTCCGAGCTGTCATTGGTTAGGTGGCGTGGAATGACATCAGTAGACGAATAAGTTTGATTGTTGTCTTTAAAAGTAGAAAAGCTCGCAGTATGAATTGGAATTCAAGAGGACAAATTGGGGCAAATTCTCGTTTATAGGAAGGGGAGTTAGGGTCGGAATAACTTGCTAATGGAGATGTTCAATAAATTTCCAATTTATTTGCAATCATTTAAGAAAAGGCTAGGAAAACAACAGATAGGTAACCTGCCACCTGGACGACTGCCCTAAATGCAGATCAGGATTGATTGATTGATTGATTGATTGATTGATTGATTGATTGATTGATTGATTGATTGATTGATTGATTGATTGATTGATTGATTGATTGATTGATTGATTGATTGATTGATTGAACACAGGTCTGCATTGGCGAAGTTGCCAGTTGACGTGGGTACGGGCAAACATGAAGCGAGCTGCGCGATGTTGTTGCGTTAAAGGGGGCACTTGTACAGGACGTCTGGGTCGTATGGACACTTCCCTTATCCTGTTCCTTACTGTCTGGTCAGACGCCATGACTCCAGCGACCCTCCTGAGGTCTTGTAGCATTTCTCTGACAGTTGCTGAATGACGCCTGCACCGCACAGATTGTCAGATTTCGGCCACCCTGTCAAGTTGTCATGCATCCACGACCTTGTCCAACCCACCTTGTGAACTGGTCTGTCTCATTGTAGCGATTCCACAAGCGTTGAATAACTGACTGAGAGATATTGAGATCCACAGCAGCACGACGAAACGTCCATCCTTCCTGGATCAAAGTGACGACCCTTGCGACTTGAACCTCGTTAAGACGCCTCATGGGATGTGCTGGTTTACTTACAACGTGCTGAAATGACCGCAGTAGTCTGTGTACCTCACAATGACACACGGACGCACCGCCATTCACTTTGTTTTGAAGGGTCACCTATCAGCGTAATACATGGCTACGCCTACAGATGGAATATAACTTCGATTTGACATACCCCGAGTAGCCAAGGTCTCAAGGTATGCTGTCCGACCATTGGAACCCTATCTACCAAATTAACGTTAACATACCAGACGTTACAAAACATGTTCCCCTACTTTTTGAACTGTGTAGCTTTTCTTTTCTTCCCTATATAATTATCAGAGATATGTAATTTATTATACATATTTGAATAAAATATTGACAGTGCGTGACAAATACTTTGTACTACACATTATTCTTCTGATCTATTATGTGGTAGGAGTAAAAGCATGTTCACTTTTAATATACCTTATTGTCTGCTATCAAATATTGATTAATACACACTATTATTTATTAAATGAGGGGTCTACATGCAAAACCGGCAATCTCCACTTTTGGGGAAAAATAAGTTTTTGGTCGGATTACTATTCTCTGAATTGTCTGTGATCTGTTCATAAACTTGTTTGGTTGCAAATCCGGCTATATCCCCCTCAAATAGAGGGTGAAAATAGGGGTTATTTGCAAAATCGGCAATCTCCTTACGGCGTTGAAGTGCAGAACCGGCTATATCCATGGCTCAACGTGACTCAGCAATACCACGCTTCCCTTGAACATTGTGACATGTTTGTGACTTTAGCGCTCCTATGGCCATAAGCGTCAACAATTTGCAGTTGAAATACAGTCGAGTTGCCAGTCAACAATAAGTTCCGCGGATTGTTGTTGTTGTTATGATTTAGGAAGTGACTTGTGAAGTTTGTTGGGACACTAACGACCTGATTTTAATTGCTGTGTCTAATAATAAGAGAAAAAGGTCATGGAGAGCAATGCAGAGTCCGTTTTACCAAGCAAGGCAAGAAAGAGGCAACAGCAACAGGAAAAATGGAAAAGGAATATCGCAAAGCAAAATAGGATAGTGTCTTTGAAAAATTCTCGGTAGACTTAATTAAAATATAACACCAAAGTAAGAAATGGAATGTGTAAAAGATCGTTTGTGTCTGTTCATAGGTGTTGTGCCACATTCCCGCCCGTCGTCCCCGAGTGCGGACATTCGACCAATGGTACCGCTGCTCGACCATAAAAATAGGCGAGATCACCGGTTTTCATAAGCAGTTCATGATAAACAGATGCAAGATGAGTTTCTAGTAAGCTACTGCACAAGTACCGTCTGCAAACGTAGGCGCGCCAGAAATGAAACCCGCGCTTCAAAAGTGTCTACAATACGGTGTCATGTTAGAAAAGTACGAAATGAACACGTGCCTGTCTGTCAAGCAGCATTCTTGAAAATATTACACAATACAAAACACAGACTGCAGTTTGTCATTAAAAATTTTGCAGCCACAGGGAAATCAACAAAAGAAAGAAGAGGTGTAGATCACACCAGCCACAAGCATCGCACCAAGAGGGAATCGGGGGCAAGATTTATAAGGAAATGTAAGTGTTTTGGTGCACATTATACATGATCGGCCAAAAATGTCAGACGGTACTTACCCTCCGATTTGAATATCAGAAAGATGGGGTGGATGTATAACAGCGAAACACAAAAAACAACTTTAAAAGTCAAAGAATGTTTTTCCGGCCTGTGTTCAATAATTATTTCAACCTGGGTTTCGGAACCCCTCATATTGATGTAAGTTCCACCTGCCTGTGCTTAGATGAAAAAATTTGAAGTGTGGTAGATCCAGCCAAGAAAAGTAACATTTTTATTGAAAAAACGCGTTCATACGTTACGAGCAAAAGCGTTTTATTCATTACTTCGAAAGAGGACGAATACTCTCCTCATTTTGAGCTTTGGCTGTCAGCAAAACCAGGTTTTGCCTAAGTTACCTGATCAGTCCGCTTACTACAGCCGGCACCTGTATCTTTATAACCTATGCCTTTTACAAGGTTCTTCTAGACACAAGGAGACAGTGGATAAGACTTTTATGTACACATGGACAAGAAACGAGTATCACAAGGGCTCCAGTGAGATCGCCTCCGCTGTCCATCACAGACTCAGCCAGACGGACTTCTCTGACATAGAAACACTGCGACTAGTATACGACGGGTGCAGAGGGAGGGGGAGAATAAGAATCGCATCACCATCGCAGCCTATGTTAAATGGTTTCTGAATTCACCCCGTACACTGAAGTCAATCGAAGTGATATACCCAGTAACAGGACATTTTTTTGCCTAGTGATCGAGTGTTTTGCAGAATCGAGCAGGTAGTAAGAAAAAGGGAAACTGTCACAAATCCCACTGAGTACAAAAATGTTTTTGGAAGATTTGGGACTGTTATTGAAATGGGAAGTGACTGTCAAGTTTCTTACTGGAGGACAGAAGAAAATGTGGTGTTAAAAATTCAGTTCGCTGTGAGACGTGCAAGCGTAAACATCGAACGCGCTGTTCTGTTGTGTGCTATGAGGTAGAGTGTTTCGAGTGGCATTAGTACAAAGTGAAAGAAAATGACAAGCTTCAATATTAGGAAAAAATTCAGTAAAAAGTGCATTTCCTGATAAACTAAACAAACCAGGACCGGCAGAGATTCATGAGTGGATTGAAACAGTTTTAATAATAATAATAATGTTATTTGTTTTACGTCCCACTAACTACTTTTTGAGGTCTTCGGAGACGCCGAGGTGCCGGAATTTAGTCCCGCAGGAGTTCTTTTTACGTGCCAGTAAATCTACCGACACAGGGCTGTCGTATTTGAGCACCTTCAAATACCACCGGACTGAGCCAGGATCGAACCTGCCAAGTTGGGGTTAGAAGGCCAGCGCCTTAACCGTCTGAGCCACTCAGCCCGGCAGAAACAGTTTTAAAATTAAATGTTGATGAAATGGAAGCAAAACAATTGGACAATTTGGAAACAGAAGTGTACATAAAATTAACCAGAAAACTTCTGATGGAGCGCATTCTGACTTCAACAGCAGGAAAATCTCAGGTGAAGAAATTCAATGGTTCATTTTCGAAAGTACCGTCAAACGGGGTGATTTCGGACGGTTTTGAGGTTATTTTCGCCGTAACTCACGAAAGGGATCTTAAATTGTATTGTTTGCCATCCTAATAATGGGGAATATATCCAATTAATACAATACCCTATAAACGAAAAATATATGCCAACACATGTTTTCCTGAGAAAACAAAACAGTGTGTCCGAATTCACCCCGTACATCGGGGTGATTTCGGACGCACATGCTTTTTAAACCACTGTCCGAAGTTTCAAAGCGTATTACGTGATTTCGGACACAAATAGTCCTTTATTTTAATTCTTCGTTCTTTCTGATTTAGTGCTGTGATACTTAAAGTGTTCTGAGGGTGTCCAAAACATGACTAGTCGGTTAAAATCATTGCAATGTTAAAATGTATGTGTTACTGACCGATATTTATTTTCTGACAAGGTAAATGTAAAATTTTTCCGGTCTAAATTGAAATATTAATAGTTATAAACTGCACAGAAACCCTACTGAAAGATCTTAATTTCTTAAAAACGATACAAATCTTAATGCAAAAATGTCGATACAGTGAACATGTAGCTACCGCGGCCTATAAATCTAAAATAAGTTTTCTCTGAAAATAAGCATTCCTCTCTACTCAACTTGGGCTGGAAGTATTTTTGACATTTTTTCTTTAGCTATTTTATCCTCATCAGGGATGTCAGGGAACACAAACACTTTTCTGTTGTTTTTATGTGGGTGCAAGTATTTGACATCCACATCCCTTGAACGAATATTTCAGGCCAGGCCACAATACTGCCTCGTATGCTCTTTGCTCCTCAAACTTGTATTTATAATCTGCAACAAGGAAAGTCTCTTCTTGCAACACCAGAACGTCATTGCCTTCATTGTGTGGTTCATCGCATTAATCCTCATGCTGCTGCCAGCACTATCACTTGTTTCTGCACTGCTTTCGTCTCGGCGGAAGTCACGCCAAAAATCGACTTTCGAGGAAGAACATTTTATTTGCGGCGGCGGGAGGTAGCAGGTTGTATTGGAGCATGGCCGGAGGGTGACTGAGCTTCCTTAAGCATTTCCTTCTTCCTTATTTAGCACTGGTTGCCTTCCCATTTTTTGGAAGTACGTACAATGTTTGTATTATAACATGTGCTCATGTGAACACGAAACTATACAGATAACGAATCTTATCGCGTACTTACAAGTGAAGTATTACACGACAGTAGTAGCACGACCAGGGCAAATTAAATTAAGCAAAGCACTTACCAAGATGTTCCCAACGGAAGGTCATAGCAAGGCGTGGAAGTTACCTGAGCCCACCGAGGTTAGGTGGACGAAGGAATAAATAAATTATTACTGATTAAAATAAAACCCAGTTTCAAGTTAAACAGAAACTTTAATGTTTTCTCAGGAAAACATGTGTTGGCATATATTTTTCGTTTATAGGGTATTGTATTAATTGGATATATTCCCCATTATTAGGATGGCAAACAATAGACTACAATTTAAGATCCCTTTCGTGAGTTACGGCGAAAATAACCTCAAAACCGTCCGAAATCACCCCGTTTGACGGTACTTTCGAAAATGAACCATTGAATTTCTTCACCTGAGATTTTCCTGCTGTTGAAGTCAGAATGCGCTCCATCCGAAGTTTTCTGGTTAATTTCTATGTACACTGCTGTTTCCAAATTGTCCAATTGTTTTGCTTCCATTTCATCAACATTTAATTTTAAAACTGTTTCAATCCACTCATGAATCTCTGCCGGTCCTGGTTTGTTTAGTTTATAAGGAAATGCACTTTTTACTGTATTTTTCCTAATATTGCAGCTTGTCATTTTCTTTCACTTTGTACTAATGCCACTCGAAACACTCTACCTCATAGCACACAACAGAACAGCGCGTTCGATGTTTACGCTTGCACGTCTCACAGCGAACTGAATTTTTAACACCACATTTTCTTCTGTCCTCCAGTAAGAAACTTGACAGTCACTTCCCATTTCAATAACAGTCCCAAATCTTTCAAAAACATTCTTGTATTCAGTGGGATTTGTGACAGTTTCCCTTTTTCTTACTACCTGCTCGATTCTGCAAAACACTCGATCACTAGGCAAAAAAATGTCCTGTTACTGGGTATATCACTTCGATTGACTTCAGTGTACGGGGTGAATAAGGAAACCATTTAACATAGGCTGCGATGGTGATGCGATTCTTATTCTCCCCCTCCCTCTGCACCCGTCGTATACTAGTCGCAGTGTTTTTATGTCAGAGAAGTCCGTCTGGCTGAGTCTGTGATGGACAGCGGAGGCGATCTCACTGGATCCCTTCTGATACTTGTTTCTTGTCCATGTGTACATAAAAGTCTTATCCACTGTCTCCTTGTGTCTAGAAGAACCTTGTAAAAGGCATAGGTTATAAAGATACAGGTGCCGGCAATTGCAATGTTATAATTTATGTGTTACTGACCGATATTTATTTTCTGACAAGGTAAATGTAAAAATTTTCCGGTCTAAATTGGAATATTAATAGTTTTAAACTGCACAGAAACCCTACTGAAAGATCTTAATTTATTAAAAATGATACAAATCTTAATGCAAAAATGTCAAACGGGGCGATTTCGGACACAGAGGTGGTTTCGGACAGTATGGTAGATTTGTCGTATTTTGTTGCATAGCAAGGAAACGCCGCTGCTTAGCACTTCCGCGCGCGTTTGAGTTTTATCTTGAGGTTATGTTTCGCGCGTTTGTTTACGAGTCGACTTCATACTTCGGAAAATTTCCCGTGTGCACTGGCGTTGTTGAAAGTTCATGGATTATCATTAAGTGGATACTTTCGATTGTCGCGGCCGGAATGGATGTATTATAACTATGGTTCCTAGCGAGATCAAGACTGAAGTGTTTATAAACGATTGCTGTGAAATTTTGGCGTGATTTAGTGAAAAATAGTGTTTTACGCACATTTTACTGAAAACTGAAAGCAGTCTGGGTGATTTCGGACAATGCCTAGAAATTATCAGATACAGAAAGAAGCTGCTTCAAGGTGTAATTACGAACCAAGATTATTAGAAAAAGCCGTACGTGATATTAAAAGTGGCAAGTTGTCTTATAGGAAGGCATTTGATTTGTATGGTATGCCTTGGTAATCCCTACAAAACAAAGTAATGTAAAGATAAGAAATTAAATGAGGCGTCTAGTATCAAAACCGGCCAAGTCACAAAATTTACGAAAATGAGTTAAGGTTATAAATTTGAAGTAGAAGTATAACACTATCAGGTGAAACAAGAATATGCTTTAAAATCGTCCATGTCTTCATGTTATAGAGCACTGAAATCCCGGTCGTGCAACAGAATCGGCCAAGTCATGCAGCCAGTGAATTCAAAACCGGCCAAGTCAAGGAACGAGCGACAATCTTTATGATGCAGCATCATTATCTGGAATCTTGTGTTGTTACATTAAGCAACAATGTGATAATATCAGTAGGCAAAATCGTTCCTTGTAATGTATATTCTTTGAAGTCATAATATTTTGCTTTTGTTCGTTTGCAACACTGATTTACGTATTTGCGGGCTTCTTACCGTCATTGGCGCCAAAGCAATCCCATTTCCGGTGTGCTCGTATTTTGTCATTATTGTATGCTGTAACGTGGATATTGTTCCGAGTGTTGAACTGAAAGATTTACTTTCATACCTTGTGAAATTGTACAAAATTGCAACAAAAACGGCAAAGTCAAAATTTAAATTAACAAAAAAGATGGGTTAATTATGAGTTAGATTTCTCAAAACAGCGGAACTTAAATATTAAGCCATTAAGGATATAACTGTGAAAAAAAATATTTTCTGACCATCATTGCTTTGTCTCTACAGGTTTTTCGTCCGTATTGAAAAATATGCCTTGAGTGACTTGGCCGGTTTTGATACTAGACGCCTCAAATGACAAAACAAATTGCAAGTCCCCAAGTTGAAGTAAAGAAAAGATTAATTAAATCAAGAAATGTAGGTCATTAGACTTTGATGAAGTTTAAAATTAAATAAGTCTGTTTTCGCAATTCAGTTCCCAGAGCGAATTATCAATGATTAAAAATAAAATAAAATAAAGAAACGGAGTACTTATTGAGAATCCCAACTCCGAGATCTTGGATCAGCTATAATATTATAGTGAAGTAGAAAAGTGTTTCTTCTGACTACTTCAAAAATAATCCAAATGTAATCCGGATAAGCTAAGTCACCGATCACAAGTTCCACCAGGAACAAACATTAGGAACACATAATCAAGAATAAACATTAACGTGAAAAAAATACACGAAGAATCACCAGAACAAATAATTTTACAGAATCAGATATTAATAACATTAACCACCGCGTAACACAGAGATACGAAGGCACGTATCCAGTCCCACGTCAATCAGCAAACACATAATTACCGAACGTCAGATGTCAAGAATAAAACAAAGGTAAGAGCCGTCAAATGTCAAGTCAAACACAGCATACACCCCCACACGTTAGTTATGAATGCTACCATAGCAACGAGATCACGTGACCAAATAAAGCAAAATGGCGACTCCCCAAACAGTTACCTACCAAAGGCAGAACTAGTCATCAGAAACAATTTTCAACTCTTACATTCACCTTCGTTCACACGTTACTGCGGATAATAGGATATTTAAGACATAGGATTAACCCAGCCGTAAGTGATAAGGATACTCATTTCTAAGTGTAGTAGTTCGGGACACATACTTGTTACTAAAACATTATTTAATATATGAATTACTTTTAAGAAGACGTTCTCAGAATGATTATCAAATCAAATAATCCTACAAATCATTACATCAAAGCCCCAAAAAATACTGGTAATTAATTCTCAACAAGATAACCTTGAATTACAGTCTCCTTTTGTCAAATAATTTCTCACTTTCGGAGGTAATAACATGTTCTTAACACGATTTAGATGAATGTATTTCAAAACCATTTAGTAAGATTCAGTCATCGTTAGGGCTTGTCACTACATGGTAGTTCCGGGACCAACAAGAACAGAAATGCTACTTACAGATATCAACGATGGAAAGAAAAATAAATCAAAAGAAATTTGGCGTGATACAATCACCCAGGATCAAAAGTTAACATTTTTCCTTCTTCTTCTGCTCAAAATATAATCCAAAAGTCCAGCCGCAACAGCAAGAGTTGATCCTTCTTGTACCAATCAATCCGTAATAACAACCGCCAGTCAGTCGATTGTCGTTAATGCATGGAGAAACGAAACTGAGGTAAGTTCGGTGATTGCTGCTAGATGGCAGTACAATCTCGACAGCATGCCTACTGGATGCTAGCGCTACCGTGGCGGATCCGTACAATTATGAGCTTGTAGCATAATATACTTCCAGTCAAATTCCGACGAACTCAGTAGGCCGAAATAATACATGATAATTAGTTTTGATCAAATATAGTAACTTGGTAAGTGTCCAAGTACATTATAACACATCCCAAACCCGTTACAATCTTCCTATTGAAATGGACAATGAACGCGTGGCAACTTATTTCAGTAAATATGGGAAAGTTAGGGAAATACGTAGGTAATGAAAAATGGTCTCCTATATACACATTTAATGTATTTAATGGAATTAAGAGCTATGCGTATCGAATTACAAAGTGCTATCCCGACAATATGCCTTTGCTGGCGAGATGTAGTGTTTACAGTGCACTATGTCTTCTGGTATGGGCTAGAATAATTTTTTTATTTTCATAGATCTGTCTCAGTCTCATCCTTGGCTTTGACAATATCAAAGTGACCGAGGTATGAGCGATGCTAGTAATACCATTTCTTGTGCAGCCAGTCCCTGTTATGAATGGTGTGAAAATTTCGCTCATAGGGTCGGTTAGTGCATGCATTTCAGTGAGCTTGGCAGACTGATATGTAATAGCAATGGCTGGCTCGGTGAGGAAAGCAACGGGAAACTACCTCACTCCTCATTTCCCTAGGGCGCCTCTTCAGTGATGCCTAGGCCATCTATGACAGCTGATGGCGGAGCTGTTGAGGATCCAACCAGCCTTAGGGCTGACGACTGAACATACATACATACATACATACATACACATCCCGACAATAGTGACAATTGACGGATATAGAGCTCAGGTGCCTTATAAAGGACAACCAGAAACATGCTATTATTGTAGTGGTAGTGACCATCTCCGACAAGACTGAACGGCAAGGCGAGTAACAATTTCGACAGGTGAAACAGGACCTAGGTTGATGAGTCAAGTAGTTGCAGGGAAATCTAATGCCCCATCTCTCGCGAGCTACACAGTTGTAAACACAGGCAGGAGCGACAAGCTGGAATCACAACAGGTTATCGGTCTTTAGTCACAACAAGAACAGACCAGCCCGGATCATAAACAAGATACACTAAACGAAGTTCAGGTTATCACAACACAAGCGGAGATACATCCCCTTCCGAATAATCTTGTAACACATGGCCAAGGCAACTCAGCCAATGTGAACGGACCAGAAATAGATTCACAACCAGTTCATGTCGGAACTGTAGGACTGGAACAATCTACGGATCACATTCAAGTTGAAGAACACTCATCCCACCATAAAACAAATGTCACTGAACTTACGACAGGAAACGAACTTATTAATTCTGACCTCGCAAATACAGACTTTGACGTAACCAGTTTGTTGGCAGACAAGTTAAATAGTTCTAGTTACCCCAACACTAACAGTCCCCCGAAGGAAGATATGGAACTAGATACTGATGATAGTAACACCACCGAAAATATGACAGGTCATAGTAAGACTCCTAAACAGCTGTGGTCAGATGACCTTGAACCGTCGCCTCATACACTGCTTAACGACATTAGCGAAATTCCCTCCAGTCAGATTGTTCCGCCAGAGAAAAACGTTAAAAGTTAAATCAAAACTACCCAGTCCACCAAAGATGCCGTCCATAAGTCAGTACAACCTTATATCAGCCCAAAGGATCCTCGAAGACAAGGAGGGAGGATAGGTGAGAGAAGGTAGTATGGTAATGTCTATCAGGTCCAAGGGCTCGATAGTTCAGTTTGGTATCAAGATGAATGTTACATTCCTCGTGCTATTAACGCTCCTACACTATAAAGACCTTAAACATTAACTGTATCCAGATAGCCAGCAAACAGCCGCTTCTTAAGAAATAAATTCATGACCAAGATATTGAGATAGCATTGTCCAGGAGGTTGCTACAGATGATTTAGTTAATATATTTGGGAATGACAGAATAGTAAATATCAACGAGACCAGAAGATGTACAGCTATATACACTGACTGACAGAGCAAATGCAACACCAAGAAGGAGTGGTCAGAACTTTATGCCAATTGCAGGGTAGACTGGCGTCACTGAAGTATGCTCATGATGTGAAATGCGCCGCTGTGCTGCGCACGTAGCGAACGATAAATGGGACACGGCGTTGGCGAATGGCCCACTTCGTACCGTGATTTCTCAGCCGACGGTCATTGTAGAACGTGTTGTCGTGTGCCACAGGACACGTGTATAGCTAAGAATACCAGGCCGCCGTCAACGGAGGCATTTCCAGCAGACAGACGACTTTACGAGGGGTATGGTGATCGGGCTGAGAAGGGCAGGTTGGTCGCTTCGTCAAATCGCAGCCGATACCCATAGGGATGTGTCCACGGTGCAGCGCCTGTGGCGAAGATGGTTGGCGCAGGGACATGTGGCACGTGCGAGGGGTCCAGGCGCAGCCCGAGTGACGTCAGCACGCGAGGATCGGCGCATCCGCCGCCAAGCGGTGGCAGCCCCACACGCCACGTCAACCGCCATTCTTCAGCATGTGCAAGACACCCTGGCTGTTCCAATATCGACCAGAACAATTTCCCGTCGATTGGTTGAAGGAGGCCTGCACTCCCGGCGTCCGCTCAGAAGACAACCATTGACTCCACAGCATAGACGTGCACGCCTGGCATGGTGCCGGGCTAGAGCGACTTGGATGAGGGAATGGCGGAACGTCGTGTTCTCCGATGAGTCACGCTTCTGTTCTGTCAGTGATAGTCACCGCAGACGAGTGTGGCGTCGGCGTGGAGAAAGGTCAAATCCGGCAGTAACTGTGGAGCGCCCTACCGCTAGACAACGCGGCATCATGGTTTGGGGCGCTATTGCGTATGATTCCACGTCACCTCTAGTGCGTATTCAAGGCACGTTAAATGCCCACCGCTACGTGCAGCATGTGCTGCGGCCGGTGGCACTCCCGTACCTTCAGGGGCTGCCCAATGCTCTGTTTCAGCAGGATAATGCCCGCCCACACACTGCTCGCATCTCCCAACAGGCTCTACGAGGTGTACAGATGCTTCCGTGGCCAGCGTACTCTCCGGATCTCTCACCAATCGAACACGTGTGGGATCTCATTGGACGCCGTTTGCAAACTCTGCCCCAGCCTCGTACGGACGACCAACTGTGGCAAATGGTTGACAGAGAATGGAGAACCATCCCTCAGGACACCATCCGCACTCTTATTGACTCTGTACCTCGACGTGTTTCTGCGTGCATCGCCGCTCGCGGTGGTCCTACATCCTACTGAGTCGATGCCGTGCGCATTGTGTAACCTGCATATCGGTTTGAAATAAACATCAATTATTCTTCCGTGCCGACTCTGGTTTTTTCCCAACTTTCATCCCTTTCGAACCACTCCTCCTTGGTGTTGCATTTGCTCTGTCAGTCAGTGTATATAAAAGATACAATTCCCCATACAGATGCCGTATTTCTTCCCAGTTCCCGTGGTATCAGTTTCAACATAAATGGACTTATAATTGTAAATATTTATGCACCTTCTGGTTCTCAGGCGAGAGCCGAACGAAATGACTTCTATACCAGTGATAGCATACATCTAATTAAAAATCATAGAGATCGCATGGTTATTGGCGGGAATTTTAATACAGTTATCAATGCCAGAGATCAAAGCGGGAGTTTCCAGAACTGTATAGCCTTAGCAACTCCAGTGAAAGGGCTCAAACTGATAGACACTTCAGAATTACAAGCATCATCCGACCCAGGCTATATATATTTTTGCGCTACAGGAGCATCGAGATTAGACCGAATATATGTCAGTCAAAGTCTGCAAGAGCATGTTGGGAATGCTGATGTGCGCCCCGTCGAATTTTCGGACCATGCAGCATATATATGTAAAACTAGCAAGATACCCGCTACGGTATTATACTGAAATTTATAATTAAATGCTTAACGTTGTATATATAATCCGCCGAAATTCGCTATCTGACTCGTTTTCTGAGAGATTACGGCAAAGTTCCTCAAATTTTCAATCTTTCTTTCCGGCAATCGATTTCGTACTTCCCGGGCTAAGTCCAGGTATTCCACCCGGTCAGTTGGGTCCCTAAATCTCTGCCATCTTTTCCTGTAAGCTTTTTTAATATGGATCAAATCCTTGAGGAGATCCGGAGTGGTGCCGTCTTGGGTGCCTTGGTGATACTGAACCCGCGGCCGGACTGCATTCGTAGTCTTTACCCGGCCAGGATTCGTTTCCAGCGCGGTCCGCACATTTTGACGACGGTCCAGAACATTATTATTATTAGGGTGGGTGATATTAGTTGAAAATAAAAATCCACAGCCTGTTCCCAGTCATTTGGCCGGGTCAGGAATGGAATGAATGAAGCCCCCTTCTAGCGGCGAGGATGGGAATTGTGCCGGCTGCCGAGGCCTGTCGCACTCCTCTGGGGCAATGATTAATGAATGATTAATGAAATCAGATGAGATTGGAGAGTGTTGCTGGAATGAAGGATGACAGGGAAAACTGGAGTACCCGGAGAAAAACCTGTCCCGCCTCCACTTTGTCCAGCACAAATCTCACACGGAGTGACCGAGATTTGAACCACGGAACCCAGCGGTGAGAGGCCTGAGCGCTGCCGCCTGAGCCACGGAGGCTTTCCGTGCATTATTGGCCTTATTACAGATGTGAACAATTGCACGGTCAATACCATTCCTATCGTTTACTTCAAATGAGTTTAAATTTTTACTTCTATGCTAGGAGAATCTACTGTAATCTAACTTTAAGTTCTCCAACGGAAAAGATTGTTCTTCAAAACGAACACAGGAAAGATTAAAAATGATCGGTTAATGATCAGAATAAGTATATTATGAACAGTAAAGTCAATTGGTCTCAACTACTTTTGCACCCTACCGACACCGACGTTAAGTTGATTTCCCCAGCCCCAACCCCCAAATAATAAAGATGGCGAGTTTCTTTAAATGAGATACAAAATACCAATGTTCACGCCTGCTACCTACAGTTTTGGGATATGATTATCCCCATAAAAATAATTCACTTTTTTCCACTTCCTTTCACAATCCCCCAACCCCACCCCCACGCCCACCGAAGTGAATTTTCCGGCAAAAAATACTTGTTCCTTTAATAGTAAAGGATCTTCTAAATACCAATTATCACGACTCTAACATCTTCAGATTTAAGATATGTGTCCTCATAAAAGGAATTCAACTCCTTTTCACCCCCGCCTCCCAAGATGATTTCTCCCCAAAAAACGCGTATTTCTTTGTTTTTTAAAGTAAAGAAACACGTATTCTCGGAAAATCCAATGAAGGGGCGGAGGTGAAATAATAGAAAAATTAATTGGATTAATTGTATGTGGATACGTACAGTTGTTACAGAGGTGAAAATTGGTATTTGTATCTCCTCATAAACGGTGTTCAACCGCTTTCCCCCCTTTAACCCCCCTTTCATGGGATTTTCCGAAAACAAAAAATGCGTGTTTATGTATTTTGAAAGGAGATTCTAAGTACCAATTTTTACATCTGTAAACTTTTAAAGTTTTGAGATATACTTACACTTATTTTAAAAAATCACCCCTATTTCAACCCTCCACTATTTGGATTTTCCAAAAACAAAAAGTGCATGTTTCTTTATTTATAAAGGAGATCCAAAATACCGATTTTCAGGTCTGTAACATCTTCAGTTTCTGAGATATAAGGATCCTTATTAAAGGCATTCAACCATTTTTCACCCCTTTTCTCCCCTCCTATTGGGATTTTCCGAAAACAAAAAATACGTGTTTCTTTATTTTGAAAGTAGATTCCAAGTACCAACTTTTACATCTGTAAAGTTTGAAAGTTTTGAGATATAGATACACTCATTTTAAAAATTCACTCTCCTTTTAACCCCCCATTAATTGGATTTTCCAAAAACAAAAAATACGTGTTTCTTTATTTTTAAAGGAGATCCCAAATACAAATTTTCAGGTCTGTAATGACTTCAGTTTCTGAAATATAAGTATCCTCATTAAAGGCATTCAACCCGTTTTTCACACTTTTCACCTCTCCTGTAGGGATTTTCCGAAAATAAAAAATACGTGTTTATTTATTTCTAGAAGAGATTCTAAATACCAATTTTCAAATCTGTAAACTTTTAAAGTTTTGAGATATAGATACACTCATTTCAATAATTCACCCCCCTTTTCACCCCCTCAGCGACGGAATATCCAAAAATCCTCCTTAGCGAGCACCTACATTGTAATATAAATGTATCCTCAAACTTTCATTTCTTTATGTCCAGTAGTTTTGGCTCGGCGATGATGAGGCAGTCAGTCAGTCAGTCAGGACAAGTTACTTTATATAGAGAGATAACTTGTCCTGACGGTCTGATTCATCATCGCCGAGCCGAAACTACTGGACATAGAGAAATGAAATTTTGGGGATACATTCATATTAACATGTAGGTGCTCGTTAAGGGAGGATTTTTAAATATTCCGTCGCTAAGGGGATGAAAGGGGGGTTAATTTTTAAAATGAGAATATCTTTATCTCAAAAACTTAAAGTTTTAGAGTAATAAAAATTGGCATTTGGATCTCCTTTAAAAATAAAGAAACACGTATTTTTTGTTTTAGGAAAATCCCATGAAAGGGGGGTGAAAAGGGGGGGAAATTTGTTGAACACCTTTTATGAGGAGACATATCTCAAAAACTGAAGATGTTATAGTCATAAAATTTTAAATTTGGAACCTCCTTTAAAAATAATAACACACGTATTTTTTGGGGGAAAATCCAAATAATGGGGGTGAAAAGGGGGTGAATTTATAAAATGAGTGTATCTATATCTCGAAACTGTAAAAGTTTTCAGACGTAGAAATTGGTATTTAGAATCTCCTTCCAAAATAAGGAAACACGTATTTTTTGTTTTCGGAAAATCCCAATAGGAGGGGTAGAAAGGAGTGAAAAATGGGTTGAATGCCTTTAATGAGGATACTTATATCTCAGAAACTGAAGATATTACAGACCTGTAAAAAGGTATTTGGGATCTCCTTTAAAAATAAAGACACATGTACTTTTTGTTTTTGGAAAATTCAAATAGTGGAGGGCTGAAAGGGGAGTGAATTTTTAAAATGAGTGCATCTATATCTCAAAACTTTCAAACTTTATAGATGTAAAAGTTGGTACTTAGAATCTACTTTCAAAATAAAGAAACACGTATTTTTTGTTTTCGGAAAATCCCAATAGGAGGGATGAAAAGGGGTGAAAAATGGTTGAATGCCTTTAATAAGGATCCTTATATCTCAGAAACTGAATATGTTACAGACCTGAAAATCGGTAAAGTTACTTGAGATCTCCTTTATAAATAAAGAAACATGTACTTTTTGTTTTTGGAAAATCCAAATAGTGGAGGGTTGAAAGGGGGGTGAATTTTTAAAATGAGTGTATCTATATCTCAAAACTTTCAAACTTTACAGATGTAAAAGTTGGTACTTGGAATCTACTTTCAAAATAAAGAAACACGTATTTTTTGTTTTCGGAAAATCCCAATAGGAGGGGTGAAAAGGGGTGAAAAATGGTTAAAAGTCTTTAATAAGGATCCTTATATCTCAGAAACTGAAGATGTTACAGACCTGAAAATCGGTATTTTGGATCTCCTTTATAAATAAAGAAACATGCACTTTTTGTTTTTGGAAAATCCAAATAGTGGAGGGTTGAAATAGGGGTGAATTTTTAAAATAAGTGTAAGTATATCTCAAAACTTTAAAAGTTTACAGATGTAAAAATTGGTACTTAGAATCTCTTTTCAAAATACATAAACACGCATTTTTTGTTTTCGGAAAATCCCATGAAAGGGGGGGGGGTTAAAGGGGGGAAAGCGGTTGAACACCGTTTATGAGGAGACTTATATCTCAAAAACTGAACATGTTACAGTCAAGAAAATTTAAATTTGGTACATCCTTTAAAAATAAAGGAACACATATTTTTTTGTTTTCGGAAAATCCAAATAACGGGGGTGAAAAGGGGGAGAGAATTTTAGAATGAGAGTATCTCTATCTCAAAACTGTAAACGTTTACAGACGTAGAAATTGGTACTTAGAATCCCCTTTCAACATAAAGAAACACGTATTTTTTTGTTTTCAGAAAATCCCAATAGGAGGGTTGAAAAGGAGTCAAAAATTGGTTATATGCCTTTAATGAGGATACTTATTGTACCGGTAAAAGAGCCCGACTCTCAGATTATATTTTAAAGTAAGCAAGTATATAGTTCTCAGGGCAAAAACTGGGTGACTAGTAGCTAGGGCTCGGTACAGGAGGTAGGGTCCTATCTACAAGAAAACTTTGACTTTGACTGAACATGAGTTTATTCATATAAGACATAAAATTGCACATCACCTCCAGGTAGATATAAGTTGTCTTCCACATAGTCCTATAATATGGCTCGGATTCTCCAGTTCACCAAGCCGGACAGGTTGGATCACGCTCCAGAAGATTCCAGGGACTCCGTACAGAAGCGGCTGGACTGTCTGGGTTGGTAGAAGGTACAGATGCCTCGAACTTTCGAGGCCCAGGTTGAACCCCGATAATCCTGGTGATGTTGCAGATAACCATTTACTACCTCAGTCCAATGTGACTGAGAGGGTTGATGTCTCCAAGGTCACTCGCAGTACTGATAAATCTGAGTTCATAAAAACCTTGGGTGATTAACCTATTAGCGAAGTCACTGGTTATCATTCATCAAGACTTTCAAAATTTAACACTCGTAAAAATGATATGTCTCTGTATACGAGGAAAATAATTTCAGAGTTCACCACTAGCAAAAGTCTTCGTCTCTGAATAAATACTGGCAAAAAAAACACAAGTCCCTTCTCATGAAACTATGACCAAATTTAAAGTTCACCACTGGCGAAGGTACAAGTCTTTGAATGAACATGGACGAAAAACACAAGTCCATCCACATGAATAAATTTATAGTCTATCACTGGCAAGGTATCCAACTCTTTGAATAAACACAGGTGAGATCCTAAATTTATGTTTTAAAGACGTTGAATGAAGTTAGAGTTCATCACCGGCAAAGTTTATAAGTCCTTGAACCAGTACCAGCAAAGTCACAAATTTATGCTTACGGGAACTTAAAGCACATTCAGAGATCATCACTAGCAAAGTTTATAAATCACTGTTTATTAGAGGAATGAGTCTCTTAACACCCGCAAGTATTGCAGGTTCAATTTATGAAGAATTCGTTCCTTAACATACGTAAATAATACAAGTCCAATTATGAGTTTAACACACGTAAATAATACAAGTCCATTTCATGAATAATTGGAAAAATTCCAATCTCGAACACCCGTAAATATTGTAAGTTCAATTATGAAGACTTAGAAAATGTTCTTTAACACTCGAAATATTGCAAGTCCACTTGAGAATACTTGGAAGAATTCGTTCTCCCACACTCGAAGAAAATACAAGTTCACTTTATGAATACTTAGAAAATTACAGAGTTCCTCGTCGGGACTATCACTACACGACTATAGTAGCAGCGAGAGTGTCCACGCTGACTACTCAGCTGTAACTGAGTGAACAGGCTACAGTGGGTCCTCCTTTTATTCGATCCGGGACGTCTAAGTCACAATAGGGCTTGACTGAATATCTCCTGAATCCCTCGATGGATTTACTTGAAACTCGGGCATTGCGACGTTCAGGTGATCCCAAACAAGATGACATATCGCTCAAGCCGCTAGCGTAATTATTACGGGAGTTACAAAATTTTCCCCGTCGAACAATCTGGAAGATGTGACGTGAAATCTAGAATATACGAGTCCAGGCTGGGAACACGTGATGGGACGGGACGGTAAAACAAACCAGGCGTGCTCAGAACATCACGCGCGATAATTAAATGTCATTTATACTCAAAAAATACTCATGTACAGGTCGTAACCGGTACATTATATCTCAGAAACTCAAGATATTACAGACCTGAAAAAAGGTATTTGGGATCAATTTTAAAAATAAAGGAACATGTACTTTTTGTTTTTGGAAAATCCAGATAGTGGAGGGTTGAAAGGGGGGTGAATTTTTAAAATGAGTGCATCTATATCTCAAAACTTTCAAACTTTATAGATGTAAAAGTTGGTACTTAGAATCTACTTTCAAAATAAAGAAACACGTATTTTTTGTTTTCGGAAAATCCCAATAGGAGGGATGAAAAGGGGTGAAAAATGGTTGAATGCCTTTAATAAGGATCCTTATATCTCAGAAACTGAATATGTTACAGACCTGAAAATCGGTAAAGTTACTTGAGATCTCCTTTATAAATAAAGAAACATGTACTTTTTGTTTTTGGAAAATCCAAATAGTGGAGGGTTGAAAGGGGGGTAAATTTTTAAAATGAGTGTATCTATATCTCAAAACTTTCAAACTTTACAGATGTAAAAGTTGGTACTTGGAATCTACTTTCAAAATAAAGAAACACGTATTTTTTGTTTTCGGAAAATCCCAATAGGAGGGGTGAAAAGGGGTGAAAAATGGTTGAATGTCTTTAATAAGGATCCTTATATCTCAGAAACTGAAGATGTTACAGACCTGAAAATCGGTATTTTGGATCTCCTTTATAAATAAAGAAACATGCACTTTTTGTTTTTGGAAAATCCAAATAGTGGTGGGTTGAAATAGGGGTGAATTTTTAAAATAAGTGTAAGTATATCTCAAAACTTTAAAAGTTTACAGATGTAAAAATTGGTACTTAGAATCTCTTTTCAAAATACATAAACACGCATTTTTTGTTTTCGGAAAATCCCATGAAAGGGGGGGGGTTAAAGGGGGGAAAGCGGTTGAACACCGTTTATGAGGAGACTTATATCTCAAAAACTGAACATGTTACAGTCAAGAAAATTTAAATTTGGTACATCCTTTAAAAATAAAGGAACACATATTTTTTGTTTTCGGGAAATCCAAATAACGGGGGTGAAAAGGGGGAGAGAATTTTAGAATGAGAGTATCTCTATCTCAAAACTGTAAACGTTTACAGACGTAGAAATTGGTACTTAGAATCCCCTTTCAACATAAAGAAACACGTATTTTTTTGTTTTCAGAAAATCCCAATAGGAGGGTTGAAAAGGAGTCAAAAATTGGTTATATGCCTTTAATGAGGATACTTATTGTACCGGTAAAAGAGCCCGACTCTCAGATTATATTTTAAAGTAAGCAAGTATATAGTTCTCAGGGCAAAAACTGGGTGACTAGTAGCTAGGGCTCGGTACAGGAGGTAGGGTCCTATCTACAAGAAAACTTTGACTTTGACTGAACATGAGTTTATTCATATAAGACATAAAATTGCACATCACCTCCAGGTAGATATAAGTTGTCTTCCACATAGTCCTATAATATGGCTCGGATTCTCCAGTTCACCAAGCCGGACAGGTTGGATCACGCTCCAGAAGATTCCAGGGACTCCGTACAGAAGCGGCTGGACTGTCTGGGTTGGTAGAAGGTAGAGATGCCTCGAACTTTCGAGGCCCAGGTTGAACCCCGATAATCCTGGTGATGTTGCAGATAACCATTTACTACCTCAGTCCAATGTGACTGAGAGGGTTGATGTCTCCAAGGTCACTCGCAGTACTGATAAATCTGAGTTCATAAAAACCTTGGGTGATTAACCTATTAGCGAAGTCACTGGTTATCATTCATCAAGACTTTCAAAATTTAACACTCGTAAAAATGATATGTCTCTGTATACGAGGAAAATAATTTCAGAGTTCACCACTAGCAAAAGTCTTCGTCTCTGAATAAATACTGGCAAAAAAAAACACAAGTCCCTTCTCATGAAACTATGACCAAATTTAAAGTTCACCACTGGCGAAGGTACAAGTCTTTGAATGAACATGGACGAAAAACACAAGTCCATCCACATGAATAAATTTATAGTCTATCACTGGCAAGGTATCCAACTCTTTGAATAAACACAGGTGAGATCAAAATTTATGTTTTAAAGACGTTGAATGAAGTTAGAGTTCATCACCGGCAAAGTTTATAAGTCCTTGAACCAGTACCAGCAAAATCACAAATTTATGCTTACGGGAACTTAAAGCACATTCAGAGATCATCACTAGCAAAGTTTATAAATCACTGTTTATTAGAGGAATGAGTCTCTTAACACCCGCAAGTATTGCAGGTTCAATTTATGAAGAATTCGTTCCTTAACATACGTAAATAATACAAGTCCAATTATGAGTTTAACACACGTAAATAATACAAGTCCATTTCATGAATAATTGGAAAAATTCCAATCTCGAACACCCGTAAATATTGTAAGTTCAATTATGAAGACTTAGAAAATGTTCTTTAACACTCGAAATATTGCAAGTCCACTTGAGAATACTTGGAAGAATTCGTTCTCCCACACTCGAAGAAAATACAAGTTCACTTTATGAATACTTAGAAAATTACAGAGTTCCTCGTCGGGACTATCACTACACGACTATAGTAGCAGCGAGAGTGTCCACGCTGACTACTCAGCTGTAACTGAGTGAACAGGCTACAGTGGGTCCTCCTTTTATTCGATCCGGGACGTCTAAGTCACAATAGGGCTTGACTGAATATCTCCTGAATCCCTCGATGGATTTACTTGAAACTCGGGCATTGCGACGTTCAGGTGATCCCAAACAAGATGACATATCGCTCAAGCCGCTAGCGTAATTATTACGGGAGTTACAAAATTTTCCCCGTCGAACAATCTGGAAGATGTGACGTGGAATCTAGAATATACGAGTCCAGGCTGGGAACACGTGATGGGACGGGACGGTAAAACAAACCAGGCGTGCTCAGAACATCACGCGCGATAATTAAATGTCATTTATACTCAAAAAATACTCATGTACAGGTCGTAACCGGTACATTATATCTCAGAAACTCAAGATATTACAGACCTGAAAAAAGGTATTTGGGATCAATTTTAAAAATAAAGGAACATGTACTTTTTGTTTTTGGAAAATCCAAATAGTGGAGGGTTGAAAGGGGGGTGAATTTTTAAAATGAGTGCATCTATATCTCAAAACTTTCAAACTTTATAGATGTAAAAGTTGGTACTTAGAATCTACTTTCAAAATAAAGAAACACGTATTTTTTGTTTTCGGAAAATCCCAATAGGAGGGATGAAAAGGGGTGAAAAATGGTTGAATGCCTTTAATAAGGATCCTTATATCTCAGAAACTGAATATGTTACAGACCTGAAAATCGGTAAAGTTACTTGAGATCTCCTTTATAAATAAAGAAACATGTACTTTTTGTTTTTGGAAAATCCAAATAGTGGAGGGTTGAAAGGGGGGTGAATTTTTAAAATGAGTGTATCTATATCTCAAAACTTTCAAACTTTACAGATGTAAAAGTTGGTACTTGGATTCTACTTTCAAAATAAAGAAACACGTATTTTTTGTTTTCGGAAAATCCCAATAGGAGGGGTGAAAAGGGGTGAAAAATGGTTGAATGTCTTTAATAAGGATCCTTATATCTCAGAAACTGAAGATGTTACAGACCTGAAAATCGGTATTTTGGATCTCCTTTATAAATAAAGAAACATGCACTTTTTGTTTTTGGAAAATCCAAATAGTGGTGGGTTGAAATAGGGGTGAATTTTTAAAATAAGTGTAAGTATATCTCAAAACTTTAAAAGTTTACAGATGTAAAAATTGGCACTTAGAATCTCTTTTCAAAATACATAAACACGCATTTTTTGTTTTCGGAAAATCCCATGAAAGGGGGGGGGTTAAAGGGGGGGAAAGCGGTTGAACACCGTTTATGAGGAGACTTATATCTCAAAAACTGAACATGTTACAGTCAAGAAAATTTAAATTTGGTACATCCTTTAAAAATAAAGGAACACATATTTTTTTATTTTCGGAAAATCCAAATAACGGGGGTGAAAAGGGGGAGAGAATTTTAGAATGAGAGTATCTCTATCTCAAAACTGTAAACGTTTACAGACGTAGAAATTGGTACTTAGAATCCCCTTTCAACATAAAGAAACACGTATTTTTTTGTTTTCAGAAAATCCCAATAGGAGGGTTGAAAAGGAGTCAAAAATTGGTTATATGCCTTTAATGAGGATACTTATTGTACCGGTAAAAGAGCCCGACTCTCAGATTATATTTTAAAGTAAGCAAGTATATAGTTCTCAGGGCAAAAACTGGGTGACTAGTAGCTAGGGCTCGGTACAGGAGGTAGGGTCCTATCTACAAGAAAACTTTGACTTTGACTGAACATGAGTTTATTCATATAAGACATAAAATTGCACATCACCTCCAGGTAGATATAAGTTGTCTTCCACATAGTCCTATAATATGGCTCGGATTCTCCAGTTCACCAAACCGGACAGGTTGGATCACGCTCCAGAAGATTCCAGGGACTCCGTACAGAAGCGGCTGGACTGTCTGGGTTGGTAGAAGGTACAGATGCCTCGAACTTTCGAGGCCCAGGTTGAACCCCGATAATCCTGGTGATGTTGCAGATAACCATTTACTACCTCAGTCCAATGTGACTGAGAGGGTTGATGTCTCCAAGGTCACTCGCAGTACTGATAAATCTGAGTTCATAAAAACCTTGGGTGATTAACCTATTAGCGAAGTCACTGGTTATCATTCATCAAGACTTTCAAAATTTAACACTCGTAAAAATGATATGTCTCTGTATACGAGGAAAATAATTTCAGAGTTCACCACTAGCAAAAGTCTTCGTCTCTGAATAAATACTGGCAAAAAAAACACAAGTCCCTTCTCATGAAACTATGACCAAATTTAAAGTTCACCACTGGCGAAGGTACAAGTCTTTGAATGAACATGGACGAAAAACACAAGTCCATCCACATGAATAAATTTATAGTCTATCACTGGCAAGGTATCCAACTCTTTGAATAAACACAGGTGAGATCCTAAATTTATGTTTTAAAGACGTTGAATGAAGTTAGAGTTCATCACCGGCAAAGTTTATAAGTCCTTGAACCAGTACCAGCAAAGTCACAAATTTATGCTTACGGGAACTTAAAGCACATTCAGAGATCATCACTAGCAAAGTTTATAAATCACTGTTTATTAGAGGAATGAGTCTCTTAACACCCGCAAGTATTGCAGGTTCAATTTATGAAGAATTCGTTCCTTAACATACGTAAATAATACAAGTCCAATTATGAGTTTAACACACGTAAATAATACAAGTCCATTTCATGAATAATTGGAAAAATTCCAATCTCGAACACCCGTAAATATTGTAAGTTCAATTATGAAGACTTAGAAAATGTTCTTTAACACTCGAAATATTGCAAGTCCACTTGAGAATACTTGGAAGAATTCGTTCTCCCACACTCGAAGAAAATACAAGTTCACTTTATGAATACTTAGAAAATTACAGAGTTCCTCGTCGGGACTATCACTACACGACTATAGTAGCAGCGAGAGTGTCCACGCTGACTACTCAGCTGTAACTGAGTGAACAGGCTACAGTGGGTCCTCCTTTTATTCGATCCGGGACGTCTAAGTCACAATAGGGCTTGACTGAATATCTCCTGAATCCCTCGATGGATTTACTTGAAACTCGGGCATTGCGACGTTCAGGTGATCCCAAACAAGATGACATATCGCTCAAGCCGCTAGCGTAATTATTACGGGAGTTACAAAATTTTCCCCGTCGAACAATCTGGAAGATGTGACGTGAAATCTAGAATATACGAGTCCAGGCTGGGAACACGTGATGGGACGGGACGGTAAAACAAACCAGGCGTGCTCAGAACATCACGCGCGATAATTAAATGTCATTTATACTCAAAAAATACTCATGTACAGGTCGTAACCGGTACATTATATCTCAGAAACTCAAGATATTACAGACCTGAAAAAAGGTATTTGGGATCAATTTTAAAAATAAAGGAACATGTACTTTTTGTTTTTGGAAAATCCAAATAGTGGAGGGTTGAAAGGGGGGTGAATTTTTAAAATGAGTGCATCTATATCTCAAAACTTTCAAACATTATAGATGTAAAAGTTGGTACTTAGAATCTACTTTCAAAATAAAGAAACACGTATTTTTTGTTTTCGGAAAATCCCAATAGGAGGGATGAAAAGGGGTGAAAAATGGTTGAATGCCTTTAATAAGGATCCTTATATCTCAGAAACTGAATATGTTACAGACCTGAAAATCGGTAAAGTTACTTGAGATCTCCTTTATAAATAAAGAAACATGTACTTTTTGTTTTTGGAAAATCCAAATAGTGGAGGGTTGAAAGGGGGGTAAATTTTTAAAATGAGTGTATCTATATCTCAAAACTTTCAAACTTTACAGATGTAAAAGTTGGTACTTGGAATCTACTTTCAAAATAAAGAAACACGTATTTTTTGTTTTCGGAAAATCCCAATAGGAGGGGTGAAAAGGGGTGAAAAATGGTTGAATGTCTTTAATAAGGATCCTTATATCTCAGAAACTGAAGATGTTACAGACCTGAAAATCGGTATTTTGGATCTCCTTTATAAATAAAGAAACATGCACTTTTTGTTTTTGGAAAATCCAAATAGTGGTGGGTTGAAATAGGGGTGAATTTTTAAAATAAGTGTAAGTATATCTCAAAACTTTAAAAGTTTACAGATGTAAAAATTGGTACTTAGAATCTCTTTTCAAAATACATAAACACGCATTTTTTGTTTTCGGAAAATCCCATGAAAGGGGGGGGGTTAAAGGGGGGAAAGCGGTTGAACACCGTTTATGAGGAGACTTATATCTCAAAAACTGAACATGTTACAGTCAAGAAAATTTAAATTTGGTACATCCTTTAAAAATAAAGGAACACATATTTTTTGTTTTCGGGAAATCCAAATAACGGGGGTGAAAAGGGGGAGAGAATTTTAGAATGAGAGTATCTCTATCTCAAAACTGTAAACGTTTACAGACGTAGAAATTGGTACTTAGAATCCCCTTTCAACATAAAGAAACACGTATTTTTTTGTTTTCAGAAAATCCCAATAGGAGGGTTGAAAAGGAGTCAAAAATTGGTTATATGCCTTTAATGAGGATACTTATTGTACCGGTAAAAGAGCCCGACTCTCAGATTATATTTTAAAGTAAGCAAGTATATAGTTCTCAGGGCAAAAACTGGGTGACTAGTAGCTAGGGCTCGGTACAGGAGGTAGGGTCCTATCTACAAGAAAACTTTGACTTTGACTGAACATGAGTTTATTCATATAAGACATAAAATTGCACATCACCTCCAGGTAGATATAAGTTGTCTTCCACATAGTCCTATAATATGGCTCGGATTCTCCAGTTCACCAAGCCGGACAGGTTGGATCACGCTCCAGAAGATTCCAGGGACTCCGTACAGAAGCGGCTGGACTGTCTGGGTTGGTAGAAGGTAGAGATGCCTCGAACTTTCGAGGCCCAGGTTGAACCCCGATAATCCTGGTGATGTTGCAGATAACCATTTACTACCTCAGTCCAATGTGACTGAGAGGGTTGATGTCTCCAAGGTCACTCGCAGTACTGATAAATCTGAGTTCATAAAAACCTTGGGTGATTAACCTATTAGCGAAGTCACTGGTTATCATTCATCAAGACTTTCAAAATTTAACACTCGTAAAAATGATATGTCTCTGTATACGAGGAAAATAATTTCAGAGTTCACCACTAGCAAAAGTCTTCGTCTCTGAATAAATACTGGCAAAAAAAAACACAAGTCCCTTCTCATGAAACTATGACCAAATTTAAAGTTCACCACTGGCGAAGGTACAAGTCTTTGAATGAACATGGACGAAAAACACAAGTCCATCCACATGAATAAATTTATAGTCTATCACTGGCAAGGTATCCAACTCTTTGAATAAACACAGGTGAGATCAAAATTTATGTTTTAAAGACGTTGAATGAAGTTAGAGTTCATCACCGGCAAAGTTTATAAGTCCTTGAACCAGTACCAGCAAAATCACAAATTTATGCTTACGGGAACTTAAAGCACATTCAGAGATCATCACTAGCAAAGTTTATAAATCACTGTTTATTAGAGGAATGAGTCTCTTAACACCCGCAAGTATTGCAGGTTCAATTTATGAAGAATTCGTTCCTTAACATACGTAAATAATACAAGTCCAATTATGAGTTTAACACACGTAAATAATACAAGTCCATTTCATGAATAATTGGAAAAATTCCAATCTCGAACACCCGTAAATATTGTAAGTTCAATTATGAAGACTTAGAAAATGTTCTTTAACACTCGAAATATTGCAAGTCCACTTGAGAATACTTGGAAGAATTCGTTCTCCCACACTCGAAGAAAATACAAGTTCACTTTATGAATACTTAGAAAATTACAGAGTTCCTCGTCGGGACTATCACTACACGACTATAGTAGCAGCGAGAGTGTCCACGCTGACTACTCAGCTGTAACTGAGTGAACAGGCTACAGTGGGTCCTCCTTTTATTCGATCCGGGACGTCTAAGTCACAATAGGGCTTGACTGAATATCTCCTGAATCCCTCGATGGATTTACTTGAAACTCGGGCATTGCGACGTTCAGGTGATCCCAAACAAGATGACATATCGCTCAAGCCGCTAGCGTAATTATTACGGGAGTTACAAAATTTTCCCCGTCGAACAATCTGGAAGATGTGACGTGGAATCTAGAATATACGAGTCCAGGCTGGGAACACGTGATGGGACGGGACGGTAAAACAAACCAGGCGTGCTCAGAACATCACGCGCGATAATTAAATGTCATTTATACTCAAAAAATACTCATGTACAGGTCGTAACCGGTACATTATATCTCAGAAACTCAAGATATTACAGACCTGAAAAAAGGTATTTGGGATCAATTTTAAAAATAAAGGAACATGTACTTTTTGTTTTTGGAAAATCCAAATAGTGGAGGGTTGAAAGGGGGGTGAATTTTTAAAATGAGTGCATCTATATCTCAAAACTTTCAAACTTTATAGATGTAAAAGTTGGTACTTAGAATCTACTTTCAAAATAAAGAAACACGTATTTTTTGTTTTCGGAAAATCCCAATAGGAGGGATGAAAAGGGGTGAAAAATGGTTGAATGCCTTTAATAAGGATCCTTATATCTCAGAAACTGAATATGTTACAGACCTGAAAATCGGTAAAGTTACTTGAGATCTCCTTTATAAATAAAGAAACATGTACTTTTTGTTTTTGGAAAATCCAAATAGTGGAGGGTTGAAAGGGGGGTGAATTTTTAAAATGAGTGTATCTATATCTCAAAACTTTCAAACTTTACAGATGTAAAAGTTGGTACTTGGAATCTACTTTCAATATAAAGAAACACGTATTTTTTGTTTTCGGAAAATCCCAATAGGAGGGGTGAAAAGGGGTGGAAAATGGTTGAATGTCTTTAATAAGGATCCTTATATCTCAGAAACTGAAGATGTTACAGACCTGAAAATCGGTATTTTGGATCTCCTTTATAAATAAAGAAACATGCACTTTTTGTTTTTGGAAAATCCAAATAGTGGAGGGTTGAAATAGGGGTGAATTTTTAAAATAAGTGTAAGTATATCTCAAAACTTTAAAAGTTTACAGATGTAAAAATTGGTACTTAGAATCTTTTCAAAATACATAAACACGCATTTTTGTTTTCGGAAAATCCCATGAAAGGGGGGGGGGGGTTAAAGGGGGGAAAGCGGTTGAACACCGTTT
The DNA here is from genome assembly GCF_040414725.1 of Anabrus simplex. Classification (NCBI taxonomy): domain Eukaryota; kingdom Metazoa; phylum Arthropoda; class Insecta; order Orthoptera; family Tettigoniidae; genus Anabrus; species Anabrus simplex. Next base: position 184,752,565 of record NC_090267.1, read on the forward strand.
ATGAGGAGACTTATATCTCAAAAACTGAACATGTTACAGTCAAGAAAATTTAAATTTGGTACATCCTTTAAAAATAAAGGAACACATATTTTTTTGTTTTCGGAAAATCCAAATAACGGGGGTGAAAAGGGGGAGAGAATTTTAGAATGAGAGTATCTCTATCTCAAAACTGTAAACGTTTACAGACGTAGAAATTGGTACTTAGAATCCCCTTTCAACATAAAGAAACACGTATTTTTTTGTTTTCAGAAAATCCCAATAGGAGGGTTGAAAAGGAGTCAAAAATTGGTTATATGCCTTTAATGAGGATACTTATTGTACCGGTAAAAGAGCCCGACTCTCAGATTATATTTTAAAGTAAGCAAGTATATAGTTCTCAGGGCAAAAACTGGGTGACTAGTAGCTAGGGCTCGGTACAGGAGGTAGGGTCCTATCTACAAGAAAACTTTGACTTTGACTGAACATGAGTTTATTCATATAAGACATAAAATTGCACATCACCTCCAGGTAGATATAAGTTGTCTTCCACATAGTCCTATAATATGGCTCGGATTCTCCAGTTCACCAAGCCGGACAGGTTGGATCACGCTCCAGAAGATTCCAGGGACTCCGTACAGAAGCGGCTGGACTGTCTGGGTTGGTAGAAGGTAGAGATGCCTCGAACTTTCGAGGCCCAGGTTGAACCCCGATAATCCTGGTGATGTTGCAGATAACCATTTACTACCTCAGTCCAATGTGACTGAGAGGGTTGATGTCTCCAAGGTCACTCGCAGTACCGATAAATCTGAGTTCATAAAAACCTTGGGTGATTAACCTATTAGCGAAGTCACTGGTTATCATTCATCAAGACTTTCAAAATTTAACACTCGTAAAAATGATGTCTCTGTATACGAGGAAAATAATTTCAGAGTTCACCACTAGCAAAAGTCTTCGTCTCTGAATAAATACTGGCAAAAAAAAAACACAAGTCCCTTCTCATGAAACTATGACCAAATTTAAAGTTCACCACTGGCGAAGGTACAAGTCTTTGAATGAACATGGACGAAAAACACAAGTCCACCCACATGAATAAATTTATAGTCTATCACTGGCAAGGTATCCAACTCTTTGAATAAACACAGGTGAGATCCTAAATTTATGTTTTAAAGACGTTGAATGAAGTTAGAGTTCATCACCGGCAAAGTTTATAAGTCCTTGAACCAGTACCAGCAAAATCACAAATTTATGCTTACGGGAACTTAAAGCACATTCAGAGATCATCACTAGCAAAGTTTATAAATCACTGTTTATTAGAGGAATGAGTCTCTTAACACCCGCAAGTATCGCAGGTTCAATTTATGAAGAATTCGTTCCTTAACATACGTAAATAATACAAGTCCAATTATGAGTTTAACACACGTAAATAATACAAGTCCATTTCATGAATAATTGGAAAAATTCCAATCTCGAACACCCGTAAATATTGTAAGTTCAATTATGAAGACTTAGAAAATGTTCTTTAACACTCGAAATATTGCAAGTCCACTTGAGAATACTTGGAAGAATTCGTTCTCCCACACTCGAAGAAAATACAAGTTCACTTAATGAATACTTAGAAAATTACAGAGTTCCTCGTCGGGACTATCACTACACGACTATAGTAGCAGCGAGAGTGTCCACGCTGACTACTCAGCTGTAACTGAGTGAACAGGCTACAGTGGGTCCTCCTTTTATTCGATCCGGGACGTCTAAGTCACAATAGGGCTTGACTGAATATCTCCTGAATCCCTCGATGGATTTACTTGAAACTCGGGCATTGCGACGTTCAGGTGATCCCAAACAAGATAACATATCGCTCAAGCCGCTAGCGTAATTATTACGGGAGTTACAAAATTTTCCCCGTCGAACAATCTGGAAGATGTGACGTGGAATCTAGAATATACGAGTCCAGGCTGGGAACACGTGATGGGACGGGACGGTAAAACAAACCAGGCGTGCTCAGAACATCACGCGCGATAATTAAATGTCATTTATACTCAAAAAATACTCATGTACAGGTCGTAACCGGTACATTATATCTCAGAAACTCAAGATATTACAGACCTGAAAAAATGTATTTGGGATCAATTTTAAAAATAAAGGAACATGTACTTTTTGTTTTTGGAAAATCCAAATAGTGGAGGGTTGAAAGGGGGGTGAATTTTTAAAATGAGTGCATCCATATCTCAAAACTTTCAAACTTTATAGATGTAAAAGTTGGTACTTAGAATCTACTTTCAAAATAAAGAAACACGTATTTTTTGTTTTCGGAAAATCCCAATAGGAGGGATGAAAAGGGGTGAAAAATGGTTGAATGCCTTTAATAAGGATCCTTATATCTCAGAAACTGAATATGTTACAGACCTGAAAATCGGTAAAGTTACTTGAGATCACCTTTATAAATAAAGAAACATGTACTTTTTGTTTTTGGAAAATCCAAATAGTGGAGGGTTGAAAGGGGGGTGAATTTTTAAAATGAGTGTATCTATATCTCAAAACTTTCAAACTTTACAGATGTAAAAGTTGGTACTTGGAATCTACTTTCAAAATAAAGAAACACATATTTTTTGTTTTCGGAAAATCCCAATAGGAGGGGTGAAAAGGGGTGAAAAATGGTTGAATGTCTTTAATAAGGATCCTTATATCTCAGAAACTGAAGATGTTACAGACCTGAAAATCGGTATTTTGGATCTCCTTTATAAATAAAGAAACATGCACTTTTTGTTTTTGGAAAATCCAAATAGTGGAGGGATGAAATAGGGGTGAATTTTTAAAATAAGTGTAAGTATATCTCAAAACTTTAAAAGTTTACAGATGTAAAAATTGGTACTTAGAATCTCTTTTCAAAATACATAAACACGCATTTTTTGTTTTCGGAAAATCCCATGAAAGGGGGGGGGGTTAAAGGGGGGAAAGCGGTTGAACACCGTTTATGAGGAGACTTATATCTCAAAAACTGAACATGTTACAGTCAAGAAAATTTAAATTTGGTACATCCTTTAAAAATAAAGGAACACATATTTTTTTGTTTTCGGAAAATCCAAATAACGGGGGTGAAAAGGGGGAGAGAATTTTAGAATGAGAGTATCTCTATCTCAAAACTGTAAACGTTTACAGACGTAGAAATTGGTACTTAGAATCCCCTTTCAACATAAAGAAACACGTATTTTTTTGTTTTCAGAAAATCCCAATAGGAGGGTTGAAAAGGAGTCAAAAATTGGTTATATGCCTTTAATGAGGATACTTATTGTACCGGTAAAAGAGCCCGACTCTCAGATTATATTTTAAAGTAAGCAAGTATATAGTTCTCAGGGCAAAAACTGGGTGACTAGTAGCTAGGGCTCGGTACAGGAGGTAGGGTCCTATCTACAAGAAAACTTTGACTTTGACTGAACATGAGTTTATTCATATAAGACATAAAATTGCACATCACCTCCAGGTAGATATAAGTTGTCTTCCACATAGTCCTATAATATGGCTCGGATTCTCCAGTTCACCAAACCGGACAGGTTGGATCACGCTCCAGAAGATTCCAGGGACTCCGTACAGAAGCGGCTGGACTGTCTGGGTTGGTAGAAGGTAGAGATGCCTCGAACTTTCGAGGCCCAGGTTGAACCCCGATAATCCTGGTGATGTTGCAGATAACCATTTACTACCTCAGTCCAATGTGACTGAGAGGGTTGATGTCTCCAAGGTCACTCGCAGTACTGATAAATCTGAGTTCATAAAAACCTTGGGTGATTAACCTATTAGCGAAGTCACTGGTTATCATTCATCAAGACTTTCAAAATTTAACACTCGTAAAAATGATATGTCTCTGTATACGAGGAAAATAATTTCAGAGTTCACCACTAGCAAAAGTCTTCGTCTCTGAATAAATACTGGCAAAAAAAAACACAAGTCCCTTCTCATGAAACTATGACCAAATTTAAAGTTCACCACTGGCGAAGGTACAAGTCTTTGAATGAACATGGACGACAAACACAAGTCCATCCACATGAATAAATTTATAGTCTATCACTGGCAAGGTATCCAACTCTTTGAATAAACACAGGTGAGATCCTAAATTTATGTTTTAAAGACGTTGAATGAAGTTAGAGTTCATCACCGGCAAAGTTTATAAGTCCTTGAACCAGTACCAGCAAAATCACAAATTTATGCTTACGGGAACTTAAAGCACATTCAGAGATCATCACTAGCAAAGTTTATAAATCACTGTTTATTAGAGGAATGAGTCTCTTAACACCCGCAAGTATTGCAGGTTCAATTTATGAAGAATTCGTTCCTTAACATACGTAAATAATACAAGTCCAATTATGAGTTTAACACACGTAAATAATACAAGTCCATTTCATGAATAATTGGAAAAATTCCAATCTCGAACACCCGTAAATATTGTAAGTTCAATTATGAAGACTTAGAAAATGTTCTTTAACACTCGAAATATTGCAAGTCCACTTGAGAATACTTGGAAGAATTCGTTCTCCCACACTCGAAGAAAATACAAGTTCACTTTATGAATACTTAGAAAATTACAGAGTTCCTCGTCGGGACTATCACTACACGACTATAGTAGCAGCGAGAGTGTCCACGCTGACTACTCAGCTGTAACTGAGTGAACAGGCTACAGTGGGTCCTCCTTTTATTCGATCCGGGACGTCTAAGTCACAATAGGGCTTGACTGAATATCTCCTGAATCCCTCGATGGATTTACTTGAAACTCGGGCATTGCGACGTTCAGGTGATCCCAAACAAGATGACATATCGCTCAAGCCGCTAGCGTAATTATTACGGGAGTTACAAAATTTTCCCCGTCGAACAATCTGGAAGATGTGACGTGGAATCTAGAATATACGAGTCCAGGCTGGGAACACGTGATGGGACGGGACGGTAAAACAAACCAGGCGTGCTCAGAACATCACGCGCGATAATTAAATGTCATTTATACTCAAAAAATACTCATGTACAGGTCGTAACCGGTACATTATATCTCAGAAACTCAAGATATTACAGACCTGAAAAAAGGTATTTGGGATCAATTTTAAAAATAAAGGAACATGTACTTTTTGTTTTTGGAAAATCCAAATAGTGGAGGGTTGAAAGGGGGGTAAATTTTTAAAATGAGTGTATCTATATCTCAAAACTTTCAAACTTTACAGATGTAAAAACTGGTACTTAGAATCTACTTTCAAAATAAAGAAAAATGTATTTTTTTGTTTCCGGAAAATCCCAATAGGAGGGGTGAAAAGGGATGAAAAATGGTTGAATGCCTTTAATAAGGATCCTTATATCTCAGAAACTGAAGATGTTACAGACCTGAAAATCGGTATTTGGGATATCCTTTATAAATAAAGAAACATGTATTTTTGTTTTTAGAATATCCAAATAGTGTGGGGTTGAAAGGGGGGTGAATTTTTTAAATGAGTGTATCTATATCTCAAAACTTTAAGAGTTTACAGATGTAAAAATTGGTACTTAGAATCTCCTTTCAAAATAAAGAAACACCTGATTTTTCGTTTTCGGAAAGTCCCAAGAAGGGGGTGAAAAGAGGGGGATGGCTTGAACAGCTTTCATGAGGAGACTTATATCTCAAAAACTGAAGAGGTTACAGCCATGAAAATTTTAATTTAGAACCTCCTTTAAAAATAAAGGAAAACGTACATTTTTGTTTTTGGAAAATCCAAATAACGGGGGGCTGAATTTTTAAAATTAATGTATCTATATCGCGAAACTGTGAAAGTTTACAGACGTAGAAATTGGTATTTAGAATCTCTTTTCAAAATAAAGAAACACGTATTTTTTGTTTTCGGAAAATCCCAGTTGTAGGGGTGAAAAGGAGTGAAAAATGGGTTGAATGCCTTTAATGAGGATACTTATATCTCAGAAACTGAAGATATTACAGACCTGAAAAAAGGTATTTGGGATCTCCTTTAAAAATAAAGAAACATGTACTTTTTGTTTTTGGAAAATCCAAATAGTGGAGGGTTGAAGGGGGGGGGGGCTGAATTTTTAAAATGAGTGTAACTTTATCTCAAAACTTTCTAACTTTACGCATGTAAAAATTGGTACTTACAATCTACTTTCAAAATAAAGAAGCTCGTATTTTTTTGTTTTCGGAAAATCCCAATAGGAGGGGTGAAAAGAGGTGAAAATGGTTGAATGCCTTTAATAAGGATCCTTATATCTCAGAAACTGAATATGTTACAGACCTCAAAATCGGTATTTGAGACCTTCTTTATAAATAAAGAAACATGTATTTTTTGTTTTTAGAAAATCCAAATACTGGGGGGTGAAAGGGGGGGGTATTTAGAAATTAGTGTATCTATATCTCAAAACTTCAAAAGTTTGCAGATGTAAAAATTGATATTTAGAATCTCCTTTAAAAATAAAAGAACACGTATTTTTTGTTTTCTGTATATCCCAATAGGAGGGGTGAAAAGTGTGAATAAGGGGTTGAATGTCTTTAATGAGGATACTTATATCTCAGAAACTGAAGATATTACAGACAAGACAGTTAGTATACGGAATCGCCTTTAAAAATACAGAAACATTTATTTTTTTGTTTTTGGAAAATCTAATTAATGCTGGTTAAACAGGAGTGTAAAATTGGGGTGTATTTTTAGAAAGACTGTATATAAAGTATATCTCAGAAACGTAAAATGTTACAGGCGTAAAAAGTGGTATTTGAAATCTCCTGTTAAAGTAAAGAAACAGGTATTCCCGGAAAATCCATGAAGGAGGGGGGAGGTTAGAAATTGAAAAATTAATTGAATTAATTGTATGAGGATACTTACATCTAATATAACAGACGTGAACATTGGTATTTAGATCTTCTTTAAAAACAAAACGACGCGTTTTGGGTGGGGGGAGGCAGGAACCATCTTCGGGGGCAGGTGTGAAAAGGAGTTGAATTCGTTTCATGAGGACCCATATCTCAAAATCTGAAGATAATCGGTGTTTAGAAGATCCTTTACTATTAAAGAAACAACTGTTTTGCCGGAAAATTCACTTGGGGGGGGGGGGGTGATCGTAAGTGAAAAAAGTGAATTATTTTTATGGGAATACTTATATCTCAAAACTGAAGGTAACACACGTGAACATTGGTATTTGGAATCGCCTTTAAACATAAAGAAACACGCCTTCAATATGGGGGGGGGTGGCGGGTGTAAATCAACTTAACCGCGATGGGGTGAAAACGGAGGTAAGACCAATTGATTTTACTGTTCCTAATATACTTATAAGGAGCCTCCGTGGCTCTGGCGGCAGCGCGCTGGCCTCTCACCGCTGGGTTTCGTGGTTCAAATCCCGGTCACTCCATGTGAGATTTGTGCTGGACAAAGCGGAGGCGGGATAGTTTTTTCTCCGGGTACTCCGGTTTTCCCCGTCATCATTCATTCCAGCTACACTCTCCAATATCATTTCATTTAATATGTCATTCATTAATCATTGCCTCAGAGGAGTGCGACAGGCTTCGGCAGCCGGCACAATTCCTATCCTCACCGCTAGCTGGGGGCTTATTCATTTCATTCCTGACCCGGTTGAATGACTGGAAACTGGATGTGGATTTTCAATGTACTTATTCTGATCATAATCCGATCATTTTTAATCTTTCCTGGGTTCGTTTTCAAGAGCCATCTTTTCCTTTGGAGAACCTTCTTAGATTACAGTAGATTCTTCTGGCATAAATATAAAAATTTAAACACATTTGAAATAAACGATAGGTATAAGATTGACCGTGCAATTGTCCACTTCTATAATAAGGTCAATAATACACGGAAGTATGTCATTCGTATCGCCAGAATTCCTGCGCACTTGCCTACGGGCGAAAATGGTGCTCGTCATACTGTCATCCATGACAAAGGCAGCAGATGTAGTTTACCGCCAAGTAGAGGTCTTGCATCTTGCTGTTGGGTCCAGAACATTAATAATAATAATAATAATAATAATAATAATAATAATAATAATAATAATAATAATAATAATAATAATACCTAAATTCAACTAATTTCACCCACCATAATAATAATAATAATAATAATATTCTGGACCGTCGTCAAAATGTTCGGATCGTACTGCAAACGTGTCCTGGACGGGTAATGAAAGACTACGATTGCAGTCCGGCCGCCTGTTCAATACCGCCAAGGCACCCAAGACGACACCACGCCGGATCTCCTCAAGGATTTGATCCACATTAAAAATGCTTATAGGAAAACATGGCAAAGATTTAGGGACCCAACTACCGGGTGGAATACCTGGACCTAGCCCGGGAAGTACGAAGTCGATTGTTGGAAAAAAGATTGAAAAATGGGAGGAACGTTGCCGTAATCTCTCAGAAAACGAGTCAGATCGCGAATATCGGCGGGTTATATATAAAACGATAAGCATTCAATTATAAATTTCAGTGTAATACCGTAGCGAAGCACGGGTATCTTGCTAGTGATATGATAAAACTTTATGAACACGTTGAAATCTGGTTAAGTGTCTTATTCATAAGGGAATGCAGCACTGAAAAATAATCTGAGCACTGTTAGCAGCATAGTGTTTCTTATCTTGAATTTGTACTATGCACGTCGAAAGGTGGTTTTCAATATACATGTAGGTCCTAGGATGGTATGTAGGACCGAGGTTCCTCAGTTCAAGCAGAACGTGAAACCTAGAGAAAAATGGGAATTGATATACTATAAAGGACGAGTCGTATGGAGCAATAGTATACAGAGTTATAGTGTGAGACTCACCTTGCTGCAGCGTGGCAAGAAGCTTAAACTATGGAGAGGAGTTGACAACTGGAGCTGGTTATGGGAAGGAGAGGGGAGGAAGGGAAGGGAGGAGCTTGGAGAGGAACCACCTACGGGGGAGGTGTTGGGGTGGGTCTGGAGGGCAATGTGGTGGGGACGTATAACGAGGTAGCGTGTTATGTAATGCGTGGAATAGTGACCGCATTCTCGAAAACTTAGTACCTTTAAGAACCATGATAAGAAAGTCGCAAAAAACCTTGGGTTCCTCAGAAATTCGGTTTAGGTTTAAAATGGGGTTGAAAAACTGATCAAGTTTTATGAAGCAATTCTCTGTGACATCTAGGAGAGGGCCCTTCTCTAAGATCGTGAGAATCTCTAAGTCTTGTTCCATAGTGGTAAAATTATTATTCACGTCATATTAAATTCACCCTCGAGTCGGAATCCAACAAACAAATTAACTTCCTAGACTTATGATAAGCAGGCTCGCATCCTTCTTAACGTTCATTATATATAGAAAAACCCACACAAACTGCTACAACCATAAGACAAGATTCTACACATCCTTACACACAACAATGTGCTACTTATAACAGCATGGTTAATCGCGCATTTAAAATACAAATGTTAAAGACAAATTTAAAGAAAGAATTAGATATGATCCGTTCCACTGCCAAACTGAATGGATATAATACTGTTTTATAGAAAGAATAATTAATAAATTCAAACATCGAATAAATACAACGTTAGAAAAAGATAAACCCAACCCTATTACATATTCTACTCTCACTTTCAATGAAAACGTTTACAGTATCACCAACATTGTTAAGAAACACAGTATCAAGATATCCTTTCGTACCAACAATAGGAGCTTGGATAAAATGCATACTTCCAACACAATAAACAAAAGTAACACCTTCTTGAGATCAAGAGGATACCGGTTTAGTTGTAATAACTGCAATTCCACGTACATAGGGCAGACCGGAAGAAACTTCAAAATTCGGTACATGGAACACCTCAATGCTGTTAAATACAATAGGTTTTCGGCAGTGGACCAGCATATGCATGACGTGAATCATAATTTTACCACCGTTGTTACGGTTCAAATCCCGTTACAAGATAATATCTGTATTATTATTATTATTATTATTATTATTATTATTATTATTATTGTTATTATGTCCGTATTATTATTATTTTATCTGTGAGATTACTATTATTTTCTTATAATTATTATTCAATCCGATTATGCATTGCTTGTCACTTGCGTATTTGTAATTGATTATATGCATATATACGTATATGTAGATTAACATTAAATACACCGAGCTCGATAGCTGCAGTCGCTTAAGTGCGGCCAGTATCCAGTATTCGGGAGATATTAGGTTCGAACCCCACTGTCGGCAGCCCTGAAAATGGTTTTCTGTGGTTTCCCATTTTCACACCAGGCAAATGCTGGGGCTGTACCTTAATTAAGGCCACGGCCGCTTCCTTCCCACTCCTAGCCGTTTCCTGTCCCATCGTCGCCATAAGACCTGTCTGTGTCGGTGCGACGTAAAGCAACTAGCAAAAAAAACATTAAATACCTGTACAGTGAGAGTTTCGATATATCAGATGTGGATGTGACGTCGTTATATTTTGCACTACTGGCGATTCTGCCAAGTCATTGTCACGTCATGGCTACGTCATCGTGCTCACTTAGCACTGAGCTCTGTTCCTTTGATTTTCTTACGGAGCCCCAGGGGATTTCAGCATTACATGCAATAGTTTGAGGCGTTGTGGGAGTATGTCATTGTTATTTCTGGAGATTACGGTGCTGCGTCAACTAACGTCTATAAAAGGTGGATGCATATTGTAGCGTCAGTCATTAGTTAAACGGGAGCTGAACAGTGAAGAAGTCTACGAGATGAAGAGACCTCAGTCGGTCAGTCAACGAGTGTGAACGAGAGATGGAGAAGACTCAGTGAGCCATTAATCATTGGTCATTGAGAGAGTGAGGCCAAAGGTTGGTCCGTCACTTAGTTGAAGACACGGATGCAAGGGCTTACCATGGAGTCAGAGAGGGATACCACCTACTATGAGGTAATACCATATTGACTTACAAAGAAGTCAGATGATATGGAGAAGAAGCAGTCACAAGGATGTATCACCAAGTTAGGCGTGACACATCTACAGTAAACACCAGATCAAAGGATTACGTCGTAATTACACTCGAAGTGTTGAAGGTACAGTCAAGTGAATCAGTGAGGGAAATATTTCGTATAAATTGTTAAATGTCCGGTCAAGAAGAATTCAAATTCATGCCTAGTTTCTTTCAGTTGCAATGTCATAATTTCATATTCTCATCTGTTTTATCGCAACAAGACTCACTATTTTTTGATATATTATTTAAAGAATATATATTGTTCTATCAAACGAATTCATAGTTTTATTTCATTGACAGTAAAATATCTTAACCTCAAAATTAATGGGGAAACCGAACGCCAATCTCCTTTTCCCATAACTTATATGTTATGTTGTCAAAAGTAAGCTTATTACCCCACACCCTAGAGATAGTCAAGAGTCTCATTCTATTATTACTGCACTGAGTGGCAGCTGGCGCCCTTCAAATAACGTATCGTCCCCACTCTGGCAAACTAGCGAAACTGACAAACTGAGGAATCTGTAGTTCTGAAGTTCTGGTCTAGATTTTTTTATTTATATATTGTCTACACTCTGACAAAGTCTCACATCTGCAGCTCGTTCTGTATGCCTAACACATAAAACCAATAATTAAATATAAAAATTGATTTGACATGAGTAATCACAACTTCTTTCAGCTCTCCTAACCTTTTGACAATTTGCAGATTCGTTAGTTTGCCAGAGCAGGGACGGTATGTGTAAGTAAGCAGGTAACAAGTAAGTGTGAGTACAAGGTCCGACGAGTGTGTATTTTTTATTTAATGAATGTTAATTTTCATAATTTCCATTTTAAATGCAGATATTCAGATTTTTCAAGTTAAATGCAGTTTTATAATATTTGTAAATTTAGTCAGTAATTTAGGAAAGTCTCACCATGGAACAAGACATAGAGTTTCTCAGGATCTTACAGAAGGGCCCTCTCCTAGATGTCACAGAGGATTGCTTCATACAACTTGATCAGTTTCTCAACCCCATTTTAAACCTAAATGAAATTTCTGAGAAACCGAAGGTTATTTACGACTTTCTTATCATGGTTCTTAAAGGTATTAAGTTTTCGAGAAAGCAGTCAATCTTACATAACACGCTACCTCTCTTACGTCCCCACGACATTGCCCTCCAGGCCCACCCCCAACTCCTCCCCAATAGGCGGTTCCTCTCGAAGCTCCTCCCTTCCATTACTCCCCTCTCCTTCCTATAACCAGCTCCAGTTGTCAACTCCTCTCCATAGAGTAAGCTTCTTGCCACGCTGCAGCAAGGTGAGTCTCACACTATAACGTGCATAGTACCAATTCAAGATAAGAAATACTATGCCGCTAACAGTGCTCAGATTATTTTTCAGTGCTGCATTCCCTTATGAATATGACGCTTAACCAGATTTCAACGTGTTCATCAAATTTTATCATATCATTGCTCGACATTTCAGACAGTGCCTCATGACAACAAAAACTATCACGCCGCCACCGCGTAACAATTTTCATAAATCTTATATAAACTATTTTAAATGTGCACCGTTATACTGAAATGTTTACCTAGCGTGTGTATATTGTTGCTATAAGTGAATTTGTTTTCTTGCTTTGTTTTACGAAAGGCTGATGATGACATTGAAAATATGTCGAAACCGGTACCTTCATAATGTAAATAATAATAAAAATGTTGTAGTATAACTTATGTGCAACAGTTTTGTATGTATTGAAAAGGTGGATTTCCTTACATTAAAATTACTTGTGTGATTCTCAGTTCAATACGGATCAACCATGAATTTTTTAGCTTTAGAGAACAACGAAAGTACAAGAATGCAAAAAATGAGGAGGGCACGAAAGAATACAGGCGAATAAAGAATGAAGTAGATAGAAAGTGCAGGACAAGCTAAGAAAGAATGGCTGAAAGAAACGTGCAAGGATGTTGAAGGTTGTATGGTCCTAGGAAAGGTAGATACTGCATACAGGAAAATCAAGGAAAACTTTGGAGAACGGAAAACTAGGTGTACGCATATAAAAAGCTCAGATGGAAAACCACTTTTAGGGAAATAAGGCAAGTCAGAATGATGGCAGGAATATATCCAACAATTGAATGAATGGCAAGGAGTAGATGATAGGGTTCTGGAACAAGAAGAGGCTGTTGATGCTGATGACATGGGAGACCCAATTTTGAGGTCAGAATTCGGTAGAGCTTTGAGAATCCTAGCCGACTCCGCGATGTAGGGGTAGCGTGCCTGCCTCTTACCCGGAGGCCCCGGATTCGATTTTCGGCCAGGTCAGGTATTTTTACCTGCATCTGAGGGCTGGTTCGAGGTCCAATCATACTACGTGATTACAATTTAGGATCTATCTGACGGTGAGATGGAGGCCCCGGTATAGAAAGCCAAGAACAACGGCCGAGAGGATCCGTCGTGCTGACCACACGACACCTCGTAATCTGCAGGCCTTCGGGATGAGCAGCGGTCGCTTGGTAGGCCATGGCCCTTCGGGGATGTTGTGCCATGTGGTCTGGGTTTGAGAGACCTAAGTAGGAACAAGGCACTGGGAATTGATGACATACCCTCAGAATTACCGACTTACCTTAGGAGAAACCAGCATGGAGAGGTTATTCCACTTAGTGTATAAGATATATGATACAGGAGAAGTGCCATCCGATTTTTAGCAGAATGTTATTATACCTAGTGTATTCTCAAGAAAGCCGGTGCTGACAAGTGTGAAAACTACCGCGCCTGCAAAATTCTAACACGTATTATTTTCAGAAGAATGGAAAGACAAGTTGCAACTGAGTTGGGAGAAGATCAATTTGGCTTGAGAAGAAATGTGGGAACACGTTAAGCAATCCTGGCTTTACGTCCGATCTTAGAGGTCCGAATTAAGAAAGACCAGTCCACGCATATGGCTTTCGTAGATATGGAGGAGGCATTCGATAATGTTGATTGTACCAAGCTGTTTGAGATTCTGAAGGCGATCGGGATCAGTTACCGAGAAAGGAGAATTATCTACAATCTGTACAAAAATCAGTCTGCAGTGACAAGAATCGAGGGCTTTGAAAAAGAGGCAGCAATGTAGAAAGGAGTGAGGCAATGTTGCAGTTTGTCCCCCCTCACCTTTTCAATGTTTACACAGAACAGGCGATAAAGGAAATCAAAGAGGAATTAGGAAAGCGAATAAAAATCCAAGGAGAGGAAATCTAAATCCTGAGATTTACAGATGATATTGTTATTTTCTAACTCTCCGACTCGTTGGCTGAACGGTCAGCGTACTGGCCTTCGGTTCAGAGGATCCCGGGTTCGATTCTCGGCCGGGTCGGGGATTTTAACCTTAATTGGTTAATTCCAATGGCACGGGGGCTGGGTGTATGTGTTGTCTTCATCATCATTTCATCCTCATCACGACGAGCAGGTCGCCTACGGGCGTCAAATAGAAAGACCTGCACCTGGCGAGCCGAACCCGTCCTGGGATATCCCGGCACTAAAAGCCATACGCCATTTCATTTTTTCTACAAAAGATCTGGAGAAATTGATGAATGTTATGGACAGAGTTTTGGAGAAGGAATACAAGATGAAAATAAGTAAGTCCAAAACAAAGGTAATGGGGTGTGGTGGAACAAAGTCAGGTGATGCAGGAAATATTAGATTAAGAAATGAAGTCTTAAAGGAAGTAGATGAGTATTGTTGTTTGGGTAGTAAAATAAATAATGATGGCAGAAGTAAGGAGGACATAAAATGCAAATTAGCACAAGCAAGGAAGAGCTTTGTTAAGAAAAGACATTTGTTCACCTCGAACTTTGATATAGGAATTAGAAAGATGCTTTTGAAGACTTTCGTCTGGAGCATGACATTGTATGGAAGTGAAACATGCACGATAACTAGCTCAGAAAAAAAGAGAATGGAAGCTTTTGAAATGTTGTGTTACAGAAGAATGCTGCACTTGAGATGGGTAGATAGAATCACGAATGAGGAGATACTGAATCGAATAGGCGAGAGGAGATCGATTTGGTTAAATCTGTCTAGAAGAAGAGGTGGAATGATAGGGCACATATTAAGAAACCCAGGACTTGCACAGTTGGTTTTTGAGGGAAGTGTACGTGGTAAGAACTGTAGGGGCAGACCAAGATACGAATATGACAAACAAATTAGAGCAGATGTAGGACGTAGTAGTTATGTAGAAATGAAAAGGTTAGCACAGGATAGGGTGGCATGGAGGGCTGTATCAAACCAGTCAATGGACTGATGACTCAAACACAACAACATCAACAACAATCACATACCTGAAAAGTCGGAAATAGTACTTGCGTTTATATTATCACCTAATAGACCTTGTCGTTGTCTGAGTCATCAGTCCATAGACTGTTTTGATGCAGCCTTCCACGCCACCCTATCCAGTGCTAACGTTTTCATTTCTACGTAAATATTGCATCCTACATCTGCTCTAATCTGCTTGTCACATTCATACCTTGGTCTACCCCTACCGTTCTTACCACCTAAACTTCCTTCGAAAACCAACTGAAGAAGGCCCGGATGTCGTCAGATGTGTCCTATCATTCTATCTCTTCTTCTCGTCAAATTTAGCCAAATCCATCTCCTCTCCCCAATTCGATTCAGTATCCCTTCATTCGTGATTCGATCTATCCATCTCACCACATTTCAAAAGCTTCTAATCTCTTTCTTTCTGAGCTAGTTATCGTCCATGTTTCACTTCCATACAATGCCACGCTCCACACAAAGGTCTTCAAAAACATCTTTCGAATTCCTATATCAATGTTTGAAGTGAGCAAATTTATTTTCTGAAGAAAGCTCTTCCTTGCTTGTGCTAGTCTGCATTTTATGGCCTCCTTACTTCTGCTATCGTTAGTTATTTTACTACCCAAGTAACAATACTCATCTACTTTTAAGACTTCATTTCCTAATCTAATATTTCCTGCATCACCTGCCTTCGTTCGACTGCACTCCATTACTTTTGTTTTGAACTTATTTATTTTCATCTTGTACTCCTTACCCAAGACTTCGTCCATACCATTCAGCAGCTTCTCAAGATCTTCTGCAGTCTCAGATAAAATAACAATATCATCGGCAAATCTCAAGGTTTTGATTTCCTCTCCTTGGAATGTGATTCCCTTTCCAAATTCCTCTTTGATTTCTTTTACTGCCTGTTCTATATAAACATTGAAAAGGAGGGGGGACAAACTGCAGCCTTGCCTCACTCCTTTCTGAATTGCGGCTTCTTTTTCAAAGCCCTCGATTCTTACCACTGAAGACTGATTTTTCATACAGATTGTAGATAATTCTTCGTTCTCGGCATCTGATCCCAATCACCTTCAGAATCTGAAATAGCATGGTCCAATCAACATTATCGAATGCTTTTTTTAGATCTACGAATAACATGCACGTGGGCTTGTCCTTCTTGATTCGATCCTCTAAGATCAGACGTAAAGTTAGGATTGCTTCACGTGTTCGTACATTTTTTCTGAAGCCAAATTGATCTTCTTCCAACTCAGCTTCAACTTGTTTTTCCATTCTTCTGTAAATAATACGTGTTAAAATTTTGCAGGCATGAGATACTAAATTAATGATGTGGTAGTTTTCATACCTGTCAGCACCGGCTTTCTTGGGAGTAGGTATAACAATATCCTGCCGAAAATCGGATGGGGCTTCTCCTGTCTCATACATCTTACACACTAAATGGAATAACCTTGCCATGCCGGTTTCTCCTAAGGCAGTCAGTAATTCAGAGGGAATGTCATCAATTCCAGGTGCCTTGTTCCTATTTAGGTCACTCATAGCTCTGTCAAACTCTGACCTCAAAATTGGGTCTCCCAACAGCCTCTTCACGTTCCAGGACCAAATTATCTACATCTCCGCCTTGATACAACTGTTGGGTATGTTCCTGCCATCTTTCTGCTTTGTCTTCTTTCCCTAGAAGTGGCTTTCCATCTGAGCTCTTAATATTCATACACTTATATTTTCTTTCTCCAAAGGTTTCCTTGATTTTGCTGTATGCAGCATCTACCTTTCCCAGGACCATACAACCTCCGACATCCTTGCACTTCTCCTTCAGCCATTCTTCCTTAGCTACCTCGCACTTTCTATCCACTTTATTCTTTAATCGCCTGAATTCTTTTCTGCCCTCTTCATTTCTAGTATTCTTGAATTTTCGTCGTTCATCAATCAGGTCTAGTATCTCCTGAGTTATCCACTCATTCTTTGTTCATCTTCTCATCCTTCCTAACATTTCTTTAGCAGCCCTGCTGACTTCATTTTTCATGACTATCCACTCTTCCTCTATTGTGTTTCCTTCAGCCTTTTCATTTAGCCCTTGTGCAACATGTTCCTTGAAACAATCCTTCACACTCTTCTTTCAACTTGTCTAGATCCCATTTTTTTTTTTTTTTTTTTTTTTTGTATTCTTCCCTTTCTTCAACTTCAGATGGCATTTCATGACCAACAAGTTGCGGTCAGAGTCCACGTCTGCTCCTGAGAAAGTTTTGGAATCCAACACCTGATTTCTGAATCTCTGCCTAATCATAATGGAGTCTATTTGATACCTTCCAGTGTCCAGGTCTCATCCACGTATACAGCCGTCGTTTGTGGTGTTTGAGCCAAGTATTGGCAAGGACTAAATTATGATCAGTGCAGAATTCAACCAGCCGACTTCCTCTATCGTTCCTTTGTCCCAATCCAAATTCTCCTACTGTATTACCTTCTCTTCCTTGTCCTACCACTGCATTCCAGTCTCCCATCACAATTAGATTCTGGTCACCTTTTACATATTGTATTAAATCTCCTATCTCTTCATATATTCTTTCGATTTCCTCATCATTCGCTGAACTAGTAGGCATATAGACCTGCACTATTGTGGTGGGCATTTGTTTGGTGTCTATCTTGACGACAATAATTCTTTCACTATGCTGGTCGTAGTAGCTTACCCGCTCCCCTATTTTCTTAGTCATTATTAAACCAACTCCTGTATTTCCCCTGTTTGATTTTGTGTTGATAATTCGGTAGTCGCCTGACCAAAAATCCTATTCTTCCTGCCAACGTACTTCACTTTTACCAACTACATCTAACTTTAGCCTATCCATCTCCATTTTCAGATTCTCTAATCTACCACAACGATTCGAACTTCTAACATTTCACGCTCCGACTCGAAGAATGTCAGTATCCATTTTCCTGATGATCGCCCCCTCTCGTGTAGTCCCCACCCGGAGATCCGAATGGGGGACTAGTTTACCTCCGGAATATTTTACCCGGGAGGAAGCCATCATCAGTACATCATTCATACAGAAAGAGCTGCATGTCCTCAGGAGTTAGTTACGGCTGTAGTTTCCTGTTGCTTTCAGCCGTGTAGCAGTATCAACACAGCTAAGCCATGTTGAGTATTATTACAAGGCCATACCAGTCAATCATCTAGACTGCCGCCCTTGCAACTACCGAAAGACTGCTACCCCCCTTTCGATGAACCATTCGTTAGTCTGGTCTCTCAACAGATACCCATCCGATATGGTTGCACCTGCGGCTCGGCTATCTGCTTCATTGGGACACGCAAGCCTCCCGACCGCGGCAAGGTCACATGGTTCGCAGGGGAGGTAATAGACCTTACGGGGATAAATTCTTGGGTTCTGTATGAAATGAATTGTGATGCTAACGATATTGCCACAAAACAGCAACTAAGTTTGGGTCAGTTTAGAAATGAAGTGGCCGATTCGTTGTGCGATGTAAGTAGTAACCAAGAGGTCAAAAGAAGGAGACCACGTAATGGTTCACTTGAAAGGGAAACACAGACAAAGAAAAGAAGGGGTCCTGCACATCCACTGCCTTACAAAGACAATCGGACTGATAATATTTCCCATTGGCCAGTGTTTTCCAACCGGTTGCGTTGTAAAATGCCGGAGTGTACTGATACTACTTAGTATTCGTGTGAAAAATGCAATGTTTCACTTTGTTTGAACCAAAAGAACAACTGCTTCAAAGCATTTCATACATCGTAAACAGAGACGGTGAAAAGTATAGCCTTCCTTGTAGTATCTCCTGATGTTACTGAAGCTACAGCATGTCTGTTTTGCATGGTGAAGTAGATATACAGCATACACAATTTAGTAAATAACAATTATTCTATTGAACCTATATTTTTAAAATTATTTATCTGATTCTGAGGTATTGCTTGCTTTTAATTTATTTCTTTCATAAAAATGAAAAATTCATGCATTGAAGGGAATATGGTAGACGTGGTGTTCAAATGGATTCAAATATGGCGTAGCTAATAGCCACTCTCTACCAGTGTAATTTTTTTTTGTGCTGTTAAAGTAACAAAGATTTGCCAGGACGAATAGAAGTACATAGTGTGACGACTTCTGCTGTTTGATATGTTCCTACACTACGCGGCGCTGGTGTAGGTAAACAGAAATCAGCTGTCCCTGAACATGTGATTTTAAATGAGATCTGATGTGACTTAATTCGGAATTTATCGTTTAAATAAATTATTTAAAACCGTGGGTTTATTATTGTTATGTTTCAGGAATGTGCATTCTCTTTACTGACCGATGACTGTGTTTATGTGCGATCTGTGTTTCGTGCAAATTAAGATTATAGTGTTCCTTGTTTTGAAAGTAGGCCTAATATGTTACAAATTCGTAGGAAATATTTTACATTTAGTAATGGTTTAATGACATTACTTCTGACATTGGTTCGTCAGTGTCTTAACGAATATGTCAAACGGGTATGTGTGCATAGAGCTATTTCATTAATTCACCACAAAATCAAACTCGGTTGCAAATATCAGCTATAACCTTAAAAAAGCACATGTTCGACTGTTAGTGTACATGCTGCGTAATTTACAAACATTAAAACTCTGCAGGCACCCACATGATGTTACGTACCGGTATGTCATACATATGTAATTCCTACATAACTACTTAAGTTAAATTATATATTAACATGCTCAAATTAATGAATCTTATCAGCACTTCACCCCATCAGTCAGTTACCTGGACATCTTGGACATTTTCCGGGTATGTTTTGCGGTCGTACAAGCTTGCACTTCTTTCCGTACTTCTTTTGTTCGGAAATAAAATCGGCATCGTATGTAATGAAAAATTAATTTTGGTATCAAGTCCTGTGAATGTTCAGTACAGCACCCAAGTCTATAGGAAACAGTAATTGAAGGTAAACTATCCAGGCATTCTTGAAATATTTCACCCCATATGCTTCTTGTACACTAATATTTCTCACAACAACTTCCTCTACATGACAAAACATCAATAATAATTCACTCGATGGATAAATAAGATAGTTTGATGCGTTAAAATATTCTTCTTGACTTGTTAGGTCCTCCTCTGTATTGTTTTGCATAGAACCAATACATGCTGTACAGCGTACCACTTAGCTTGCATGTTTAACAATATACCCATAGAACTGATGGATGATATTAATTTTTGAACTGGTGAAAGGAGCTATTTGTTCATCTCCCCAACTTGATAATGGTGGACCGAGCTAGTTGGTCGTGCGGTTAGGGGCACGCGGCTGTGAGCTTGCATCCGGGAGATAGTGGGTTCGAATTCTACTGTCGGCAGCCCTGAAGATGGTTTTTTCGTGGTTTCCCATTTTCACACCAGGCAAATTCTGGAGCTGTACCTTAATTAAGGCCACGGCCGCTTCCTTCCAACTCCTAGGCCTTTTCTATCATATCGTTGCTATAAGACCTATCTGTGTCGGTGCGACGTAAAGCAACTAGCAAAAAAAAAAAAAAAAAGAGATAATTGTGGTTGATCGAAGGTAAGCGTGCTGTAATTTTTTTCCTGAGCTGTACTTGTGATTTTGGCATTCTCTTTGACAACCAGCTTTTGCCATGGCTCTAATCTGACTGAAAAATTATGTTAAGGGCACTATCACTTTAAGGCAGATGTTGACGTGGGATAGCCTTCGACCACTTTGAGAACAGAGTGGGATCTTTTGGGGGGTGAAACAAAAATGACGCTTATCATTCGAATGTTTATTGTAACCCGAATTACAACCCGGGACATTGCAAGTTGTAGGCATATTCACAAGCGGTAGTAAATTGAAGCATATGTCAAAGTATACGTCATACTTCTCAAATGCATAATCTTTTTCACTTTTCAGTTCATGAAAAGTGAATGCCAGCTATTTTGCACTTATACAACTGGAAAATGTATAAAACTACTGAAAAAGACCACAAACTGTTTGCACACTTCCACAGTAAGCCGACGAAAAGCACGCGAACTTGGCCCTTTTATCAACAGCAGCGCTGCAGGTGGCGGAGAACATGTACACCGTGTTTGTTAACCACCGCCGTCTCAATCTCTATATACTGCCTGCTCTATGCTATGCGGTTAACATGCTTCTCAGCGTGAGCTCTTAGTGTCAGGAACCTCCGCTAGGGGCGCCAGCTAACGCACCCAACTTATCTCCGTACCCACGTTGTTGTGATCTAGTGCATTTGCATCGAGCACTTATGTGTGTGTCTCTGGTTGTAAAATTATTAATTGTTGTGTTCCTCTCTGTATATAAAAGCAGGAAATCCATATTCTTCAGGTGTGAGGATTCCTGTTATCCCCCCAAGTAAAGAACTTTGGGAAAATTGGCTTAAGCGCTATATCAAGGCAAGGATCAACCAAGGGTAAGCAATGGATTCCATCCGATTATTCTCGTGTTTGTAGCCTGAATTTTAGAGATGGAGCTAAAAGATAAAACTAAAAGAAAGATATATTCAAGACAGAGAGCGTGCCTAGTCGGTCTTCGAATTATACCCATTATCTTCAAACCAGAAAAATAGCTCCACGAAAGACCAGACAGCGACAAGATATATTTAGGGAAGAAATCTGTGGAAAACTAGCTCTTCAACCGCAGGAAATACATTGGATGACGAGTACGAAATTTATTTGAACTATGATGTATCAATCCAACTCAATATTACAACGAGTAAGAATGACGACAGTGTTCAGAAAATCAGACATTAGAGGCTCCGATCAAGAATTCTGAGACTGCGATAACAGCTGATGAGTAACCATAATTTAGTTAAAAGACTACAGAGACAATTCGAAGACAGTCCAGAAATTGATCGTCTGAATAAAGTAAAGGAAGCAGCCAAATATAAAGGAAAAACGACCCGTTTTTAAGATTAAATTCATAATTTTTGCAAGACAAAACCCGGGCAGTCAGAACCAATCAGGCGGTACTATGTGGCGTGGGGAATAGTATCCCAAATGGTTACGAATATGGCAGGACTCCTGGTCTAGTGTCAGCCCCGTCACGAAGTACTCTGGACAGGTAGCCTAAATGGAAAATGTTGATAATGTTTGTCAGGATTTCCCAATTAGTGAAGGAAAGAAAGCTGAATGTAAAACTCTCAGACCAACAGAGAGGAGTGTAACAGTGATCGCCGATTAAATGGCTAATTAGGTACGGCTCCTCTACGACCGAACAAGTGACAAGTTCGTTTGCATGGTCAATGTTGAAGGTGTATGCGGTACATATATTGTAAAATCTCCTGCTCTCGCGAATAAACTGTTGTGTTTTCTTGTAATCCGAGTTCTCTAGTCCAGCTATCTACTTGCTCGTTAAAGGCTTAGAAGTCTCCGATCTATCCCTTTTAGTTCAGGAATGATTACTGTAATGCTTTTCGGCAAAACAATCCAGATTGTGTGCATTTCAATCAATCAATACTGATATGCATTTAGGGCAGTCGCCCAGGTGGCAGATTCCCTATCTGTTGCTTTCCTAGCCTTTTCCGAAATGATTTCAAAGAAATTGGAAATTTATTGAACATCTCCCTTGGTAAGTTATTCCAATCCCTAACTCCCCTTCCTATAAATGAATATTTGCCCCAGTTTGTCCTCTTGAATTCCAACTTTATCTTCATATCGTGATCTTTCCTACTTTTATAAACGCCATTCAAACCTATTCGTCTACTAATGTCATTCCACGCCATCTCTCCGCTGACAGCTCGGAACATACCACTTAGTCGAGCAGCTCTTCTTCTTTCTCTCAATTCTTCCCAACCCAAACATTGCAACATTTTTGTAACGCTACTCTTTTGTCGGAAATCACCCAGAACAAATCGAGCTGCTTTTCTTTGGATTTTTTCCAGTTCTTGAATCAGGTAATCCTGGTGAGGGTCCCATACACTGGAACCATACTCTAGTTGGGGTCTTACCAGAGACTTATATGCACTCTCCTTTACATCCTTACTATTCACAAACAGATAAAATACTTACAATGGTCGAATGATGATTTCATCGAGTACGTTAAAATAATTCGGTTGGAATCAAAACGTGAGAAAATGAAGTGCCTGACTAATGAGACGGCAGATGCTGTCTCGTTAACAGTAAAATCTATAGTGGAATGTGTGTCTTATCTGTTACAAAAACGGTTATTTTATGTTCTGACTAGATGATTTTCTGGAGACGCAATAGAAGCTCTATTTAGTTCAGTGAGATTGGGTGGTGGATTTAATGACATGACGAACGCACGCATTATGTGCCGTAAAAAGCATCCTGAAATCTGGTTATAAACAAAGGGTCAGCGAAATAGTAATAGAAATTTTTTTGCGTCCACCGCTGGTAAATAACAGTAAGAAAAGGAGTGAAAAGGTGCTCCTTTACCCGTGTCGAGAAAATTCTGAAATGTTTATGTACCATGCAGCAGTGGGCATCAGTACGATGATCCTAATATATTTACTGTAACTGGTAAGATTTTATATATTTTACGTTTCTATACCTTAAGCCAAGCTCAAATGTGAAATGTAAGTTTCTGTATGTGCATTATCTTTTCAGTTAGTAACATGTTAAGGATTATTTTTCATTTTATATTGGTGTTACGGACCAACTCTCATTTAACCAACATGTGCTCAGGGTGCGGTAAGTGCTGCCATCTGCAATGTCGCTGTAAACGCAATTCTCGCGGCACAGAGCAGGCAGTATATAGAGATTGAGACGGCGGTGTTGTTAACATGTGATTCAGAGGGAGTCGTCGATTTGCGTTAGACTATTAATATAATGAGCTAGCTAAGCGATCTAGCTGGCAGTGTCATAGATAACCTCACATCTTATTTCACAGACTTTTAAAACGTATGGAGGTGTATATTGCCTGATTTAATGACAGAGAATGTAGAAGGAATGTCTACTACGACGAAGGTGTCTCCTTTAAATCACACCAGTTCGGGTAACTACGATTATGATTCTCACGATGTCGAAGATGTCGAGTATTCAGTGGTTCATGATAACACAGGTGAAGATTCAAAGTCATCTCATGGGGTCGGCGCACTATTTTGTCAGATAGTAATAATCGTAGTGATTATTTCAGTTTTATTCTACACAACACTTCAAATTATTTTGGAAGGGTACAACAACCTTGTATCCATGCATATAATATGCGGGATAACAGCGGTAAGTGTTTATTACAGATTCTTTAGAATAGATTATTATGATATGTGGAGATCCCGTGTTGTACTATGCATATATTTCATATACTGTATTCAAGCAATTTCTTAAAGCAGAGCAACTTCATTTTTTTAAACAACTATCATTTCATAATAGAGAGGCTGTCGAATTTGCATTTCTTAGACATCGCAGACAATAAAGAATTTGTTTTTGAAGAAAAATGAGGCCACAGTAGAATAGGTTACTTATAAAACGAAATGGCGGAGGATGCAAGATGTGAATCGAAAATCAAGAGCAAGATTGCAAAAGTCAAGATTGCTTTTATGCACAAGAGCACATCGCTGAACACCGACAAGCACAGTCTGTTTCTTCCTGTGAGTATTCTGCGTGCAATTTTCTGGTCAGTTTTACTATATGCTTTAGAATAGTAGGGTTATGTGAACGAATCTGATTCAGGAATAGTCACGGTATTATGTGTCCCAAATGGAAGATAATAATTGCTTTTACTCAAATAAAGTCTACAATCTGAGGCAAATTAAAAGGTAATACGAAATATTTTATTTGTAGAGAATTCTGTACATACTTTACTGCCTTACAACTACTATTTCTGCTACGTCGAAGCGCTTCCGTAAGTGCTTTGTTTGTCTAACACTGTCGTGTGTGATGCCTTTGCTTACTGAAGTTGTTTCAATTAACTAGGTGTTGTTTTCTTCATATTGCTCATTCGTTTTGTGCCCTAACTCATTCATTATTATTGGTCCAGGGATCATGCTATTTTATTTTCAACATAAGAGTAATATACTTATTGATCCAGGGATCATGCTATTTTGCTATTTGAACTGCCCGCGCTAGTCATATGGACAAAGATAATGGGAACTCACAGACATAGCACTCCCATTCGTTGATACTAGCCAAGGCCGCACTAGATAGACAGGCCACAAGGCTCGGACCGTGACGTCACGAGAGTGGCTAGCGTTCAGCATGGCAGTGTAGGGCCCGCTCTCACTTTCACCCACAGAACACCAATTTTTACCATGATATTGTTCATTTATTCAACCTTAACGATATAATTGAACGCTCCTTCAATTGTGGCTTTACTTAGGCTTGTATACTACACGAGTTTTATGCGGAGAGAAAACTGGCTGGGCAGTATTATGTACATTTCTTTACGTAAAATTATGCTGATATCTGTCACTTGTAACTGAACACGGTATCATGTAAAAGATTAGAACGCATAATACGTATACAAATAGTTGTAATGTTACTAAGAAAATACATGATGGCAATTCACAACAATAGTCTGAAACCTTTCTTAGAAATTAAGCTGCAACTTAAAACTTACCTAACAGTTCCTAAGGTTTCAGTTTATACATTTTTTATTTTCCTGAGGATTTCTTCTTCTTAGCCATTAGTTTGTCTACGGTATTGTTATTCAATAATATATTACAAAAGATGTATATACATTTGTCAACGAAATGTTTAAAACTATTTGTTTAATCACTGCATGTTTTAAACATGACGTTTTCGTTTTCCAGAACATTGTTGACAAGCGAAATCAGAATTTTTCTCTGAGAATACTCATGTAAAAACATTAGTATACAGGTTTACATTTTGTAGCTCTAATAGAGTCTGGTAAAACACCTTTTGGTCCAGGGCAGGAGTAAGCCAAGGCCGCACTAGATAGACTCAGATAGACATTTTTTTGTCTGACTCAGGGTTGTCAAAGTCAGAATAAGTTGTCAGCTTGATTAAGCCTGTTATTTATTAAGATTTTAAATAAATGACCAGTATTAAACAATTATTTATTTTTTGTATTTCGTCAAATGGGTCTTGAAAAGTGGTTTGTAAATTGCTTTTGCACAGCTTTTCAAACATTTTCCTACTAGCACTGTTATTATTAGAAATTATGCATGCTGCCTTATGAGCTATAGGCCTATCTGTTAATACTTTAAAGACTTGCAAAGTTAGTTCTTCTAAGAAATGTCACGTTAGGTTCATACATGAAAACAAATCAACAACGTCTTTATTTTTTTAAAGACTGGATGACAACATAAAAGTTTGTGGAGTTGTAGCTAATGTAGTGTTATTTTCCAGCCAAAAATTCGTTAAATGTCCAGTAGTTTTAGACGTTAATAAATTAATGAGTTGAGAAAATGGGGCAAGGTTAATTTTAAGAAATTTACGGACAAAAAATAGCCATATAGTTAAATTTCGAGGATTTGTATCAGTTAAAGGAGGCACTTGTGTTAATGACTGTTTAATAATCTCTAAATTTAATGTGGAAATGAGTGGATTTGGAGAAATAGGCGATGAGGTGAGTGGCCTAGAAGATTCAGGATGTAAATGATAAGTGGTGCTTGGAAGTTTTGGTTTTAGGTCTTGATCAAATAAGTCTGAAGTGTTAGAATGCGAAGACGAACAAATGGTGGATGAAGGTTCTGAGGGCGAAGTGTCATCAAAAGTAATTAAATCCGCACAAGGTGGATTAGGTAGAGACCGGGAAATCGGGGGTAAATATAAAGAATTATCAGAAGAATTTAATGGAAAATTATCGGAAAAAGTTGCCATGTTGAAAAAGAGAGCACAGTAACAAAGAGTAAAAAAAGAGAAGAATTGAAAAAAGATAACAGTAAATAAATCAGGTGAGTTACTCTGCTACCATTTCACATTTTCAGGATTGGGCTCAATTTCGCACATGTCTCCATAATTACTTTCTACCTTATGAGGTACGTCATACATTGAGTTTGGAATTTGTCCGCCGTCATCAACGTTCTGACGAACCTGTACATGATTATTTAGACTCACTTCTTACTTTTAGTGATGTTCTTAATATCGCTAATAATCCATCGGACTTAATTTCAATTGTTACATTTTACGCTGTTCCTTCTTTCCGACAACTTCTTCAGATACATTCTCCCCCTACCTCTTTGCTACTACTAAAAGCAACTCCCTCTACCTTTCCTCCTACCGGGCGATTTGGCCGTGCGGTTAGGGGCGTGCGGCTGTGAACTTGCATAGGGAGATAGTGGGTTGGAATCCCACTGTCGGCAGCCCTGAAGATGGTTTTCCGTAGTTTCCCATTTTCACACCAGGCAAATGCTGGGGCTGTACCTTAATTAAGGCCACGGCCGCTTCCTTCCAGCTGTTAGGCCTTTCCTATCCCATCGTCGCCATAAGACATATCTGTGTCGGTGCGACGTAAAGCCACTAGCAAAAACAAAAACTAAAAACAAAACCTTTCCTCCTTTATAGTTCAGCTCACGTTTTACGTAGACTCCATCCAACAAGTTACAAAATCTTTCATGCTTCTTTAACAATTTTAGTTTCTTTTCCAAGTAATTCCAATGTGAATCATCAATACCCGAATTTCCCGGGCCTAGTTTTGCAGTAAAAGACTGAATAACCGGGTGAGGCATTGTAAGAAACGTTGACAGTCTTATCTTCTTTTACGCCCCAGGAAATGCGAAAAATATTGAAGTGAACCATGTTATTGGTATACAGGAGTAAGATACTTTCTTTGCAAAGGCTATATTTAACTGTTCCTTACAAAATTATAATTTATCAGTAATGATACACTCATCAACCTCACTTTCAATTTCATCGATTATTTTGTGCACAGATTCTATTTTGTCGTGGACAGTCACTTTTGAGTTACAAGCAGGTCTAAACAGGAAGTTACAAATACTTTTCTAATTTGACCATTTTAATATCTTGCCCCCGTCACCTAATGCACGTATATCACGGTTATCACTCATGAAAATATCATGTTTAATGGCTTTAAAATCAAGAGCCTCGTTTAATGTTAAGGAAGTACCAACTTTCGAAATATTTTCCTCAGTCATATACATTTTGAAAATACAGAGACTTTGGCTGTTAAAATTGACGAAAACTTTGTCCAAATCTAATTTGCGTTTAATACTAAAATTACCCTGAACGTCATCGAAGTCATTGATCCTGTCATATTCTTCCTCAGCTTTCTTTCTTTCCTTCCTCTTCCCGTTTTTCAATTTCTTCTTGTCTTTGAATAGGATTTTTGCTCGGTGTTGGAAGATTTTTAGACAGATAGGCAGGCACATTTTCAAACTTAGGAATAGCGTCGTTTGAGAGTTTTAAATGGTTAGGTTTTACAGTTAAAATAAACTCATCAGGTCTTTTAACAGAATCCTCCCTAATTACGAAACTTCGTCGAAGTGTTGTATACTCACAACTGAGCTTGCTGAAGGGACGAATTCGGTTCGATGGATGGCTATGATCCACTTTTGTTTCCGAAACAAGTCAGTAGGAAATTTAAACACAGAAATATTAGGCTGTTTTGAACTGTAGTTGATTCTACAACCAGGTACACAACACGACATGGCCATAGGTCACAATGTTCACACACGTTTAAATCATTCAACACCATTGATAGCCTCACTGCTGCGAGGTTCAGATCAGCCTACAAGTCACTGGCGAGAAGTGAAGCGTCTGGCGACTTGTGTGACGTAGCGCCCGAAGTGGAGGGGGAGCCTTATGGCCTGCCTATCTAGTTGGTCTTGTACTAGCCCTGCACTTCAAAAAAAGAAACAAAAGACGGCGCGAGCAGCGGAATGCAACATAATGTAGTCTTGTCTACAGCCCGTAAGTACGTCTACATATTTCTCTAGAGATTTCTCTAGTAACGACGGTATTTGTTAATTTACCTCATATTTTAGACTTTATTTGAGTAAAAGCAATTATTATCTTCCATATGGGACAAATATTATAGTCACATTTCGTAGATAAGATTGGTGCACATAACCTAATCGCAGTATACTTGTACTTCGGGGGATACGAAGGTAAAACAATTGGATTTTGGGGGTACGTCAACATAAATAACCGATACTAAATAACATTAACTATAATCATCATCACCATCATCATTCGTAGCTTATACCGATTGCTCATAGTCCCTGAACGCATTGAGGCATGAAAGAGTTGTGGTGGGGATTTATGGTTGCATCCCCTCCCTGACACCACGGGATTCGCAACTGAAAATTCCACCCCAGCAACACTAGGAATCAAACCACGGTCGCCAGAATGACGAGCAAGCAGCTAAGCCACTACACCACCCTGTTCCCAATAATACCAATAATTTTTACATACAGTATATCGTCGCTGGACAAAGCAAAGGTTGTAACTCATTCGGAGTAAAAATGTTTACAGAAGAAGCCCAAAAGTGAGCGATCTCCTGGCATTTTGGTTTGCTTAATGATAGCCCAATTATTTTACCATTGGAGCCCACTGATTCCTTGTCAGGCAACGCGGCAAACGTTCACAATACAAATGGAAAAACGTTGTTCTCTCGTGAGTTGAATAATTGCCTAGAAACGATGTGTGTATGCGTATATAATGCAACAAATACTATTGCACTATACACTGCTACTGAAAAAACTGAAGTAAATGAATGGGTTTCGAAACAAAAAGTTGAAAAAGGAGCAATGCAGCAAAAGATGAATTGAGTAAAGTTAAGTCACAGGGAAGACAGAGAAATGACTATAAATTCGCAAGTACCACTTTGCAATTGCAAAACGGTGATTCTTGAGTGGTTCAGCTGTGGCTACAATAGACCACTTTTAACCAAAATTATGTGGTTCTTAGTCGTTATTTGAAGTTCGTATCTACCAAAAACTTTCAAAAAGCTCTACACTTGTAAGTATACGGTACTGAAATGGATTTTGAAGAGGAAGTATTGCTGTGGTTTTTATTACGTCGTCGAAGACGGCGTCATCGGAATAGAGTTTATTGGATTCATCCTATAATAGAAAACCGGAGCTTTTGCTTTTTCTATTCTGTTGCTATAAGATGTGGTTGTCCCAAAAGTTTGGTAACTTGCGTACCGGTACCTCTTCAATAAACAATTCCGTATCATAGGTATCATTTTCGTTCGACATTTTGCAGCAGCACTAGTGTCACCGGCTGCAAACTGAAGTGAGTGGGTATATGCGAAGTTCGCAGCACTATCACTTGCGTGTGGTTGGTGTGTCGCCCGTATGAATTGCATTCGACCACTGCCAGCGATGTTTTTGTGGGTGATATAGCCCACAGATTGAGACAGTGGTTGAACTTGACTGCGAAGTGTGGTATGTGTGAAAGCAACATTGCATTTCTTTAATAGCTTGAGACCGCCCACAGCCAACCAAAGTTGTGTGGTTGTCGTGTGGTCGCAAAGTGGTACGTGTGAATGTCAGAAGACGCGGAGTAAATGAGACAGGGGATCGGGCAACCATGGCTCCCCTTTGCGCTCTTTCAGCCGTAGGTCAGCTACATACAATGAATAACAAATCACCTTTCACCAGTAAAGTGATCCTGCTTGGTTCAGCCTTCAGACAGTGCCTGGCAGTAATTCCTCACTGTTACAGAACAGGTGTTATCCAGTAAAGTTTTGAATATTCTACTTTATGGCCCAAAATTAAAAATTAACTTCACTGAATGGCTTCTAAAACTCGAAAACGGGGAACTAGGCCAAATGACGGCTACTGAGATTCAACAGAACAGTATTTAAAAAATCCTTCAGGCAAGCAACTCAATGTTCACGCTAGGGATATGAGCTACGAATTTTTTATAGTGTGAAAGTTCCTTATGGGGTTTACTGTGAGTAACTAGTTGTTCACATAAGGAAAGATCTTCATTGGGGTAATCACATAAATGGGATTGTAAATAAAGGGTACAGATCTCCACACATGGTTATGAGGGCATTTTGGGGTTGTAGTAACGATGTAAAGGAGAAGGCATGTAAGTCTCTGGTAAGATCCCAAGTAGAGTATGGTTCCAGTGTATGGGACAATTACCAGAATTACTTGTTTCGAGAACTGGAAAAATTCTAAGAAAAGCAGCTCCATTCGTTCTGGGTGATTTCCGACAAAAGCATAGCGTTATAAAAATGTTGCAAAGTTTGGGCTGGGAAGACTTGGGAAAAAAGGAGACGAGCTGCTCGACTAAGTGGTATGTTCTGAGCTATCAGTGGAGAGGTGGCATGGAATGACGTTAGTAGACGAATCAGTTTGAGTAGTGTTTTTAAAAGAACACATCACAATATGAAGGGATAGCTGAAATTCAAGAGGACAAATTGGGGCAAATACTGGGGAGTTAGGGATTGGTATAATTTACTAAGGGACATATTCAATAAATTTCCAAATTCTTTGCAATTAGTAAAGAAAAGGTGGGTAAACAAGAGCTAGGGAATCTGCCACCTAAGCGACTGCCCTAAATGCAGATCAGTCGTGATTGATTGATTGATTGATTGATTGATTGATTGATTGATTGATTGATTGATTGATTGATTGATTGATTGATTGATTGATTGATTGATTGATTGATTGATTGATTGATTGATTGATTGATTGATTGATTGATTGATTGATTGATTGATTGATTGATTGATTGATTGATTGATTGATTGATTGATACATACCTAGTCAAGGGAAGGTACTGACACATATTTTAGAATAAATAGTTCGAAAATGGGACCCTTAATAGTAAACGTGCCATACTTCCAATACCAATGTTTTAGAAACCTGGACGATGAACAAAACTGATGTCAAACACCGAAGGCTTTTGAAATGTGTTGTTTCAGACGAATTACTAATGTAACATGGAAAGTTAAAATGACAAACACTGAAGTTGTATTTGTATGTCGAGCAAAACAAAGTAGATCTCTGGTGACATTAATACGCAGAAGACATCCTAATTACTTGAGCCAAACTTTACCCCATTCCCAGATATTGACAACTATATCTGATGGTTATAATGACGGCCAACGGAAGGTCTTATAAAATTGGTGTAAGCAGCTATGTACCAATGAAGAAGACAGCGGGACCTGGAATCACTTCGTGACAAGAGACCAGTCAGTCTTTGGACTATTGATGATGATGATTATAGCGATGGTACTGATGATACGAAATACATCCTTATCACTGAATCAGAACCTTCATTAGCTCAAGCATGACGTGTACATTGTAAAACTTATTGTCAACAAGCCACACCCGTTACATATCCGGGACAGTTAAGACCGTGAGTTGTACCAAGAGGACCGAAATCAACCTAATTAAAAGCACTCAAATAATATAATTAATCATAATCATTGGTCAGGATACTTATTAGCTGTTTGAAGAGCTTCCTGTTGTTCATATAAGCTTATACAAAAATTATTCGTTTTTAGCTTTGGATTTGTTATTCCTGTTTTTAGGGCCTAGGAACACATTCGTCACCATATCAATGTATGTTATATGCCCGCCTGGTGGCCATGACTGTTAAGGCATCAAGTCTATATGGCCTGACACCGTGGTCAGCCGGTTCGAGTCCCGTTGGTCGAACAAAGTATTCATATCAGAATGTCGGTCGGCAGGCTAGGAGATGTTGCCGTATACTATTTCTAATCACCAGACTGCGTGCCAAAAGCCTGGAGTCAATTCCAAACCTCTCCACGGTGTTCATATGGAGTGAGGGAATATGACTGGTGATGGTGATTAGTCCATCGGATGAGGAAGTTAAGCCTTGAACGGACCCCTTGGTGCTATTCGACAGAACTGGGTTATATGCCGACACCGGGTGTACGTTCCTTCCTAAAACCATACACAACGTCTTTTATTTCATCTCATTAACTCATCTGATTATGTTGACGTCAGAAAGGGCATCCGGGCGAAAAAACTCGCTGCGAAGACTCATCTCACTGCATACCCGACCTCGTAGAGAAATGAGATAACGATTGGACACACACACACATCAATGTGTGTTATACTAAATATCCAAAACCTACTTTACTGCAGTGTCTTCATTAGCTTATAACTGTTTAAGTCTCAGACTGGACCTACTACATTGAACATGAAATAAAGTTACCTTAAGAATAACTTTGGGGTTTTATCATTGTGTCTCCAAACAAAACCAACGGATTCTAGTCTGCTTACTACGTCTTCTAATCCCAAATTTCAATAAATGTATTGCCATCGAGATCAGATATATTAAACTTGCGAACCGCGAACCGCATGTGGCCCGTGACTGATATCAGAAAGAATGATTTCCCATAGTTTATATGCAACACATTTCAAGCTGATTCACCTGTAATTATCTGCTTTTCCTTTATTACACTTTCCTTTGTACGCTGGGGATACTAAAGCACGTCTCCATTCATTTGGTACAACTTCTTCATGCACACTGTAGTAAAAAAAATTACTTTGGATGCGGTACTATATCCCAACCCACTGCCTTCAGTATATCTCCAGAAATAACTCCCAGCTGCTTTTTTTAGCTTTTACCTTTTGTACCTTTTTGACAGCATCTTTATTAGCGTAGGAAAATGTAAATGCATCGCTAGTATTGGTTATCTACCTAAACATTTTCCTGATATCCAATTGTCTTACACATTTGCCTTCTGTAAATCTTCACATTTTCTTTGTAAACAGAACTTTTCTTAAAACTGACATAGAAAGAGGGACAGGTCATATGGAATTCTAGTTGACTGAGGTTCAATGCTATTTAAATTTAACCATGCTGATGTGTGATGTTTTCTAGTATTTGCATGTATGTTTCGAAGAAACTC
Source organism: Anabrus simplex (assembly GCF_040414725.1). Taxonomy (NCBI): domain Eukaryota; kingdom Metazoa; phylum Arthropoda; class Insecta; order Orthoptera; family Tettigoniidae; genus Anabrus; species Anabrus simplex. The sequence continues at coordinate 184,786,420 of NC_090267.1, forward strand.
TTAGTGCTGGTCGGAAGTTCCTACAAGTACAGACAACTTTTCTCATAAATGATAGGAAACAAGTCTCCTGCTAGATCCATCTTACTTCAGTCATAAAACTTGCCGCAGTATGTACCTTTATCTTGATGTAGGGATATTAGTGACACAAAGGACATTTCAGGTTTCCTGAAGAAAATATCAATCTGTGTTGTTGTTTTTTCCTAATAAAAAATATGCATTTCTGTAAATAAATATTGCTAACACATCACAAATGACGTTAGTCTGTCAAGACGACTGTTGAACACGCTAGTGAATGGTCGGCTGTTGAGAGTGCCCTTGTCTTATCGTAGTGATAAAGTAGCTGGTAGTAGTTGATTAATTTGTGTGTTATGTGATCCATTTAGTGCTGTATATATTGGTGTTTAGTGATTATTGGTAGACACTATTTATTTTACATTTTTATATCAATTAGTTCAGTTGATGTTCGGTAGATTACGTGTTCTAGGTGAAGTAGAATAGGTCAAGACCGACTCCAATCCTCAGACAGTAATATAACAAAAACACGGCGGTCGAAGTAGCCGGACTGCTGGTATTGGCTAACACGCAAATATCACGTACTATATAGACGGCGGTAATTTAAACATGATAAATGTAACATCAGAGGGACAATCACTTTTTCACGTATGAAAACACTTCGCCAACAAGTACGCACCACACATAATCAACTAGAATCACATATATTCTACTAGAAAAGAGGGCAACAAGCTGATTATTTAGAAATTTGAATTAGTCAAATAACGTTTTCTCTTAGATTTCACTTTGCTGGATAGATGAAAATACATGATAAAACTTTTAAAATGATATTTATAACATCATTTTGAATGTTTCAAAATAAATTAACGGGCGAAATTCCTCAATTAATTCGCTCTCATGTGAACTAAGGAGCATAATTTGTTCCCTTAGTTTTGAAGTGGTGGACAATTTCTTCTATTCAGCACCCAATAAAAGGGAAGTACACATGAAATAATAATGTTATTGGATTTACGTCCCACTAACTACTTTTTTATGGTTTTCGGAGACGCCTGCAGGAGTTCTTTTATGTGCCAGTAAATCTACCGATACGAGGCTGACGTATTTGAGCACCTTCAAATACCACCGGACTGAGGTAGGATCGAACTTGCCAACTTGGGGTCAGAAGGCCAGCGCCTTAACCGTCTGAGCCAATCAGCCCAAGTACACCTAAATAATTATGTTAACCCAATGAACGGCCCTGGTAATGCTAACATAATGTTGAAATATGGCACAGCAGCACTTCACAAAATGATGGTAACCTTAGTAATGAAACGCTCTATAATAGGTTTTTACCCATTAAGGAACATGAGTGCAAGAACTATTGACTGTAAAAATTGATATTTAACCACATGGACGAGCTTCAGTTCGATGTAGTCTGCTTAATAGCAGATAACCATAGCATGAATCAGAATGTGTTGGTAGTGTAAAACCCTGCGTTACAAACCCAGCTAATCCCTCCAACAATATTTCGTCTGTGTAACAGTATACCGACAGCTCCATCTGTTATACTTGAAAGTTCTGTTATTCTCCAAGATCCAGCCAAACATTTCCGCAGGCAAGTACAGATTATTGTAAAATACACTTGCATCTAAATCACTCGCATTTTGAAGCACGTAGACACTGACAGAATATCACAGTATCAATTATATTCTATCTAAATTAATATTTTTCGAGGAACACGAATAGTTTCACCGTTTGGAATTAGAGGATATTCCCTAACCTCAGACTTAATTCTCAAAATGATGTAAGCACACTACAGTTTTCTCATTGACTTCAAAATAATCACGATGTAGGCCTATATCCTGATCAATTTCTCTCTTAATGTTTTATTCCGTAGAAAACTTAAGAATTGTTGTATGAGAGGCATTACCATAGTTAGACTTAAACCTGGTTCACAACTCGATCAAAACTAATACTTTCTCACATTACTGCGTATAATTACCTATCCTAAGTGTCCACTGGCTCATATAAATACACTCGCACACTTTTACATTCTAAAAAAATAAAAAAACTTACATTTGTCGTCAACTTTCCTGAAATTACACCGACTACATACGATAACAACAAACCTATACAAACCCACATTTCTGACATGTCCGGCTACTCGATTCGCCATTTTTGAACGATCGAGAGTAACATTAAGGTCTGAGGATAGGAGTCGGTCTTGAATAAGTGTAGGGCCTACTTTGTTTCGAATTTAGGTTGGGGGAAATAGGAAATAATATTAACGTTTTTAATTTAAATATCTGTAGGTTCATTGGTAGAATAGTTACAAAGATAGGTTATTATAAGGAGTCATTTATGTCTTATACATTTTTACCGTATCGGCTATGATAATTGAGAAATTAATGAAATTCAATTTTTGTTGGTATGTACATATCAACTCCGAGGCACGAGGAAATGGGTGAACAGAATTTAATGCAAGTAGGTGTGTTAAGTTGGGGAATAAGGCGCTACAGTGTAGGCTATAAATAATTTTATACACGTGGCATTAAATGGTAGTTCAGGGGAAGGGGCCTAAAATTTAATTGTTTAATGCCTATATGATTGATCATACCGAAAAGCAGCTACAATATCCGATCATGTATGAATACAGTTTTACTGTACCGACTATGATAACAGAATTCATAGATTTAGACTTTTGTTGCTCAGTCCATATCAATGCAGAGCATTGATAACATGGAAGCATGTTGTGTTAACTGGTGATTGTTTTTATATCATGATTGCCTTAAAGTCTAAGACCGCGTGGTCACTGGTCCATATCGACAAGAAAAGATTATTATGTTGAGAAAAATCGTGAAGGAACGATCCCTTGAAGAATAAAGATCGCTTGAAGAATAAGACAAGAGGGAGTCAAGAAAGAAGGGAAAACTCTCTTTACACTGGATGCCCTAATATCACAGAGTTGGAAGAAAAATAATGCGTAGGCCTAAACTAACGGAAGCTCATCAAATTGATCAACAATAATATTACATTGACCTTTGTTTGTTGTGATGTGCATTGTCTCTTCTGCTGTCACTCATCTCCGATAGATGGGATTACTGCTGCATCCCGAGTACAACAGCCTGCCTGAATACTGGCGGGAAGTAACTGGGGAGTTAGATAACTTTTTTTCTTCTTTAGCATGCCATTCCTCACGTTCATAAATTTTCTGATAACTATTGGTACGTAACACACTGGTTCATCATAGTATTTCAGCTATTCGATCTGAGGCGATGATTGAAACGAGCAGTGTACAAACTTAACGGAATATGCCAGAGAAGTGGGCACGGCTGTCTGCGACCTGCTCATTCCGCAGCGAAGCAGAGGCACGTCAGCTAGTAAGGGCTTAAGTGTAACTCTGCACTGACTCAAATTAGCGCTCATAGTGGTGCTTAAGCGAAACAATGCATAGACTCACACTAGCGCTCGTAGTGGTAGAAAAAGACAAATTGCTAATCTAATCGACCGGATAACGATGATTAAGAAAAGGATTGTAATTTTTAGGAATAAATAAAGAACATATTCTCATACTTTATTACATTTCATTTACCTAAACTTCGTAGCTCATATCCCTAGCGTGAACATTGAGTTGCTTGCCTGAAGGATTTTTTTAAATACTGTTCTGTTGAATCTCAATAGCGCCATTTGGCTTGGTTCTCCGTTTTCGAGTTTTAGAAGCCATTCAGTGAAGTCAATTATTAATTAGGGGCCATAAAATAGAATATTCAAACCTTGACTGGATAACACCTGTTCTGTAACAGTGAGGAATTACTGCCAGGCACTGTCTGAAGGCTGCACCAAGCAGGATCACTTTACTGGTGAAAGGTGATTTGTTATTTGCCGTCTTACTAATAAAAAGTCCTTATACAGTTGTTTAACTCTTGTTTAGTTAAACAGTGAATAAACCCTGTATACGCGTTTTACATTGTTCTTACCAACGAGCTAGAATAACATAGAGAGGCGGAAGCGCTGCCTGGGTGAACCTAATAGAACGAACGTCCGCCATGTTTCCTGTTGTCACACAAGCAAGGGGGCATGGCCTTTAAATGACGAAAAGTGTAAAAAATGCGCATTTTAGAATCGCTGGGGGAGAATTAAAGTCCGTTGCCGAAAGCTTGAAGCATGAAAGCGAATACCGCCACTTCATCATATTGCGGCACGAGGCCAACATCACGATCAGTTGATTGTAGGGTAGTTCGAAATCATCGCACAGTGACATACGAATAGGCCTCGAAATCGGAACAAGAGCGTTACCCTGCTTGGCTGTTGTGGTTAAGCGTAAATTAGAATAAAAACGATGGACATAAATATTTATGACAGGAAACCTTAAAATCATAGGGACCTATTATGTGTTACAACCTCATTCTGTGTCCAACTCGTTGGCTGAACGGTCAGCGTACTGGCCTTCGGTTCAGAATTAGTTAATTCTAATGGCCCGGGGACTGGTTGTATGTATTGTCTTCATCATCATTTCATCCTCATCACGACGCGCAGGTCGCCTAGAGGAGTCAAATAGAAAGACCTGCACCTGGCGACCCGAACCCGTCCTGGGATATCCCGGCACTAAAAGCCATACGATATTTCATTTACCTCATTCTGTTAATATTTTTGAAATTATTGCATCCTCATGAGTACTGTGTTCCTTTCTTAATCTGTTTACCCTCCCGGGTTGGTTTTTCCCACGGACTCAGCGACGGATCCCACCTCTACCACCTAAAGGACAGTGTTCTGGAGCGTGAGACATTGGGTCGGGGGATACAACTGTGAGGGAGGGCTGCACCTGCTATGCTTGTGGGGGGGGAGAAGGAAGCGGCCGTGGCCTTAAGTTAGGTACCATCCCGGCATTTGCCTGGAGGAGAAGTGGGAAACCACGGAAAATCACTTCAAGGATGGCTGAGGTGGGAGTCGAACCCACTTCTACTCAGTTGACCTCCCCAGGCTGATAGAATCCCGTTACAGCCCTCGTGCCCCTTTTCAAATTTCGTGGCGGAGCTGGGAATCGAACCCGGGCTTCCAGGGGTGGCAGCTGCTCACGCTAACCAGTGCGCCACAGAGGCGGCCCATGAATACTTTACCACAATAATCGTTTAGTGTAATTATTTATTATAATATAGGGGGGAAATTATGTTTTTCCCATTACCATATCATACTGGGATTACTAGCTGAAAGGTAAGCTTGAAAGTTGTCCATTATGAAGTGTGGCATAGTTTTAAAAACCAAGGCAACAGACATCTACAATAAAGGCTGTATACATTTCAAAAATAGCAGTTAAATGCTGTATTCATCATACTTGGTGTACGTTTGAACGAAATAAGTTTTTTTTTTTGTGGTTACGTTTTCTTGGTGGGCGTTCCATTTCCTTTATTTGTAAATGTGAATGAAAATTAAATAGGGCTGGAAATGTACAGCGCATAAGCAACTCAATTGAGTGGGATACCATTTACCTCTTTTCGCCCTCACAACGCATTTTTCAGTTAATTACTTGTTCTTTAAACGAAATCTGAAACAAAATTCGACAAATAATTACCGTGGCTATCCGTACTTTCGCTAAGTAAACAATGAAATGGATTTAATTACAAACAGAAATTACAAAAAGGAATCTCGGCTATAATTCAGTAATACTTACTTAAAGTACGATATATCCTTGGTTTTATTACTCCGATTAGTACAACCATACGCTGAGCTTACGGCTGGCATTCTTGAAAGCGAGAATCTATCTTTTCACTTCTTAAAACTTAGGGAATTAAATTGGCATTCACGATCTCCCTGTCACCTCAACATATGCTCTCGCTCCAATTCGCTTTGTTTTGACAACCGTTAACATGGCTGCCCCTTATCAACTTGCTTCAAGCAGGGAGCGCTGATGTCAGGTATACAGCCCCTCTATGTTATTCTAGCTCGTTGGTTCTTACTAATAAACGAGGTATACGCATTGTATTACTATACAGCACGTATACACTCGTTCCAAGGCGTAGGAATCTCTTCCTGTAGTTCACTGACGTATTTCGAACGTTCACCGCCTTTATGATCGCTTCTGCTGGTTATCTACGAGCAAAACTTTTCGGAAAGTCGCACAGTAGCACGGCATATCGAAAAGGCAGTGGCAACACAAAGTGAGACGGCTGGAAATTGGCTTATACTGATATCAACATTTCTTCAGCTTGCTTATGTAATGAACGCCGTAAAAAGAAATGGAAAGGCTTAAGAAAAGATCAATAGCTCCTAACTGGGATAGTACGGAAAACGCAAGCAATTGTAATTGAATCGGCGACTTGAGAAGGGTACACATTCCAAAATCCTTACTTTTCAGGAGAAAGGAAAACCTTTTTTGTAGCTAAACGAAAGGTTTGATCAAAAATTTTTCTATTAGGCATTTATACATCATATTTCTGCGTTTTCAACTACAAAGTATGGAAATCATATTACGTATGGTTTTCAAGTTATGCCATTTTTTATCTCGAGGAATATGTCCCATTTTATAGGTACTCAAATTTCAGAAAGATCTTTGTAGGGGCAGATAATGTATAATAAACTCGCAATTTCAAAAATCTATTAAGCAATAATACATTATTACACACACATACGCCCAACCATCATTTCTTTTATAACTTAGTTATTCATTGTCATTCATGAGACAGCTGGAAATTGACTTATATTGATATCAACATTTCTTCAGCTTGCTTGTGTAATGAACGCCAAAAAAGACATGGAAAAGCTAAGATCAAAAGCTCCTAACTGGGGTAGTACGGAAAACGTAAGCAATTGTAATCGAATCGGCGAGTTGAAAATGGTACACATTCCAAAATCCTTATTTTTCAGGAGAAAAAAAAACTGTTTTGTAGCTTAAAAGAGAGGTTTGATCAAAAAAGTTTCTGTTAGGCATTTATACATCATATTTCTGGGTATTCAACTACAAAGTATGGAAATGATATTACGTATGGTTTTCAAGTTAACTTATGTCATTTTTTATCTCGAGAATTATGTCCCATTTTACAGGTACCCAAGTTTGAGAAAGATCTTTGTAGGGGCAGATAATATATAATAAACTCGCAATATCAAAAGTCTATTAAGCAGTAACACATTATTACACAAAAATACGCCCAACCATAATTTATTTTATAGTTATTCATTGCCATTCCGTCTCTTTAAAGTGTTTTACTTTACGAGATATCTAGCGTCCATAACCTCTGAACGGTGTATGTCTTCTATGTTTAAAATATCGTGAAGATCATCACGCTATCGTCCATTCCTTCAATGTTAAATGGAGAAGTCGAATATTTCACCACGATTATATTACTGTAGACAATAAATACCACGAAAATAAACTGCTCACTCGTTTCTTTTTCCGCTACTCGCTGCTATACAGCGCTTATACAAGGGTCCTGGTCTGTATAAGCAATTCAATGAATAACTATAACAGATGTATACACAGGAGGCTTATACACGGTTTATTGGTAGCGAATTTCACATAAACGGTGTATAAACCTTGTATGAAAGTTATGCACCGTTTATTAGTAAGACGTGTATGTAGCTGACCTTCGGCTGAAGGAGCGCAAAGGGGAGCCATGGTTGCCCGATCCCCTGTCTCATTTACTCCGCGTCTTCTGACATTCACACGAACCACTTTACGATCACAGGACAACCACACAACAGTGGTTGCCTGTGGGCGGTCTCAAGCTGTTATAGAAATGCAATATTGCTTTTACACATACCACACTTTGCACTCAAGTTCAACCACTGTCGCAGTCTGTGGGCGATATCACCCACAAAAACATCGCTGGCAGTGGTCGAACGCAATTCACACGGGTGACACACCAACCACACGCAAATGATAGTGCTGCGAACTTCGCATTCACGCACTCACTTCAGTCATACCCTTCGTTTCCAGGCGGTGACAGTAGTGCTGCTGCAAAATGTCGAACGAAAGTGATACCTATGATACGGAATTGTTTATTGAAGAGGTACGCAACTTACCAAACTTTTGGGACTGTAGGCTACAACCGCTTCTTATAGCAACAGAACAGAAAAAGCTAAAGCTCTTGTTTTCTATAATAGGATGAATCCAATAAACTCTATTCCGATGACGCCGTCTTCGACGATGTAATAAAATCCACAACAATGCTTCCTCTTCGAAATCCATTTCAGTACCGTATACTTACGAGTGTAGAGTTTTTTGAAAGTTTTTGGTCAATACGTATTTCAAATAACCACCAAGAACCACGTAATTTTGGTTAAAAGTGGTATATTGTAGCCGCAGCTGTACCACTCAAGAACCACCGTTTTGCAATTGCAAAGTGGTACGTGCGAATTTATAGTTATTTCTCTGTCTTCCCTGTGACTTAACTTTACTCAATTCATCTTTCTCCAAACGCCTCGTTTTAGCTTCAGTTGTCTGTCTCTGTAACTGCTTATTTTATCATTGCCTTTGTTTACTCTTTTCGTCTTCTTAGTGGAGATTTTGTACGTTGCATTTAAAAATGATTTAATTCACGAAATTTGTGCAGCCTTTGACGATCGAAAATTGAAATGAATGACGTGATATATGATATTAGGAAGGGAGAGTGTGAAGCTCGGTGCCGGCACATAGCCTACTCCTGTCGAACAGCGCCAAGCTGTCTGCTCAAGGAGTTACGTCTCCATCCGACGAACGAATTACCATCAACAGCGTCATATGCCCTCACTCCGTATGAGCATTGCGTATAGAGATTTGGAATTTAATCCAGACTATTGGTACGCATTCTAGTGATTAGAAATTGTATACCACTATCTCCCTTACCCTGCCGGCCAACATTCTGATGGTAAAAATATTTTCGACCAACCAGACTCAAAACCGCCTAACCGCAGCGTCAGTCGTAATCAACGCGTTAACGACCACAGCCACCAGACACCCTACTCAAATCTTCGCTTATAGATAGAGGTAGTGTGTATGTATACTCCGGAATGGAAGAAATGCCACTGAAAGAGAGTATTTTTTCACTAATCTGTTTAAGTATGATGGTCATCGTTGAATTATTTTCGTAACCCTTATCTTGTACCAATTCCCGTTTACGCAATAAAACTTTTCTTTCTTTCTTTCTTTCTTTCTTAACCTGTTTACCCTCCAGGGTCGGTTTTTCCATCGGACTCAGCGAGGGATACATCTACCGTCTCAAGGGCAGTGTCCTGGAGCGCGAGATATTGGCTCGGATGATACAACTGGGGAGAATGACCAGTACCTCGTTCAGGCGGCCTCACCTGCTATGCTGAACACGGGCCTTGTGGGGGATGAGAAGATTTTTTTAACAATTTTCTTTACGTCGCACCGACACAGATAGGTATTATGGCGACGATGGGGTAGAAAAGGCCTAGGGTTGGGAAGGAAGCGGCCGTGGCCTTAATTAAGGAACACCGGGCGAGTTGGCTGTGCGGTTAGGGGCGCGCGGGTGTGAGCTTGCATCCGGGAGATAGTGGTTGGAATCCCACTGTCGGTGGCCCTGAAGATGGTTTTCCGTGGTTTACCATGTTCACACCAGGCAAGTGTTGGGGCTGAACCTTAATTAAGGCCACGGCTACTTCCTTCCAACTCCTAGGCCTACCCTATCCCATCGTCGCCATAAGACCTATCTGTGTCAGTGCGACGTAAAGCCACTAGCAAAAAAAATTAAGCAGCCGTGGCCGTAAGTTAGGTACCATCCCGGCATTTGCCTGGAAGAGAAGTGGGGAAACCACGGAATGGCTGAGGCGGGAATCGAACCCACTTCTACTCATTTGACCTCCCGAGGCTGAGTGAACTCCGTACCACTTTTCAAATTTCGTAGCAGAGCCGGGAATCGAACCCGGGCCTCCGGGGGTGGCAGGTAATCACACTAACCACTACACCACGAAAGCGGACTTCAATAAATCTACGGAAGGAAATAGGCTCCGTGCGTTAATGGAAGAAATGCACCGCTGGGCTCCGTGTGGCGAACATTGTAAGTAATCGTGTGTTGCAATGGCCGACTAAATAATAACAGTGAGACTTCAGAGTGTTTTATATGACAGCTACCAGCCTAATTCTTCCAATCTTGCAGAAAGTGGTCATATATACAAGGAAAAAGTTCGCAGGAAATAGCAATTGAGTAATTTATTGGTAATGTGATAAGAGAAACATCGGTTCAGTAGGTACACTACCATTTCACGATAGAGGCAACGTAGTGATTTATGTGTCAGTAGGGGTGATAATGAGATTCTTGTTCATGTACACATTCAACAAAGCTGTCTACAGAAAAAAAAAAGCTTTTGCCTGTTTCTAATACGATATCATGTTAGCGGAGATAAATGTACTAGGGTGTGTATTTTTATTACTTGTCCTACAGGGTTTTTTTACAGTTATGTTATGTGCAATATTTATATCGAACTGTGTGTTACATAGACTGAAAAGCTTTTTAGTTACAACCCTGTGAATGGTCTTGCCCTCGCATCTCAAATGCGGGAAAAAAAATAAATTCCACAAGGGGAGCGGATTAGAAGAACTTTTGCCGATAAAAAGGCAGAGGCTTGATGTTGGACCAATTGAAATTCCTGATTTTGAAATCGTATGTCCGTTATAAAAAAAAAAAAAAGAAAGAAAGAAAAACTTAGCATGAGGACAAAAAAAGTCAAAATCAGTCAAAGTTGCCAATGAATGATTATTTACATTGTATTTTTGTATTTATAGCACCAATGGTTAAGTCCACGTCCGTAGTGTAATGGTTAGCGCTATTAGCGACCGTTTTCGGGTTCCCGGTTTGATTCCCGATACTGCCAGATTCAAGATTGGCTTTAGGGCTGTTATGTGGTTAAAACGGCATATGCAGCTCGTTTCCAGTAGGGCTGTGCCTAAAGAGATTTGCACCACCTCGGGATGAGGACACGAATATTCATATGAGTACGTATTTGCAAAATAAGGTATTTCTGTGAGTTATTGGTATTGTGAAATACAAGCCTATTTCTGTAAGTACATTTCTATATACTGCATTTTAAAATTAATTCTGTGCGGCCATGACTGAATAATAACATTTCACACGTTGCTCTGCATTGAAACATGACATGATTAGACCTATTATTATTATTATTATTATTAAAATTATTATTATTAAAATTATTATTATTAAAATTATTATTATTATTATTATTATTATTAAAATTATTATTATTATTATTATTATTATTATTATTATTATTATTATTATTATTATTATTATTATTATACTGCCTATCACTAAGACTATGGTTGTATGTTGGGTATTCAGGCCAACGACTGGTTTGATCCTCCACAGCTCCGCCATCAGCTGTCATAGATAGCCTAGGTGTCACTGAAGAGACATACAAGGGAAATGAGGAGTGAGCTAGTTTCCCGTTGCTTTCCTCACCGAGCCAGAAATCGCTATTACATACCAGTCTGCCAAGCCCACTGAAATGCATGCACCAACCGACCCTATGAGCGATATTTTCATACCATTCATAACAGGGACTGGCTGCATAAGGAATGGTATTACTGGTACTAGCATCGCTCATACCTCAGCCACTTTCACATTGCCAAAGCCAAGGACGAGACTGAGACAGATCAATGAAAATAACAAATTCATTCTGGTCCAAACCAGAAGACATAGTGCAGACTACAATAGCGTGTCTACTAGTGTGCTTTGGAAAAGATGGCCTACTTTGCTTACTTTGCAAATATAGCATTGCTATAATAATTTGTTTGCAAATGTTAACCTATTTGTAAAAAAAATAAGTTTCGTAAGGAGTTATTTTGTATTAAATAAAATATATTTAAACCGAGATACTTCTTGCGATTTACTGCTAAGATCCACCGTCGTTTGAAATCAATTTCGCTAGATCGTGAAAGAAAGCTCTGTATAACATTATCTATTAATGTGCCCAACAGCAAGCACATAGTTCTGCCGGAACGTTATGTCATTAATAATAATAATAATAATATAAAGACAGCACCATAAAATGATTGAATAAATGAATGTAAACATCGCACGTACTCCAGCTCCTTACGGTCAATTGTTGATGAAAATGCTTCTAAGTAGTTCTCGTATTATTCACCCGCAGCAGCACATTGCTATACACACGGAGCAAGACCGACTACAATATATCACACCTTAATACTACTATCGAGTGGGCGAACGTTTGAGACATCTACACTAGCGTCCAAAAGTTAAGCATAAGTTACGAGTAAGCAGGGCAATAGGAAATAGACCGCAAATCGCACAACATATGCACCTACCAACCTTACGTGTTCGCCCTGTATAGTAAAAGAGTGTTCTTGCTTTGATTAGCGGCGTAACAGCCAGTGTCTGCGCCCCATATTCCCTCAGTCGTGTTTGCCATGTTATAGTGTGCAGAGTGTAGCCTCGTGGTGAACGTGACAACATAATGGCACAACGACACCATTTGGACCCCGTTTTGCAGGGTAGAATACTCGTCCGCCTGGAAGCAGGCCAGACACAGACCGAAATCGCCATATCCTTGAATGTGCCACAAAGTCTCATTTCCAGACTTTGGAGACGATTTCGAGGCACAGGAGATGTTAGTCGTAGGCCAGTACCAGGTCGACCAAGGGTAATTACCCGACAGCAGAACCGATATCTGGCCTTAACCACCCGACAAAATCGGAGTGCACCTGCAAGACAATTGTCAGCGGAGCTTGCAGCCGTCTCAGGGGTTGCCGTTTCCCGGCAAACTGTACCGGAGGCTCAGAACGTCAGGCGTCCCGCTCACTCCAGCACAGAGACGGGCCCGTTTACTGTGGAGACGTCAAAATTGAAACTGGGCCATGAATGAATGGAGGCATGTGCTCTTCACAGATGAATCCCGCTTCAGTTTGCAGAACGATTCCCGTCGCACATTAATCTGGAGAGAACCGGGTAGCCGATACAACCACAGGAACATATTGGAACGGGACCAGTAAGGTGGTGGTGGCGTCATGGTGTGGGCAGCATCATATTGAATGGCCGTACGGACCTGCGCATTTTCATGGGTGGTCCGAGGAACACTGTTAACGCTCGGAGATACAGGGATTAGGTACTGAGACCACATGTTCGATTCTTCAGAGATGCGGATTGGTCCAGACTTCCTCTTAATGGACGATAATGCCCGCGCTTCTCTGGTGGATGAATTTCTGGCCGGAGAAGACATTCATCGCATGGACTGGCCATGGAGGTCTGCGGATCTGAAACCTATAGAACATGCCTGAGATGCATTGGGGAGGCGAATTGCATCCCGTCAGACTCCACCAAGGACCCTCCAAGACCTTCGCATTACCCTTTCAGAGGAATGGGTTCGCCTGCCACAAGAGTTCTTGGACCATCTGACAGAGAGCATGCCACGTCACTGCGAAGCATGTGTGGCCATTAGGGATAACCATACACCCTATTAACAGCATATTTTTTGTGGAAGACATTGCCAAGTTTTGTTAGGTGTACCTTAGCTATCATAGCCTTTCTGACACTGTTTTTTGGACACATTTTGTGACATATGATGTGTGACTCAGCTTCTGTTTGTTCAGAAATCCGTCTGACATTCCTATCAGGTGGTACGGCCTCGTTAAGTGATTATGCTTAACTTTTAAACACTAGTGTAGTTGGTTCAACTTTTAAATTCCCTAAAGATAGAGCTTTACGGGAGAAATGGATAAGGGATGTTCATCGGGAGAATTTGGACATCAAAGACCAAACTGTTGTATGTGTGAAACATTTCGAACCAAAATTTGTGGTTAGAGAAGTTCTCTTTCCAACCGAAATGGTGAGCCAATTCGTATCCCTCGTAAAATTCCTAAATTGACTACTGATGCAGTTCCTACAATTTTTCAAAAATAAACCTTCTTGCCATACAATTAGACTCCCCAAAGGTAGAAGAAATCCATAAGAACGATTACAACAAGTGAGGAGAAGAATTGTGCTAAGTGGTGTGAGCAGGATTGAATACCATCTTTTGAAGACTTCAGAATAATTCTCGGCAGCAAACAGGTGGCTCCGTTCACAGTAATTATGAGTGAAAACAGTGTTCTTTTTACTAAGATAGATGATGTTGGTAAATTTAACGAGTACTTTTAATGAACGTGTGTTTCAAAGTATCGAGTTCCTTAGATGTAAAAATATTTTATAAGAATCTGTGTGTGCCTACTGAGAAGTTTATGTAGATACTGTAGTGTGAAGGGAACAGTAACCTGGAGTGTAATAGGTGGAGTAAGTTGGACAATTTGGTGAGTCATCTTTAAAACTACAATGATGAACATGTTTCCACATCTGGTAGAATTTCTGTCCTAGTGAATTTTTTAAAGGAGGCCTCCTTTCTTGACAGTGATCTGCATATAATAAGATGTAGAACAATTAAATTTGCTCTAGAACAGTTGGAATTGTCTGCAGTAAGTCATGTACAGTATTCGTCAGAGCTTCTTATATGAGCTGCCACAATTGCCTATCAGTCCATTCGTAAAACTAACATTATGACTCTACCTCATCATGTTTATTTTAGTCAATTATTAGGTAGAATAGGTCCAAAAGGCTGTGGTATTGGGTCATCTCAAAAATGTTTCCTAATGGAGAAGTATACACTTTTGAATAATGAGGATGAAGTTGTTACAGTCATGATGAATGAAATTTATGTTAATGCCAAGCTGACATATTAAGCGGGAAATATAATAGGGATTGCTGAAAATGGGTCTGAGTCTGAGGCAGTCATCACTATGCAGGTTTTTTGTGTGTTCATCCTTACATTCGAAGTAGAAGGATGTTATAGGTCTCTTCCCAGTAAAAAAACATGAATGCTGAGACACTACTGAAACTAACAGTAGATGTTCTCAAAGTCATGAATGAACTTAACTTTGATGTAGTGTGCTTAGTCTCTGATAATCATCGAACAAATAGGAAAATGTTTGAGCTATTTAAGCGGCAGGATCCTAAAAACTTGTGTCCCTAATCCAGCTGATCCTTCCAAGTCTCTGTTTCTTCTCTTTGACAACGCACATTTATTGAAGTGTTAGTTGCGATAATATGGAACTTTATTCAGCATCTAAACAGATGTGGATTGAAGCATCCTTCAGCTTTCCTTCTATCCCTTACTTATGATGTGTATTGTCTTTTCCAAACCCTTATCGTTGTTGAATATGAACCACATTTTTTTTTGAAATTAGACAAACCGAGAGATGCTGTAGTGAAACTAGGTCTCCAAATGACTGAAAATACCAAGAATGCCGACTATGTCTGCAAGTGTCGCATGCCATTAATACAAATTTTGAAGAAGTGCATTAAAGTCCTGGCCAAAATTTGTGTCAAAAACTACTCAGAACTTCTGCATGACAAAAATTCCTTCAAGGACATTGCTAAAAATATTCACATTCAATAGATAAGAGGAGCAATACTGAGGACCGCCGCATAATAATAATAATAATAATAATAATAATAATAATAATAATAATAATAATAATAATAATAATTGTTCCGAGATATCTGTGGAACAGCAGAGGTGAAAGAAGGTGCGGGCTGGAATAGGTCTCAACTACAGAATTAAAGTTAATTTAAAACTTTAACAAAGGTTATATTTTATTTTCAAAATCAACAAAAAACAGATAACAACATTCAACAATTTCCACTAGGTGAAATAACAACGAAAGGCAGTTACAAAATAATTTTTCCCGTTCAGGGTTTTTTTTTACCAGGTTTTGGGCTTCGAACCCCACACTCACAATCTTTGAGCGATTAGCTCAACTTTACCAGGTTACCAAATGAACAAAGGGGCAGAAAACCCCATCATGCCAAGGAGCACTAGCTCCTAATTACAATGTTAAGGAAAAGAGCAGACCCGCTCTCAATTTTACAAGCCTCTCAAAGGCCACAACAAACTTCACTACTATCTGCCCTCAAGGCACACCAGGAAACAGGGGTAATTAATACCCAACCTACGGGGCCTTCGCATGAAGAAAACAAAACATCAGGTTAAGTTACTGGCCCAAAGCAAAGGGGATGTAGGCGTAATTTTTCACTCCTACACAAAGTTTTGTCTAAAACCTATGTGGCGCTAGGCTGATAATACAGGGGCTAATCCCAAGCTAGGGAGGTGACCCGTATGAGAAAACTTTACTACATTAAAGGAAAGAAGAACGGTTATGAAAACGTAATCACATCCATTTCAAAATGAAGGGGAGTTCGAGAGGGTGAAGCACTATCTATCCCCGCTTTACAGTGAAAGAAATAGGTAGTTTTTACATAGACTGAAAGGAAATTTACATTTTAAACAGGTGGGTTACATATTAAAGGTTTCGAACCTTCTCCGAGAGTTAAACGGCTGAGCTAGCAAGAAATAGAGATGTTAAAAGGCCATTACCTTGTAGAAGAACTGCTGCTTGAAGAAAGAGGCGCTTCCCGCCCCCTGCTACATATCCACACACTAAGAAAGATGTTATTGAAGTGGCCCCGAGACAAGAAAATCAGCAGTTTTTATACCCTCCTGGAAAGTTCGAGACCTTTCATGAATGATAACAACCCGCCCACAAACTTTTATTGGATAACAGCAAAAACTAATACACAAGACGAGGAAGAAACACCTTATTGGTGGAAAATTAATTACAGAAATTCCTGATTGGCTACATTCAAAACAGGCAGAAAGAAAGGATTTATATTGGCAACCCAAATATGACAGAACAAAATTTAGTAAAGACAAAACTTATGAATACAAACTTTCTTCAGAAGAGTACCTTCCTTTACACCAGAGTGTGTTATCATAGTTTTTGGTAGAGACATCTGTTAGAGAATGTCCAAACTTCTTGATACGGAGCAAACAAACACAAATCGAAATAGACACAGTTCAGAACACTTCAAAATTACCAAATTTACAGTAGTGACATCTTCCGAGAAACCGTTGAGTTAATACCGTTTGTTAAAGTTCAGGCTTTCTCCTGTAGAGGAGTTTCAACTGGCGCAATATTTGAACTAGCAGCGTGGAGGTGTACAGTAATAATAATAATAATAATAATAATAATAATAATAATAATAATAATAATAATAATAATAATAATAATAATAATAATAATAATAATAATAATAATAATAATAATAATAATGTTTATACGACCCATTAACTACTGTTGACTTCGAAGATGCCAGAATTTTGTCCCGCAGGAGTTCTTTTACGTGCGTAAAAATACCGATACGAGACTGACGTATCTGAACACCTTCATTTCAAGATTAATGTTAAAATGTACTTACTTAGAAGAAAAAAATTTAAATGAAGTGCATTAAAGAACAAGTACCTAAGAGGCTAGTGAAGATAAATACACACATACATGTAGTTATGTCAAATCAATTCCTTTAGCATCAGGTACATTATGACTAACACAACACGGACATACATAAATATGAAAGTAAATAAATACCATATGCAATAGGCTTCTTTCTGATGAACAACTTTGTCTAAATAAATAGTAACAAGGCTATTAAGGGAGAACAGGTAGAAAATAGAAAGTAATGTTATTCTTCTCTTCCCACGCCCATACCTTCGGGCGTTAACGCCATTCTAACTTGATGCCCCCATATTGTTTCCGGATATTGAAAAATACCAACGTGAAGATCCAGTGCTGGCTCCTATTATGGAAACCCTTTCTTTTGGGGAACATGTCGTCCCTTATGTATTGAGAAACGGGGTTATGTGTTGCCCGTCGAAGCATGACCAAAAGATTAATGTAGTGGTTCCAGCTTCTCTTTCCCTATGATCTTCAAGTACTATCATGAGACCCCACTAGGGGGGCATTTAGGCATCTTCAAAACTCGAGAAAAGATCCGAGAGATGTTCATTTGGAAAGGTATGGACGGCGAAATTCGTGAATTGTTAAAAACTTGTAAATCTTGTTTGATTAGTAAACCCACCTTGTCCACTAAGCTAGGTCTATTGTCATCTCACCAAGCATCGCGCCCCATGGAGCGCCTATATATAGATTACGTCGGACCCTTCCCCCAATCAAACGGGAACGCAA
Source organism: Anabrus simplex (assembly GCF_040414725.1). Lineage (NCBI taxonomy): Eukaryota > Metazoa > Arthropoda > Insecta > Orthoptera > Tettigoniidae > Anabrus > Anabrus simplex. The sequence continues at coordinate 184,804,430 of NC_090267.1, forward strand.
ATAAATTCATTCTAGTGTGTGTAGATGGTTTCACTAGATTTTCCTGGTTATTTCCGACTAAGCTGGCAACCGCTCAGTCTAACTATTTCTTGTTTAAATACTATATTTGCTTCTTTTGGCCCCTGTCAATATATAGTTTCTGATAATGCTAAGGCATTCACATCCAACTTATTCCGTAAATTCTGTTTTGATCTCTCTATATCATATGTAACTACTTCGGCTTATCAACCATCTCTGGCTGAGCGGGTCAATCGTAATTTTAGATCTGCTCTAATTGCGTCCCTGCATTGGTTAGCCTTTGCTTTAAATTCGGTGGTTCATGAGTCCCATAAGTTTACTCCAGCTTCTCTTATGTTTAAATTGGTTCCTAACACGCCGCTCTCTAATCTTTGGTCGCTTAATGATGTATTACCAGAGACAATAGATCCCGATAATATTAGAGATCTATGGAAGAAGGCTAAGGCCAATCTTAAAGCTTCCCATGAAAAGGTTAGGGAAAGATATGATCGTGGACGGAGGCCCACCAATTTAAATGTCGGAGATCAGGTCATGGTAAAAATTTTGTTCCTGCGGGCAGGCTTGTCCCCAGATTCCATGGGCCGTGCGTCATTCTTGATTTCTTAACGCCGGTTACATTATTAGTCAGTAATCCAGCCACAGAGAGAATATTTAGGGTTCACCTCTCTCAGGTGAAACCTGTCTAATTTCATTTTTTACTTTAGCCATCAACATTTGGCACGAATTGAAGGTTATGTTTCTTTAATTCGAGGCCTTCTGCCCCAATTGTTTTATCAAATTTTGCATATGACCTGTTATGTACGATCTTCTCCTCTGGTTTCCCTGCTGTCAATTCCTTAGTGGACATTACAAAGCCCCCGTCTCCTGCATCTCCGCACTTTCAACACACACCATCCACGCCGCCCGCCCCTCTGCCTCACATAAACAAAGATCGTACTCTCCAGACTCCAACAACTCTTCTCTGTCACCAAGATCTTACTGTTTCAGTGCCCCCTCAGCCGTCAGCCGCCGTGCAGCAACATCTGGTGAGAAAAACCGGAGTGGGTTGGGGGCCCACTCCACTCTAGTGAAGACTCCTTGTGGACGGCGCGCTGGAGCTCCATCCCTCCGGCAAAGGCTGAAGTGCGGTATCAATACTGCCAATCCATCTGGTCCCTGTACATCTACATCTAATCTGCGGCGACCATCACCATGACTACCCCTCTCATAGTAGCGGGAGAGGTGTATCTGAGGGTACTTGGGGGGTCCGGGGGACCTCACCTTGGGTATCGGCAGCGGTGGTAGGTCTTGCCGTCAAACATCATCACTGTGTAATCAACTTCTGCAGTCACAAGAAGGCTTCCAAAGTTATGTTGAGTAACATTTTTAGGCAAACCTTTCGAAAAAAAACAATTTCTACTGGAAACGTTTTCTCCAAATTCTTAAGTGTCACCCCTTGGAAGGACATATGGAGGGGAGGTCTCTATAGGGAGGTACACCTCAACTCCGCTCATTTAAAATAAGCGCCTTAATAAACTCCTACGTCGATCAAAAGGTGAAACTGATACTACATGAACATGGAACGTTAATCAGGAGATGTCACCACTGAAATATTAAGTAACTGTGTTATTGTGGAAGTTTCCTAAACTGATTGAATTTCTACCTGTTTTGTTTTGCTATACACCAAGAAGTTGGGACATTTTTCCACAGATGTCACTACCAAAAATCTCTGATCATGCACTCTGGTGCAAGGTGGAAGGACTTATAACTTAAAGAAGTTTCGTATTCCTAGGTTTTCCATAACAATCTATGTTCTTTTATTTTTGGGCTGGCAACACCTCTTTTTCTTTCCGCCAATTTTGAATCTGGCCAATGAAAAATTTCTGTAATTAATTTTCAACCTATCACAGGCTTCTTGTTCGATTTTGAGTGTAACTTTTGAGTCTAACCAATAAAATTGAGAGGGTGTGTACGGATTAGCCCAGAATCCTCTCGAACCTTCCCTGAGGGTATATAAACTGCGGCTTTTCATGTTTCCTTGTCAATTGATAGCCGTCTTTATAAAAGAGTGTGTTAAGGCAGGAGGCGAGGCACCTCTTTCTTCGGCCAGCAGAACATCTACAAGGTAATGGCAACATAAATTCTATCTTTCTTGTTGTATCCGCCAATTAATCCGAGGGGAAGGTCCGAATCTGTAATTATGTAACAAACTTTTCTAAAATGTAAATCTTTTTTGGCTAATGTAAAAATGTCATTAAGTTTTAACTGTAATTCGGGAATAGAGAGTGAGTTACCCTCTCGAGCTCCCCTTCATCTTGGTTTGAGGTGACTACGTTTTCGTAACTGTTTTCTGCCTGTAATGTGTTAAAGTGATTTCCATGCGAGCCACCTCAGCAGTTTGGGAATAGCCCCTGTTTTATCGGTCGAGAGCCCTGTAGGATTTTACATTTAATTATCTGGAACGCAGTGGTCGCCTCCATTCAGTTTGTGTTCGGGCCGTTTATTTAACCTGCACTTTTTCGCAAAGGCCCTGTAGGTTGGGTACTAGATACCCCTGTATTAAGCAATTTTTATTTGTAATTCGTTCCTTGTGAGGCCAGAGAATGTAACATTTTGATGTAAGATAGCCTTGAGGGGGCTGTAAGAAACGGAGAGCATGTTAGCTCTTTCCAAAGTTTTGTAATAGTGAAGGGTGCCTCTGGAAGGCTTGACATTGTAGTTTAGGGAGCAAATACTCCTGAATTAGGGGATTTCTGCCCTTGAATAAATTAGTTCTCATTTTGAATTGTAAATTTGAACTGGGAGCTCAGAAATTGTAAAACGAGGGGCTTGAAGCCCAAAATTGTTAAAGTTCTGAATCTTGGAATTTTCCAAGTCTTGTTTCAAGATCGCTAATTGTACCTGTCATGTTGTTATTTGTAATTTTTGAAATCCTAAAGAAATATAACCTTTGTTAAAGTTTTGATTCAATTTTGATGTGGTAGTTAGATCCATCCAACACCCGCACCTTCTTTAACATCTTTCTGCTCCACGGGTAACCCCGTAACAGTTTTGATTAATATAGATCACTGAAGATAATTCATAACTAGTCGAAACATGTCTGAACAAACTTAATATTTCATCTTTCTTTTTATTCTTTCTTAGATCGCTTAACCTCCAGGGTTGGTTTTCCCATCGGACTCGGCGAGGGATCGCACCTCTATCGCCTCAAGGGCAGTGTCCTTGAGCATGAGACTTTGGGTCGAGGGGATATAACCCCACCCAAGTGGCCTCACCTGCTATGCTGTACAGGGGCCTTGTTGGGGTATGGGAAGATTGGAAGGGATAGACAAAGAAGAGGGAAGGAAGCGCCGCGGCCTTAAGTTAGGTTCCATACTAGCATTTGCCTAGAAGAGAAGTGGGAAACCACGGAAAACTACTTCGAGGATGGCTGAGGAAGGAATCAAGCCCACCTCTACGCAGTTAACTCCAGAGGCTGATTGAATCCCGTTCTAGCCCTAGTACCACTTTTCAAATTTCGTGGCAGCTGATCACACTAACCACTACACCTCAGAGGCGGACAATATTTCATTTTAAGAGGTGAAATAAAGTACTGAACAGAAGGATAAATAAATACATATATTATGGTAAGATTTTAACCGTCAATACGTAAAATGAAATGTATACTCTGAAATCAGACGGTTGAGGCGCTGTTCTTCTGACCCCAACTTGGCAGCTTCGATCCTGGCTCAGTCCAACGCAGGGTTGCAGTACGGTACGTTTCAGACTCACTCGTGATAACAAAGATGAATGAGAGTGTAATTGGTTACTTAGAAGGGCTTTCACAAATTAAAACAGCAAAATAACTGCCTTAAATTTAGTTTCATTTAAATGTCTCAAGATACTACTGTATATATTAAGAAAATGCAATATCAGAAGGGCAAGAAATCTGTACACTAAAGCTATAGCAAAACATTAGAATTATTTTGCTGTGTTACCGTAACTCAAGGGTTGATCAGAAATTTAAAATAACTTTGTAGTTGGTTTCCACATTTAGACATATTTGCCACTAGCACTGTCAGTTAGTTATTATACAGTTTATTCATTCTCGAGATTATCTGGTAAATAATAATAACACATATAAAACCAAACCAAACCAAACCCCATGGCGCAACAGCTCCGAAGATCCTTGGCCGACTAAGCGAGCACTGCTCTGACCGAAGGCCTGCAGATTATGATGTGTCGTGTGGTCAGCATGAAGAATCCTCTCGGCCGTTATTCTTTGTGTTCTAGACCACATAATAAATATAAAGATAATACAATTACAGCAAAACATTGTGATGCATTTTTCCAAATTCACATAAAAGTTCGCTGCCAATTTAACTGAACTATAATATAGTTCTACATAACATAAAGTACCGCCCGTTACTGTTTGTGATGGATGAAGTGCTTTTTCATCCGTCACTTGGCACATGCCACATAAAATGTAGCTTCCACCGAAGTCTCAGTCCCATGTAAGGCTCTGATTGTATGGAAGCTGCTGAGGTATGAATTGTGCTGAGTAATACTAATCGGAGCACAGATAGTGCATCTGAATATTATGAAAAGTGCTATTCATAGAGTCAGCCGTACTGCAATAACATTTTCTGGCTCAGTGAGTAAAGTGGCAAACTTCATCATTCCTCATCTTACTTAGTACGCCTCATTTTGACACTGCCATAGGTTTTTGTGTTTTCCCTTATCTACATAACTTTTCGTGGTGCTATTTGAGGATATAACCAGCCTTTGGGCTGAGGTACAAAAAAACAAACAAACAAACAAACAAACAACATAAAGTAACATAAAAGCTGCACAGTATTTGTCGTGATAATATTTCATATGAAAAATTACTTATAAACGGCAATACAATGCAAACGCTCACATCCAAAAGAGCTTACAGAGAGTCTTGTATCTTTCATTTTCTTGAAACCAACGCGGTCTGATTCTTGTGCCATCAGCCCTCCTATGCCTCAGCGATCATTCTTGTACGTAATGGGTTGGATCCCACAGATCGGGCGAGTTGGCCGTGCGTTTAGGGGCGCGCGTTGCTGTGAGCTTGCATATGGGATATAGTGGATTCGAATCCTACTGTGGGTAGCCCTGAAGATGGTTTTCCGTGGTTTCCAATTTTCACACCAGGAAAATGCTGGCACTGTACCTTAATTAAGGCCACGGCCACTTTCTTCCAACTTCTAGGCCTTTCCTATCCCATCGTAGCCATAAGGCCTATCTGTGTCGGTGCGACATAAAGCCACTAGCAAAAGGATCCCACAGAAAGCGTGGATCGAATAAGTTGATGAACTTCAAACTAGGCACATTTTCAATCACAAGACAGTTCTTGGATTCTATCATGATGACATTCAAAGCACTAAATCCTGTTCCACAGTCAGCGCTAGTTGGCAATGTTGATATACTGTGCTCTATAATGCCTTCGTCAACGTCAAGCCAATGCTGAAATTTGACCAAGTACATTATAGTTACCAATACACTCACCGCCAGGTGAAACACTTCGGCACATAGCTACCTGATCGATAATCCTCTTCATCAGCTCCGCCGTAACAGCAATCTTCAGGGAGTATCGGATAAGAAACGGTCAACGTAATAAATAAATTAAGTGAAGAGGAATAAAAAATGAGCAGGTCATGAACAAATCTAACCAAAATAACAACGATTGAGCTGCATCTTCGGTTTTAACAAACTGGTATATTATAATAAACTAAAAATTCTGATAATGAACAAATATCCAATGAAATTTTACATAACTGACATAATTGTCATAGACAAATCTAACTGATTTCTTGACATCAACGGGTATCTCAATTGACGTTATAAACTGTGTGGAAGAGATGTACTGCATCAGAGAAACATCTGACACTGCAACAAGCAGTATAATGGTTACATCAAATAAAATGAATTGAATCATAAATCTGCTCGTAGGCGACTCATATCTACAGAGAACATAATCTATTTCTAACGTGAATCTATGCCTCAGTGCTCATAATTACCCTACAAGTTATAAACAAGCATCCAATATACACGCTACTGTCTGGGATTCGATCGCGAGACTTTCCCAAGTACAACAACCATATGACATCAAATAAAATGAGAATAACCTATATTACATCAGGCAGATACATATGAATAGTGATGTGCCACTATGAATGATATCAACAATCGTGTATAAAATCTCGTCTACCGGACCCTAATATGAAAAGGTCACTGCTCTCCCGTCTACATGACGGACAAACACACAGTTTCCACCTTCAGACTTTCGTGTCATGACGTCAGAAACGACCCACATTGGCCCTTCAACACCTCGCTTTTTGTATAAACTGAGCAGCCATTCTTCTCTGCCATAAATATCTCCCTCAGCTGACAGCAAGTAAACAGAGACAAGGGGGCGGCTCTCCCCTCTCTCTCCGGCGGAATGTGTCTCCTATACGTATTTCCCTCATTGTAATATAATTACTGTAGGCCATTTTATTCCTCAGAGTACAAATTCAACACTCTATCGCAGATAAAACTCAAATATAACAGGCCCGTTCATTATTTATCACTGGTGCTCTCTGCGGCACATTCATATACATACCCTGGCCTTCTTATCGGCACTCACATTCACAAATTATTACTTAACCATTATTTCTCCTGCTATTCAGGGCCTCAACTCAATACTCTGGGCATAATAACATTATTCCTCATTCCTTACGGGCTTCCTACGACACGACTGCTCAGCTTAATACGCCAATCCGAGTGTATTCAAGAGATATAGAAGATCTTAGGCTTTCTTCATTTAACAAATAACATTACAGGCTACCCTGCTCATGCACTATGCTAATCCCTAAACTGTCTGTCTTGATTGCACTCAGATAAGACCGCATAGGTCCCGGTAAAGTGAAAATACCCGAGCCAAAATTCCCTACCTTGAACGTAATATCTCTGCAATAGTTACACAAACGAGACGAATGACAACAACAACATGCAAATTTAAACAATCTAGCTAAGCTTGAGTCCTGAGCATAAATTCTATTTACACGGGCATTCATATCCCCACCTATTTACATATTGGCGGAAGGCCAAATCTATCTACAATTGACTTAACCATTATCATACTGCTGCATGCTTAAACGATGGAATTATCTGACCTGTGTCTGATGATATAACTGAACAGTCCCCCTGTGGACATTGCGAATTTACGCCACCATGTTGACATTAGAAGCTGGTGACAGCACTCGTGGTTCAGAGACTGGTGACATCCTGGTTGGCTGTGATGTTCTCTGCAACTCGTTCAGGTGGCTTGATTATCGACTCCTCGATGTCGTGATGATTGGACGTCGCTGATGGTCCACGTTCGCAACTCGATGCCGTGAAGAATGATGTGCAGCTTCGGTCCCAATTACCGCTTCAACGTGCTGGATGAGCAGTGTAGTCCACTCGTGATGTAGGAGAAACTGTAAGGAAAATCAGATTATAATGTGCCCTCAGTTCGATCCTGTATCTCCCCTCTAACCTTTTCTTTCAATCCCACAATATCAGGCCACATTCTGATCGTTATCCTTGTAAGACAATTATTCAATTCTCACTGTAATTTACTTTACTCTTGACCGCTCTTTCTACTGACCGAATTGAATTAATATCGATCTTATGAGCCTACATTAGTATGTGCCATTCGTTTAGGACAATATTAGCCTCAGATTATGCAATGTGACTATGCGTAAACACCAACAATAGCAGCAGAATATTCTCACAGGAAAACAGGTCAACACTTGCTGTACAAAGTTCTGATCTCTATTATAACTGGTTGTTACTTACACTTCCCAAGTATAAGGTGAACTCTGACCGCGTTGCTTGTAGATGAAGGCGGTCTTCTCTTCGCTGAGTAGCGGCGTGACAGACACCTACGTGACAGCGATACACACATTGAATGACTCTCGCGCGCTCGGCAGTCGTTTATATTAGCGGTCTCGCATCCACGCTACTAAGCTCTACGTGAGTGGGCTTCATGCGCGCACCCGCGGAGTGGAAAATTTCTCCCGTGATTTGCATATTAATTACTCATACCTTTATTGTGATTACAACTAGACCCATGCAGCATATCAAAATTTTCAGAAAAATATCTTGATTGCAGTTCTTGTATCCAATCCTCTGCATTCATCTTGTAGTCGAAGATATTGAATGAATTCTTTTCCCTCCATCGTAAACCTCCCCGCGATAACTCACGGATCTTCGTGCGTCCCAAGCTGCAAGTGAAGAGGTTCGCTGGGGTAATGAATTTTAATGAGCATCTGGAAACTTCAGCTCGCTTCTGATGCTAAGTTCTTCTCGAAAAGCGCGCACTCTCAAATACTATTACACAATAAGGTGCCACCCAAGGCACTTTCTTTGTGGTCTCAAACGATTCCCATAATTATTATTAAATCAACATTCTTTGACCATGAACAGAATGGTTCATAGTCCTCCGTGAAAGACAAAATAAAATTTTGTCTAAAATTGTATTTTCTCCAATTATGAGACCATAATGCTATCCTTATTAATTGACTACTTCTGTGTTAAGTCTCCTGGAATGTGATTCTCTTCGATGACAGATAACAGTGCTTCCCTTTCTTTCCTAGCTTTGTAATATACATCCAACGGTGCTAAAAAATTTTGCTGATTGCTCTCGCATCCTGGCCAGTCTATCTCTTCGTGATGTTCAACTAGCTTTGGTCGGCTATCATTCGGAATGAGCATATTTATCTCTTCTTCTTGCTCGTAGTCTTCTGTTCCTGGAAGTCCTTCTTCATCGCCAGGCACGTCTTCTTCAGGTATAATGAGATCGTCTTCTTCGTTGCCTCTGGATCCTCTGGATCATTGTCGAGCTGATATTGACCTGGGCTCTAGTAAGGTTTAAGATTCGAGGAGTTAAAAACCTTTGTATTTGTCCCATCCAAGCTGTGAACCTTATATGAGTTATTGTTATAGCTCTGAATTACACGATATGGTCCAGTATATAATTCTGCGAATTTATGATAGTATCGCTCAGTGGGATTCGATACAGCGGGTGTTCATTCACTTGTAGTGGCCGATGAAATCTCTCGTGCCGTGTTCTTCGTAGTCGCTTCTCCGCTTGTGCTTTCAAGTGTTCGGCTACGTTCCTTATGCAGATTTCACGTGCGGGTCGCGGATCACGAGGGCATGGAATGACATTTTCCCATGGACGATTTGGAGGTTGATTATTGTGTATCCAAGATGGTACCATACCTGTGGACTTGTGCTTTGTAGAATTTATGCACTCCGTTATAATGGGTACGACACTAACCCATTTATAATGCTCTCTAGGACAATATATTCTACAGTATTTCGAGACTTCCCTCATGGCACGCTCACTCGGATTTGCCTCTGGGTGCCTTATGCTGGATAGAACATGCCTAATCCCTAAGCGTTCCAGCTCAAGCTTAAATCCGATTGCCGTGAATTGACTTCCATGGTCACTCAGCAAACTTTCAGGCTTCCCTATGGTGGGTATTATTTTATTCTTAATTTGATTAAGCGCAGAAAGAGTGTTCGCCTTTTGAACAGGACAAAGTGTTACAAATTTACTAAATACGTCCATGCATACCAATATAAACCTTAGGCCTCTGGTAGCAGCGGGCAAAGGACCAAACCAATCGATGGAGAATAGTTTACGGAGTTCTGTGGGGATTAATGGTCTTGGAGGTTGTTTCAACAGATAAGGGTTTGGCTTCACCCTTTGACAGATGTCACAGGTACGCAGTATTTTTTTGTACCATCGTCCTCATCTTTGGCCAAACGAATATCTCCTGTAGAACTGCAACAACCTTATAAATCCCAGAGTGTCCTGTGGAATGATGAGCTACCCACACCAAGTCAATTTGCAAACTGGGAGGTATAACTATTCTGAACTTAGTCTGATTTTCGTCTATGAATTTGTGTAAGATATTGTTGAAGTAGTGATAGCTAGCATCCTTCCTTTCTGCTTCTGTGTGCTGTGGGGTTCCGGGTTGCAATTCCTTACGAAAGTACTGTATCATCTGGCGAGTTTCCGGGAAAGCCATCTGTTCCTCATGAATGTTTCGTAACCTTTCTAGTATTCCTTGATCCTCCTGAGTTAGCGTAGTTAAATTAATGGTGACTTCTTCTGAATTTGGATTACGGCTTAATGCATCTGCTAGGACATTCAGCTTTCCTGGGCAGTGTTCAACTGATAAGTCAAATTGTTGCACTTAATGTACCCATTTACTTAAGCGCGCATTGGCCATGTCTGTCTTCAAAATGAATGTAAGTGCCTTATGATCTGTTCTAATTATTATTGGGAAACCGTATACATATTTCCTCCAGTGGGCTAATGCGGTCACAATGGCCAGCTTTTCCAGTTCGGTAGTAGTATATTTGAGTTCATGAGCTCCTAACTTCCGGCTCATGAAGGCCAAATATGTCACCTTGTGCTCCTACTCCGGTGTCTCTTGATATAGTACCGCTAAGATTCCTATTGCTGAAGTATCGGTTTGGATGATGAACTTTCTGTCAAAACTGGGGTATCCCAACTTTACGGAATTTTCGAGGAGCCTTTTTGTGTTTAGAAATGCAGTCTCTTGATCATGTCCCCAATTCCAACGATTATTAGCTTTAAGAAGTTCTTGAAAGGGTGCCACTGTTTCACCATATCCAGAACAATGATCAGCGAAAAACCTCGTTAAGCCCAAGAATTGCCTAACATGTTTAATCCTTACTGGTCTCGAAAAGTTCTGTATCGCAGCGATCTTTGCTGGGTTTGGCCTAATACCTTGGCCATCTAATATATGCCCCAGAAATAACACGCTACGTTGGCAGAAATGTGACTTCTCCAGATTTACTTTAAATTTGCTTCTATTTAGGTCAATCAATTCCATTTCTCATCTAAAGTTTTTGTGCAAATTAAGATGTCATCAATATAACGGATGGTGAAGTCTTTTACTTCTTGACTGAGGTTCATTTCTAAGGCTCTTCTTAACGCAGAACTGCTTGTTGTTAAGCCAAAGCGAAGTTTCTGGAAAATATACGTTTGATTATCAAACAGAAACCGTATTAGCATACTGGTGCTAGGGTCCAAAACAATGTGATGAAAACTGGACGTTAAGTCAACCGTGCTAAAGTACTCCATATCTCCAAATTTCTTTAGAATATCCTTAAGATTAGGGGCTCTCTCTCGTATTCAGGCACTAAGCGACTGTTGAGAGATCTCGCATCCAAACATACGCGAATTGACCCATTTGGCTTTGGTATCGTATATAATGGATTCAGAAATGGACTCGGGGACTTAGCGATTACCCCAATTTCGCTCCATGTCCTCAACAATTTCCCGGACCTGGAGAAACACCTTCTCTGGAATGGGATATGGTTTTTGCTTGTAAGGTTCCCAATTGTTAACGCACAGCTTATACTGGACATTTGGGATTTTTCAAGGTTTTGACCCAAAGACTGATTCATGCCGTAGCAACAATTCTTTAAGCCTATTCTTGTCTTCAGCAGCAATCTTTGCCTCATCCATCTTTCCAGGCATAAGACCCAAGAACTTTTCTTTTTCCCTTTGCTCTTCTAATTCAGACAGCATGATTTCAAACTCCGGTATTATCTCATCATATCCACCCAACCAATGTTCCGACATAAAATTTTCCTCATACAAATCTGTTGTCCAGATACGTTCTTCAGGTTGGTAATCCCTATTTACATTCAACTCTATCCCTTCATGAATACAGTTTGTCTTTAGCTTTATGGAGTTAGAGCCCATGTCAATAACCGCTTCGTAATCGCGAAGGAAATCCGCCCCTAGAATGAGGTTATATTCCATTCTTGGGAGTACTACGCAAGGATGAGAGACCGGTAAGTTCCCAATCTCAATGTCTAGTAACACCTGCTCCTTGCAAGTAGTAGTCTTGTCCGGAATGATGCCTTTAAGTTTTAATTTTGAAATTGGTATCGACGGGATCCGAACTCTGGGTTGTAATTCCGAAACAAGTGCCTGCGATACCACACTAATAGTAGCTCCTGTATCTGTCAGTGTCCTCACATTTAATCCATGAACCCTTGTATATATGACCGGCAATTCCTCAGGTACAGGTAAGTTATTTTTAATTGGATCTTCTATCAAATGTTCTGGCTTAACTACCCAACCGTGTACGGCTATGGTCATCCATTCTGCTTCCTCGGAATTCAGGCTATCTTCTTTAACCGGGTTCAAAGATTTTTTACCGTCCCGACTGTTTTCAGTATATACAGTCGCATTTGGATTTGAACTGTGGGGTAGCGCTGTGAAGAGGAGGCGGACCTCCTGTTGATTGAATCGGATAATACGATTACAGCGCTCCTCCGGAGACCTCCGGTAGTCCTCCGATTGAATTCACTGGCGGAAAATTCAAATGCTTTGATGTGGGCAATGTTGCAACGGTGATCTTAGGAGGAATTACAATTTAGATTTCAGTACTAATTCCACAGATGCATGTGTTCCCCTACGTTTGTCATTCAAATGATGTAGTCGTTTCAAGATCGGCGCATTATTTGTTACGTTATGAATAACAGATTTTGATCTGCTGACGTTCAGTTTGCAATAGGTGCAGGTGGATAGAATACTGTAGATTGAATATTGGCATATATTATACTGTTGCAAATGCGATAACAATATTATTAATACTGGTAGTAAAATAGTTTAAGTGGTAATTATATTCCATTGCATGTAAACATGTATTATATACGATGTTCTTACATTAATTATACTCGTAGCTCATTTATTACGGAACAGTACATCCGGCTCCATGGCTAAATGGTTAGCGTGCTGGTCTTTGGTCACAGGGGTCCCGGGTTCGATTCCCGGCAGGTTCGGGAATTTTGACCTTAATTGGCTAATTTCGCTGGCGCTGGAACTGGGTGTATGTGTCGTCTTCATCATCATTTCATCCACATCACAACGCGCAGATCGCCTAAAGACGTCAAATCAAAGGACCTGCATCTAGTGAGCCGAACTTGTCCTCAGACACTCTCGGCACTAAAAGTCATACGCCATTTCGATTTTTACTGAAGAGTACGAACTGATTGAAACTGGTTATATGCTGTACCGGGCCGAGTAGTTCAGACGGTAGAGCGCTGGCCTTCTGAGCTCAAGCTTGCGGTTTCAATTCCGACTTTGCTCGGCGGTACCTGAAGGTGGTCAGGTGTACCGGCAGTAGCAGCGATTGGGAATTAGAAGTAGGGGGGAAAAATGTAAAGACAACAAAGTACCCCAGTTTGTGGGATATAGCGGGGTGGGGGTATATACGTTATACATTAAAACTGAAAAAAAAAGCTACTAAATGGAATTTCGACAGAGAGGTAAAGATTCTCAGCCTACCAACTTACCTGTGTTGATAATATTTATTTGAGATTTTGATTCAATACTATACAATAAAACTTTCACGAGAGGAACAATATTACACATATATTACAATTAAATAGACGTACGGCGTGATTATATAATTAAAATCATTTAGTATTTCACTACAAACTAAAAAAAAAAACTAACTGACACTAAATAGACTGCCAGACTAACGAATGCACGCGTACCCTTCCTCGCAGCACATGCAAAGTCTCCACTACAGTACTCGCTGTGGCGCTATACAAATCGGTTAACCGCGTGAACGACTTTGTTGCGTATTTCCGCTAATAATTTCGTTATTAATTAAAGCAAATAATTAGCTGATAAGACAACAGGGCTTGTACAAATTGCTTGTTTTAATAATTCCTATAATACCTTGTTTCATCCAGCTAAAATGGAATACAAATGCAAAGTTTTCTCCACAAAGTAGGGGGGCGACTGTCCCCTCTCGCCCCCCCCCCCTAATCGCCGCTACTGTACCGGCACATGAAAGAACTCCTGTGGGGCAAAATGTCGGCACCTTAACGTCACAGAAAACCACAGAAGTGGTTATGGGAGTACAATAATAATAATAATAATAATAATAATAATAATAATAATAATAATAATAATAATCCTTCCATCAATTTACCCTCCAGGGTTGGGTGTTCCCTCGGACGCAGAGAGGGATCCCACCTATACCGCCTCAAGGACAGTGTCCTGGAGCGTGAGACTTTGGGTTTTGTTTTATGTCACACCGACACAGATAAGTCTTATGGCGACGACGGGATAGGGAAGGTTTGGGAGTGGGAACGAAGCGGCCGTGACCTTCAGTTAGGTACCATCCCGGCATTTTCCTGGAAGAGAAGTGGGAAACCACGGAAAACCATCTTCAAGGCTGCCGACAGTGGGATTCGATCCCACTATCTTCCGGATGAAAGTGGGTTCGAACCCCACTGTCGGCAGCTCTGAAGATGGTTTTACGTCGTTTTCCATTTTCACGCCTAGAAATTACTCTCCTTAGCCGTTCCTATCACATCGTCGTCATAAGACGGCATGACGTAAAGCAAATTTTTACAAAAGTAATCGACAAATGAAACACGAACGATAAATGAGAATGTATATATTTCCTATATTATCCTTCGTCATACTTATAAAGCAGTATTTACTATGTCGCTAGCACATCCGTTGCGCACCACGGATGGAACGGCAAGCGAGGCACACATTCAGTACTGTTGCTCCGTCCTCCGCTCGCCCTCCGCTCGCGTGCCGAAGCACCGATTGGTTTCCCAGCAACAGTTTACTACCGGAGAATACCGGAGGGAGCGCTCACTCGCACTACCGATTGCAATCATAGGAGCAACTGCTCCGTTCCCAGCTCTATTCGCAACAGTAGCTCCGAGTGTAAGGACTTAGTGGGCTGTAATTTCAAACGTCCATGAATGTAGGCGCCCTATAAAAATCGTTACCTACATAAACAAAAATTGGTCTATATCACCGATATTCCATACAATACCCCTTAACAAAGAACGTATAGTCATTCAGAATAATTAATGCATCCTCTCATTTGTTATCAAGAAAATGCAATTATATCGACATATAATACATACCCCATATACCTGTAGGTATAAACCCTGTAGATACAACAAACAATATATCTTAATAGGTTCAGTTCTTCCTCAGAAAAGTACAGGCCCTACCTGTGCAGAACTTACACAGTGGTTCGTTCATTATTATTATCATTATTATGGAAATATTCCCATTATATTGGCGCTAGAATACAGTAATTTCAAGTTAAATTTGAATTCGTTTTTAATTTCTGGACATATGTAAAACACGTGAAAGACGTGGCAGAAGTAAGGGATGATTATTTACGAGCGGAGGGAGGAGTTCAAGCGGTTCAAATCTGTAAATGCTGCGCTGTAAAACATGGCACAAATGACTCCTAACCACTGGTCTTGCGGTGTAGGTGGCAACGCGTCCGCGTGTCACCCGGCGGCCACGTGTTCGATTCCCGGCCAGGTCAGTTTTTTAATTGTAAATTATTAATATCCCTGGCCTGGGGACTGGGTGTTTGTGTCATCCTTAACGTTCCTTTCCTCGCATTCAACACTTTACCCTACCGCCATTTACATAATACACGCAGGTTTCCTCATATATGGTGCAAATAGGGGCAAAGGATCTTCATAGGTCGACGCCCCGAACAAATAGCATTAAAAAAAGTTAAAGGAGGAGTGTAGTTTCGCGCAAAAACAGCGACGTCATAAATTCCTGTGAAAATGCTCGTTCATTCCTCCCGTATGAAGTTCACACTACGCGCTTGTCATTCAATGTTTTTTTTCTTTGCTAGTTGTTTTACGTCGCACCGACACAGATAGGTCTTATGCGACGATGGGATAGGAAAGGTCTAGGAAGTGGAAGGAAGCGGCCGTGGCTTTAATTAAGGTACAGTCCCGGCATTTGCCTGGAGTGAAAATGGGAAACCACGGAGAACCATCGTCAGGGCTGCCGACAGTGGGGCTCGAACCCATCATCTCCCGAATACCATCTTCAGGGTTGCCGGCAATGGGGTTCGAATCCACTATCTCCCGGATGCAATCTCACAGCTGCGCGCCCCTAACCACACGGCCAACTCGCTTGGTCGTACCGACTGTAACAGCCTGCCTGTATATTGGTGGGAAGTAGCTGGGGTGTAAGATAACTTTCTTCTTTAGCATGCCATTCCTCTGGTTCATACATTTTCTGATATATCTGGTACGTAACACACTGGTTCATCATTGTATTCGAGCTATAAAATCCCTACTCTGAGCCACTGATTGGAATGAGTAGTGTGCATATTTAACGAAATAATGACAGAGGAGTGGTCACGGCAGTCTGCGACCTGGTTATTCCAGTTCTGGAACTTTGGACTCTTAGATCGGCACCGTAGTACTGTTCGTTGAAAGTGAGAAAGTGTGCGGTTTTTCATTTGATCGAGTGTTTTATATGATAACATTGCTTTCAATCGCTACATTCCTACTAACGTTTTTGTAATGACCTATGTTGAATTCAGTTAGGAAAACCACCAAGTCAGTCTTTCTGAGAATCCCGTAGCGAAGCACGGGTACATCAGCTAGTAATAATAATAATAATAATAATAATAATAATAATAATAATAATAATAATAATAATAATAATAATATTGGCTTTACGTCCCACTAACTACTTATAAGGTTTTCGGGGACGCCGTGATGCCAGAATTTGGTTACGCAGGAGTTCTTTTACGTGTAATTAAATCTACCAACACGAGGCAGACGAATTTGAGCATCTTCAAATATCACCGGACTGAGCCAGAATCGAACCTGCGAAGTTGGGGTCAGAAAGCCAATGCCTCAAACGTCCGAGCCACTCAGCCCGGCATGCAATGATAATAGTACGGTATTAATTATTTCATAACGAAGTAATTTACAGTCACGGACAAGGCCTAAATTATAACATGTTTATATTTAAGAAAATACATAATTATGTTTGTACGTAAGAATGCTATGTGTAATATCGATAAATAGTTAAGGTATTAACTGAGGGGCCTAGTTTCGCACAAAAGCAGCGACAAGTTTTAAATTCCTGAGAAAATGCTCTTCCATTTCTCCCGTACCAAGTTCACACTACGCGCTTGCAATTCAATCGGAGGTTCTCCGGAGGCAAACGATTGAAAGCGCCCGGAGCCTCTGCTCCGTAAACAACCGCTCCGTTAACAGCGCTACTGTGGGGTCGTGAAGCGTGACCATATTCTTGATAAGCCAAGCTTGTCGTTCCCAGAGAGTTAGCTTCGGCATGTGTGCGAATGGCTTCCTCCCACTTACCCTGGGGAGGTTGATTTTTTTCCTTCCCTGTCTCTAGAATGGAAGGAGCTGGTGTGCCTGCCACTATCGTGTGAGCGCAGCTGATCCCCTCGTGGTCTGGCACTGCTTTCTCTGTCTTTGTTCCAGCGAGGATACGTCCTTCTTGGCCCACGATAACCAACATCTCGAGTCCAATACGGTCGGTTATCTCGCCGTCGATCGAAAGATTTAATCCTCCTTTCTCGTCTTCTTCGTATTTCTGCATCATCACGTTGAGGGTTCCACCTCCGAGTCCGCCAGTTCAACTCTCCTCGGTATCCCGCGTTCACTCGCTCTTCTTCCATCAGCGACGAAGTTTGTGTGCCGGAGTTTTGACAGTTTCTTTCCTTTCTTCTTGTCAGATTTCCCTCTGCCATGGCATTCACGTGCTGTACTGTCTCCACCGTCCGTATCCTAGGTTGGTGTAAGGCGGACGTTTGGTCCCATTGTATTAAGGCCTCTTCTACTTCCACAGCTGTTTTGACATTCGCAGCGATTAAAGTCCTTTGCACTTCGATTGGCAATTGTTTAATAATAGTTATCACTGTTTCTTCTTCAAGTGGAGGGTTGTCGAGTTCTTGTAAACGTATAAACTATGATACAAAAAATTCGCTAAGCCTTGTGGGCGTTGAACCTGCGTACTTTAGCGCGTATAGTTCCATTCTCAAGGCTAATTGGTGACCCTGGTTCCAGTATTTATTTAGGAATGCTTGTTTGAATTCCTCATGCGTCTGGAAAGTGTACTTAAAAGTGCGAGCCCAGATTCCAGCAGATCCCCCTAAACAATTTTCAGCTGTGCGTAGTCGTCTTTCCGGTGGAATGTGGCATTCGTCCATGTACGTTTCTAGGTTTCTGACAAATGATCGTGGAGTGATCTCTCCGTTTGCCTCGAATTTCTTAGGCCTATCCTCAGATGAACGCATCCATCCATATACTGGAATCGTGTTGACATTATTAAACATTGTCGTGTTTCCTTCTCGTGGCTTGGAGCTGAACGACTCTCCCAGTATCACTGGTTCACTCCCCTGGCTTTCATTAAGTATGTCACGTTCATACTTATTCTCCGACTGATTATGTAAGAAGCCAATTTTCCTCTTCTTTACCTCACCATCGTCTGGGAATTCCAATTGGTCCAACTTGTCTCTAATCTTCTCTATATCCTGCTCTATTCCCAACTTGCGCCTTTCCACCAATTTCTGAGATTGTTCCCTGCGGTTTTCTAACCCCATTACTTCAGCTTTAACCTCTTTCCTGGTCTGTTGGAGACCCAATTCAAGTCCTTCTATTTTCGCCTTATTCTTCTCCGTCCTCTTCTTCCATTTTTCTATTATTTCCTGCGTCTTGTCCTCTATCCTATTCTCTAATTTCTTCTCTACCTTTTCCAAATCTTCTTGCGTTTTATCCATCCTAAATATAACTGCAATCAGATTACCCTTGACAGTCCCTAACTCACTTAGCATCCCACTCTTCCATATTTTGCTCTATTTCTCCTATACAGCCTTGTATTTCAGTAATCTGGTCGTCTGTAGTCTTACGCGATTCCTCGAACTGTTTCCGTAACTCTTCTGTGTTGGTAACACAGCATATGCGCACATCTTCTATCTTATTTTCTACCTCAGCTAGTTTTTCTAGTCACTTCATTCTCTGATGCCAATTGCTCTAAACGAACGCTAGTATGTTCCCTGAGCTCATTGATATGATGTGATATGCGTGTCTCAGTGTGGGTTAACTGTTCGGTCAGTTTATTAGATAGCTTATCCTCGGTGTTAGCTAACCTTTCCGTCATGTGCTTCTCACTTTCCGCGAATTTTTCTGTCATGCGTTTATCGTTCTTGGCAAACTGTTCTGCCAGACTCTGTTCACTTATGACGTTTGCTATCTGTCCTTTAATGACACCTAATTCCTCTCTAAATTGTTCGTTGTTCTTAGCAAGTTGCTCTTTAAGCTCCCGAAACTGTTCACTGTTCTTAACCAACTGTTCCTGAAATTGTTCGCTCAGACGCCGTACCACCTCCACAGTGTCGACCGACATATTGCAATTACTTGTCATAAAATCCTGCGGAGAACTGGTCAGTATATATCACAGACCTAACTCTTAAATTTTCTCATTTTTCATTCAACTATAATTTAGTAATAAATGCTCCCAACAACATAAAATTTGTTTCCGCACAAACAGACAAAAATAACATAAATATGCAACATCACACCTCTCCACATATCCACAATATAGCCACCACAAAATTTTGAAATTCAGACAACAATAGCTCTAAACTTCCAGCAAAAATAGGGACAACCGTATCTATAATGGGCTCTTAGAAAACATAAAATGGACTGAAAAATAACAAACAGTACTCAGTCCCCGTCAACTATCAACCCTACAAATCATGATTCATTTCATCCGATCTAATCATCAAACATATAACCACATATATTACCAACAAGCACAATATGCAATATCCTCGCTCCTAAATATGAGATCTGAAAGAAATAAAATTAACTACCTCTGCGTATACAAAATCATATTGGTGTTCCTGACATCCAACGGATATACCTAATATTTCGCGAGGCTAAACTCATAACCGTACAGATCAAATACCAATTTTGGTTCTTCTGTACTACCTATTATCGAATGCAGCTCATCAGTTTAGATACCGCTCTGCTAAGGCTTGCTCCACTTTACACATTTCTGCGCTATCGCCTCAACAGATATCCAACAAATATGCCTAATGTCAAATAAACTCGTACGACCCGTTTTTACGGAAATATCAGATCATGCGTTCATCAGCATAAAATTATGGTCGTAAGACCCTTATTTACGAAGATATCGAGCTCCACAAATATTGGCGTTCTAAAGTATGCTCGTATGACCCTTATTTACGGAAATATCGAGTCCCGCGAATATTGGGCGCCAAGAAACTATGTGCCCTATAATGCCTTCGTCAACGTCAAGCCAATGCTGAAATTTGACCAAGTACATTATAGTTACAATACACTCACCGCCAGGTGAAACACTTTGGCAGATACCTTACCTGCTCGATAATCCTCTTCATCAGCTCCAGCATAACAGCAATCTTCAGGGAGTATCGGATAAGAAACGGTCAACGTAATAAATAAATTAAGTGAAGAGGAATAAAAAATGAGCAGGTCATGAACAAATCTAACCAAAATAACAACGATTGAGCTGCATCTTCGGTTTTAACAAACTGGATTATTATAATAAACAAAAAATTCTGATAATGAACAAATATCCAATGAAATTTTACATAACTGACATAATTGTCATAGACAAATCTAACTGATTTCTTGACATCAGCGGGTATCTCAATTGACGTTATAAACTGTGTGGAAGAGATGTACTGCATCAGAGAAACATCTGACACTGCAACAAGCAGTATAATGGTTACATCAAATAAAATGAATTGAATCATAAATCTGCTCGTAGGCGACTCATATCTACAGAGAACATAATCTATTTCTAACGTGAATCTATGCCTCAGTGCTCATAATTACCCTACAAGTTATAAACAAGCATCCAATATACACGCTACTGTCTGGGATTCGATCGCGAGACTTTCCCAAGTACAACAACCATATGACATCAAATAAAATGAGAATAACCTATATTACATCAGGCAGATACATATGAATAGTGATGTGCCACTATGAATGATATCAACAATCGTGTATAAAATCTCGTCTACCGGACCCTAATATGAAAAGGTCACTGCTCTCCCGTCTACATGACAGACAAACACACAGTTTCCACCTTCAGACTTTCGTGTCATGACGTCAGAAACGACCCACATTGGCCCTTCAACACCTCGCTTTTTGTATAAACTGAGCAGCCATTCTTCTCTGCCATAAATATCTCCCTCAGCTGACAGCAAGTAAACAGAGACAAGGAGGCGGCTCTCCCCTCTCTCTCCGGCGGAATGTGTCTCCCATACGTATTTCCCTCATTGTAATATAATTACTGTAGGCCATTTTATTCCTCAGAGTACAAATTCAACACTCTATCGCAGATAAAACTCAAATAAAACAGGCCCGTTCATTATTTATCACTGGTGCTCTCTGCGGCACATTCATATACATACCCTGGCCTTCTTATCGGCACTCACTTTCACAAATTATTACTTAACCATTATTTCTCCTGCTATTCAGGGCTTCAACTCAATACTCTGGGCATAATAACATTATTCCTCATTCCTTATGGGCTTCCCACGACATGACTGCTCAGCTTAATACGCCAATCCGTGTGTATTCAAGAGATATAGAAGATCTTAGGCTTTCTTCATTTAACAAATAACATTACAGGCTACCCTGCTCATGCACTATGCTAATCCCTAAACTGTCTGTCTTGATTGCACTCAGATAAGACCGCATAGGTCCCGGTAAAGTGAAAATACCCGAGCCAAAATTCCCTACCTTGAACGTAATATCTCTGCAATACTGACACAAACAAGACGAATGAGAACAACAACATGCAAATTTAAACTATCTAGCTAAGCTTGAGTCCTGGGCATAAATTCTATTTACACGGGCATTCATATCCCCACCTATTTACATATTGGCGGAAGGCCAAATCTATCTACAATTGACCTAACCATTATCATACTGCTGCATGCTTAAACGATGGAATTATCTGACCTGTGTCTGATGATATAACTGAACAGTTCCCCTGTGGACATTGCGAATTTACGCCACCATGTTGACATTAGAAGCTGGTGACAGCACTCGTGGTTCAGAGACTGGTGACATCCTGGTTGGCTGTGATGTTCTCTGCAACTCGTTCAGGTGGCTTGATTATCGACTCCTCGATGTCGTGATGATTGGACGTCGCTGATGGTCCACGTTCGCAACTCGATGCCGTGAAGAATGATATGCAGCTTCGGTCCCAATTACCGCTTCAACGTGCTGGATGAGCAGTGTACAGTCCACTCGTGATGTAGGAGAAACTGTAAGGAAAATCAGATTATAATGTGTCCTCAGTTCGATGCCTGTATCTCCCCTCTAACCTTTTCTTTTAATCCCACAATATCAGGCCACATTCTGATCGTTATCCTTGTAAGATAATTACTCAATTCTCACTGTAATTTACTTTACTCTTGACCGCTCTTTCTACTGACCGAATTGAATTAATATCGATCTTATGAGCCTACATTAGTATGTGCCATTCGTTTAGGACAATATTAGCCTCAGATTATGCAATGTGACTATGCGTGAACACCAATACTAGCAGGAGAATATTCTCACAGGAAAACAGGTCAACACTTGCTGTACAAAGTTCTGATCTCTATTATAACTGGTTGTTACTTACACTTCCCAAGTATAAGGTGAACTCTGACTGCGTTGCTTGTAGATAAAGGCGGTCTTCTCTTCGCTGAGTAACGGCGTGACAGACACCTACCCTGACAGCGATACACACAGTGAATGGCTCTCGCGCTTTTTTTTCGGGGGGGCCCCCGAAGCCCGCTCCCCCCCGCGTGACCAACGACTCAATCTACATGGCCTCCGACATGCTATTATTTCTAAGAAGAAGAAAGAGATAGCAGGGAAGAGTGGGAAGTGATACAAGGAGTATCTGCCTGTTTACATGTCAAACACGCTACCAGGCGATATTTTATTAGGTATATGGTGTTGAAGTTTGGTATTGAAGGGTCAGGGAAAAACCACATAGGCTGAAAGAAGAAAGAGCCTACATGTAAAACCTGACATCTTTTGATAGCACATGCAAGGATGTGGGTAGGAAAAAGACCAGAGGTTATGTTAGTTAGGAACAGGTAACATGCACAAAACATAAACCAATTCCTCGCCATTCCATCGTCTGGAGATCAGTCCGTCTGGGCACTGCTGTGACTAGCACGGTCCTTGCCGGCTGCGGAGCCATGCGTCGAGTACCACTAGGGCCTGTCGCACGACTCCACCTCCTTGGGGTACCTCGTACCCAGTCTCCGATCCCGGAGAGTGAGGCCAAGCCCGCCGAGGCGGGGGCCTCCTGGAAGGGGTTGGGTCATGGCGCCGGGCCTCCTTCCTCTCTGCCCGCGCCATGGCCCGGTAGACAGGGCAACTGCGATGGGAGGCCGGGTGGCCCCCCGAGCAGTTGGCGCACACCGGCGCGTCTCTAAGTGCTGCGCAGGCCGTGTAGTGGTGATCACCACCACAACGGTTGCACCTCACCTCGAGCCCACAGCTGACCTGACGGTGGCCCCACCTCAGGCAGCGGAAACACTGCAAGAGCTGCTGAGGGGGACGTTTTACTCTCACCTGACTGCCGCTACCCGCGGAGGTCCTCTCCTGATTGGCTCCTCGGTTGACTGCTGTCCTGGGAGCAGTCCTGGGTTGCGGCTTGGCGGTCCTGTCCTGGTGAGCCAGCGACGCCTTCTGCTTCCTGGTGCGGCGTCGTCTTCTTCTTCTTCCCGGGGGTTGCTTCTCGGCGGGGGAAGAGGCCTCGTCCTGGTGGCCCTCCTCCCGGCCTGGTGACCCCGGGGTAGCTGGTGGCTGCGCTGCGTCGCCATCTTCTTCTTTCGCCTGGGTGGCGGCAGCGGCGGCGTCGGTCGGTCCCGGGGGTTGCTTCTCGGCGGGGGAAGAGGCCTCGTCCTGGTGGCCCTCCTCCCGGCCTGGTGACCCCAGGGTAGCTGATGGCTCCGCTGCGTCGCCGTCTTCTTCCTTCTCCTGGCTGGCGGCGGCGGCGGCGGCGTCGGTCGGTGCTAACGCCTGAGTGCATTCCCTGTCCTGTGGGGCGCACATCGAGGTCTGCAGCTCGACAGACGTGCTGTCAGGCTGGGCCTGGACAGCAGCCTCAGAACGCCAGGGGGCATCCTCCTCCACTGAAGTCGCACAGTCGTAGCGCCAGGGGGCGTCATGCCCCACCTCCGTGATGGCGTCGCTGGTCGCCGGCTGGGTGGCCAGGACTAGGTCGGTATTAACCGCCTTATTCCTTAGCCTCCTCGGCGTCTCCCTGGTCTCCGTCGCGGCCCTGACTGCGCCGGTGTTCATCCCTGGCACGCCGTCCCTCCCTGGTAGACGGATGACCTGGAACAGAGTAGAAAGCTCCTTCTCTGCGTCGCGCATGCGCTCCTGGTCGTGATGCCTGATAATGAGGCCTCCTGGTAGGAAGCTCTCGATGGCCATGGTTGTCGAGATGATCCTGCCTCCTCGGCGAGGGCGCCGCATTCTGTCCAGGACGAGGCCCCGTTCAGAAGTTACAGGGCGCCCCGGCCTGTAGTATACGAGCATCGCCTCGTACTCCGGATCGGTGTGGCCTTCGGAGAAGAAAAAGCCATCAGGGGGGTCGCACCCGTCCCTGTACGGCTCCGTCTCAATAACCGGCGCCCCCTGCTGCGGCTCCGGCTCGGGTGCAGGCGACTCGTTGTCCTCTGCTGCCCAGCAGTAGTAGTCCGACGATCGCCACACGTCCGTCTTCTTCATCCTGGTCCTCCTGAAAGAGAATAATAATAAGCGAGCACTGAGAAGTGCTCAGCTCAGACAAAAGCTCTTTCGAAGTCGTACTAATAAGTACAGCTGCCTGGTTAGCACTTGAAAGTACTGAGCGCCTGGCAAGGAGAGAGAAAGTGGAGCGACAGGCACGTACGACCTCTCGCTACGACAGTCAGCTGCTCCTCCTCGCGCGCTCGGCAGTCGTTTATATTAGCGGTCTCGCATCCACGCTACCAAGCTCTACGTGTGTGCGCTTCATGCGCGCACCCGCGGAGTGGAAAATTTCTCCCGCAATATGCATATTAATTACTCATACCTTTATTGTGATTACAACTAGACCCATGCAGCATATCAAAATTTTCAGAAAAATATCCTGATTGCGGTTCTTGTATCCGATCCTCTGCATTCATCTTGTAGTCGAAGATATTGAATGAATTCTTTTCCCTCCATCGTAAACCTCCTCGCGATAACTCACGGAGCTTCGTGCGTCCCAAGCTGCAAGTGAAGAGGTTCGCTGTTGTCATGAATTTTAATGAGCATCTAGAAACTTCAGCTCGCTTCTGATGCTAAGTTCTTCTCGAAAAGCGCGCACTCTCAAATACTATTACACAATAAGATGCTACCCAAGGCGCTTTCTTTGTGGTCTCCTACGATTCGCATAATTATTATTAAATCAACATTCTTTGACCATGAACAGAATGGTTCAATACATAGTCTCACTTTATTGAAATTGTCTTTCACACATTTACCGTTACTTTTTATGAAATCCCTGAAGTCTTTACGAACCGTGTCGAATGGCATGCGGAACCTTTCATATAGTTGTACAAATTTATTCTCTGCCTCAAGCAATGGAATAAATGGAATACATACATCTACTGGTCATGTAGTAGGTTCCATTACATGATTTGGTCAATCGGTGCTTTGAAATATGATGTATTGGCAGCATCATTTTGAGAATTACACCAGCGCTAAATTAATCACAAACTCGTGTGAACAAATATAAGGGCAGTGACCTTAATACATTGAACACCCTTTAGAAATGTGATTCTGGTCATCTGATGCCATAAGGACATATTCACACAGAGCTTTGTAATTCTCTACGGTTGCCTCAGCAGTTCTGTGAGATGAACTTACCCAGCGCATAGACAGAATTCTCCCTGCTTTTGCTATTTGCAGTCCTAGGTCATTTGGCTGCAGTTGATACTGATATTTTGGTTATCTATGGTAAAATGAATAGACTTTATTCCTGAAAATATAAAATTCATTTACTCTAGACACGGAGTTTACGGTTTTACCAACACTTAGTTCTATTCGATGACACAGACTATACCACTTGGTAATAGTAGAATTCTTCAGATTCAGTAATTTCAGCGCACCAGATTTTACCCATCGTAGAACTCGCACCATCTTTACATTCAATAATCAAATTTTTTAGAAGTGAAGCTTCCACGGTGCATAGACTTATTTAGTTAATTTTTCGGGTTGAACTGTGTTGTAGTTTTTGTTTGTTTATTTGTTAAAAATTCATGTGAGACGCCACTAGAAGATAATCAATTAAAAATGGATATTCACTATTCTCTCAGAAGAAGTAGACTCCAATTACTGTAGAGCAATATAAACAAATATTATTTGTTTTGTCACCAGTGAAATATTCGCCGATATATACTATAAAATGTATTGTTGATGATGTTGTTGATTCATACATAACAGCCAACAATTTACAATCAGCTACAACTATTTACTTGCATAACATTGATACAATTAATTGTACTGCCAGCTGATGTATGACTCAGGAGGCCTGTACTCTTATCCAGTTCACTGGCTATCTGTAGATCTTCTAAATCAGGGTATTTGTTATATGACATGCAACTCTTTTGTTAGACTATATACTGTGCGAAAAACCTTATTCGCGTCTACATACTGTTTACTGAGTTGTTGACCAATAAGATGCTGTAATTGCTGCTTTTCTGCAAGGTTAATTTTATCTGAGATTGTTCTGCTTGCCTTGGCTTTTTATGATTAAAATATTCTCTTCCCGTTTCTTGCTTCCATAATACGTAACCTCAGTGTTTTCCAATTTTCTAAAATATAGATCTCTGATTCTTTCAATACCCAAACCTGTTTCCAGTCCCTTTTCGACAACCATACAAGAAATGTTCTGATCTTCAATAACTAGCCACGGGTATGCATTCAGCAAGTTTTCTGATTGTTGAGCAGTCCAGTATTTTGGATATGAAGGCAAACCTTCGTTTACAGATGCTGGCATCTGAACTTAAATCACTTACAATAACAACGGTGTCATCATCACTAACTTCTTTTCTGTGAGTAGATTCTCCAGATTCCTCACAGTCTGTCCGTTTGTAAAAAACTGAATACGGTCTCCATCTTCGTGAAATAGACATTCACTGTTTATTAAAATTAACTTCGTATATATTTTATAAACTTGATCAAGACTCAAGACTTCCAGAAGCAAAAATAGACCCAAGCGGGATCAAGGAATAAAACAAAAGAAATAAAGTAAGAAAGAAAATAAAACGATACTACTGAAAACGGCTAGTAATTTTTTCCGTTAATTTAAAAATTAAAAGTTCTCTCACGTTTAGAAGTTTGAAGTAGGTAATATTCAATATCACATATCCAGAGATTGATGAAGCAGTGTAAGTAGAAATACAGTTGGCAGTAGTAATCTGATATGGAAGTTCTTCACTATAGACCTTTGAAATACTGTTGGAGATTTAAAACATTAAAATGTTATTCAACATAGAAACCCCAGTCAAGTTAAAGGAAAATAGATTTCAGACTGCATTTCACCTTTCCAGAGAGGTTTCAGACTCTGTTCCGGTGCGTTCCGGCACCACTGCATCCCTGGTCCACTGGTATTTGAAGGTGCTCAAATATGTCAGCCTCGTGTCGGTTGATTTACTGGCACATGAAAGGACTCCTGCAGGACATATTTCCGGCATCTTGGCAACTCCAAAAACCGTCAAAAATAGTTAGTGGGACATACAACCAATAACATTGTTAAATTAAAGAACTCTTGTAGGTCAAAATTACAACAACTTAGCATCTCTAAAAACTAAAAAAATAGAAGGTGGGATGTATCACCAATAACAAAAATATTAAAGAATAATTAAATAACAGTTAATTGCATTAATTTTGTTAAATCAGTGTTCTGAGAGAATTCATCCCTTGTTAAATGGTGGGAGGTTTCTTGGTTTCATGTAAGTAACCCCGGCCTCCAAGTGGAGTATGGCAACTTAGCCAGTTCTGCACAAGATATGTAGAATAGCATAAAACACAGTGGTAACATTTGTTTAGGAGTATTAACAGACACAAGAGTGGGCCAGTATGCTCATGTATGAAGGCAGAACCAGTTTGTTGAATCAAACTAGTGGAAGAATTTTGAAATTCAATGAAAAATATTATCTTGAGATGTCAGTGAGAAATAACATGATAATTAAATAACAGTTAATTGCATTAATTTTGTTAAATCAGAATTCTGAGAGAATCCATCCCTTGTTAAATGGTGGGAGGTTTCTTGGTTTCATGTAAGTAATACACTAATTATACAGTAGAACATCAATTATCCGAACCAATTGAGACCAGATATAGTCCGGACACCTGAACAATGCAAAATATTTAAGTCCCGAAGATAATGTTACCATACACATTGAATCAGTATTAATTACACAGCTTGCTTACCTTCCTCTTGTGAAGTAATCACTGTCTTTTGCTTTTACTATTGTCAACACTTACAATTACATTTAAAAGAAGATGCCATGCCTCGTATTACATATAAAACACAGAGATCTGAAGTTTATAGGATATAGCACAATAAAACCTAACACAGCACTTCAACTACAGTACTCTTCTTAAATTGAAAAATTTGTGTGAATTTACTGAAGTCAAATGGTCAAAGTACGGTGCAAAACTGGGTATAATCTGCCTGCTCTAAGAGGACGAGAGAGGAACTTGCACTTTCTACAAACAATATTCATTCATATGGAGAAATATTAAGCTGCTCTAAAGGCTGTTGATTAGGCTAAAAGATAATTGGTGTCAGATGACTGACAAGTGTAGTAGATGAGGGTCTGGCAGTCAGGATTTCCGAGAGAAGACATAAACGAAGTCTTTCACATGGTTATACTGCACTGTAAGCCCATGCATATTATATTTTACTTGCCAACTGGATTATTTCTCAAACTGTTACAGAGTGTCAAAGCAAAAACTTATTGTACCATGCATTTAAATACAATAAACGAAAAATGAAAACAGAGAAAATGTGGTATTGGATATTTGATGTGTCAGATAAGTGACGTTTGGATAATCAGTGTCCTGTTGTAGTACAAATAAATATTAACATGGATATTACAAATAATGATATAATGAAATGGAGGGTGATCAATTAGTAAAATCTCACAGATATATCAGTTGTATCCAATAAATACTCCTAGATTATTCCAAAATGATGCTCTCTCTCCCTCGTATGGTAAGTAAATGTACGTTCAAAGCAGTCTTCTATTTTGCCTTGTTAAGAGCAGGGATGTTACACCTAGCACCAAATATTGTGGCTTTGAGTTCAGGTGTCTATAATAAATATTTCTTCTTGATAGATACTAAAAATGTTGTTTGTTTTGCTTCAGAGTATGGGCTGTACTCCATGTGGGACCATGACGCTGTCTTATTACAGCATTACAAAATTCAAATTCACTCGAAAGGGAAGACTGTATCTTCACATCACACTACAACTACTTGCTTTTATATTAATGCTAACTGCATTTATTTGTATGTACATAGTTAAATCAACAAGAAATAAAGAACATTTCGCTATTCTACATTCAATATTTGGCGCAGCTACTATTGGATTGCACTTTTTTACAATGTTAACAGGACTTATTGCATATAATGCTCTTCGTCTGAATCAACTTATTAAAGAATTAAAAATGGTTTATAGCAAAACATTACATAACACTATTTCACTTTTCACTATTACCTTTCAGGTGATTACCTTATTAAGTGGACTGAATAATTATGAATTTATACTAATAGTAACAACCAGAGGACAAGTTATTTGTTTGATATGTGTAATATTTGTATACTTATTTTCAAATATTAGTGCTGTTAGATCGGCTTTCTTTCGCCTGAGAAGAACATGTGGCTGGAAACAATAGATATCTTGAAATAATAAAACTCTGAACACAGTATGTGACTATGAATATTGCGGTGCCGAATTTTAGCAACACAATGTTATTTTAAGTATGTGCGCTATATCAATGTAGTGAGAGAGTGTAAGGAAATGGTCATTAAAACTGGACATTAATATCCAGTTTATACATTTGCTCTGTGTATATAGTATATATTGTATTATTACAAGTAAGCCATATGATGATAATAAAAATAATAACAAAAATAAATTATTATTCTGTCAAATAAAAGATGCATCAGATAGTTTATGAAATTTATTTGCAAGGAAATTTGCTACATTTATTGGATGACTAGTTGATGTACCCGTGGTTCGCTACGGAATTCTACACTGTATACAAAATTCTAGGTTAGGTAGCATAGATTTTAACGTTACCCTAGAAGCGTGACTGACAAGTCACCAAACATCTTTTCTCATATGAAGACTGGGTTAGGGAATTTTAATTGTAACAGTAGGCCCGCTTGCCTACCTTCAGTCACAATCAGGTTGGGAGAGTTTTCATTATAATGACAGACACTCACTCTCCACCTGCCTTTCTACATTCTCAGAAAGACTGTCTTAGTGGGTTTTCCAACTGAAATGAACACAGGTCATTACAATGACGTCAGTAGGAATGGCCCGATTTAAAGGAACGCTTTCATATGAAATACTCCATCAAATGAAAAACCACACATTTTCTCACTTTTAACGAACAGTACTACGCTGCCAATCTAACAGCCCGAAGTTCCAGAGCCGGAATGACCAAGCCGCAGACAGCCGTGATCCGTCAACATTCTTCATCGTTTTTCAGCGGGGGATCAAATAGTGAGAGTCCCACGGCAAAAACTATGCCTATTTACTAATCTGTTTCCTAGCAGTACCCGATGAGTCGGAAAATCTCAATTCACTACACTGGCTACGGAAAAATCTGAGTTGGAGGCAAATTTTTCCTCCAAGCCAGAGGAGAAACCCCCCTTCTTCACTGCTAATTTGGAATAAAATGAATGTAGAATTTAATGAAAGTGAAGAGGAAGAAGCTTTTCTTAAGAAATGGCTCTTTTCAGGGTTGAATTTTGAGTTATTTAGTGAATTGTGGTGCTATATAATTTGGAATAGGCCCAAATTGCAATTCTAGACCAGGTCATACCACTACTAAGTGAGCCTCTACCTTAAGTGTGCACACTACTCATTCAAAACAGCGCATCAGAGAAGGGATCGAATAGCTGGAGTACTATGATGAACCCGTGTGTTACGCACCAGCAGTATCAGAAAACGTATGAATTAAATAAATGGCATGCTAAAGAAGAAAGTTATCTAACTCCCCAGCTATTTCCCGCCAGTATTCAGTCAGGCTGTTATACTCGGTACGCAGCAGTAGTCCCACCTATCGTAGTTGAGTGGCAGCATAAGACAAAGAACATCACAACAAACAATGGTCAATGTAATGTTATTGTTAATCGCTGTTATGTGCTTTTGATATTGTAGGCCTTCACATTTAGTTTTTTTCCGACTCTGAAATACCACTCTTATCATAGTCGGTATGGTGAAACTGAATAAAATAACATAGGTATATAAAAATTAAATTGTCGGCGCCTTCCCCTAAACTACAATTTCATCCAGGGTGAATAAAACTGTTTATAGCTTAGACTGTAGTTTCTTATTCCCCGACTCTATATACCAATTTTCATTAAATTCTATTAACCCATTTTCTTGTGGCTCGGCTTTGATATGGACTTAGCAACAAAAATACAAATTCATGAATATCTGTGTTATCATAGCTGGTACAGTAAAAATGTATAAGACAAATGATCAGAAATGTAATCCTATATAACTTTAGTTATGCAGTATTTATCGATAGGACACTAATAATATAAATATTAGAGAATTAAATTTTAGGCCTTCCCCTAAACTACCATTTCACTCAGCGAGAATAAAATGACTTATAGCCTAGATTGTAGGGCTCATCCCCCGACTTTACATACCGATTTTCGTTAAATTATCTTCAGCCGTTTTCTCGTGATGCGTGTAAATACACACAAATAGACCGACAGACAGAAATTACGGAAAACTAAAAAGTGAATATCCTTGTTACTGCGGACATGACCAATACAGAAATATCATTCTTTTCAAATTCTGAGAAATGCACAGACAAAACTCTTATTTTATGTATATAGATAATTAAATAAATTGAGATAAACTTCGCAACAATATACTGACTGTGAAGGCTATTACAATGAGTAATGATATCCCTTTCGTGACTAAATTATTTCTGTTAATGTTTTTAGTGAAATTTGCTGCTAAACATCAATATAATAGACCAGGACACTGTCTATATTTTTTCCACGAGTCATTTCTGAAAAAAAATATTGAGGGAAGTATACATCCCAATGGTCTCTGTGCTTTAATGCTGTGATTACATTAGCATTTCAAGTTGACAATTATGGTATGGAGATGCTCAGAAATACAATAATAACACAGTAATATATGTACATGTATTCTTAAACATAAAACCAATACATTTCCAAAAAAAAAAGAGTAACAACTTTACACACTGATCGTAACTAACTTTCAACCACCACTGTAATGTTCATAGTGCTGTATACTGATAGTCCAAATGTTTTGGTTTAGTAGGTAGTTTACTGCTCATGAAATTGAGCAAAACGAGGAACTGCACAAAGTGGTACTCGACAAGCCAAACAGATAATCTTGGACCGTTTCTCCTCATTTTTTGTTCTACACTGCCTACATCTACACCAGTCTTTGCCCTGTGCTGGCGTATGAATACCTACTTGTGACAGACGAATGTCATCAGGTACTCCAATATCACCTCGCTTTCGTACCTTGAATGCCACTATACCTCTCCGCTTTCTTGAATGTAGCCATCAATATGCTTTAGAGCTAATCCTTTCCTAAATGTCAGCTGGTCAGTAACTCCAAGTTTGTTAAATCTCCCCTCCATCACCAACTGTGGACTCAACAATAGATTCTTCAAGTATCAGCAAGTTGAATTCAGACATATTAGCCATCTTTACCACTGCACCTTCACCTTGTTCCTCCTCAGAGTCGTCATCACCATCAGGAAGAGTATACAAAGTCTCCAGTAATTGTAG
The DNA here is from genome assembly GCF_040414725.1 of Anabrus simplex. Taxonomy (NCBI): domain Eukaryota; kingdom Metazoa; phylum Arthropoda; class Insecta; order Orthoptera; family Tettigoniidae; genus Anabrus; species Anabrus simplex. The sequence goes on from NC_090267.1 coordinate 184,837,394, forward strand.
ATCTGACAACCCTTTCCGAGCCATCTGAAAAATATTACACATTCGTCACACAAAAGTTTCGATAAAGGGAAATATATTGGGATAATAATAGATCCACATAGTTTGATATTTCAGGTGACTAAGTATATATGCTTGAGATATAAATATGCAATATTTTATAGAAATTAAAATATATATATATGCTTATAATAAAAACCAGGTAACACGTGCTCATGTCATATGAGCAGACTAATGGCAGTATGTTTCCCACTAACTAAATGGGCTATAATTCTATAGATATTAATTATTTATGACCTAATATGATGGTAGCACATTTAAAGATAAACTAAAAATACATAAAAATGGAATAAAACATACCTGCACTCGGATTTCAGAAGTAAGGATGAAAAATCTCCGATTTTGCGCACTTTCAGCTCTGTTTGCATCAATTCACAGCCTTCTTGGCCAGATATCCATGTTTCACATGCACACAAGTCATGGGAAAGGGTTCCAGAGCTCCGAGACCATGGATAGATGAAGAAATTTGCCACCTAATGGCTAACGGGACGACACAAACACTACCCAACAGAGGTTCTTTTTTCGGGGGGCCCCCATAGCCCACTCCCCCGTGTGACCATCGACTCAATCTACATGGCCTCCAACATGCTATTAGTTCTAAGAAGAGAAAGATAGCAGGGAGGAGTGGGATTGTGATACTACAGGAGTATCTGCCTGTCCCCATGCTTGGCATGTTACCAGGCCAGATGTGGTGGTGGGTATTAAATAGCGGTGTAATCGGGTAATAAGGGTCAGGAAAAAACCACATAGACGGAAATAGAAAGATGCCTACATGTAAAACCTGACATTTTGTAGACAGCACATGCAAGGATGTGGGCTGGACTTTTCCAGGTTGTGTTATTGAGAAGTATGTATCATGCACAAGTCATGTCCATTTTCCTGCCATATTGTTTGTTATAGGGGATCAGCCTTCTTGGCACTGTGGCATTCCATGCGTGGGTCCAATGGCATCTGGGCTTTGGGACTACAGGAAAAGTCCCATTGTCCACCCGCCACTGTGCCCTGGTGCCAAGCCTCCGTTTGCGGAGAAGGGATAAGCCAAGCTTGCTGTGTAGCTGGGGCTAACGTCTTCTTCAACAACGTCTTCTTCTTCTCTTATCCCTTGGGTGTTCCGGTATTGCGTGCGGTGGTATTCACTCATGTCACTTCTAATCTAAAAATAAACAAAAACATACAAGAACATACATACATGCTTGATGTTATAATGATTACTGTACACTAACTTTGAGTGCGGACTCGGGGTTCCGCTTTCTTGTCGCTGCAGCCATTCTTATGCGATTGTTGTCCATGTATGCTTCTTGAGGGGCAGGTCTCCTGTTTACCCCTCGTGTTACTGAAAAATAAAAATATAGAAATACAAGGATATGGAAAACATATTATTTACATTTTATATACAGTGGTTTTTTTTTTTTTTTTTTTTTGTAAGTGATTTTTAAGTGGTGTTCATGTGTATATTTTTAGTGAGGTGGAAGACATAGAAGGATTTGGGGGGAGTCCCTTTATCTTCTATTCCTGTGGCTGAATAGTATTTGTTTTGGCGTGGGGTACTTTTTGTATTGGTCTGGGTCGTACCTTCCAATACTCCTGATTAAGGGATTGATCCTGTTGCCCCACGCCTTGGTGTACATTCGAAGTGTTTGCTTTCTGATGTGGTGTCTTATAGAGCTGGTGTTTGTTATGGTGCGTAGGTCCCTTGTTGCCGTTCCGTAAGGGAGTTTCGCCGCTGCTCGCAGGCATTTGTTTTGTATGCACTCGAGGCTGTTTATGTTGGTTTTGGCCGTGTATCCCCATGCTGGGGTATCATACATGATGATTGGCCTAATCAAGGCTTTATACATGTTGACTGCTACCTTTGTGTTTATGCTGGATTTGCTGTTTAGTATGGGGTACAGTTTGACAAGCCGTATGTGGACTTTTCGCCTTAAGCACAAGGAAGAGGCTCCAGGTAGCTCCAGGTACACGTGATGTAGCATCGTTAACTTTTTGTCCAGGATTACCCCTAGATATTTAGCTCTTTCATGCCATTTTATTTGTTTGTTGAATAGTGTCAGTGGTTTGATGTTGGCGGGTTGGTGTGTGCGCCTGTTTTTGCATGTGAACATCACTGCTTGACACTTCTCTACGTTGACTTTTATGCGCCATTTAGTGAGCCATGGTTTCAGTATGCGCAGCGCTACCTGGAGCCTCTTCCTTGTGCTCAGGAGCTGAGGGTGCTGGACAGTAATTGCTGTGTCGTCCGCATAGAGGTACGTGGTAGTGAGCTCTGCTGTCGGCATATCGTTGGTATACAGGACAAATAGGATCGGTCCTATTAGTGAGCCTTGGGCTAAGCCCACCTAATGTTTCGCTTACTTGATAGAGTGTTGTGTACGTCTACTTGAAATTTTCTGTCTGTTAGGTAGGACTTAATTAGCCTTACATATCCAGGATGGAACTCGTAGTCTATCAGCTTTGCCAGCAGGCCTTCATGCCATACTTTGTCGAAGGCTTTTTGTATGTCTAAGAATACCGTGCCTGTATCCCTTCTCTTGTTAAACCCGATTGTGGCATGTTCTAGGAACCGCGTGAGGAGCTGAGTGGACGAATGTCCATTACGGAACCCGAATTGTTCATTCCTTTCTCTTTGATGTGGGTTACGAGCCTTTTTAGCAGTATTTTCTCGAATACTTTGCTTATGGCTGTTAGTAGACTTATGGGCTGATATTTGTTGGGATCCGATTTATCTTTCCCTGGCTTCCTGAATACAAGGATTTTTGCTAGTTTCCATTGTTCTGGGAAGTATTGCAAATTAAGCATGGCATTGAACATGTTGGTAATTATTGAGAGGGCATTCTTGCTTAGTTTTTTGAGAACTAGATTCATGATGTCATCTGGCCCAGCGGCTTTTTATTTCATGGATAATGGTCTTTTTAATATCTGGCCTTGGTGCATTGTTAAGAAATTCCTATACCTTTGCTTCGGTTTGCAGTGTGAATTCGGGGTCTGAAGGGTGTGAATGCTGCCTCTAATGCATCAGCTATGATTTCAGCCTTCTCCCGTGTGTCGAATACTGGTCCATTTGGTCCCTTGATGGTTGGAATAACATGTGGTTCGCGTGTGAAGTGTCTTGCGAGTTGCCAGACGGGTCTGGTGTTCGTGTTGAATTTTTGTAGCTTGTTGTTCCATTCGTTGGACTGGTGTTCTTTTAGGGCATTTTGAGTTTCAGTGTTCATCTGATTTTTCATTTCCCTCTCTATGTCGTAGTGGTATCGGGCCCAGCTACGCCGATGACGGTTTCGTCTACGTATGAGATCCTTTATGTTACTTGGAATTTCGAATGTGTGCTCCTTATATGTGTGGATATGGACACTCACTTCCGTCGCTATTTGTATCACTTTGATGAGGGTTGATATTGTCTCCTCAATCTCGGCGGAGCTTTCAGGGGTGGTATTTTCTATTCCCTGTAACAGCGAATCAAGTTTTCTTACGAACTTGTCCCATTTGGCTGCTTTATAGTTTAGCCTTCGCTTGGGATTTAGCTCGTATCCCTCAGGGTCAGCATCCAGTGTTAGAAGTACTGGTTGGTGTCTTGATGCTAGGTCATTGATCACCTTCATACTGTATTCCAGAGGGATGTGATTGAGTAGGGCACTGTCTAGTATATCAGAAGTATGCCCTCTCGGAGCTAGGAAGGTGGGTTCCTTTGGTGCAGCTATTACGTATTCACGGGCGAGCATGTGTTCGTATAGCGTGGTCCCTTGTTTGTTAGGCTTAAGACAGCCCCAGCTTTCATGTTTTGAATTGATGTCTCCGCCAATTATCGTGTTTCTGGCTAGTCCTAGGAGTACGTCAATGTAGCCTGTGTTGACTGTCCTTGGGGGGGAGTACGTTGCAATGACGTTGATTAACGTCCTACGTACTAGTAGGCGTATTCCGCATGCTTCCATTGCCACTAGCTCTGGGTGAGGGTCTGTCGTACTTATGTACTTTGTAGCCTTTAACTGTTAGTTTCGAGCCTGGGGCGATAAATGTCTCCGCAATTAGTGCTACATGTATTTCGTGCTTTACTAGGAAGGCTTCAAGTTCTATTTTCTTGTTGCATATTCCTTTGCAATTCCAAATTAGAACTCGCAGCCCGTGTGTGTTTTGTGTGTTTATGTGGTGTGTATTTTGTGCAGCCATTTCAGGGAATAGAGATAAATGACTCGATGAGGTTTACTATTATCTGCAGCCAATTGAGATTCTCCTCCTCTGCCACCCTTTTTAAGAAGTTTAGAATGGTGGGGATCAGGGTGGTCAGCAGTATGTTTATGCCTAGTGACTTCAGTATGTCTTCGGCTGCGTTGGTCTTCTGACCTGGAGATTCTTGTGGGAGTTGTGGCTGGGGTGATGTGTTAGTGGTGGTGAACGTTGTCTGGGTAGCGGATGCTTTGTGTGTGATCCTAGGTACCATGCGCTTACTGCGAGGGGTGGAGCAGGCGGCGGGTTCTCCCTTCGGTTCCTGCTCAGGTTCCCTGGGCGTGGTTTTTTCGTCCCTTTTGTTGCATTTGGTTAGGGGGTTGGTCCTGCTTTGGTTGTTTGAGACTGGATTTCTGTTGCCCGAGGCTTGGAGAGGGGGGAGGTTGGTTGAGTTTGAGCCTTGGGGTGTCTGTTTTGACTTGTTTGTTTATTTTGTGTCTTGCCTCGGCCTGAATGGCCCATATCATTACCAGGGCCTCGATTTCCTGGTTGGCCAGGTTTACCTGAAGGGCCTGGTTGGGTAGGAGGCCTTTGCTGCCTGAAGGGCATTTTTGTGCCTCAGGGCAGCCACACTGTTGTTCTCTTGCACCTTTTGGTCTCTTAACTCTGAGGGAGCTATCGTATTCCCTGCGGCTCGGGCATTCACTGTAGTTGGCCGCGTGTTTCCCCTCGCAGTTACAACATTTAACATACTCCCTGTCTCCGCCTTTCGGACAGTCACGGGAAGAGTGGGGCCCAGCACACCACCTGTATCTGTGGCTAAGCTTACACCCCACTTGGGAGTGACCAAACCTTTGGCACACACTGCACTGGATGCATGTGGCTTTAGGCCGGTAAGGCTCAACCTTCACAGCCATGCTTAGGAGGGTGCGTAGACTCTCCATCTTTTCCACTCCCGACTGGTCCGATAACGTGACAAAGTAGAGTGGGGCTCGTTTCCTCCCCTCCCTTGTTTGCATCCGCTGCGTGCCCAGGACTGGAATTTGCTCAGCCGAGATAGTGTCTGTAATCTCGTTGAGCATGTACTTGTTTACGGGGGTTCTGAGTACATATCTCTTAGTCCTCCCGTAGTTGAGCAGTGTGTACTAAATATCATGCTCATCAAGTGTGATAGTTGCCAGGTGATAGCTTTTTTCTGAATATAATATCAGCTGGACAGCTTCATGCAAATCCAGCCTGGGCTTTAAGAACATATAGTTCCTTTCACCGTGTGGGAGGTACTTGAGCAGTGCAGACTAAATTTTCATGAGGTCGTTAGTGTATATTGTGATTGGGTGGTTTTTCATGTTGTTGTGGCGTCTCTTGGGTTGCTGTACTGTTGAGTTTAGGGACCCTTCAGAGCGGACATAGGCGTTGGGTTGGTCGTTAATCTGGGTTTCCTTACCCTGCTTATGCTCCCTCTGGCGTGTCCTTCTGCTCTTGACTTTCACATAGTGCCCCTGCTGGCTCTCTGGTTCAGGGGCCGTGGCCTGCAGGGTGGGTGCCATGAGCTCCGGTACTGCCCTCCCTCCCCTCCTTCTCAGATGTTTCCTTAGTCTGGGTGATGAGAGACTCATCTATCACCAGCCTCATATTGTCCGAGTTGGAGTCCGTGGCTGGGCTGTTCCGGTCTGTAGCCTTGAGCGAGTCCTCTAACTCTTCCTCTTGGGAGAGGTCCGACTTATCAGGGCGTAGGCCTGGTTCCCGTTCGCTCTCCTGCTCCACGTACCACTCAGTTCCGCTTTCCCTGTGCAGCGCACTTCTAGTTCGGGGCTCTGCTTTAATGCTTGCCGGCCGGCTAAGTACCGCTTGCACTGGTATGTGCATCCCTGAGCTTATGGCTGTGGTGGGGGTTGTGCATGTAGTGGTGGTAGTGACTGTGTAGGTTGTAGGTGCGCGGCCATGTTTGCAATGTACCGCCCCGTGAGATGGATATTCTGCTCCAGGTATAGTGCCTGCCTGTCAGGTGAAGTACCCGGTGCCAGGTTTGCTATACCTGTCCACAGTGATTTTTCCGATCTCGTGCAGCGTTCAGTGTGCGTCAGGGCCTGCCCACTATGCAGTACACTCCCCGTGTGTGCCGCAGTACTGCTGTCTGCGTGTGCGGCGCTTAACGGTGTCCTTGCAGCCTGGGGAATAGCCGGCATAGTGGCCTTTCTCCCTTTCAGGGTCTCGGTTGTGGAAACACTACCCAACAGAGGTGAATCACCAGACATAAAATGCTACGTTTTCGCGTTTCCTGGACTCTTCGCTATATGGCAGAACATACTGTTTGTGGGAATTATACATCCCAGTGGGTTTAATCTCGCAAAAGTAGGTATCCCACAGAGCATGAAAGAGATATAATGTTGCCAGAGACTTCAACACTAAGAAATTAGCCATTCGCCTGCACAGTATGAACGCAAGCCAAAGTTTTTGTTTGTAGAGATAACTCTGTCCAGAGCGAAATGCTTGCTAAGAGTTGTGTATAAGCATCTGAAAATGGGGTATTTGACCGATCTTGAGACTGAAATACTAAACCTTCTGCCAGACTATGAACACGTTATTATAATGGGAGACTTCAACACAAATGTATTAACTCAGTAGTGCAACTTCTACTTGACAGTTTCGTAATACTTTTGAAGCATGAAACATGGCAATTTTACCCCTCGGACCAACCCACCACACTAATTGCAATCTCACTCTCCTTGATTTAATAGTAATAAATAATTCAGAGAAAATTCTGAAAAACGGACGAACATCATCCCCGGGACTGTCTAGACACGGCATAATCTACCTGTCCCACCAATTACAAAGTCCAAAATCAAAGACAAAGAGATCACAGATGAATTGACGCAAACAAATTAGAAGATGCGCTTTCCGTGCCGTGGATGGAGATATATCGCGCCAAAAATGTAGAGGGATTGGTTTTAATAATAATGTTATTTGTTTTACGTCCCACTAACTACTCTTTTACGGTTTTCGGAGACGCCGAGGTGCCGGTATTTAGTCCCGCAGGAGTTCTTTTTACGTGCCAGTAAATCTACCGACACGAGGCTGACGTATTTGAGCACATTCAAATACCACCGGACTGAGCCAGGATCGAACCTGCCAAGTTGGGGTCAGAAGGCCAGTGCCTTAACCGTCTGAGCCACTCAGCCCGGCCGGGATTGGTTTTAATACTTAATGAATTAGTTACGCAACTCTACGATCGGCACGCCCCTGTGCACCTTGGGAAAGGTTTTCAGAACTCCGAGACCGTGGATAGATGAAATTCGCCGCCTAAAGGCGCGTCCAGACTTGTAACAGAACATCGTAACGTAACCGCGTCGCGCTCCTGTCTGGACGGTACTGCGTAACCTCGTCGCGCAACCTTAGCCCGCAACATGAACGATACGGAACGAGGTTCGCCGCGTTCCACTGCTTGTCGGTTTTCCAGCGTCACATCAAAGAGCTGCGCGCGCGGAAGTTACAGCAAGCTTGGACGTACACAGGACCTCGGCGCGTAACACACATTCGCCTCTGTCTGCTTGATCAGTAAAAATGTTGTGGACCGAGCAAAACACACTACTGCATTTTATTGAAATGTACAGAGCTAAGGAAATGTAGTGGCTAACTAGCCATCCCAGGCATTTCAACAAAATTTTATGGAATGACCACTTTCCCCATCCACTCCATTCTCCGGTTCACTCTACATATTCCCAATATCCCCATCATGCTGCACAACATAATGTTCATCAGCTGCCGAACCCATCACATTTTCAAGGTTACACCGTTTCAACACCCAGTCCTTCAGCTTCCTTATCCTCACCGAATATTACTACTACACCCAATTCTCCTCACTCCAACTCTAATCTGTCCACTGAGTGAAATACAGTAAGCAATTCCCACGATGTGGATATGGATTTTCAGGACTTGATTAGACTTACAAAGTAGTGTTTCTGTGTTGAATAAGCAATTAAAATAGATAATGTTTGATGTATGAAACCTAGAATATCCCAGCAATAAATTCCTTACTTACGTTCATATTTTCTTTTAGTGCTTCAATCAGAGGTTGTCACATTCCGGTATGATAACACTAATCGACTGTTTGGATATTTTGAAAAGATACTGCAGACTAGTGTTTGAATCACCGGTTGCTAGAAATCGTACTGTCACTGCCAGTCTCTCTTACACCGAGATAGCCTCTCTGAATGTGGTATCCTTCTTAGCAATTTTAGGCCCTATCAAATTGATGAGGTGGGATCTCTCGCTGAGTCTGAGGGAAAAGCCAACTCTGGAGGGTAAATGGATTAAGAAAGAAGGAAATACATGTATTATTATTATTATTATGGTTATTATTATGGAATTTCTAATATGTTTTCATGTAATAAGATACGTATTTCCATTTCATTGCTGTCATTTTTATTCAATTAATGTGAGTATACCTATGCAGTATAACTTAACCTCTACAAATGATGTTATGGCAGTAAATACATTGCAAAAATTATGTTGAAGATAACTACATTAATATTTTGCCTATGTAAATTGTGGTTTTTTTGGGCGTTTCTCTTCTTTTTAAGACTGTACCCCGCTGCTAGTCCAACAACTACAACAGCTGTTTGCCTTTCCTCTATGTTAAAACGAAATGCTATCAAACCTTGCCAAATCTTTTCAAATCTTATCAAACCTTCAGCAATGTTGAACAGTCTTCGACAAGATTTGACAAATTTCTTGTGAAATGTTGAACTGACAGGAAAATGTAATGGTGTACAACACGCATAAGACAGTGGTATTTCCTGCCCCAGAAGTTCAGGCGTTGTTATAGATTAAATTTATTAATTAAATATAAGCCCGCACATTCCTCCACACCCTCCCCGAATTATTCAGATCACGAAATGAATGAATGTAATAGGAGGGGGAAAAAAGGAGAAGTCTGCAGAGAATTACGACTTCCTTTCAAAGACGAAATGTGTAATTCGGTCAGTTCAGTCACTTCACCGTTGTAAAATCTTATATACTGTAATAATATAATGTTGTAAAACTAAAGTACAGAAAACCGTCGTCAGGCCTGAAAATCGCTGAGCAGGGTCGGCTACAGTCAATCACTTGTTTATTTTCACTCGATGAAAAACGTGTTTAATAATTGTTTTACTATGCGTTCACTACCCATATTACCGGGCGAGTTGGCCGTGCGGTTATGGGCGTGCAGCTGTGAGCTTGCATCCGGAAGATAGTGAGTTCGAATCCCACTCTCGGCAGCCCTGAAGATAGTTTTCCGTGGTTTCCCATTTTCACACCGGACAAATGCAGGGGCTGTACCTTAATTAAGGCCACGGCCGCTTCCTTCCCACTCCTAGGCTTTTCCTATACCATCGTCGCCATAAGACCTATCCATAAAAAAAACTCTACCCATATTGAAACATTTAAACCTCCGACTCGATTGCCTAAGCAATAATACTCTTGCGCGGAACTCGAAAACAAAAATCAACACAAAGCGTTGGAAACGGAAACGACGCCTTGGTCAGGTTTAGCAAGTAAAATGTTTAATAATGTTATTTGTTTTACGTCCCACTAACCACTCTTTTACGGTTTTCGGAGACGCCAGTAAAATGTTTATAATGCCCAGTAACTGTCTGAAATTTCATGTCAGCCAGCAAATTTGAACCACCATGTGTAGTTCTACGTGAATATAGCTGAGTTTGCCACTATCGCCTATGTTTCCGTTTGGTTGCATAATGCAAATAAATATAGGCTGCTGCAGCTAAGTCCATCTTTCAAAGCTGCACTGTCTCAACTGGCGGAACGCTGGTAGGTTACGCGTTACGACCTGCGGCGCGGGGTAGAAAAGTTTACCTCGCAACCGCGGTGCGTAACATTGCCCCGTTTAACCTTGGCGCGCGACGTGGTTACGTTACGGAGTTAGGCGCGCATGTCTGTACCCGCCTTAATGGCTAACGGGACGACACAAACACTACCCAACAGAGGTGAATCACCAGACTTATAAAACGCTATGTAATAAAATGACCTCTAAACTTCGAAGCGTTATACTACGTTACGCTTATAACTTGATTAAACCTGACGTATGACCTGTGACGATGTGGATATCTATTAAACATTTTGGCATCAATAACCAGAAACTTAACTGTGAACTAACAGCGTAGATGAATTGAATGCATGTTTCATCTCCTCGCCAACTGGAATGAATCTGGTCGTGAAAGAGAAAACATTTAATGCATATCCAGTATGATAATACAGCATCTCCACACAGGGATAAATTTTACTGCAGCCACGTCACAGCGCAATAAGTGAATGACTCAGTAAAACGCATCAAGACCAAGGCTAGAGGCAAAGGTAATTAATATAGGCCACAAAATTCTAATGAAATATCTCCATCACATCACTTATCCATTGGTGAATATCGTTAATTATTCATTTCAAAAGGGGATTTATCCGGAAATATGGTCATAGTTCGTCCGCTTCCAAAAATAAGACTGACAAAGGATGTCAGGGACTATCGGCTGATTATCATCTGACGTATACTATCAAAAGCTTTAGAATTCATAGTTCACAGGAAGATTACAAACTGTCTTACTCAAAACAATATCTTTGTTGATATCCTTTCTTTTTCTTTTTTTTTCTTTTTTTTTGCTATTTTGCTTTACGTCGCACCGACACAGACAGGTCTTATGGCGACAAAGGGGCGGGAAAGGCCTAGGAATGGAAAGGAAGTGGCCGTGGCCTTAATTAAGATACAGCCCCCCCCCCAGCCTTTGCTTGGTGTGAAAATAGGAAACCACGGAAAACCATCTTCAGGGATGCCGACAGTGGGATTCGAACCCACTATCTCCCGTATACGAGCTCACAGTTGCGCGCTCCTAACAACACGGCCAACTCGCCCGGTACAGAGTACTTTCAGTGCATTAACACATGTGCCTGATGAGTGATGACATAAGGCAAGCTATGGATAATAAACAACTGAGAGTTCTGGCATTATTGGACTTTACTAAAGCTTTAGACACTGTTGACAGACACATACTTATAGCCAAATAAACAGTTGAAATTTCTCCGCGAGTGCACTCCAGTAGATCAGTTCTTATCTCACCGGTCGCCGGCAGTATGTAATTATAGCTTCCGGATTGAAACACTGTAAATACCACTTCAATTCAGGTGGCTTATAGATACATACGTAGTACATCCGAGCAAATGTAGGATGTAGTAGTTATGTATAAATAAAAAGGTTAGCACAGGACAGGGTGTCGTGGAGAGCTACATCAAACCAGATGGATTGATGACTCAAACAACAGAACATACCCGAAGAATTCATAGTTCACAAGCAGATTACTAACTGTCTTACTCAAAACAATATCTTCGATATCCGTTGGGCTTTAGACCAAGACACAGTAGGCTACTTGCAGTGCATTAACACATGTGACTGATGGCATAACGCAAGCTATGGACAATAAACAACTGAGAGTTCTGGCATTAATCTCAGAAATATTTCTCCTAAATTAAGACTTGATGTCCAAAGACATATGGTCCAAAAATCATGGGATAAAATTGAACCGATCAAATTCCCAGGCAACAATTATAGGTTACCCTAAATTACTTAGCAAACTCAATCGAACAGCGTTACCACAGTTGTCCATAAATGGCACTCTCATACAGTATAGCCAAAACGCAAAGAATCTTGGTATAATATTCGATGAAAATCTGCCCTAGTCTGCCCAAACTATATATGTGGAAAAATATACGGAATGCTACATTGTCTCAGTAGATTTAAATTCACTTTCTTTTATACATTAAATACAATTCTTGTTGAATCATTTGCATTTCCTCATTTTCATTATTGCGATATAGTTTACAACAACCTAGATGTAGAATGGGGAAGGAAATTACAGTGTGTTCAAGAATGCCTGCGTGAGATTTAACTGTGAACTTCGTTATGCTGACCATATCACACCGTTGTACACGAGGGTTGGGCAGTTTCGCTTGCAAGAGCGCCGCAAACTTCGTACTTTTTGCTTAATATTCTTAAAACTTCTCAACCAGCCTACCTCTGTGATCGCAACAAACTCCTCTCCACAGATCATAACAAAAATACCTGATCTTGCAGCACCATGAGTTTACACACAGAATAACAATCTACGCGAGATCTTTCGCCATTACTGCAGCCCGGCAATGGAATCTTCTACTTGAGGACGACAGAACTATGTCCAGCAACCCGGCTTTTAAACATGCCTCTGTCAAAATACTAGGTAAACATGAATGAATCACCTAGTTTTGACCTGAAAACATCTTTTCCTACTTTCTCTTCGTTAATTATTTCCCTCTTCTTATGACAGATCATCATCTTCGCCATACAGGCTATGAAGGCCTTTGGAGGAGTGAAAGGTACAGTTGAAGGCGATATTTCGGTATCTTTTTTAAATGAATACATTTTTAAACTACAGTAGTATATCTAGTACTTAATATCCACATGTTCTTAGATACCTACAAGTTGTTTTATATATATATATATAGACTAGCAAGATACCCGTGCTTCGCTACGGTATTACACTGAAATTTATAATTGAATGCGTATTGTTTTAGATATATAATCCACCGGCATTCGCGATCTGACTCGTTTTCTGCGAGAATCCGCCAAAATTCGCGATCTGGCTCGTTTGCTAATAGATTATGGCAAGTTTCCTCCCATTTTTCAATCTTTCTTTCCAGCATTCGATTTCGTACATCCCGGGCTAGGTCCAGGTATTCCACCCAGTCACTTGGGTCCCTAAATCTTTGCCATCTTTTCCTATAAACATTTTAAATATGGATCAAATCCTTCAGGAGATCCGGCGTGGTGTCGTCTTGGTTGCCTTGGCGGTACTGAACCCGCGGCTGGACTGCATTCTTAGTCATTACCCGTCCAGGACCCGTTTCCAGCGCGGTCCGCACATTTGACGACGGTCCAGAACATTATTATTATTATTATTATTATTATTACATGGATCACCTGCTGAAAGGTATAAAATGGCAGGGAGGGATTCAATTAGGTGGAAATGTAGTAAGCAGTCTGGCCTATGCTGACGATTTGGTCCTAATGGCAGATTGTGCCGAAAGCCTACAGTCTAATATCTGGGAACTAGAAAATCGGTGCAATGAGTATGGTATGAAAATTAGCCTCTCGAAGACTAAATTGATGTCAGTAGGTAAGAAATTCAACAGAATTGAATGTCAGGTGGGTGATACAAAGCTAGAACAGGTCGATAATTTCAAGTATTTAGGTTGTGTGTTCTCCCAGGATGGTAATATAGTGAGATTGAATCAAGGTGTAGTAAAGTTAATGCAGTGAGCTCGCAGTTGCGATCAACAGTATTCTGTAAGAAGGAAGTCAGCTCCCAGACGAAACTATCTTTACATCGGTCTGTTTTCAGACCAACTTTGCTTTACGGGAGCGAAAGCTGGGTGGACTCAGGATATCTTATTCATAAGTTAGAAGTAACAGACATGAAAGTAGCAAGAATGATTGTTGGTACAAACAGGTGGGAACAATGGCAGGAGGGTACTCGGAATGAGGAGATAAAGGCTAATTTAGGAATGAACTCGATGGATGAAGCTGTACGCATAAACCGGCTTCGGTGGTGGGGTCATGTGAGGCGAATGGAGGAGGATAGGTTACCTAGGAGAATAATGGACTCTGCTATGGAGGGTAAGAGAAGTAGAGGTAGACCAAGACGACGATGGTTAGACTCGGTTTCTAACGATTTAAAGATAAGAGGTATAGAACTAAATGAGGCCACAACACTACTTGCAAATCGAGGATTGTGGCGACGTTTAGTAAATTCACAGAGGCTTGCAGACTGAACGCTGAAAGGCATAACAGTCTATAGTGATAATGTATGTATGTATATTATTATTATTATTATTATTATTATTATTATTATTATTATTATTATTATTATTATTATTAGATGTTCTGGGCTCCACCGCAAGATGCAAGACCGGGCGGTAAATTACATCTGCTGCCATTGTCATTGTTGACAATGTGACCAGCACCATTCTCGCGGGTAGGCAAGTGTGCGGGATTTCTGACGATACGAATGACTGACTTCCGTGCATTATTGACCTTATTATAGAGGTGAACAATTGCACGGTCAATCTCATTCCTATCGTTTATTTCAAATTTGTTTAAATTTTTATTTTTATGCCAGGAGAATCTACTGAAATCTAAGAACGTTCTCCGAAGGAAAAGATGGCTGTTGAGAACGAACCCAGGAAAGATTAAATATGATCGATTTATGATCAGAATAAGTACATCGAAAATCTATAGCCTGTTTCCAGTCATTCGACAGGGTCAGGAATGGAATGAATAAAGCCCCATCTAGCGGCGACAAAAGGAATTGTGCCGGCTGCCGAAGCACTCCTCTGGGGCAATGATCGATGAGTGACAAATGAAATGAAATATTGGACAGTGTTGCTGGAATGAATGATGACAGGAAAAATCGGAGTAAACGGAGAAAAACCTGTCCCGTCTCCGTTTTGTCCAGCACGAATGTCACATGGAGTGACCGGGATTTGAACCACGGAACCCAGCTGTGAGATGCCGGCGCGCTGCCGCCTGAGCAACGGAGGCTCCTTATAAGTACATTATGAAAAATAAAATCAATTGGTCTCACCTCCTTTTACACCCCACCGCCGTTAAGTTTATTAACACCCCCCCCCCCAAAAAAAAATTAAAGGAAGGCATGTTTATGTTTAAAGGAGATTCCAAACACCAATGTTCACGTCTATTACCTTCAGTTTTGAGATATAAATATCCCCATAAAAATAATTCACTTTCTTTCACTTCCTTTCACACGCCTCACCCCCCCCCCCCAAGTGAATTATCCGGCAAAAAATACTTGTTCCTTTAATAGTAAAGGATATTCTAAATACCAATTGTCACGACTTCTTCAGTTTTTGATTTATGTGTCCTCGTGAAAGGAATTCAACCCCTTTTCACTCCCGCCCCCCAAGATGGGTTCCCCCTAAAACACGTTTTTCTTTGTTTTTAAAGGAGATCCAAATACCAATGGTCACGTCTGTAACAACTTTAGTTTTTATTAGATGTATGTATTCTCATACAATTAAGTCAATTTTTCAATTCATTCAAACCCCCCCCCCCCCTTCATTGGATTTTCCGAGAATACGTGTTTCTTTACATATAAGGCAGATTCCAAATACCAATGGTCACGTCTGTAACAACTTCAGTTTTTATTAGATGTATGTATTCTCATACAATTAAGTCAATTTTTCAATTCTTTCACCCCCCCCCCCCTTCATTGGATTTTCCGAGAATACGTGTTTCTTTACATTTAAGGCAGATTCCAAATATCAAATTTCACGTCTGTAACATCTTCATTTTTGAGATAACAATAGACTAATTAAAAGAATTCAACACCATTTTCAGTCACTTTTACCCCCCACTCTACCCCAAGTGTTATTTCTGAGAACTAAAAATACATGTTTCTTTATTTTTAATAGAGATTAAAAAATACCATTTTTTACTTCTGTAATGTTATGAGTTTTTTGAGATACTGTAGAAATTCTCATTTTAAAATTTCACCCCTTTTTAGTTCCCCTTAAATGGAGTTTCCAAAAACAAATTACCTATGTTTCTTTACATTTACAGGAGATTCCAAATACACACTTTTTACGTCTGTAACATTTTACGTTTCTCAGATATTCTGTAGATATAGTCTTTCAAAAAATTCACCCCAATTTGTCACTCCTGTTTAACCGCCATTAATTGGATTTTCCAAAAATGAAAAGATACGTTTTTCTTTATTTTTAAAGGAGATCCCATATACAAATTTTCAGTTCTGTAATATCTTCAGTTTCTGAGATATATGTATCCTCATTAAAGGCATTCAACCCATTATTCACACTTTTACACCCCTCCTATTGGGATTTATGGAAAAAAAAAAAAAAAGGTGTTGCTTTATTTTTAAAGGAGATTCTAAATACCAATTTTTTACATCTGTAAACTTTTAAAGTTTTAAGATGTAGACACACTCATTTTAAAAATTCACCCTCCTTTTTACCCCCCCATTATTTGGATTTTCCAAAAACGAAAAATTACCTGTTTCTTTATTTTTAAAGTAGATCCCAAATACCAATTTTCTGGTCTGTAATAACTTCAGGTTCTGAAATATAAGTAGCCTCATTAAAAGCATTCAACCCATTTTTCACCCTTTTCCACCCTTCCTATTGGGATTTCCTGAAAACAAAAAAATACGTGTGAGAGTACAAAAAGACCTGCAAGTCTGGAGATGAAGCATTGGAAGAACTTTTGTCTTCATGGCCGTTCTTGTTCTTTAATCAAATGTTGTTCCTGCGCAATATACTGGAACAAAGAGATCTCAAAGGAAACATTGTATCTCCACAAAAAATGGCTTAACCTGGGAAAAATTACACCTTCAAAGATGTAAATGCAAAGAGGAGAAGAATTCCACCTAATCAATACTTGTTTATTGTTATTATTAAAAATATTGATTAAGTATTGATTAGGTGGAATTCTTCTCCTCTTTGCATTTGTGTGAATCATCAATACAGATATGAAGCTCATAGATTACGATTCAAAGATGTAGACAATTTAGTTTCACCATCTCTTGGAGAAGAAGATCAATCATCTACTTCACAAGAAACAAACGCCAGTGCAATTGATCTGGAGTAGCATAGCTTATCTGTTGAACAACCAAAATTGGGGCCTTCAACAGCCAAAACCAAACAGTGTAAGTGCAAGAAAACAAATAAGAAACTTGATACAATGAGGAGAAGTTTCCTTGACATAGAGAGAGAGCAATATTACAGTTACTTGTTTAAAGTAAAGCCATTCAGGATGGCAGTGATTACCAATTTTTGGTAAGCCTACTTCCATACATGAAGGTTCCTGAGAATCGCAAACTAACTGTTGGAAATAAACTCCAGCAAGTTTTTATAGACAAGGATGAATTATGTAATTCTTCTCTGCACACGCCATCTCCGCATACATACACACCGTCCCTGTCGTCCTGGACCACTGAACCAACACCCGAAACAAGCTCACCCAACGACACTCTCCAAGCGGGATCCAGCTCCGTAGATGTGGACTTACAACAATTGTTTGGCAACTTTTTCGGTGCATCGTAACAAACTTAGTGTTAAAGTGTTTAAAGTGTATGTGTTGTGGAGGTACAACAAACTGAAAAGAGAATATGATTGAAAACAACATTTACAGACTGTTGAAATTAGATTTAAAGGTTTTATATACTGTTTAACTCTTTTTACTTTTTATTTTCTTAAGGATTGTGTACTTTTCTCATTTTCGTATGTTACACTGATGTATAAAATTACATACTTAATTCGATCTTTGGTTCTTTAATAAATATCAACACTTTTTAAAAGCTATTCATATCACTTACCTTAGAGTCACAGTTAAATGTTCCACAGGTGTTATTGTCTCCTTGAAGTTTGACATTTCGGCTATTTTTGGCTCTATTGCATTCAAAATGTAGTGAAATGTTTCTATAGCATCCGATAAGAACTTCTGGGGGTCTTTGTCCAAATCATAGTGCAGATGATGGAATTCTCCCATTGGCTTCCTTTTAGCTAGTATTGGGTTTACCCAGCACCGATGTCTTCTTTTGCGATTTTTCCTCCAATGCCTCATCAGGTAGGGAATCTCCAGAATGTAAACTAAATCCTCCTCATCCATCTCACAGAATATTTAATACGTTTAATAACTTGAAAACATCTACGACAGAAACTCGTACAGACCTGTACAGAGTACAGACGCCAACTGACAGTCACACAAAGTTGCCTGCAGTGAACGACCCCAGTCACGTATAGTCGCATGGATCAAAGTCGCCTGTAATCGCCCGATCAAGTAGCCGGGAATAATCACTTCCAGTGGACAAACAACCTAAGAGCTATGCAATTTAATCTTACTCACAATGTGCACACTACCTAACCCAGAATTCTGTATACAGTGTAGAATTCCGTAGTGAAGCACAGGTACATCAGCTAGTAGAAGATGAATTCACTGAAGAAAATTGTGACATCATACAATAGGAAAGGTCATTTTCATTGTATAAAATATTCTTTACTAATAAATGTGGAGCTTCACATGAGAAAATCTCAGGACAACCTTTCTTGTAAACTGTACTAACCACAAATAAGCTAATATTTCCCTCAAAACAAATTTTCTTTTGTTCATTAATTTTTTTTAAATATTAGGGTGCATAATTAAAGAAAAAGTTGAACACTAAGATACAGATGTGAACCCAAATATTACTGTAACACTGATGTTTTAAGACTTCTCAATAAAAATTTTGAATGCTTATTCTTTTATTTTTTTGCTAGTTGCTTTACATCGCACCGACACAGATAGGTCTTATGGTGACGATGGGACAGGGAAGGGCTAGGAATGGGAAGGAAGCGGCCGTGGCCTTAATTAAAGTACAGCCCCAGCATTTGCCTGGTGTGAAAATGGGAAACCATGGAAAACCATTTTCAGGGCTGCCGACAGTGTGGTTCGAACCTACTATCTCCCGAATACTGGATACTGGCCGCACTTAAGCGACTGCAGCTATTGAGCTCGGTTTTGAATGCTTTGGAATGGATACACCGTGTAAAGACGACACATCCACTTCGAGCAGTAGCAAAGTGTTGAGAATCTTCAGAAACAGAGGATTAAAATGGATAGGCTGCTGGGATACTTTCCTTTCACACCTTCAGCATCAACCTTTCTTCCAGACAACAATTATTTTGGGTTTTACTTTCTTCCAGATCAGTAATATGATTGGAAAAATACCATGAGGTAAGTTTTTCTTGTACTTCGATTATTAAACATCATTAGGAGAGATAAGAATTTCATATCTCTTAATGCGCATTTGATCGGCGACTTCTTCATAATTTTTGCATCTATCGAAGGGCAGTGCTATTCCCTAAATGTATACAGTGTCTCATAATCTGCAACTGAACTCTTCAAGAATTTGCTCAGTACTATATTTGAATACGTATTTGATTATGGACTTCTTCCCGTGCAGTGCTCTCTAACGCTTATGTCTTACAGACATTCATGATTGACAGCAGTATCCTTAAAATTGCGTAGTGCCTTATACACTGCAGCTGATAAATACGTGTGTTATAGTGCTTCATAAACTGCATCTGACAATATCATCTAAACTTCATATTTTTACCTGTGCATCTTTCAACGCAGAGTACTCCCTAAAGTTTTTAGTGCTTCACTATCAGCAACCTACAAAATTCTTTATAATTCGGAATTTATTTATCTGAGCATTGTTTTACACCTGTTTGTGATCGGCTGATGGTGACCAAAAATACTGGTCAAAACTGGTATCATACATACATTCATACATACATTATCATTATAGACTGTTGTGCCTTTCAGCGTTCAGTCTGCAAGCCTCTGTGAATTTAATAAACGTCGCCACAATCCTCGATTTGCAAGTAGTGTTGTGGCCTCATTTAGTTCTATACCTCTTATCTTTAAATCATTAGAAACCGAGTCTAACCATCGTTGTCTTGGTCTACCTCTACTTCTCTTACCCTCCATAGCAGAGTCCATTATTCTCCTAGGTAACCTATCCTCCTCCATTCGCCTCACATGACCCCACCACCGAAGCCGGTTTATGCGTACAGCTTCATCCATCGTGTTCATTCCTAAATTAGCCTTTATCTCCTTATTCTGAGTACCATCCTGCCATTGTTCCCACCTGTTTGTACCAGCAATCATTCTTGCTACTTTCATGTCTGTTGTTACCGGGCGAGTTGGCCGTGCGCGTAGAGGCACGCGGCTGTGAGCTTGCATCCGGGAGATGGTAGGTTCGAATCCCACTATCGGCAGCCCTGAAGATGGTTTTCCGTGGTTTCCCATTTTCACACCAGGCAAATGCTGGGGCTGTACCTTAATTAAGGCCACGGCCGCTTCCTTCCAACTCCTAGGCCTTTCCTATCCCCGTCGCCATAAGACCTATCTGTGTCGGTGCGACGTAAAACCACTAGCAACAAATCATGTCTGTTACTTCTAACTTATGAATAAGATATCCTGAGTCCACCCAACTTTCGCTCCCATAAAGCAAAGTTGGTCTGAAAACAGACCGATGTAAAGATAGTTTCGTTTGAGAGCTCACTTCCTTCTTACAGAATACTGTTGATCGCAACTGTGAGCTCACTGCATTAGCTTTACAACACCTTGATTCAATCTCACTTACTATATTACCAACCTGGGAGAACACACAACCTAAATACTTGAAATTATCGACCTGTTCTAGCTTTGTATCACCAATCTGACATTCAATTCTGTTGAATTTCTTACCTACTGACATCAATTTACTCTTCGAGAGGCTAATTTTCATACCATACTCATTGCACCTATTTTCAAGTTCCAAGATATTAGACTGCAGGCTTTCGGCACAATCTGCCATTAAGACCAAGTCATCAGCATAGGCCCGACTGCTTATCATATTTCCACCTAACTGAATCTCTCCCTGCCATTTTATACCTTTCAGCAGGTGATCCATGTAAACTACGAACAGCAAAGGTGAAAGATTACAGCCTTGTCTAACCCCTGTAAGTACCCTGAACCAAGAATTCATTCTACCATCAATTCTCACTGTAGCCCAATTGTCAACATAAATACCTTTGATTGATTTTAATAATCTACCTTTAATTCCATAGTCCCCCAGTATGGCGAACATCTTTTCCCTCGGTACCCTGTCATATGCTTTCTCTAGATCTATGAAACAAACACAACTGCTTATTCCTCTCGTAGCATTTTTCAATTACCTGGCGCATACAAAAGATCTGATCCTGACAGCCTCTCTGTGGTCTGAAACCACACTGGTTTTCATCCAACTTCCTCTCAACGACTGATCGCACCCTCCCTTCCAAGATGCCAGTGAATACTTTGCCTGGTATACTAATCAATGATACACCTCGATAGTTGTTGCAATCCTTCCTGTTCCCTTGCTTATAGATAGGTGCAATTACTGCTTTTGTCCAACCTGAAGGTACCTTACCAACACTCCATGCTAATTTTACTACTCTGTGAAGCCATTTCATCCCTGCCTTCCCACTATACTTCACCATTTCTGGTCTAATTTCATCTATTCCTGCTGCCTTATGACAATGGAGTTTATTTACCATCCTTTCCACTTCCTCAAGCATAATTTCACCAACATCATTTTCCTCCTCCCCATGAGCTTGGCCGTTCGCAACACCACCATGATGATTACCTTTTACATTGAGATGTTCAAAATATTCCCTCCACCTCTCCAGTGATTCCCTGGGATCTATAATGAGTTCACCTGAATTACTCAAAACACTCTTCATTTCCTTTTTCCCTCCCTAAGATTCTTTATTACTGTCCAGAAAGGTTTCCCTGCTGCTTGACCTAGCCTTTCCAGGTTGTTACCAAAATCTTCCCATGACTTTCTTTTTGGATTCAACAACTATTTGTTTCGCTCTGTTTCTTTCATCCACGTACAAATACCTGTCTGCCTCGGCCCTTGTTTGGAGCCATTTTTGATAAGCCTTCTTTTTACGTTTACAAGCTGCTCTCACTTCATCATTCCACCAAGATGTTCGCCTTTTCCCATCTTTATACACAGTTGTTCCTAGGCATTCCCTTGCTGTTTCTACTACAGCATCCCTGTATGCCACCCATTCACTTTCCATATCCTGAACCTGCTTACTGTCTACTGTTCGAAACTTCTCACTAATCATATCCATGTACTTCTGTCTTATTTCCTTGTCCTGGAGATTTTCTACCCTTATTCGTTTGCAGACAGATTTCACTTTCTCTACCCTAGGCCTAGAGATACTTAGTTCACTACAGATCAGATAGTGGTCTGTATCATTGAAAAATCCGCAGAAAAATCGTACATTCCTAACAGATTTCCTGAATTCAAAGTTTGTTAAGATATAGTCTATTATGGATCTGGTACCTCTAGCCTCCCATGTGTAGCGGTGAATAGCCTTATGCTTGAAGAAAGTATTCGTAACAGCTAAACCCATACTAGCACAGAAGTCCAGCAAACACTTTCCATTCCCATTAGCTTCCATATCTTCCCCATATTTACCAATCACCCTTTCGTATCCTTCAGTTCTATTCCCAACTCTCGCATTGAAATCGCCCATTAGTACTATTCTATCCTTGCTGTTGACCCTGACCACGATGTCACTCAATGCTTCATAAAACTTGTCAACTTCATCCTCATCTGCACCCTCACATGGTGAATACACGGACACAATTCTAGTCCTAATTCCTCCAACTGACAAATCTACCCACATCATTCGCTCATTTACATGCCTAACAGAAACTATGTTGTGTGCAATGGTATTCCTGATAAAAAGCCCTTCCCTTTCTAACACCCGTCAAGTACAATTTATAATCTCCTATCTCTTCCTCGTTATCTCCCCTTACCCGAATATCACTTACTCCTAGCACATCCAAATGCATCCTCTTTGCTGACTCAGCCAGTTCTACTTTCTTTCTTCCGTAAGCCCCATTAATACTGATGGCTTCCCATCGAAATCCATTTCGTTTGCCAAGTTGTTTACAAGGAGTCCCTCGCCTGTCAAATGGGAGTGGGACTCCGTTACTCCCATAGATCCGAGGCTTGCTTAAAATGTTCTGAGCACGCTAAATTCATGAAGCAGGATGCTATCCTACTTGCACATAGTCCAAGTGAGGATCTCTCCTCTAACGGGTTATAGACCACCGGTGGATTGTATAGTCCTAGCCGCCTGAGCACAAGGAGGGCCATGACTCGGAATATGTCCGAGATGCCCACTCCCATTCCACGACTCTCAGGACCATTTACTAGGCCACTCAGTCGTTGCCCATGGTTCACAAACTAGGACGTGACTACAGTAACCCACAAACATGAACCGGTATCAATTTTAATTAAATAGGATTGTAAACTTACATTTCTTATTTTAATAATATTGAAAGGTTGAACATGTTACACTTTCTTTTAACTTATTAGTTTACACATCAGTCGTTTCAAATTTTTTTTAAGGGTCCTAATGATAAATCTGTTATTTATTTTCTGCCACATCTAAAGCTGGTAAGGTATCTTTTGATAATTATAAACAGCTTCCTGACATAAAAGCAGCCTAAAAAATCTATTAGAAACTTCTCAACTCTATTTAAGTACCAGCACTATAAACTCTTCCGATTGTATCATGCAAAGAATTATAGCTCATAAAATGAAATTTATATGAAAAATTAGTAATTTATGAGTGGTCAATAACAATTTTTATATGTTTTATTAATGTATACAATTTGTCATACAAGGAAGGATAGAAGAATGTTGGAGACCTGGCAACGACAAACTCCGTAACTGGACAGTCTCGTGGGCTGGTACAGGTTGATTATGATATCCCTGTTCTGGGTTGCCGAATCCAAATATAAGATCACTATGTTGATCACCAACTTTCAATAGAACACAGCAAATTAAGAAGAGAAATATTTCTTTATGTATGAACTTGTGTACATCATTTCACATTCATTGATTTTCTCGTTGTCGGTTAGTGGCTTTACGTAAAGTAAGTAAAATTCTTTCTTGAATAAAATAACTGTGTCCACCCATTCAATACAATTATATTTTGTAGTGATTAAATTCTATATGAAATATAAACGCTAGTTAGGGACATGTTTCGCCCTAGTTTTGGGCATCTTCAGCCTAATACTAATCGTAAGGTCAAGTCTTAAATCTATTAACATTGGAACTTGATACTAAACTTCAATTAATATTAAATACTAAATGCAATGGTCTTATGCTTATTAAAAGGTTGTGTTTTAGGTGATATTTACATAGTTTTACAATATGTATATTAACTAAATGCCAGAATTGTGAACAAGGAAGCAATAAAATATTTTATTTTACAATGACTAGAAAACGTCTGAAACGTCTGGATGAAAGTTTAAGCAAATGTGTATGGATTGGTTAGAGATTGATCACAGCATGAATTGGAGTTCCTCCAACTGTTTGACTAGAGATTGATCACAGCATGAATTGGGGCTTCTCAAACTTTATGGATGAACATTAGGTTGAAGGTTTTACAGCTGGTTCGTTCAAAGGCGGTTATGGTCATTATCATAAGTAGGTATATTGTTGCAAAACCGGAACCGTGATTAAAGTCGATTGTGTTGGATTTGAATATTTCTTTAGAAAGAAGCATGGTTGGACGGTAATGTTTAATAGGTTAAAGCGTGTGTGTTGGAAACATATTGTTGGTATTGTTCATTGGTGCTCATCTCATTAAAAAAATTTAATATTGTGCCATTCTTATTGATTAACGTTCCCATTGGTGCATTGTTCAATCTTGGGAGGAATTATGAGATGTCTGTAAGTGAATAAGAGAAAAAATAAATTTAGAATGCGAATGTAAAGCCCAATATAATCATAATTGTAAATTGAAAATATTTACTGCATAAAAGTGGACAAACTTACTTGTCTTGTCGATGTTAGCTGGAAGCACTTGTTCCGATTGTGTCTGAACGACTAACCTTACTACTTGATTGAAATAATAACATTAAGTTATTTATTAGACCACCTAATCAATTTTGTATTGATTAGGTGGTCTAATAAATAACTTAATGTTATTATTTCAATCAAATATCATCAATACGGACCAAAAATGATATTTATTACATGTAATAACCTTGCTACTCCCAGTGAAGTATTGATGCGGTAACGGAGGGGTGGAGCGTAGAGGGGAAGGGGGAGTAAGTTTCGATTTGTGCGTCTGTGTTGCTGCTTGTGAGGCGTTACTCGAATTGGATTGGGCGGGCCCAGCATTAGGCGTGGCAATTGGAGGGCATGCGTGCTGTGCTTTAAACAAACTGGGGACTTTATTCTGATTTACGGCCTGGATTAACCTCGGAGTTGCCTCATACAACAGATTTTTGTTGTCAATGACGTAGTTAGGATTATAATTTTTATTATAAGTTTGTTCCAAATAAATGTACAAGTTTTCCGTCTCATTTTATATCTTCCCCTTACCTAGGCTTCTAATGATCATCAAATCTTTCTCGATTGAGGTGAATTTATGGCCTGTTTCACTCATATGCTGGCTCATTTCTGAATACTTGTTATGTTTGGAAGCATTGTAATGTTCCAGATACCTTGTGTAAAAGCTCCTCCCTGTTTGACCAAAATATGTAAACTCACATTGTGCAAATTTTAACCTATAAACACCAGACCCTGCGTGAACGTTGTTATTATTATTGACTCTATTGTGGTTGTGGAATATGTTCTGGTTATTATTAACTGCCCTGAAGGCTATATTGACGTTGTGTATTTTTAAAACATTAGTGATCCGATGGATAGCCGGGCTATTGTGCGTAAATGTGGCATAGCTGTTTTTCTTTGATTTCTCTGGGATTAGGTTGGAAGATACCCTAGTTTTGATTTTTTTTTTTTTACTATTTGTTTTACGTCACACTGACACAGATAGGTCTTACAGCGACGATAGGATAGGAAAGACCTAGGAAGTGGAGGGAAGCGGCTGTGGCCTTAATTAAGGTACAGCCCCAGCATTTGCCTGGTGTGAAAATGGGAAACCACAGAAAATCATCTTCAGGGCTGCCGACAGAACTTTTTATTAAAGTTTTTAAATTTCGCTTTTTATTAAAGTATTTAAATGTTGCTATTTTTTTTTTTTTTTTCAACGATCAAGAGCAACAAAGACTTTTCAACATGAACCCCAATATTCCTACCGCCAGAGTTTTGCCGAAGATTCATAAGGACACCCCTATGCGTCCCATTATAAATTGTAGGAATAGCCCTACCTATAAAGTGTCGAAGTTCATTCATAGGTTTTTAAGAAAACATTATGTTTTCAACAATAAATCCCCCTTAAGAAATTCAATTAATTTCTGCAAAATATTGAAGGAATTTGAACTGCAACCCAACCATATTTTATGTTCTTTCGATGTCACAAACATGTTTCAAACCATTCCTACTAAAGAAACCATTAAAATTATCCATGACAACATCAATAAACACAGCGGCCTTAGTAAAATGGAAATTGAAGAATTCATGAAGATATTGAATTTTGTTCTAAACAATAATTACTTCTCCTGGTAAATATTATCAGCAGAAAGGCCTAGCTATGGGAGACCCTCTTTCTGGCATTCTAGCAGATATTTACTTGGACTCTATAGAACATACAAAAATTATTTTACAAAAGCATTTGTTTGTGGCTAATATTTGTTGACTATACTTTCATCTTTCGCCAAGATGTTTGGAAATAGAGCTGAATTACATAAGGCAGTTAGTTCAGTTCAATGGCTTTAAAATAAATGTCATCAATTGGTTAATTAATAAGATCAAATCCGAGCTTGATAGCTGCAGTCGCTTAAGTGCGGGCAGTATCCAGTAATCGGGAGATGGTGGGTTCGAGCCCCACTTTCGGCAGCCCTGAAGATGGTTTTCCGTGGTTTCCCATTTTCACACCAGGCAAATGCCGGGGCTGTACCTTAATTAAGGCCACGGCCGCTTCCTTCCACTTCCTAGGTCTTTCCTATCCTATCATCGCCATAAGACCTATCTGTGTCAGTGCAACGTAAAACAAATAGAAAAAAAATCAAAACTAGGGTATCTTCCAACCTAATCCCAGAGAAATCAAAGAAAAACAGCTATGCCATATTTACGCACAATAGCCCGGCTATCCATCAGATCACTAATGTTTTAAAAATACACAACGTCAATATAGCCTTCAGGGCAGTTAATAATAACCAGAACATATTCCACAACCACAATAGAGTCAATAATAATAACAACGTTTACTCAGGGTCTGGTGTTTATGGGTTAAAATGTGCACAATGTGAGTTCAAATATTTTGGTCAAACAGGGAGGAGCTTTTACACAAGGTATCTGGAACATTACAATGCTTCCAAACATAACAAGTATTCAGCCATGAGCCAGCATATGAGTGAAACAGGCCATAAATTCACCTCAATCGAGAATGATTTGACGATCGTTAGAAGCCTATGTAAGGGGAAGTTATTAAACGAGACGGAATACTTGTACATTTATTTGGGACAAACTTATAATAAAAATAATAATCTTAACGACGTCATTGACAAAAAAATCCGTTATTTCTCCGAGGTTAATCCAGGCCGTGAATCAGAATAAAGTCCCCAGTTTGTTTAAATCACAGCATGCATGTGCTCCAATTGCCACGCCTAATGCTGGGCCCACCCAATCCAATTCGAGTAACGCCTCTCAAGCAAACACACAAACGCACAAATTGAAACTCACTCCCCCTTCCCCTCTACGCTCCACCCCTCCATTACCGCATCAATACTTCACTGGGAGTAGTAAGGTTAGTCGTTCAGACGCAACCGGAACAAGTGCTTCCAGCTAACATCGATGACAAGTAAGAATCAGATCAAAAATTAGATGTATGGCTTTTCAGGCGTTTGCTCTATTAACCAGCATTTTGTCTTAGGTCTGACACTAGATGAAACGCTGGTTAATAGAGCAAACGCCTGAAAAGCCATACATCTAATTTTTGATCTGATTTTTTATATGCTCTATTGGTGGAAAAATATCTAATTCCCTCCATGGGAACTTAGAATTTCCATTCGGAATTGCTAGGCGGGTATTAATTCCATTGTGGAGTTTTATCTCCCTTACGCAGTTATCAGACTGTGCCTCTTAAATAGGCTTCAGATAAGTTCACCTGCATACACCCCAGCGTCAGTGGGTAGGGTCTGACACATCCCATTCTGAAGAGTCTAGTGTCAGACCTAAGACAAAACGCTGGTTAATAGAGTAAACGTCTGAAAAGCCATACATCTAATTTTCTATCTGATTTTTGATATGCTCTATTGGTGGAAAAATATCTAATTCCCTCCATGGGAACTTATAATTTCCATTAAGACAAGTAAGTTCATTCAATTTTATGCGGTAAACACTTTCACTTTACAATTATGATTATATTGGGCTTTACATTTACATTCTAAATTCCTTTTTTCTCTTATTCACTTACAGACATGTCATAATTCCCCCCAAGATTGAACAATGCACCAATGGGAACATTAATTGGCAAGAATGGCACAATATTAAAAAAAGAGCACCAATGAACAATACCAACAATGTGTTTCCAACACACATGCTTTAACCTATTAAACATTACCGTCCAACCATGCTTCTTTCTAAAGAAATATTCAAATCCAACACGATCGACTTTAATCACGGTTCCGGTTTTGCAACAATATACCTACTTATGATAATGACCATAACCGCCTTTGAACGAACCAGCTGTAAAACCTTCAACCTAATGTTCATCCATAAAGTTTGAGAAGCCCCAATTCATGCTGTGATCAATCTCTAGTCAAACAGTTGGAGGAACTCCAATTCATGCTGTGATCAATCTCTAACCAATCCGTACACATTTGCTTAAACTTTCATCCAGACGTTTCAGACGTTTTCTAGTCATTGTAAAATAAAATATTTTATTGCTTCCTTGTTCACAAATTCTGGCATTTAGTTAATGTACATATTGTAAACTATGTAAATATCACCTAAAACACAACCTTTTAATAAGCATAAGACCATTGCATTTAGTATTTGATATTAATTGAAGTTTAGTATTAAGTTCCTATGTTAATAGATTTAAGACTTGACCTTACGATTAGTATTAGGCTGAAGATGCTCAAAACTAGGGCGAAACATGTCCCTAACTAGTGTTTATATTTCATGTAGAATTTAATCACCACAAAATATAATTGTATTGAATAGATGGACACAGTAATTTTATTCAAGAAAGAATTTTACTTATTGTATCTTCAATACGGAACAAAATGAGATTAGTTACTTTTTACTTATAGTGGCTTTACGTCGCACTGACACAGATAGGTCTTATGGCATTTCTCGTTGTCAAGAGCTACTTTTCAGTTCTGCACCCTAACAACAATGAATTCAAGGTCTGCTGTAGATAATGTTTGTCTATTTGTCCCATTTCCAATACATTAATATGTTCCTTTGTAGTTACAAAGTAAAAGAAATTCCATACTATCACAGTACTCAGTTTGAGTGATACTTTATAACAGGGCCTCTCAAACGCCCAAACTCTCACGCGTGCAGAGCGAGGTGCATAGGCTCTGTGCACTGTGCATCGGTACGCTTCGCCTCAACTCGGCTTGACTCGGATGGTGTAGTGTGCTGAGAGCGACGAAGCGTTTGATGGTAGACGACGTGTTTATCAGTGAAATAGATAAGCGCACGACTACAACATAATAATGGAGCAACCTGTTTCGAAGAAAGCAAAGACTTCCGAAAATCCATTTCAATCGAACTGGGAACTTTCGTATTTTTTTTTGTTTGTTTGTCGTGACGATAACGCCAAATGCTTAATCTGTGGGACGATAATTACGTGCGTAAGAAAATCGTCTATTGAAAGACACTACAACAGACTACATTCGGAAAATTATTGTGAAATCATAGGAGACGTCAGAGAGAAAGAATTAAGGAAGTTGAAACAGCTTGAAGAAGAGCATTCTATATCCACAAATGAGGTTTGTTCCAGTACTGTAGCATTTTCATTTTGGTTACAGGTTCTGCATTTTTTTAATTATGTTTACATTCCTCTCAAACATGTATGTGTATTTCTAATTCACTTTTTTAATATTTTAATAACACTGGTAACCTTGTCCCATACAACTGTGCGTCTCCCCTCACCACACGTAAACATTTCGCAGTGGGGGAGAAACAGCAGTGAAGGTGAGGAACGCGGAGACAGGCCGAACGGGGAGACAGGTGTAGGGAGAGAGGAGTGGGGGGTCTGCACTCTGGTCAACCAAGCGAAGTCGTCTTTTGCACCGTGCACAGTGCATGCACCACGCGCATGCACCCTGAGAGGCCCTGCTTTATAAAGAGAAAACTTCAACCTTTCTTAGCAAATGGAATCCACTTCAATTAAATTTTGAGGAGGATCTCTTAATGCAAGATATTCCTCCTCTAATAAATGTAATTGATTAAGAAAACAAGGTGAAACAAGGTGTTTGGTGTCATCACCAAAACTGCTCACAGTTTAGGTAAAAGCAAGGACAAATTTGTCCCTACTATTACACCCTGGAGTATACAAAATTCTCTGTACTTGCGGCAAAGTATACATTGGCCAAACATGCCGGTCCATTGGGACTCGCATCAAGGAACACCAAAGAAATATCCGTCTCAACCAGCCAGACAAATCAGCAATAGCTGAGCATGCCCTATCATTGGGTCACGATGTCGTGTTCCAATATATTCGAGCTCTGACCCACACTAGACACTACAGGTCCACGATTATATGGGAAACTATGAAAATACGTAGAAATCCAAACAATTTTAACAGGGAAACTGGCTATCAATTAAGTAATAGGTGACTGCCAGTCATTAAGGATTTACGTACGTAGTTCTGTTCTCTGTCCTTTCACTATCATTTTGTTTCGGTGTTTTTCAAATGCGTACATTCCTCATCACCAGATGTTTCATTCCAGGCTTGTGTCAGAGTCATACTTTCATATGTGCGTACACCAGTTATACCCCCACCTCCCAGATCGATTCTGATGGTGCCGTCAGCTTCCGCTTTGAATGCTAGTGCTGTACCGTGTACGGTGAGCCATCTGGTGACAAATGAACATACCTTTGAAACATCTATTACTCATGTCTAAATTCAAACCTTCATTATTGCAGAAGTCCTCCTCGTCAACAGTCAAGATTTTCTTCTGAAGACGCGGAGCAAAGTTCTCCGTGAAACGTAAATGTTTTCTTGACATGGCATAAGCCCAAAAGCCCATATCATGTCTACAAGTATGGGCCGTGAAAGCATGAATATTATACACATTTTACTGTATAGGCTTTTAGGCTTATGCTGTATCAAGAAAATAAAGTGAAATTCTTTAAGTTTCACAGAGAACTGTGCTCTCCGTCCTCAGAAGAAATCTTGACTGTCCACGAGAAAGCCGTCTTAAACAATGACTCTTTGATATTAACAACAGTGATTAAGTGTCTGTTAATATGTACGCATAAAAGTAAATCGAATGTCATAGGGTAGATTTCAATTAATAATCACCTAAATTTACTATTAAAAGTTTCTTTTGCATTCCACGGCAGGCTTCATGTCAATTTTGTTATAACCTACTGTAAGTACTGTAAAACTTGCAAATAATAGCAAGAAGGCAATTAAAACATTTCTTAAATGTATAAGATAATATCCATGACGCTGATAAGTCATTACTCTTGAAGTAAGTTTTCTTGTCTTGGTGATAATATAACAGCTGAACAATCTTGAAGTTGCAAGTGTCCATCTGTAAATCTCTATGCAAGAAAGAGCATCAATTTTGATTTAATTATATTTAATGAAACTTAGCCTACATATTACTCAAGATCTACACTACGATATATTTTAATATAACAGAAAATGTTATTTAATTCAATTAATTGATTTTATTACATCTGTTTTCCTCTTCTGAGAGGCCAGGGAGCCAATACAAATCATAACAAACCATCACAGCACACAGGTAAATAAGGAACATTACACATGTCCATCAACGACGAGTAAGCACATCTAGTGTAAAGTTATACATTTGAAAGTACACACCTATTATTTACAATATTGATGAAGTGAATGAATGAATTTACAAATTAATTAATTAATTAATTAAATGAGAAAATAAATTAATAAATAAATAAATAAAAATCTATCGTATAAATATCATGACTAACATAATTCCCCATCTAATTGTAGTTCTCATCGTACTATATTAATGATATTGGGTCTGTGACTTTTCAAATTTTGCAAGGGAACTGTTTGGTTTGGATCAGACTGATTGCAATGAAACTTGGTAGGATGTTTAACTAAGATATCATAAACTTAATGGTAATAGTTATTTTGCCATAAAGTAATATTTATGAACTTATACTATTTCTAATCACAAGATTGTGTGCCAAAAGCCTGGATTCAATTCCAAACCTTTCTGCAGTGTTCATATGGAGTGAGGGCAAATGATGCTGTAAATAGTGGTTTGTCCATTGGATGGGGACGGTAAGCCTTGAGTAGACCCCTTGGTGCTATTCGACAGGAGTAGGCTATGTGCTGGCACCAGCATTCACCCTCTCCCTTTCTATCATCACAGAGAATATCACATCATTCATTTCATCTCATTAACACACTGCTGACTGGGTGCTCATTACACTGCACATCCCCTGTGCCCGGCCATTTCCTGAGCAACTTAATGTGAACATCTAGTGCAAGAATAAATTAAAATTTGTAAAAAAGTAAGTCACATCCATCCGTATGGGCCTAGCAATGAAATTTATTGCATACACTTAATGCGAAAGCACATGCATAGAATCAAATAAGCCTGGCTTCATTAAACTTGTAGGACAGGGAAACCTTCGGATCCCTGATAATGTTTCTGGTGTGTTAAGTTGGGTAACAATGACTTCCGTGAAGGGGCCCATAGAAACACGAACAGATTTCACGTCGTATTGAACGGTGTATATGTTCAGCACCACAACTCACACTTTCCTCACAAGAGCTTTCAATATCAAACTCACGTTCTTCAAAATTATGTGGGCATTCCGAATATTTATCCGAATACAGTTCATTAAATATGTCGTGCAGATCTAAATATACAATCAATCTGAGCAGCGCCATCTTTGCCACCACATGGCTCATTGAACAACGTAGACATGAGGTCGAAAAACTAAGAAAACGAATTATATATAAAACAGAAATTTTTAAAGTTAGATGGAATGCAAGTGCTGAAATGCTGAGTGTTGTTGTTTGATTATTGATCAGATGTAGGTCAGTAACACGAATGTGATGCAAGTACAGAGCATAATAAGGACACTGGATGAACACTGAGTGAGTGAACTGCTTCAGCTAATGACTGCTAATTATTCTTATTATTATTATCCTTATTATTATTATTATTATTATTATTATTATTATTATTATTATTATTATTATTATTATTATTATTATTATTATTATCCATTTTATTATTATTATCATTTATTATTCATTTTATCGTTATTATTATTATTATTATTACTATTATTATTATTATTATTATTATTATTATTATTATTATTATTATTATTATTATTATTATTATTATTATTATTATTATTATTGCATGTGAACATGTATAGGGGCGAAGTCGCCTGTTATGTTCAATAAATGTATGTATGTATGTATAAAACAGAAAAACAAAAGTAAAGGTAGCATGGAATAAACAAAACCTTCAACATCAAAATTCTATCAACCTTGACATCAACAGATGTCACCGAATGTACAAATCTCATGAACACGAGTTAACTCGGAACCCGTCAGCAACGTTTGGTCAGCCAGGAACGAGTAGACTCAGGTCCCTTCAGCAATGTGTATGCTCTCTCTTCTTACTGTCATATATCACGTCATTCATTTCATCTCATTAACTCCTCTGATGAGGTTGACATCAGGAAGGGCATCCATGACATCAGGAAGGGCATCCAGTCATAAAAACTTGCTATGAAGATTCATCTCAATTCATACCCAACTCTGAAGAGAAATGGGACAAAGGTTGCACATACACTGCTGTAGTTTTAAATGGACCATTTATTGAAGGCTCGACTGTAATGAAACTAGGTACGATGATAAATTACGACATCAGAACATCACTGCAAGCCTGTTGTAATTACATACTATAGATTGTCTACAGTATGACAAAATGAGTGATTCTGAACAGGAATACAGTTTCATTTCTGTTAATAAAATATTATATTAACCTTTTTGCTGCTGAATTCTCTGATAGGCTGGTGCGACCCCAGTGCTGAATTTTTTCAGCCAACAACCTCGTCAAGTATAATTGACAAATTAAACATAAAATACATGCATTAACTACAGAATAACATTTTGAGACAATATTTTAACTCACTAGTTTGTTCCTACAGTGTTGGAGACAGTTCATGTTTGGGATTCAGGTTTCGATTCCACACGAGGTGGCAAAAATTTCATCCATTATGAAGATGCTTAGAAATTTTCATTTGCATTATGGGCTATGCCTATTATATTTATGCACAATGCCAAGCCATAAACATGATTAGCAGTAGAAAGATTAAATTAAACACACAATATTGATAAATGTAGGACGGAACTTGTCATCAATTTAGCATCAACTGTCTGTTTATAAAATCTGTTTGCCTCATCTGCTACCCTCGCGGATGTCTCTTCAATCACAAATAACCTGAAATAATCCATTTCAGGGCATCAGGGGTCAAATTATTATTTGATATACAGTAGCTAGGTTTGGTGCTTAATTATCCTCTGGTCGCATGTTACGATCATAAGCAGCAGCCATGATGGAAACACTAGAGTATTTGTTTACATGAGGTGACAAAAGAAAAACATTTATACTGCACGTTGTATGCGAACAGAAAGGTAACTAAGTTGTTCTAAAGTTAGCCAACAGATGGCAGGAACATACACAAATGTTTCAAGACAGAACGAATATATTCAATCATAGCACTGACGGCGCAAATTTCAGGACGAGTATAATCTACCGCAGCACTGGCAGCTCACTTTGCGGAGATACTTGATTGCAGCAGTGAAAGAGTTAATAGCCTGCACGTTTAACACATTGGAGACCAAGCCCACATATGCCGGGGTGGGATAACAATGTAGACTGACTTAGGCCTCCGTATTTGCTGTCATTGGGGGGGGGGGGGGGGGGGAGACACTAGATGACCACTTTGTTAGAATTTTTATAACAGCTGTACGGTGCGTTCCTGTCCTCTGCTGTTTTCTTTAACTCACAGCACCTTATTTAGGCACCTATTTGCTTCTAAACTCCATGTTTCCAGCTGTTCAAAGACCGCACTTTCACTGTTTTATTTATAACGTGTTTAGCACGTGATCAAGAAGGGCAAGGTATACCAGAAAGGAAAATGTAAGGACAAGATACTATTGAGAAGAAAATACAAGGAATACAACAAGGACAGAATAAGTTGAAAAGAAAATTCGAGAAATTCAAGAAGGACGAATTATGGCAGAAAAGAAGATACAAGAAAGACAGGAACTTGAAGAAAAGAAGATATAGGAAATTTAAGAAACCATTAGAAGAGATATACAGAATGTGGTCAAGCAAGAAAGCCAGGAAAATTTGCATGAAATAACTACTGCATTCCAACATAAAATATGAACGACACAATTCAGGAAGTAGTCTAACAATTACATCCTGAGGTGAAAACATTAATTAGCACCAATAATGAAGAAATTTGTAAGCAAAGTGATAAATTACTGAATAAATTATTACAGAATATGACAGAAATGCAAGGACAATTAAATCAGGATATGGAAAGTATGAAAGGAGAAGGTAATTAATACTCTAGCAAGTCAATAGATGTGGTAATTTAGGGGAATTATGAAACCGTACGAGTCTAGTGTACACCAATGATCTGAGTCAAGTTGATAAGGAACATTTGCCATCCTAATACATTCAAAACTCCATCCCCGTAAGTGACTTTCATGTTATCTACTGAACTATCAGCAATGATTAAAAAATGAACAGACGGGTAAAGTATCATCTACAGTGATATGCAAGGTCATTCTGTCATCAGTTAAGTGCTCTGAAGCACCCAGCTAGTTTTTAGCAATGAATTATAACACTACCATTGATTTTCTGAAAAAATTATCATCATCATTAAATTTAGGATATGATAATCAATCATACACCCAAGTTTCATTACAATGTTGGGTTCTACCCAAACAGTTACATTGTCGGTGAACATTTCCATTATATGCAATAGACTTCCAGCTTATTAGGACATTCTGAGTATGTAAAGTACAGAACAAAAATGGCCAACTGAGTAACACCAGAGGTAACCAGATCCACAACCTTTGGATTATATATCCAATGCTCACCTGTTTAACATATGGTGGTCTTAGTCATTCTTGGCCTGTTGGCAAAATTACTCAACACAACCTATTACAGTAAGCTAAAAACCTAATGGGCTCGAAAACTATTTCAAATGCAATATGCTCACAAAAGCCAAATAATCAAATTCTATTATTACTTCATATTCAACTTGGAATGTATTAAAAGTTCTTTCTAAAGCATTACATTACAAAAATTATGCAATAGAACTATTCCTTTTGGAAATGGTGGGAAAACAATTTCTTTCTCAGTATAATATTCTAAAAAGACCTGACAAGCAAACGCTCTCATAGGACAGATAAAATTATTAAATTTCATTTTACTATCATGCTGTGTTCTACTAAACAAATATATATTTATATTCCAAGATATTTTAAAACTTGACCACAATTACAATATGAGAAAACATGATGTGAAAACTGTAATTCTAGGGGCATCATAGCCTGAGGACAAGTATCTATCTAAAGGGTCCCATTGACAGTCTGTCTTGCATGCATAGTTCTAAGATGACAGGTAAGACTAAACATGGAAGAGGTCACAGACGTTCTCTTTTGCTGGCAGACCTGCGGTCAGTTTTCATGAGTCGTTCATGGAGTAAAATGTAAGAGGAGCTTTCAGTTTACACCACTGTATCATTACTTTTGAGATAAAAAATAAAAAATAAATGGGCTAGATAAAAATGGGCAAAGGACCAGTTACTTAAATGAGATGACTGCTGCATTTAGGTGTCTGAATCATGCAAGGGAGAATTTACGAAGATCTAAAATTGTCTGCTGGATTTTCAGCCGTCTTTTGGAGTAATTATTTCTGTGACCTGCGCTGTAATATACTATAAAAGGTGCTCAAGAAACAGCATCTCAAATTAAGCAGTTTTTTAAATAAAGTATTTATACAAGGTTTTCGATCTGGCTGCTCCAGTCCAATACAGCAATAGAGTAGACCATAGAGCCAGTGACTCTGCACCAAGTGACGGATGATGACAAATAACTAGACCCCCTAAGAGGACCAACAGCTTCAGTGTAGGAAATGACACTGGAAACCATCAAGCAATGTCTGTCCCCAGATTAGGGGCAGGGGTAGAAGGAGTCTGTTCTCAATGTTCGGAGCAGCCCCATCACCTGCTGGCAGCAGCTATAAATTTCTTTGGGAGTGGCAAACCCGTCGTAGTAATAGCCTAAAATGAGTGCAAATATGGTGCAGCCTCAGAAAATGTAGGTACTGGGAGAGCTGTGAGAAATCAAGAACCAGTATCATAATATATCCAAAACCAGACAGACAAGACCGAAGAGCTGATAAGAGTTCATGAAAGAGGAGGATATAACCATTCTTTGTCTTAGTGAAACAAAATGGCGAGGAAGAGGAGAAAGAAAACTAAAGAAAGGTTACAGGCTGCTTTACAGTGGCCAACAGCATGCAGTAAATGGAGTAGGAATGATCATTAGAAAGGATGTCCTAGAATATGCGGAGGAGGTGAAGAAGATCAATGCCAGAATGATCAAAAATCAAATCAAAATCACTTTATTTGCAAATGAGGTGTCTACCTTGGTGGCAACTGGTACACACAGATACATTTTTGTCAAGCACTAAATTTTAAATTAACAAAGGAAGTATTATACAATTTACACTAACAATTTTTCTATTAAACACACAGCTCATCCTTAATAAACCTAAATTATTTACAAAATTCTACTCATAATATCTTCTGTACTTACAAATACAATCAACTCATATATGGTATGTGGAATTACTTCAAATAATATTACACAACTACTATAAGATTAAAATTTACATTGCTTTTTTTAAACCATTTTGGTACCTTAAGTGCATAACGACCTGCTGCGTCTTAACTAGAGCCCCTTTTGCCACTGCTTTTAAGAGTTCCTGAAGGGTCTTCACAGCTACTGTAGCAGTCCCAGGGCCCTTGAAGTCCCCACTGTACTTCACCCCTACAGGCAGTCTCCTACTTCGGCTGTCCAATTTCCATAAGGGGATGAAACGAATTTATTCACAATTCACAAAAATTCTTTATTTACAATAACCTACACAGGTTGAATGCCCTCTACCATTTCTTTTCTCTGTTGCTGTTTATTCTTTTCTTGAATACCTGTACAGATTTTGGAAAAGGATCAAACACTCCCCATGGTAAACTGTTCCACTCCTTCACGTCCTTCCCAATGAATGAAAATTGGGTAACATTTACAAACAGGAGCTTAAAAACTGAATTTAATTATACTTTGGATGAGGTAACGGTCCCAAGAAATGGCAAGTGCAAATACTTAGGTGTGAGATTTGAAAATAATTTGCACAGGAAGGGTCATGTTGATGACATTGTTGGGAAAGCATACAGACCGCTACATGGCAATGAGGCTACTTAAAAGGATGCAACAAAGAAGTAACAGATAAAAGTTACTTAAGTATGGTTTGTCCATTGTTGGAATATGCAAACAGTGTTTGGGATCCTCAGTAGGAATACCTAATAAAAGAAATTGATGGCATGCAGAAGAAAGCAGCAAGATTTGTAACAGGGGATTTCAGGAGAAAAAGTAGTGTGTCAGAAATTATAGAGAAACTTGGGTGGGAAGCTTTAAGTAAGAGAAGGGAGAAAACTAGACTTATAGGATTATATAGAGCCTATACAGGAGAGGAAGCATGGGGGAAAATCCGTGAGAGGCTTCAGTTGAATATAATTATATCGGCAGGGCTGATCACAAGTATAAAATTAGATGGGATTTTAGCAGAAATGATTGGGGTAAATTTTCATTCATTGCAAAGGGCGTGAAGGAGTGGAGCAGTTTACCTGGGGTATTGTTTGATCCTTTTCCAAAATCTGTACAGATATTCGAGAAAATAATAAACAGCAACAGAGAAAACAAATAGTGGGCATTCGACCTGTGTAGGTTATTGAAAATAAAGAATTTTTGTGAATAAGTGAATTCCATCCCCTTGTCTATGGAGACTGGACAGCTGAAGTAGGGAACTGCCTGTACGGGTGAAGTACAGTGGGGACTTTGAGGGCTCTGGGACCACTATGGTAGCTGTGAAGGCCCTTCAGGAACTCTGAAAAGTAGTGGAAAAGGGGCTCTGGTTGACTCAGCAGATCGTTACGAACGTTTAAAAAATAAAAAGCAATGTACATTTAAATCTTATAGCAACTGTATAGTATTTTTGAAGTGATTTCACATACTGTATACGAGCTGATTATGTGTGTAAGTACAGAAGATATTATGAGTAGAATCCTGTAAATAATATAAATTTATTAAGGATGAACTGTGCCTTTAATAGAACAATTGTTCATGTAAATTGTATAATACTGTATTTGAGGAAAAATGTCTTATCTTTTTAATTAAAAATTTAGTTGTTGAGAACAACGTACTGTATTTACGCGAATAATCCCGGCACACTAACTTTAGGTAGGCTTATTTTGAAAAAAAGAATTGCCAACTTTGACGCGAAAAACCGCATCCCAATTTCGTGCCTCAAATTTTTTTTAAATGTGCGGGTATTATTTGCGTAAATACGGGTATTTAAGCGAATAATCTCCGCCACCGTATTTACGCGAATAATACCCGCCACCGAATAATCCCGCACCCTAAATTTAGGAAGGCTGATTTAAAAAAAAAATGCCAACCTTGACGCAAATAAAACCTGCACCCCAATTTCGTGCCCCCATTTTAAAAATAAATGTGCGGGTATTATTCGCATAAATACTGTATTTTTGTGTATCATTTGCTACCTAAGTAGAGACCTAATTTGCAAATAAAATACTGATTTGATTTGATTTGATTTGATTTGATTTGATTTGATTTGATTTGATTTGATTTGATTTGATTTGATTTGATCAAGTGCTATGCCTACATGCACCAGAAGTTATGGTGGGCAATAGGGACAAAACACCCTCAACTAGTCTTTGAACATGACATTTTACTCCACAATAATGACTGCATACTACCAATGTCATCTGTGATACAACTGCAACAATTCTAGTGGGAAGTGCTAATGCAACTGACTCTATAGTTCTGTCACCTCCCCATGTGAATTTCATGTTTTCAGGGAGAAGAAATGCATTCTTGGAGATGAACAACTCACATCAGACAATGATGTAAAGGTTACATTTCAAAATGGTTCCAGCAGTAACTCAGAGACTTCTTTTACACAGGCATTTTTCATCCTGTTTCACAGTGGGATAAGAGCTCCAACACGTGCAGCAACTACAAGTACTTGTATATTTTCTTGCTCGAGTACTTAACTCGTGATTGGTATGTTTTTTCATAAGATGTTAGGCCTTTAAATGACTGACCCTCAATAAATCTTTCTATAATTGAAGTGGCACTATAATGTTTTATTTGACAGTCTTCTGAACTGACAAGACTTGGCAAAGCCTATGAGACATATCTGAGGTAGCTTCTTGAATATCCAAGCAGAAGAGACGAGGCAAAGTTTGTGAATCCTCTGATGAACCACTCCTTTCACCTAGAAAATATATAAATTTTACACACAGAAGAAAAATACAGAAAATATAATTTATTTTAAAAGACAGATAATCAACTCTGATTATTTACAGAACTAATGGAGTTAATCCAAAACTTTTCAACATTTCTTTAACAAAAAATGCCATGTTTTTATATGATGTCGATGATGCTGTGTTTAATGCCGCTGTAACTACCAATGTTTTTAAAAGACACCAGAGTACCAGCAATTTTTCCTGAAAGGGATTATTCAAAGAGCTATTAAATTTAGTACTCACATGGGTTACTAGCATTTATGCATTCTTAAAACCAAACTAATTATGTCAATTCATGTTGTAAAAAGTTGTTTAACATTCAAACTAACTCGATGTTTAATGTGCTGTTTTCAATTGGCGCACATCCGTTGTTAATGGTTAGGTTTTTCCAATATGCATGCTTAAAATTAGCATGCATTTAAATATAAAAAATTGAAGGGTCACCCCAGTCAATGAGTGCATGCACGAGGATGAATGGTGCTTTATGTAATTTTTGGTCATTCTGACAGCTCTCACCACTATCATGCTACATGCATAACATATAGAATGAGAAGTGTGAGCACTGCACAAGTTGCCATGGTCTGCTGCCTAGACGGCACTGCTAACACCTGAGACCTAATGCGATGAATAGTGGCATGCATGCATTATTGCTGCTAACTACGTCCGGCTCCATGGCATTGGATTCCCGGCAGGGTCGGGAATTTTAACCATCATTGGTTAATTTTGCTGGCACGGAGGCTGGGTGTATGTGTCGTCTTCATCATCATTTCATCCTCATCGCAACGCACAGGTTGCCTACGGGAGTAAAAACAAAAGACCTGCACTTGGCGAGCCGGACATGTTCTCGGACACTCCCAGTACTAAAAGCCATACATCATTTCATTTCACTGCTAACTACGTAAGAAATAGATATACAGAACTCGCACTTCAACAGCTGGAGAATTTGGAGTATTTCACAATGATTTTGTTTTTATAGAGCTAATATCTCCTTTCAGCAGAAGAAGAATCAGCATTTCAAGTAGCAGAATGTAAGTTAGCACAACACATGATCTTCACGGCATTCCATCCGCATGGATTTCACTGTAATTGCATTTAAATCACTTAAACACGCAAGGAATATAATCCCTCCATAAACTATTAGCATCTATTAGTTTTGCCATGATAACTGCTATTCCCATTCGCAACAATACATCATAATACCAATACAAATGGTCCATTATTGGACATTATAAATTTTCCAGCTAACTCATTCCTGGTTTGCCAGCGTTTCGCCTTCGTGTGCTAGGCTGGGCTCATCAGTTGGTACCTAGCACACCTACCAAGACGCTGGCTAGTGCATACCGGGGAGGCCACTGCGTAGGCTAATTGTAGCCACCGGCAGTGCCAATGCACTATGAGACACTTTGTCCCATTATCAAAAATTGATGCCTGCCTGGCCATCAGATGATATAGCCTAGCACACGAGGGTGAAACGCTGGCAAACCAGGAATGAGTCAGCTGGAAAATTTATAATGTCCAATAATGGACCATTTATATTGGTATTATAAATTTACTCATTTGGAACAAATATTTCAGATTCCCTATGGGAATCAACATCTATATCATCTGATGGCCAGGGAGGCATCAATTTTTGATAATGGGACAAAGTGTCTCATAGTGCATTGGCACTGCGGTGGCTACAAT
The DNA here is from genome assembly GCF_040414725.1 of Anabrus simplex. Lineage (NCBI taxonomy): Eukaryota > Metazoa > Arthropoda > Insecta > Orthoptera > Tettigoniidae > Anabrus > Anabrus simplex. The sequence goes on from NC_090267.1 coordinate 184,879,741, forward strand.
TAGCCTACGCAGTGGCCTCCACGGTATGCACTAGCCAGCGTCTTGGTAGGTGTGCTAGGTACCAACTGATGAGCCCAGCCTAGCACACGAGGGCGAAACGCTGGCAAACCAGGAATGAGTTAGCTGGAAAATTTATAATGTCCAATAATGGACCATTTATATTGGTATTATAAATTTACTCATTCGGAACAAATATTTCAGATTCCCTATGGGAATCAACATCTATATCATCTGATGGCCAGGCAGGCATCAATTTTTGATAATGGGACAAAGTGTCTCATAGTGCATTGGCACTGCCGGTGGCTACAATTAGCCTACGTAGTGGCCTCCCCGGTATGCACTAGCCAGCGTCTTGGTAGGTGTGCTAGGTACCAACTGATGAGCCCAGCCTAGCACACGAAGGCGAAACGCTGGCAAACCAGGAATGAGTCAGCTGGAAAATTTATAATGTCCAATAATGGACCATTTATATTGGTATTATAAATTTACTCATTCGGAACAAATATTTCAGATTCCCTATGGGAATCAACATCTATATCACAATACATCATATACAATTTCCGATGCATAGGTAAGGTACGCATCACTCTTCGTAGAAACATAATATTTAATTATTATTTGTGGAACACGTACATTATCAGGTAAAATTTTCGGACACATTTGAAGTGCCTTCTACAGTTGGTCTCAAGGATTCCAGCATTTTTTGAGAAGTAAATGTACTTTTACCATCACAAAGAATGTTCTGCCATGTAATTTAAAATTCTTCTGGAAATGTTCTTCCAACGTCCTGAAGGGGACATACCCAAACATTCAAACAACAGTCTATTGACTCACCAGTTGATTGGAGTACTCCCAAATAGATTAAACTTGAACATTTGACTGCAATACAAAAGTGCTGTTATGTATGGTGGAATTTAGGAAGCAACCGTAACTACAGAAGAGCATCTGCCATTATTTTTTCAAACTCGCAAGTCGGAAACCCATGACCATGCCATGCTCTATCATTCGAACAAGTACAAAAAATCATAAATCCAGTGTTCAAGAGCAGAGTATCAGGAAGGTGTTGGGAACCCGGAGCGGTACATGGTACGTACAGGAAAATGCAAATATGAGGAAATCAGAAAATATACACTAATCTCAACATCAAGAGAAAACATGTATTTTAGAAGAAAACAGGCATTAACAAGATCAATAGAATTTGAATCGAGAAAACAACATATATCAAAAGAGAGAGAGTAATCCTCATATAAGAAAATGTTACACAATTCGTTAAATTGGCCACAGAAAATTACAATTCATAAAAGCCAAGCTTGTGATGGTTAATTAAAGTATTTCCTGCCAGTGGAAAAGAATACAAAGCTGAACTACCTAAAAACAACATGTAGGGAACAGCGAATGGGTAAGCGAGAGGAGGGAGGTCGAATCCTACATCGGTATTTATTTGAATTTAAGCTAGAGGGAAGCAATGGAACACTGTTCTTTGTTTAGGATTTTGTGTAATAATTTTGAAATTTTGGCATAGGGACTTGGTGACCCCATCACCCAGTGGGAAACCACTGCAATCAGCTACCTGAGTATTGGCAGGAAAACCATACCTCATTGGGTTAAGAGGAAATGCCAAACCAGAACCCTGAACATCTGGGGTTGTCCCTCTGTGGTTAACAACCACAGTTGTAAATCAGAGCTTGCTCCACCCAAGGTTAACTACCTTTGAAAATTAACTATGGAAAGGTCTTTCAGGAAAAAAATTTCACCATCCTGTCCAAGAAAGCAGGAGAAGGCTACATGGGATTTGGTGGGTCAACGAGTCAGAGGTTTGGGAATCACCCATTCTTATGCCAGCAAATAAGAACATCAAACAAGATCAGATCAACTACATTGCAACTCATAATATTAATTCTCTACTTATAGCAGGAAAACTAAAGAACTTGACAGATGAATTAGATAAACAGAAAATTTTAGTAGCAGGACTCCAGGAGATGAGAAATACTACAGAGGAACCGTTCGAATCTCAAGGCTACAGAATTTACAACGGGAAATCTGGACTAAGGGTTATGAAACAATGTCCCCAATCTGGAACTGGGTTTATAGTCATTGTGAAACTAATAAATTCGATAATCAATTTTCAAGCCATCTCACCTAGAATTGCAACTTTGAGTTTAAAAGCATCCAACAAAATATGAAATTAATTAATAAATGCCCATGCCCCAACTAATGAAAATAATTTTCTAACAAAGACTAGGAAAGAAGTGGAAAAGGATTTGGAACTCCTTGACCAAACAGTAAACCAAGTACATATTAACAACATTAAGATCGTATTAAGGGACTTCAATGCCCAACTTGAAAGAGAAAAGAAATACCGAGATATCATTGGGAAATGGGCTCAGCATAAACATACAAATAAGAATGGTCAAAGACTTGTTGAACTCTGCAGAGAACACAAACTGATCTCAAAGTCCACATACTTCAAAAGGAGGCCAAACAAACTTAAAACTTGGAAACATCCTGATTGGAGAAAAGGGGAATGGCAGCTGGATCATGTGTTTATGGACAAATCCTTCCAAAGGGAAATCTACAATGTTAAAGTATTCAGGAGTAGATACAGGTTTAGATCATTACATAGTCAAAATCAAAATTAAGTTCACATCACTAAAAAATAAACCAAAACACAATAAACAAAAGAGGACATTCGAACCATTAGTCAATGTAACATGTAGGGTCACCGTATCAATTAGGTTCTTCAAGTTTTAAGAGGACCTATGATCCACACCAATTACGGTAATTAGAAATGATAAATATAGAGAAGTCACACAAAACATAAAACTGACAGATAACTTAGAAGAACTGGTTTCAATTCCCAGGCAACAAACTGAAAATTTAGCCCCACTGAACCCACTGGACCTCAGAATGTGACAAAATTCATGAAGAAGACATCAGGCATGGTTAAAATTTCAAACACACAAAACAGAAGAAAGTGCAACCGACATCAAAAATATCAGGAAAAAGTTCACATAAATTATCAGGCAAACCAAGAGACAATCACAGAAAGATCTAATCAACTCAATAGAAGAAATTACCACAAAACCAATTCCAGACTTTTAAAAAACGTTTGGAAGACAACTTCAAAAATTTGCCCCTCCCATGTTAATGCTGAAAAGTGAAGATGGAAAAAGACATATAATGACAAGGAAAATGCCGAAATCATGGTAAAAGCATTCATTAAAATTTTGAATTGTGAAGAACCCCAAGAACTTTTAGCAACTGATACAAACACGTCCATCAACTCATAAAACCCCCAACAATCCAAGAGGTGGAAACAGCACTCAGAGAGTTGAAAAATTATAAGGCATACGGAGAAGACCAAGTTTTTGCAGAAATATGGAAATATGCCACTGATACAGTTCAAACATCCTTACACATGGCTCTAACAAAAAAAATGGATAACAGAAAAGTTCCCCGAACATTGGACCACATCCACAATCCACCCACTCCTCAAAAAAAGGAGATAAAAGCAATCCAAATAATTACAGAAGTATTTCCCTCAGAATGCACATACAAGATTTCCTCCAGAATCCTATACAGGAGGATCAATGAGCAACTAGAGGAAGAATTAGGTGAATAACAAGGAAGCTTCAGACCTTGAAGAACATTTCTATCCTTTTTTACATGCAGGTCATGCTCAATTCTAATCCATTGTGTACAGTATATAAGCATATTCATCTCCGAAGAAGACTCATTTAAAATATGTATGAAAATCACCATAATCAATGCGGTAAATATAAGTATTTCTCTAACGAAGACTCGCATACCTGACATGAAATTATAATGCGAAAGATTCTCAACCCTGACACATAGTGATTACATTATTATCATTCCAATACAAAATATCTACGCAATAAATGGTCCGCTGAAAAATCAATTTTACGAAGACGGTATTTCATAAATATAACAGACATATTTTAGTAAAATTCCTTCATAGCACTCATGATTGTGTGTAAAACCAAATAAGTAGCATACGGATAACAAGGATTCCGATGGTATCATTATAAAGAACTCATCACCCTCCACGAAAGATCATGAAATTATTTAGCGACGATCCTGTTATATCACCCAAGTTGTCTTCTTTAAATTGTGTCACATTCTGATAACAGGAAATAACTACTCTACTATAAAGCAGCTACATAATAGAATAATGAAAGATAATCCCTTTGGGGTACTTATCGTGCTGACAGATTCAGGAAATGCAGCTCCATCGTCTCAGCTGTTAAATATTATGAATTGGACACTTTCAACATATTTCCAGACCCTCCAGGACACCATCCTGGGTTAAGGCCCGCATGGTCGTCTCGTTGGGTGAAATAATAATAATAATAATAATAATAATAATAATAATAATAATAATAATAATAATAATAATAACAATAACAGCTTGCGTTCTTTCAGTTCAACATAAATCATTGGCCGGTAACCTCCTTTCCATATGTTTCTGACATTTATAGATAATCTCTTTGATATTAAACATTCTTTTAATTAGGAACCAAAGTAAAGGAACACGCTTAACAATCTGTTTCATCTTCTCAAGTTATGTACCAATCGATTGCTTCATAAAATGACTATTCGAGTACTCGGATTTATTCTGTGACAACTAGATAATGTATAACCAATATAGATAAAACTGATCGTTCAATCCATTCCATGGCCTCCATCGTATATCTTGTTTTTGAAATTAGGCGTTACACATAGATATTTACTTTACTCTTCTATTGAGCTATGACATTTCATGTAGTAGTATTTGCTTATACAGACATTACTTTTCTGGACATGAATTATATGTATACCAGGAGGTTCTGAGCTTATGAATTTGTCTATATCTCCAAAATTTTGTTCTATTTATTGTTCAATTGAGCGAGTTCTCTCAACTTACTGGTGTGTCTGGACATATAACGACTGGACGTATACCATTATGTGATTTCTATACTTATTCTTTATCATAAACTTCAATGGTTCCTAAATTTCCGATCTGGAATCTATTGGAAGGTTACAATACACATTATGTATCACATTTGGCCATTAATCATAAATTACCTCATAAAAAATTAAGAAAATGCCCAGTAAGACCTGAAAAGTGCAAAAGTATATATACTGTACTGTTATTATTGATTTATGCAGTCACTACACAAAAATTAGCTCCTGGGTGTTAAGTAGGTCCTATGTTCCACCTAGATGCTTTTTATACCAGAGGGCACCTGTGAAGCCACCTGCTCATAATCAGCATTAAAAACCTCTAGTCATATCATCATCATTTCCCTTTATCCAGCTGTAGCCGGGTAGGGGCAAATATGGTTCCTCTCCATTTTCTTCGGTCTTTCCACCACTTCTCCTCCAACACTGTGTCCCAGTCCAGGTTTCTTCCTATAATACTGCGTTGGATTGTGTTCGTCCATCTCATCGTGGTCGTCCTGCATTTGCATTTCCATTTCCATCACCTTCTTTTGTCACTCATTCGCTTTGTGTGCCCAAACCATCTTAGTCGGCTCTTCTCTATTCTATCATTCATTTTTTCCACTCCAATTTCTTCCTGGATTTTCTCATTCCTTATTTTGTCTCTTCTACTCTTCTGTATCATACTCCTCAAGAACTTCATTTCGGCTGCCTGTATTCGACTCTCATCATTCTTTGTCATTGTCCAAGTTTCTGCCCCGTAAGTAGTTATGGGTACGTAATACATCTTGTACATAGCTTCCTTTGCTTCTATTGGCACATCTTTGTCCCATAACATGTTTCTTACACTACGACAGAAACAACTTCCAGCTTGAATCCTCTTGCTAATCTCAGCATCCAGTCGAGCATTCTCCATTAATTCACTCCCCAGGTATTTAAATGTTTCCACTACTTCCAGGGGCTTGTCTGCAAGTCTAATTTGATCTTTTCCTTCTTTCTCCCCTCTAGTCATAACAAGGGTTTTACTCTTCTCTACACTTATTTTCAACCCACATTCTTCTATTTTCCCATTTACCACATCCAACTGTTCTTGAACCTTCCTGTCGTCTTCTCCCCAAATCACAATATCATCTGCAAATAACATCATGTTCATTTCTCTTCCTCCATATTCTGCTTTTGTTGTTCTCATAATGTCATCCATTACTATTGTAAACAGGATTGGTGATAGAACACTTCCCTGCCTCAGCCCATTAGTTATTTTGAACCAACTTGTCCTCCCAACTTGTGCTTGCACGCAACTATAACATTCCTTGTACATTGCCATGATCATTATTAATCCCTGTCCAATTCCTTTTTGCACCAGACTGCCCCAAACTTGCGTCCTGGGGACACTGTCATATGCCTTTTCAATGTCAATGAATGTCATCAACATATCATTCCTATACTCCCATTGCTTTTCCATTAGCTGTCTCATAATGAAAAATGGGCTCTATTGTTGACCTTCCACTTCTGAAACCAAACTGATTTTCCAGTATCTGATTCTCGACCCTCAACCTTATCCTCATTTCCAGTATCCTCTCCATTATCTTAGCAACATGGGATATTATAGTAATTCCCCTGTAGTTCTTCAAAACTTTCTTATCACCTTTCCTGAAAATTGGGATGATTGTTCCTTTCTGCCAATCATCAGAGACCTCCTTATTCTCCCAAATAATCCTGAAAACTTGATATGTCCACTGCAGGCCTACAGCTCCAGCTGCCTTTATCATCTCCACTGAAATTTCATCTATTCCAGCAGTTTTTCCATTCTTCATCTTTCTTACTGCCATTTCAATTTCATTCATTGTAATTTCTTCTTCATCAACTAATTGCCTTTCCTGGTTGTCCATTGAATGACTGTCATCACTTCTTACATTCAGCAACTTCTGAAAATACTCTCTCCATCTATTCCTTATTTCTTCTGGCTTTGTTAATATTATGCCGTCTTCATCCTTCACAAATCTGGTGTTTACTTGATCTCTCTTTTTGTTTCTGAAGATACCATACAGTAATTTCTTGCTGCCCTGCATATCATCTCTCAATTTCTGTGTGAATAAGGCCCAGCTCTTCCTCTTTTCTTCCTCCACTACTTTCTTGGCCAAATTCTTTGCCTCCACATATTTTCTTCTACTTTCTTCAGTCTTAGGTGTTTTCCATGCTTTCCATGCCATTTTCTTTTCCTTCACTTTAACCTTTACCCTATCATTCCACCAGTGTGTCTCTTTGTCCTTCACATTTCCTGATGTTCTACCACATACCTTTTCTGCACATCCAAGTGCTTCCTTAAATCTTTTCCATTCATCTTCAACACTCCCCACCTCCGTCCTGGGTACCAAGGGTATTATTTCCCTTTGAAATTCTTCTTGTATGTTTTTCTCCTTCAACTTCCATAATTTAATTCTTTTCTCTCTTCTTAATGGGGGTTTTTCAATCTTTCCCACTTTCAATTTTCCTACCACAACTCTATGATCTCCACCGAAGGCTTCTTCAGGCATAGCTGTAACATCCAAAAGGTTCTTCCAGTGTTCTTTCTCTATGATTATATAATCAATCATGGTCTTTGTTCTTCTGTCTCCCCAACCATACCTTGTAATCTTCTGACTGTTCTTCTTCCTAAACCAGGTGTTTCCAACAATCATTTGGTTCCTCATCCAAAAATCCACCAACACCTCACCTTCTGGGTTTACCTTTCCATATCCAAAGGGCCCTACAACACCTTCCTTTCCTTGTCTTCCCATTCCTACTTCTGCATTTAGATCTCCCATCAATATCACTTCCTTATCTTCTATCTGTCTCTCTACTTCCTCTAAAAAGTCCTCCAGATGTTCATCTATGCAACCCGTTTGTGGGGCATACAACTGAAATAGATCTTTCACACCATTTTCAAAGTGGAGTCTCATCACCATCATCCTATCGCTGACAGATTTTGTATATTCCACATATTCTTGGATTTCTTTTGTAAGTATGATGGTCACTCCATTTTTTGCTGCAGGTCCTCCACTGTAATACAGCCTGTATCCTTCTTTCAGAAGTATCTCTTCCGTGCCCCTCTTCTTGGTCTCACACAGTCCAAGTATTGCTATATCTTTTTCTTTCATAAAGTCAACCAGTTCCTTGGTCTTTCCTGTCAGTGTCAGGACATTTGCTGTTGCAATCTTGATGAAGTTTGGTGTTGGTTGCCTCTAGTACCAGTCCTAATAATTCCCCCACCTCTATTTTTCCATCCCACATAAAAAAAGGGATGGAGGGAGGGATATGCTAGTAAATACAATTTATGACAACATGTGATGCTTACACTAAATTTAAGTCTCTTTTAATACAAAATTACATACCTGGATTATCGGGTTTCATCATTCGGCATAACACATGAAATCGACGTCGTTGAGGAGCTACCTCACAGTACAACTGCAAGACTTCTTCAACCATAGAATTACCACCTTCATCCTGGAAATTGAATACTATATCAAATGTGTATATAGCCACCCAATCAGTCAATAGCCTATAATCTTACCTAAAATCATGTTTACAATACTGAACCAGAATTAGCAATACTGCTTTGCCAACAGTAAATAAACCTGAAAGCTTGACAAGTGGTGTGGTGATTTAAAATGTCAGGGAACATGAGCGTAAGAGCCCTTTCAGACAGATCTCAGTATCCACTAAGAAAAATTATTCCGTCTTTGAGGAAATCCATCAGATCTCAGAAAGTGGCAGCATTCAACAATTCAACATGATGCTCTTCCAAGACAAGGGGTGGGTAATCGATGCGATGGTGAGAATAGAGATCCATGTGCAGCAACCACCTGAAGTCCACAATTTAGAAGTATGGCATACACAATACCATGATACCACATAAGACTGGCTGATATTCCAGTCTATGGTCTCAAGGTCGCAGCTACAGGGACCATTTCTATCCCTTCGTCCAATTCTGCCAACAGTTTAGCCTCGGCAGAGAACTAATCAAAGAGGTCTCTTTCACCTCGCGGAGAAGTTCCATTGCCGTACTACAGAGCCACTCATATGGTTCAGTACTTTGAGTGTGATTTGCTAATAATTTAGTTAATCAGTTCAATGACTTTTAATGTTTATTATGTTATTTTGTATGCTACTGTGTTCATTAGTACGTTATTGTAAAATAAACCCTGCCATTTTTAATTGTCTGTGTGCCGAACTGAGCTTTTTGTATACTCTGTCCATGATGACAGACTTAATAGTTGAAGGAGTATAGTATTAAATGAAAGCAAGTGCTTGACTGGGTTTTGCACAGGTTAAGACTTCACGTGATTTCCTGGTTCAATGAAGTACCTCCTTGTTGGTGACATGGTCTACCCATAGGATTTTGAACATTCAAGGATACACTCACATTTTAAATTTGATATTAGGTAGAAAGGCTCATTATTCATATACAATGTATACACCCACAAAGACATATTTCTTTAATTAATTTTAACTTTGATGGGGTGAAAAGGAAGAAAGAAGCAAGAAATGAGTTGCCCAAAAATGTTTCACATCCAGTTCGCAACATATCTCTGTTAAGAGATTTTCACAATCTTACCTGCCAAGCCTTAAATTATAACCTCATCATGACCAACTTAAAACATCCCATCACTCAACCAGACTACGCAAAGCCCTATAACTAGCTAGGGACCAGAACATTCCGCATTTTGTGATAGCCATGAATTTTAATGTGAATTTCAACTGAAAATGTGAATAATGCAAAATTAGCAAAAATTTGTGATTTTGTAGATAATTCATTATAAATGCATTATTTTTCAGCAAAAGCCCTGTTTAATGACAGAAAAACTTCAGACATTACAACTGATTAGCATTAATTGAACTGATTCATTAATAATCAATTTATACAACAGTCATACGACTTTTTATCGATTATTGCCAATAAACAATACCTGCAAGACGTGAATTGTGTGTCATTTTCTTCCTGAATGTCTGGTTTCATACAATTTTTCTATTGATTTTCACTGAAAAGCTCTACTGGCATGAGACAAGACGAGAGACGTATATTTTTACTTCCCGTCATTCCTGTTTGAATTTTGTTGTGCACAAGGTGAAGAGAATAAATCTGCAGGAGGTTACTGGGCACATGATCATTACTGCCCATTCGGCAATATTCAAATTATAGTTTATACGCTACAGATTCATTCATAGTGTTTTGAAATTTTGTAATTTTAGAGTTATGTGGGAAAACTGTGGACAGTATCATAAAACATGTTTACAGTGAAAATCACGTTAAAAAGCAATGAGAAAATTCTATCGCTGTCGCTGATCCATCTCAATCTCAAACAAACAGACATCTATTACAAAGCAATTAGACAGTTGTAAACGCTGGAAAACTTTCAAAGATCACTTCTCAGAAAGAACAGCTGGAGTGTTCACAAAGTGTTGGCAAAATCCAAGAGTTACGAGCATGGCTTACAGAAAATCCAAGAGTTACGAGCATGGCTTACAGAGTTTTTGAATGAAGAGCTGGCATGTGTGAAAACTCTATGTGAGAAATATTTATCAGGTAATTAACCCTTTCAGACCATGTACACACAATTGTGCAGATTCGTATTTTATTTATGTCTGAGCATACTTGACGATTTCTTGGCACTCGACCAGACTGCAGTGCTTGTGCGGGACACGTAGGCATGTACTTCAGTTGTTTTTATTTTAGCGCTTGACTACCAGGGTGCAGAAAGAAGAGTTTAAAAATACAGTTCATCGGCAAGATGGCGAGAAGCAGTAATGCCAAAAGTAAGTATTTATTTATTTATTTATTTATTTATTGCATTCATATTATTCTAGAGGCTTTACTGAATATCAGAATATAATAAATGAAGTGTGTAAATTGTTTAGTGAACGTAAATTGTAACGATACAACATCGTACATAATACCATGAAGTTTTGAATGTTGATATGCACAATTGTACGGGCTAGGTTTCCCTACAGGCTAATGCATATGGGAGTGCTGGGTGCTGCCACCAAAAGTACTGTGAAAGCAGAACTCATACTCTAAGTGAGAAATTTAATGTATAAGATTTTAATTGTTTTAAATCGTTCCACACTGTAAAATAGAACATTTGATCATGTACATGTGTATATTCACATGTACTGAGCTGAATTTTTTATTTTTTGTAGGTAGCAAATTAAGTCCTGACACACACAATTGTGTGAGTGCTCTTTTTCATATGATAGTTCTTATTTTGTAAAATAAACTGTAAACATATGTATTTAAGAGCTTTTTAGTAAGTTTTTGATGTACAAACAAAAATTCACACCTCCAGTTTTTTTTCAGGTCTGACAGCACGGTGCTGCCGCCAAAAGGACTGTAAAAGCAAAACTCGTACTCAATGTAAAAAATGTAATATATACTAGTGTTTGAACAAATATTTTAATTGTTTTAAATCATTCCACACTATAAAATAGAACATCTTTTTGCTATTTGCTTTACGTCGCACTGACACAGATAGGTCTTATGGCGACGATGGGATAGGAAAGGCCTAGGAATTGGAAGGAAGCGGCCGTTGCCTTAATTAAGTACAGCCCTGGCATTTGCCTGGTGTGAAAATGGGAAACCACAGAAAACCATCTTCACGGCTGCCGACAGTGGGGCTCGAACCTACTATCTCCCGATTACTGGATACTGGCCGCACTTAAGCGACTGCAGCTACTGAGCTCGAAAATAGAACATCTTATCATGTACATATGTATATTCACATGTACTGAGTTGATTATTTTTGTGTAAGTAGTGAATTAAGTCCTGACATGCACAATTGTCCGGGTACTTTTTTTTTTCTGATGTTCATTTTTATTTTGTAAAGTAAATTTAAAATATATGTGTTTGAGAGCATTTTAGTCTGTTTTTGACGTACAAACAAAAATTCACACCTCTAGTTTTCTTTCAGGTCTGAAAGGGTTATAATGCACCTAATCAAACCACACAGATCTGGGATGCATAAATACAACATTGCAGTGAGTGGACACAATGAACAGAACTGTCATAAGTAAAATTATAGTGATCTGGAAGTTGTGATCTGAACAAACCAAATGGCAGTGGAAGGTTAGTTTATGATCTCGACAAACCAAATGGAAGTGACAGGTTAGATTAGGTGCATTCGTAAAAGCGGCCCATAGACCTTTACGATCTCCCTTCGAGACATCAAGTTTTGGTTCAGGATTCAATTCTTAGGATTATTTTGGTCCAGGGACCATTCCTTCTTTCAATATCACCATGCACCTCATTCAGATTAGTGCATCCCAGTCACCAATGCAGTACCATTACTGACTATTTATTGCTAGATTCCTTCATTGTAATGTAAAGTATATGAAATTCTAAAAGTTATTCTTTAATTTTCCTAGAAGTTGCCTTTGGTCACTGTACACTGTCAACAGAAGTTGTGCCTGGGAAGAAAATAAACATCCTGTGTGATGAAACTACTGACAGAATGGGGCAACATATTTTTGTAATTATTTTCAAAGTTCCAGTTGAATCTGAAAGTAAACTGTTTGTTGCTGCAGTGAAGTATCTTGAAGCAGGAAATGCTAAAAACTGCTCCCAAGCTGTCTTGGATGCACTGCAAACCTACAATATACCATATGACGGGATGCTGTGAAAGTCCTTGTCAGTGCTCCATATATGACCATCTCTTATGAAAGATTATGAGTGGTTATAGGGGATCATCTTAAGCATGTAAAGTGCTGGGCACATAAGCTTAGCTTAGTTCGTAATTGTTGGGTCACAGTGATGTCTGATTTGAATGATGTGGTAACAATGGTGAAGTCTGCACTTTTTAATACAAGAAAGTGTATATACAAGTACAGTATTTACACTTCTTAAAGTTTCAGTGTGAGGATTCAGAGGAAACAAAGCTTTTTCCTTCACCTTTGCTTACATAGTGGAATAGTCGGTTTGATGCTGCTTCTATTTAAATGGGCTGCTGTTTGTCCAACCTTTGGCCCGTTTCTCTATGGGGTCGGGTATGAGGTGAGATGAATTTGTCTTGGTGGGATTTTATGAGAGGAGTTAATGAGATGAAATTAATGACATGACATATGGTAGTAGAAAGGGAGAGGGTGAAACCTGATGCCGGCACATAGCCTACCCCTGTCGAATAGTACCAAGGGGTCTGCTCAAGGCTTACCATCTCCATCCGATGGACGAATCACCATCAACAGCATCATGTGTCCTCACTCCATATGAGCACTGCGGAGAGGTTTGGAATTTCAACAAGGCTTTTGGCACGCAATCTAGAGATTAGAAATTGTATACCATCACCTTCCATATCCTGCTGGCCAACATTCTGATGGGTGAAATTTTTTCGACCAACAGGACTTGAACCGGCTAACCATGGTGTCGGACCGTTTAGACTTCAATACCTTAATGATCATGGCCACCATACGGGCTTTTCTATTTAAAATGGGTACTTTCAACATGTTGTCACATTTTCCAAGTCATCTGATGTGAAAGATATCAACTATGGCAAACTACCTAGGGGATCTGTGTGACCAGGAAGTGAATAGAATTAATGTGCATATGGTCTTTGTCGGCGATCATGTAGGTGAGATGGTTGAGCTGCTTCCTGAACTCTAGGGATCTCAGTATCCAACCTCTCATTTGCTGCACCCCAAACTTCATAACCTTGAGCTAACTTTTTCTGCAATCTGTGGCAGGAAATTTTCTGCAGCAACTAACAATGCATTAATCAAGCTCGCTCCTTTAAGGAAAGCTGCATACAAAGACATTTTCATTAAAGCAGCTCATTCTTCAAAGTGCAAGCTGCAGACTTTGAAAGACAAAGACCCTAACCGCAATAATTTTGTTGCAATTTCTCGCGCTCATCTTGAATAACAGGAAAGCAGCAGAGCTTGAGAAACTGCTCAGTTCATCAATTCTTTCACAAAAGGAAATGCGATCTGGTTACAGTTCTCTCAGAGATGCAATTCAAAATCAACTGAAGGAAGGTGTGAGAAGTGATATCATGCTTTTTTTTTTTTTTGCTATCGGCTTTACGTCGCACCGACACAGATAGGTCTTATGGCGACGATAGGACAGGAAAGGGCTAGGAGCGGGAAGGAAGCGGCCGTGGCCTTAATTAAGGTACAGCCCCAGCATTTGCCTGGTGTGATAGTGGGGTTCGAACCTACTATCTCCCGAATACTGGATACTGGCTGCACTTAAGCGACTGCAGCTATCGAGCTCGGTGATATCATGCTTGTACTAACTGCAGTGCAGTCAGAGTTCTCGGCATTTACTAAATTTTGTTTTGATTTATTGTGAATCCTAATAATGTCGACAAAGAGTGTGATACAGTGGTTACAGACAGAAGGTGAAGCTTGAAAGAAGGCAACGCTGAACTTATTACAATGCTTTCATAGGAACAGTGGTTTTTCTTGTGGATTTGAACATTTTGATTTGTTGTAGACCCTAACAAACAATATGACTGTGGGTGTGTTTTACCTCACTGAAAAATCCTATTTTCATTAAATGTATGCTAATTAAAAAAAAATAGATACTAATTTTGATTAAAATAGATACTAATTTTTCCAGTCTCTACTTATAGCTGACTCACTCATTAATTCAGAAGCAACATACAGTCTAAAAGAAATAATTTCTTTTACAATTGGCTTTACGTTGCACTGACACAGATAGGTGTCATGGCGACAATGGGATAGGGAAGGGCTAGGAGTTGGAAGACAGTGGCTGTGGCCTTAATTAAGGGACAGCCCCAGCATTTGCCCAGTGTCAAAATGGGAAAACACAAAAAACCATCTTCAGGGATGCCAACAGAGTCAAGTTCGAACCCACTATTTCCCAAAAGCAAGCTCACAACTGCAGACCTGTAACCGCATAGCCAAGTTGCTCAGTAATAGACGGAATACCTTTACAACAGAAGCAAATAACAATGAAGGGACTTTTTTTCCCTCTTCACAATGAAGTAGTGTTCAAACCTTTATCAAAATCAGAAATAATATCAAAACTGCATCTATTCTGGAGGTTAATATGGTTGTGAAAATGAAATATTCACTGCATTTACTGTTGTTTTTTAAACCTGTATATAACTGAAACACTACGACCACCACCAGCTTCTTCTCACAATAGATTGGCGACCATCATGGAGCAAGTTTTTTTCTGTTTTGCGTTTCCTCTATCAACGTTGCCGTATTATGGGTGTCGAACCATTGTGGGAGGTTCTGCATCCATGATAATCTTCTCCGCCGACAGTCCATGTTTCCCTTCTATCTTGCCTTCTATGACAAGTTGTACATTAGTTGTATCAAGCTAGATTTGTCATTTCTGAAGATGTGGATGACATAGGTTACTTTCCTGGGTTTTGCAAGGGTTACGACTTCACATAATTTTCTGGCTCAGTGGAGTACCTCCTTGTTGATGATAAGGTCTACCTATAAGATCTTCAACATTCTATGATGTATCCACATCGTAAAGGCCTGCAGTTGGTTCACATTGTAAAGCAGCACTGGCAACAAAAAACATTTCATAACATGCCAACAAGTTAAGAATTGGAGGTACACAGGATGTTTTAATTTCAGAATACTGCAATACTGTTAGAACTAAAACTATTCATAGAACAAGGTAAATATAACAGATCATATAAAAAGGCACATAATTTTAAGTTTGCATGAATTCTAAAGTCGAGGAAGTCATTAGGCCACTTGGTCAATTTTCAAAACTGCATGCCAAGTTTATAATTGGATAGAGTTGTAATACTACATTTTTTAAAGCCACAGACCAATTCTCTCAAAACAACATTATTTGTGGCTTAGAATTCAACTTAAGTGTTGGCTAATTATAAAACAAACAACTACCTCTCCATGTTCAAAATTAATTTGGTAATTGATAGTATTATGATAATTCATTTTAGAAGATAATTTATTTAAAACAATATCCACATATTTTCAAAATAGTCCAAAATACTACAGTCCAAGGAAAACAAAAAATATAAAAAGTGCAACAATATTACCAACCTTCTCACTATCATGTATAAATGAGGTTCCGTTCTGTCTAAAATGTTCAGTAAGGATCTCCCATATGTGTGTTGGAATACCCAGGAATGTCCTTACGTGCTCGTCTTGTAAATGGATCACAGCTTTACCCAACATTTCTCTCAGAAGGCACCTGTGTTGATCAAATAATGATCAGTAATTTCAAAGTTCTGAAGTTTCTGAAACATATCCTCCAAAATGTGCAGTATACATATACACACTACCTAAATTGGAAGTTGCAAAACTGACAAGGAAGTGGTCATTTATATGTTTAGGTATGGAAAGGCCATGCAGGTACATAAACAATACTGGTTGCAGGCTTATTGGATTCATTACAAGGCACTCCTCATGAGAGAGAGAGAGAGAGAGAGAGAGAGACAGACATATATACATCAACAACTGTAGCAATATCAGTGGACTCGGATAACACTGGTTAACACTTTGAACACTGAGCAAGTGAATTTATATCTTACACCATGGACTGAGCATTTTAGTGCATTTTAATACAAGAATAACCGATATGCTTACTTACAATGCCAAATCTGTTATAAAATCCATCTATCTTGATGGAGGCTGAGAAGAGATGGATGTAGAAGAATTGGGACTGATGAAGAGAGAGCCTATCTATTTGAAGATGTAGAGATTGCCCTTGTCATATTGTGTTTCTATGTTTGTCCTTGTCTCATATTTCTGTTGCTCACTCTTCCCACACTGACCTGCCATTGTGTTTGTCCTATTATACATGTTTCTCTTTCAGACTTAACATTTGCATTAGTAATGCAATGTAGTCAGAAAGATGAACTGACTGTGCTCATGTTTCCTAATATTTTTATTTGATTAGCTTCCTGAAAATTTTTGAGGCTGCCACAAGGACAAAGTGTAACATATACAAATATTAGGATTAGACAAATGCAGACAAAGGATAGGAAAATAGTACAAGAGATTAAGAACAGTAAGGCATTAGTTACATAATGTGTAAGTGATGTATAATTGCATAAATGAAGAGATTACATTTTCTTCAATTGTAATATGTGGAATTCCTAGTATTTTCCACATCTTTACAAGAAGACTTGGAATTGTTTCACAAGCATCCACTATCAATCCAATCATCTCAATTTGATCAAGGTTGAATTTACTTTTACAGCAGGACACTGTGGGCTCATAGATGACCTTCTTCACATTGTCAACCTTCTGTGGCTGGTCTGAAGAGTTGACCACCATTATCATAAAAATGTCGAAAAACACTTTTTCTACTACGTTAGGTTACGTCTATCGAAAAGATAGTAGCTCAACATTTGATAGCCATGGTCTATACCAGTTTTGTTCCAATTGTAATCAATGATAGCATCAGGATTCATTCTTTTTTAACAACACCATGTTCAGTTTTCATGGGAATATTGGTGGCTGCCATTCTGTGCTTAGCTGAAAGTAAGTAAACTTCTCTGGTATCTTTCCATTTTAGAAAAAATAAATGTTCATTTTGTTTTTGTTGAAAGGAGACTTCATTATTTTTTTAGTTTTTGATGTACTCTGATTTTTCATGATAGTTCCAACAGCAACAGTACCAGTATTTAGAATCCACAGTTCATCTAGTATAGGAGGACATGTATAAAAGCAACCCATGAAAACTGTATGGCCTTTATGAAAATAATCTGCATAGAGTTGTGTCAATTGTTACATACTCAGAGTCGAATTTAGGCATGGCATTATGGGCCTGGGACCTGGGTGACAAAAATGAAAAGCTCTGACAGTCTTAAAACAAGTTTTTAGAAGGTGCACACTTTCATAGTACTCAAAAACGAAAGCTTCCGACATGAATAACACAATTTTTGTTCCGCTTATGTGAAAGCTGTTGGTAATAATATTATAAATACCACCACAATGTTGAAACACAGCCTCCTCTGTTCTGCATATGGGTACCAAAATGATTTCAGGCTACAACTTAAGTCAAGCGGGCAGTAAATCAGCGCCACCTAGAGACAACTATATGGTATTGAGTGCATCGACAAGGCCGCTAATTTCCCATAATACCAAGAGTTATGGAGAAGTCTGTGAAAGTGAAAGGCATTTTTATTCATTTTGTGAGAGTTTTATGAAGTATTTTTCATGTTACGTACACAAGATGCATGGTCGAAAATGATTACGGTAAGTAGCGCAAATTATTGCAGATTAGCAGAAGAGGAAAAGAGGAGGGAAAATTAATTGTGCCTCAGACACCAAAATTAGCCTTGTCTTTCCACAGTATCCAAACTATAACTCAAACAATTTCCTCTCATACAAGGGCCATCTGGAAAGTAGTACCCATTAGTGCCGCATGAAGCGCTGACGACTCGGGTAGCCGCTGGGCAAGGTCAGACCGTGTCAGTGGCTTGTCTGCTGTGCGAGGTTGCATGTGTTGTGTCTGTGATCGTTTAAAATGTTTAAACAAATTGAGAAATCCACCAGTTGTGAATTGAGGGCCGTGATTAAATTTCTTAATGCACGAAACGTTTGACCTTGTGATATTCATCGCCAATTAACGGAGGTGTATGGAGACAATGTGATGCACGAGTCGTCTGTTCGGCGCTGGTGTCACAACTTCAACCTGGGGAGGGGGAATACACACGATGAGGAGCGTTCACGGAGACCATCTGTCATTACAGAACAACTGCTGAGCGCAGTAGACGAATGCGTGAAGAAAGATTGGCGCGTCACAACTGATGAACTCTGTGAACATTTTCCTAATGTGTCTCGAACAATTGTTCATGAAATTGTCAAAGACCATCTGCATTATTCAAAAATCTGTTCAAGGTGGGTCCCTCGCAGCACAAAACCAAGCGTATGGCTGCAGCACTGACGTTTCTGGGACGTTATTCCGATGAAGGAGACTCTTTCCTGACTCGCATCATTACTGGGGACGAAACATGGGTTTGTTATGTATCACCTGAGAGTAAACGACAGTCAATGGAGTGGCATCATGCTCATTCACCAACCAACCGTTTTCTGGGATCGCCAAGGTGTACTGCTCATTGATTTTATGGCCCATGGAGACAATTAATGCTAATGCGTATTGTGAAACATTAAAGAAATTACGGCGGGCAATACAAAATCGACGGCGAGGTCTGTTGTCTACCAGGCGTCATTCTCCTTCATGACAATGCCAGGCCTCGTGCAGCTGTGATAACACAACAACTTTTGAAGCAATTCAAGTGGGAAACCTTCGACCACCCCTGTTATAGCCCGGACTTGGCCCCTTCGGATTTTCATCTCTTTATGAAACTTAAAGACTTTCTGGTGGGAAAAAGATTTGACAGCAATGAAGAACTTAAACGAGCCGTGACTACATATCTCAATACGCTGGCGGCGGAGGACTATGACGCTGGAATACAAAAACTCGTCCCACGTTATAACTAATGCCTACATTTGCTTGGAGATTACGTGGAGAAGTAGTGTAAAGTATGCTCTTTCCAATAAAAATGTGTATATTTGTTAATATTTACTCCTGTGTCTTTATTGCGCAAACGGGTGTGACTTTCCGGATGGCCTTTGTACAATGACTAAAATAAAAATTATGGTACCAGCACAGAAAATTTTGCTGAGCGTACGCCCAGTACAATTGCCCTTATTTTTAGCTTAAACAAACAAACAAACAAACAAACAAACAAACAAACAAACAAATAAATAAATAAATAAATAAATAAATAAATAAATAAATAATGTTACTAAAAGTGGAGTGAAAGAGTATCAGGACAATTTTTGTAACTCTATGCAGATGTATCAAGACAATTAGCGATTTCTGACATAAGTGCTGTTTGAAAGAAAGCTTTTAAATGGAGACATTATGAAATGTAAGTATCTGGTTTATTCCTGCAGTCAACGATCTCTTTTTGTACTCCTTGTAAACTTTTTGGATGATGATGATGATGATACTTGTTGTTTAAAGGGGCCTAACATCTAAGGTCAACGGCCCCTAATGAAACGAGATGGACGACACATGATATGACAATTAAAATTGAAAATGTATCTAGTGACTGGAGTTTAAAAAAACTGTGATGAAAAATGGTTATGAGATTAAAACAATCAGTGGATCTAATTCGCAATTCCTTATTGCTAATAAAATAATAGAAAATACAGGTGACTAAGGAATATGATTGACTGATGCTTGTTGTTTAAAGGGGCCTAACATCTAGGTCATCAGCCCCTAATGGTACAAAATGAGATGAAATGAAATGACAAATTAAAAACCCAAAATCCTCCACTGACCACAATTCAAAACGTGAGGACGAAGAATGAATGGATATGAATTTAGACCGATCAGTGGAACCGACCCACAGTGCCTCACATGTACAGAAGCTGGCGTAAAACAATAGTATTACTGACCAAGGGACTGCTTCTATAGCACGATACTGAATCGATGATGCTTGTAGTCGAAAGGAGTCCAAAATCCAAGTCATTGGCCCCTCATAATGGTACTTATCGCTAGAAAAGTAGAACCATGGTATTTGTCATGTTGTGGCACTAATCAAGAGTAGTGTAGACTCGCGGTATTCCACACATTATGGTACTACTCACAGGTAATGAAATCCGCACATGTATTACAGGCCTATGGTGTTTCGCATATTGTGGCGCAGTTGACAGGCAACACAAATCTATGGTGTTCATCACCCAAGTGTACTAACCACAGGGACTCTTACTATCCCACGGTGTTCCTCATATAGTGGGTACTAATCATAGAAAAGCCAGAACCATGGGTTCTGTCATCCCATGATGTCGCTCATATAGAGCTACTACTAACCACAGGTACTGTAAAAGTCGTCGCGCTCTCGTTTGCTGCTAATCACAAACCTATTTGGTACCTAACATAGTGGTACTACGCGCAAGGAAAAGCGACCCATGGTGTTCCCCGTGTGGTGGTACTAATTACAGGAAGGTTTATGGTTCTAATATAATCAACCCTTGGTCGTCCCTTTTAGTCGCTTCTTACGACAGGCAGGTGATACTGTGGGTGTATTCTTCATCTGCTTCCCCCACCCACAGGGGGTCTTTTTGGAGGAACATCCCAATTTGCAACAACTGGTTTCAATGATTGGAAGCACAGAAATCAGTAGTTAATGGAACATCAGAATTTCCACTCTCATAGTGATTACGTGTTAATGTTTAAAAGACGGGGGAGTGAACTGTGCAGAGTTGATAGCCGTCTTCTCTCTCGGTTAAATTAATAATAATAATAATGTTGTCAGCTACTGTGTGCAGACAAAATTCAATTTGACGCCATCTGGCTGTCTGCTCGTCAATTTCGACATTATGTTTTACTCTAGGCCTACTAGATGGCAGTCCAAGTAAACCAAAACTCTCTTAGGTATCTATGGCTGAGATTTAATGAATTCTGTCGGGTAAACACCAAATGTGTCATCAGAGATCTTTTACATGCCGTCATCATACAACATGGAATGTCAAATGGACTTTCTTCCGCCCTTAAAAAATCTGACTACCTCTGCCGGATATGAACCTGCTATCTTGGGATCCAGAGGCCAACGCTCTACCACTGATCCAGAGAGGCAGCTATTCATTATATTACAATAATTGTAATTGCAATTTTGTCCTTATCAAGTTTAAGGAAGGGGGACACAAAGTTACGTGGGCCCAGGGGCGTTGCAGTATTTAAATTCGGCTCTGGATATAGTATTATCCACATTACCAAGCGAGCCAGTGTAAATATCACTATTCAACATGTATTCTGTCTTAGCATTACACATACATAGAAATTTATGCCATATTTATGTGTTTTATTTTTTGCGTAAATTTTGAAACTTATTCTTCCTCGAAATAGTCATACTTCCTAATTAACTGTGAGATTCTCTGATGAAAAAACAAAAGTACCAACACACTGTTTTACAAATCTATCAAAACTTGGCCTAATTGTATACAGAGGGTTATGGTCAGGTTCAGACTAAGGTACAAAGATATTATTGTCTAAAATATGCAGCATGCTCTGGACTGATAAGAAACGATCTTGGGTCATCAATTTACAACCAAAACTTGTTTGCAATACAGGATTATTTGTCCAACAATCTTTTAATTTGGGCTTCTTCACAAGATACATGTGTAAAACTATGCCAAAAAAACATTTACATTTCATGTAATTTTACACAAGTCAATTTATTCCACACAAATTTCATTTTTAGTCTGCCATCTGCACTCACTGACAGCCTGGAGTACTGATTAGTTTTCATTTTGGTTGTTTTGAACATATTGTCATTAAAGAAAAACTTGAAGAGATCCATTGCTGTGGAACTGAAAGAGCCAAGTTGGGCTGCGAAGATCAGCACTCTACTGTTCATGTCACTCAGTCCAGCTTGTCTCAAAGAATTCTGAAATATATTGTAGCTCAAGACAGTAACAACCGGTACTGACTTTTGCCCAAATATGGGCATAAAGGAACCAGAAAATATTATTATGCCGTTGCCCAATATCTGTAAAGCATGCTCACAAAGTAGAATTTAACCTGGAGAGGAATATGTATTGGGATAAACACAATGATGAGTCAGTATGAGAAGAGAGAGCAACAAAGAAGAGACAGGACAAACGAAAAAACACACCCACTTCATGCAATGACATCTTCATATAGATGGGCATCTACTTTTCAATCCCAGTTTTTCTGCATCTATTTGTTCTCAGCCCTCAGCAAGCCCACTTCAGCTCCCCAGTTTCATCAGAAGGAAAGGCATCAATACTCATCGAGGGAGCCATCTTGACAGATTTTCAGTCCTGATGTGGGAATGTTTCTTATGTTAATTATGGCATATTTTGGTTGTATTTGTTGTTCTGTAGGCCTATACGTTTTGATAAATATTAAGTGTTTTGACAATCTTCTTAACTTTCAAAATGGTGCTCCAGTAATCACAGGCTAAATAAAAAAAGAAGCATATGTCCTGAGATATTTCCGAAACACTGAATACAGAAAAATTTTACACAACAATTACAACAAAAATTATGCTTGCAATATAATACACTAATAATAAATATGCATTCCCATATCCTGCCACACATATGTAAACCTTAGTAAAAATTCAGATAATCAAGGTACAAGATAGTAGACTAAGGAAAATGGAAATTGCAACTCCATGAAGGAATGGGTCATTTGTGTTGATATTGGAGATACAGAAAGGCGCAAGCGAAGTACGTAAACAATACTGGTTTCAGGCCAATTGAATTGTTTATACGGCCCTCCCCACCTGTAAACTTCGGCTCAGGCACACCTCTGCGGAGGTTCGGACCTGCCTTTGGGCAGAATACACCCTTACCTTACCACCTGTTCGGTCACAGACAAACCCCTCTGGTATGCAAAGCCCAGTAGAACGTAGTTGACATATAGTCTGTCAGGTGCAGTGATGTGAAGTGTTTGCTTGTGAAATGTTGCAATCACAAAGACACACACACGAGATGCTGTCAATTGTGTAAACTATTTTATTTACAAATTATATACACATTATACACACACATTAATGAACCACCATTTTGACAAACATTTGACTGCTACAGTAGCATATCAACCGATTAGCAACACAGCAGAATCATAACATGAGTACATGAATTTCAGTAGCAACTCTCGCTAACAACTCCGCCCCAACTCCCAAGACTGCCTCTTTATATACATTGCCTGGTCAGGCTTCTCGAAGACTATGACACAACATGTTTTGCAAGTTGTGAATCTCATTGTAGAGCCATATTGGAATTCAGAATAAGAAGTTAATACATTAATAAAAACCACCTTTCCAATACATAGTAATCCTTTATATTTAGGATAAAACCATTAACAGATATTAAAAATTAGGACATGTTTTGCTCATACTTTGTGAGCATCATCAGCCAGAATAACTTAATTCAAGGTAGGTCAGGGCCCTGATTCCAGTACATATAACATAAAAATGTCTAATAATACAATGATAAAACTAATTACAACAATTTAAAAATGATCAGTAAAAATATAATATGTCTATTAAAACATTTAGTGATCATTAAAATAGCTTGAAGTGTAGGTGAATGATGAGAAATTTTATTGGTGCGTTGCTGTGAATGATTATTCTTACGGAACAATGAACGTAATCCTCATACGATGGCATTAAACTGTTTATAGTTGTGAACACTTTTACACCATAAGAGTGAACTATTGTGGACTGCTATCTTGTTCCAGATGTCTTAAAATCGCATGTGTTGGTTGAAAAACAAATTGTATGGATGGATAAAACATTGCCTGGTTAGCGTTATATGGCTTTAGGAGACTCCCTCATGTTATACTTCATCGTAGTGTTATTCAATATATAACGTCATTAATCTTCGAACAGGGGCCTAAAAGATTTCATAGATGGAAAACATGAAACAGGTGAGCCCTAAAAAAGAAAAGAGAAAGAAATTGTTGTAATTAGTTTTATCATTGTATTATTAGACTTTTTATGTTATATGTACTGGGATCAGGGCCCTGACCTACCTTGAATTAGGTTATTCTGGCTGATGATGCTCACAAAGTATGAGCGAAACATGCCCTAATTTTTAATATCTCTTAATGGTTTTATTCTAAATATATAAGGATTACTATGTATTGGAAAGGTGGTTTTTATTAATGTATTAACTTCTTACAAAATGTTTTCTCAAATTCTAGAGTCTCCAATAACCTATGTACAAATGGATCGAATGTTCGATTAACCTCTACTGACAAAGTGCATTGTTCTGTACTATTACCCTGTGTTGCACAACATTGCATTGGATTTATAAATCTAATATATAAGTATTAATAAATTATATACTATTAATTATGCGTTCTTACATTAAATAAACTCTTATTAACATACATAAAGCATTAAACGTAAGGAACTTCATCTTTTGGTCCGTATTGAACTGAGATCACAATTAAATTAGAATCTAGCGGGTTCCACCTTTTCAATACAAAATACAATGTTGTTGGATGGTATTTACAACATTATTTTACATTAAATACCATCCAACAACATTGTATTTTGTATTGAAAAGGTGGAACCCGCTAGATTCTAATTTAATTGTGATACATGAAGCAGACGTGTCTTAACATAACCTCTCGTACAACACACAAATAATAAGACCATGATTTATACCAAATAAAATCTGTACATAACTACGTAAATAATAATAATAATAATAATAATAATAATAATAATAATAATAATAATAACAGCTTTTAAATTGTCCAGAACCCAAAAAGAGATTCCCGAAAGTACAGCCAGAAATCATACCGGAAAATTCGGCACCACCAACTCAAGAAGAAATTTATTCACATATCAAGAAACTTAAAGACAACAAAGCATCAGGGGAAGACGGAATTGTAGCTGAACTTATGAAAAATTTAGGCCCTAATTCACTCAGAGAAATTACACAAATAATCCAAAACATTTGGCAAACCGAAAAGCTCCCGGATGACTGGAAGATTGCTCTAATCCATCCACTACATAAAAAAGGCAGCAAGTTAGACGTAAACAATTACAGAGGAATCTCTCTTGTATCAGTCACATACAAAATACTATCAGCCTGTCTCTTGCATAGAACACAACAACAATTAGAACCAAAATTATCAGAATTTCAAGCAGGATTCAGACCAAACAGGTCATGCCCAGAACAAATTTTCAACCTCAAAACCATACTTAAACTACGAGCCCTCAGACAAAAGCCTACAGTATGCACATCTGTAGATTTCAAAAAGGCATATGATTCGATAGACAGACCCTCACTATTCCAAATTCTAGAAGAGAGAGGACTAGATCCCAAAACCCTAGAACTCATAAGACAAACACTAACGGGCACAAAATCTAAAGTGAAATTTATGGGAGAAATTTCAGAACCCTTCGACATTCAAACAGGTGTGAGACAAGGTGATGGACTCTCTCCTATTCTGTTCAACGTCGTCCTAGACAAGGTTATGGAAGAATGGAAGAAGGAACTCAAGAAACGTGAATCTTGGAAACCGATCCGATTGGGCTTTCCCAAAAACCATCTCTACGTACCATACCTTGCATTTGCGGACGATCTGGCGATTTTAACAGAGGATGAGGAGACTGCCATCAAGCAGCTTGAGATACTTAAGGAATCTGCAGAAAAAGTGGGACTACAGATTTCATTTGAGAAAACTAAATTCTTCTGTTCAAAGACAGATATCACGAGCCTGAGAACAAAATACGGTAAAATCGACCGGGTCTCGTACTTTAAATACCTCGGAGAATTCATCGAACCGACAGGCCTTGAGAAGATCTCACAGCAAAACCGTCTCCAAAACGTCAAGAAGGCATTAGGGTTAGTTCAAGACATCTACAACAAAAAATGCATGTCAAGACAGACAAAAATTCGGCATTACAACACAGTCATAAAACCAACAGTCCTTTACGCAAGTGAAACATTGTCACTCAACAGTAAAGAAGAATTAGAAGAAATAAAAAAGCAAGAGAGGAAGATCATCAGGAAAATCCTAGGAGCAAGATATACCCAAGATGGTCACAGGCTACAATCAATCAAAACAACAGAAAAAGTTTCAAACATTGAAATTGACATTAAGAAAAGACGAATGAAATTCTTTGGACACCTCACAAGACTACCAGAAAATCGACTGTCAAAAAGAATATTAAATTATGTTAGCTCACTTAAGAATTCAACACCTTGGCTGGACGAACTTCGAAAGGACCTCAAAAACGCAAACATATGTGCAACAGACATTTTAGAAAGAGACACCTTCAGACACAAAGTCAACAAGTGGGAAGTTACATCAGAGCAACCAAAGCAAAAACAGTGCAGACCGAAATGGTCAGAAGAACGTAAACAAGCCTTCTCAGAGAGAATGAAAGCCTATTGGAAGAACAAGAAGAACCCAAAGAAAGCTTGATTGAGTTGTTTGCTTAACGTCTTCCATTATTGGGAGAATACGCTAATAATAATAAATAATAACAACAACAATAACAATAACAACAATAATAATAATAATAACAACAACAACAACAACAATAATAATAATAATAATAATAACAACAACAACACCTACTAATCGAGCTCGATATTTCCATTATTTACCCATGGGTTAGAGAATTGTTTCTAAGTTATAATAATGCACCAACATGCCTTGGTGACGGGTATGAGCATGATATCAACAACAGTCAGTGACTGTGAGATCCCAGATACTTAGTCTGTGCGGGCTGTAACTGAATCTGCATCTAAAGTACAACATATATGGCAGCAAAGGTCAAATGAAGGGACACATGCTCTGAAACCTGGGAAAGGACCAATCCAATGGACAACAGTGGGGGAGGATTAATGTATAATTCAGATCTCCCAGACAGACAACCAAACAACAGCAGTAGAAATCTGTACTACTGTGGCACCATACGTTATGCAGCAAATAATTGGTAATCATTGGCTTTAAATCCTGTGTCCCTGTAGCAAGTGTTTCACTGACTCCACAACATCAACATGTGATGCTGTCCTGGTGTTGGGAACAGTCATGCTGGGTCAATGAATGACAGTCTTGCCTTCAATGATGAATCATGCTTTCGTCTCAGCTGCAATGATCATCGCAATCATGTCCGATGGCGTACTGGGAAGAGGAGCCACATCAATCTTAACAGAATATGGACTGTGCTGTCAATGCAGTGGTTGCCCCTTTGATGGGGCTGTTGCAAATACAAGTATAATATTTCAGTAGGGCAATGCCCACTCTGTACAACTCCCCTCAGCGACCCTGAACTGTGGACAAAATGACCCTCACAGTGCAGCAAGCAAGGGCTGCAGTTCTGCAGGACATGACCCCGGGTCTTATCGACTCCACACCACACAGGATTCAGCAATGTATTGTATTGTACTTTTTACAGTGACGTGTGCTTCATTTGGTCTGTATTTGTAATCATATACTCCTGCAATGATGATGAATAAAACGACCTAGTTCTTGAGGATGTTGCATTTTTTTTTCAGCAATGTACATATATAAAAATAAAATCTGCTAACTGCATTTGATTTCTATCCTTCGTTGTCAATAGCCTGGTGAAAGTTACTTGATGTAAGAGATGTGTAATATGTCTTGTACAGCATTTCTTCACACTTCATTTATCTTTGCTTTAGACAAGATTTCATATTTTAGGCTAAAAGAAATACTTTTATGCTACATATTTTTTGTCTACATGTTCCTCATTCTTCTATCTTCAAACTACCCATGTAGTACATCAAGCAATTCTTCGATTCCTCATTTTTCCATCAACAAACAATACTAGATTAGGTGAAAATTTAATTTCCACTACTGCATTGTATCTGAAATAGAATTTGAGGTTATTAGGTTGTGTTGAGTACAAATTCTATATACTGAAGAGATGTTAAGTAGACAAGGTTGTGAATTTGGATCCCACTGGTATATGGTTGATCAATTTTGTTCTGTACTTAATATCTCTTCGGCATGTTCTACTAAAATGCACTACTAAGATGAAAGTCTATTTTAAACACTAGATTAATTCCTAAAATATTTAATTTTATTATTGGTGAGTAATGAGTTAGACAGATCTAAATGTATTCTTACGTTGCTTTGGCCTCAATGGCGATTGATCCCCTGCTCATACATCCTTTAAATGTGCACTGATTATTAGCAATCATTGAATGACAGTGAGAACAAACAGCATTCAGCGCAAGTTTGAAGTCATCAGGGCAAAGAATAGTCCAAAATGTCGATCCATAGACTAAAGGTTGGTCAAGCTGAAGAATGGTGTCTATATCTTGAACACTCGTTCTGCAACATTAAATAGTCCATAGGAAATGTCAGTACATATTTCATATACAGCTATCTTTCTTTTTCACAAGAGATAAGTAAAGAAAAAGGCAGGAAAAGAGAAGTGACCATTTATTATCGAGGCATTGTAAATAAAATAAGCATGACTCTGCTGTGTATGCACTGGTATGTACTCTATCTAATGTATGCACGTGTGAAGAGTAATCATTCTGAAGGATGGTTGGATACTAAACAGCTTCACCATAGATGGCCTATGTGCCAATGAAGAGGCGTTCAAGCGAAATGAGGAGCGAAGTAATTTTCTGCTGCTTTTCTCACAGAGTCAGAAGTTACTATTACATATAGGTCTACTAAGCCCACTGAAATGCATACATCGACCGACCCTATGAGCAACACTTTCACACCATGCATAAAGAATGGCATTACTATATTGTGGGCCACCTTTTGAGCAGACTAAAGCAGAAAAGAAGATGAGGGGGCATCCTACTGGGAGCCTTAATCAGAGTCTTCTCGAGTTCAAATATGAAGGAATTTGCTGTGTGGTATTCAAGCTCTGACTGTTTTGCATACCCTATGTAAAATGGGCAACACAGCTTCCAAGATGGAGATTGTAACATAGAGGTTTCAAATGTCCAAATACTGAGACCATGTATGGTGCCTGGTCACAAACAGCTTGCTGCATTTTCTTGAACAGCAGTCCTGAGGGCCAGAGCTTGCAGCAGCAGTCATTAAAACTTTGCACAACAACTGCAGAGTTGACTGCAATTTATACATTGCAAACAAAATTGGCTTTGGTGGCTCTTTTGACAGCGGCAACTCAAGGATAATTAGAACAGCTCTCAAGACAGAATCGGGGTTTTCATCCAAGGGAATATTACCTCATACAAAGACAGCTGTAAAGTTGGTGTGAAAAGCATTCCATCTCTCACTCAAATCTTCTGCTTTCTGCAAAGATGTATGAATGACTGCTTCAAATCTTTCCCATGAAGTACTTAATTTTTATGATGCTTTGCATATTGAAGATGTTGAACCTGTCTTAAATACGTTTTCCATCTACCTACAAGGAACAGTGGATAATCTTACAGTCACTTTCGATGAAACCGTCCTTGAAACAGCTGACTGCATTTCATGGCTGGCTACTGCTTGGAGCTGCCTTTAGCAATTTATCTTATACACACTGTCACAAGACAAAGTTTAAACTGTTCATAAATTATTCACATAAAGGTCTAAATACACTGAAGAATTACTTTCAACAAATTACACTGAGTCTTTTCTGTATGCTTCTTATCATATCTCAATCATGCAACATGTGTTACAAGTCTCACTGGAAGAGTCCAACTACGGTTTTGACTGTTTGTCAACAATATTTACACATGGCCTATAGCGTGAGTGACAAGTTTATTCTCATGCACAATAGCTTTCTATCTCTCTTGCACAGGCTTTCTATAAGTAACTTTACTCTTTGATTTCAATGACTTTTGTAGGTACCTAGGGGAATCAGAAGACTAACAATATTTACCACAAGCCATTTTTATACTTGCCTCAGGAAGTTATCAGTCTTTTAATTAGCTCTTTCATGTTTTTCATCATTTTACCCATTTAAATTGTTTAAAATATTTTATAAATGTTTAAGATGTCTTTCCAATGTGTATAGTTGGCTGAGAATGACCCAAATACGGTTGCCATTTACTTTACGTCGCACTGACATAGATAGGTCTTATGGCAACGATGGGATAGGAAAGGCTTAGGAATGGGAAGGAAGCGGCCATGGCCTAAATTAAGGTACAGCCCCAGCATTTGCCTGGTGTGAAAATGGGAAACCATGGAAAACCATTTTCAGGGCTGCTGACAGTGGCGTTCGAACCCACTATCTCCTGGATGCAAGCTCACAGTTGCGCACCCCTAACCGCATGTCCAGCTTGTCCGGTACCAAATAGGGTTGAAACATGTGCCGTGTTTTTCTATATGAATAAATTTACCACTTATTTGCAGTGTTTTAGTCTTTTGTGTGTTGACAGAAAGAGAGAGGAATTAGCCCATTTTTGCAATATTTTGCCAAACCAAAGACTAAAAAAGAGAATATGAACTAAAAAGTGGGAAAAAGATAGGAGTAAGGAGTATAAAGGAAATTTTTAAAAAGGGAATTCAAAACCATGACATTTGGTCAGTGGAAGACAGGTTTGAACACTGTAATAAATTATTTCATGTTCTTTGTTGAAATATAAAAGGGATTTTCTTTAAAATCCAGTCTCTGGTTACGAAGGTCTTTCCAGTACTTAATTCTGTAAGCAAGATTATACCAGTTTTTTAGGTTGAACATGAGTACTACTCTGAGTAGTGTTTCAAAATATACTGTATGCATTCTGACAGGTAAAATATCCATGTTCCTGTATATCTCAATGGAGGGTTTCCAGACGTATTTAAAAAATCTTAAGGCCCCCCTTTTTTTTTTTTTTTTTTTAGTACTTCAGGTTCTTTTACTTTTCTCTATTGCATGATCCCCAAATTACATTTATATAAAGTAAATGTGAGCATATAAGTGAGAAATATATGCTTCTAAGCTGTTGCATAGCTAATCCTGCACCCTGTAACCATTTCAGCACTTCTACATCAGCAGTAATTTTGCACTTTATATAAGATTACACTGGGTGGTCCTCATGCCCCTTGTTTTTTGGAGATATGCAACCCAACAAAACTTGTATATAATAGCCTACCTAAAAAACTCTAGTAGCTGATGCTATATTGTCTTAGGACAGCTATACCGCTGAGTTCATTCTCAAGATGAAATCATTAGCACAAATGTTATTTCAATGACAAACTATAATGAATGTTTCAAATGATCACAGCTGTGACTAACACTACCTTACATTTGGACAACGAACATATTCCATATGTGCCAGTCACATGCCATTGCTCGAAGTAGCTAAGGTGGCTAAACAATGCATCGCTGCTGTTGTGGTGCTGAGCTGCCATAAAACAGGTTCAATTTCCAGGCTGGTACAATTCATCCCCCTCTCACCACCTTCTGCTGTTTACAGTGGATGTTATATGATCACATACCTACATGTTCTAATGAGTGAATTTTCATTTGATCCTGAAAGTGTCTGATTTTATTGGATGTTAGGTAGTCAGGTTGGAGTACTACATGATGGTCTGTAGGTTAGAAGCATACTACCCTACATCTTCAGCGCAACAAGTGCTCAAAATGTTGACCACCTTGTTTTATACAGATTTCAGCCATTCTTGTTTGTTGTAACATGTGAGGTGTAATAGCTGGCACGCCTTGGTGATCAGTTTCTGAAGGTGACCAGGATTTTCAACCTCCTGTGCATACACTACCTGGTTTCAGTGACTCTACAGGTAGAAGTCAGGTGGCATAAGATTGGATGATCTGGCAGACCAGGGAACATGTCCTCGCCTTCCTATCAATTTATTAGGATGTGAAGCATGAAGATGGTTCTGGATGACTACTGATCCGTTAAGAGAGGTCCCGCCCCATTGAAACCACATTTGTAATTGGTCGAGCAGTTGCAAGTGTTCCAGCAACTCTCCAGTTTACTTTGAAGAGAATGAAGGTAGCATGCTCCCATTAGATGGTCTTCGAAGAGACATGGTCCAATTAGGTACTTTTCCAAGATCTCACACCACACATTTACTCCCCGCTGCACTTGAAATGTGCCCTGTCTTACTCAATGGGGATTCTTTGCGCTCCAATAGGATATACTCTGCCGATTCACAGTGCTGTTGTTAAGAAATTGTGATTCATGTGAAAACTGGTCTCTTGACAAAAAGGCTGTATCACTGGTCACACAGCGTAATATCCAGAGATGAAATAGGTATTACTTGAGCATCATAACCATGTCCATCAAGCTGCTGGTGTAACTGCAGATGATAAGCAATATTCATATAACAGACAATCGGCTGACGTTGGTCCGTCATACAAGTGTCCTTGTACTACTAACATGAGGATAATTCATTTCTTCATTTGGACCAGACATTTTAGGAACTTCTCCAACAGTAGATACCCTTCCCAGTTGACTGCAATCATTGTTCATGTTTTCGGAACATATTGGCAGTTTGTAGTCTTCTGTCAGGAAACCGTCGTTATACAGGCGTAATGACTCGAATGCATTCTGCCTCGTTTCTCCACAAAGCAACATATCAATGTAATTGTCTCTGGAATATATTGTGAGTGAACGAATAAGTGCTGTGATGTGATCAGGTAGGTGTGGATAAACACTGCGTCCCCATTACCCCACAAGCGACTGCCACATTACAGACTCAGCCAAAATGAATACATACATGATGCTCGCTACAAGTGTAAAACTAAAGTTAATATACGTGCCACAGTTTTCAGTCATGGTTTGTGGTGTTCATTTAACTTTCCACCATTACAGATCAAGTGATATAACCTATTAATTTGTTTGTATCATGGGTACATGTGTTATTTCAGGGAGCAATTAACTGCACGTCTGTACAATGGTCCATAGGAGTGAGCAGGGAAATTGTGCCTAGTTGTTTCTCCTTTGCTAGTTCCGTGGCTCATTACATTGTTGACACACAAAGCAGGATACAGGGCAATATCGGCTTCAGAAGAATTTAAGATATCTTTCTAATGTGTATAGTTGGCTGAGGATGACCCAAATACGGTTGCTATTTGCTTTACGTCGCACCGACAAAGATAGGTCTTATGGCGACGATGTCACAGAAAAGGCCTAGGAGTGGGAAGGAAGCGGTCATGGCCTTAACTAAGGTAGAGCCCCAGCATTTGCCTGGTGTGAAATTGGGAAACCACGGAAAACCATCTTCAGGGCTGCCGACAGTGGGGTGTGAACCCACTATCTCCCGGATGCAAGTTCACAGCTGTGTGACCCTAACCGTATGGTCAACTCGCCCGGTTATCACCAATTACAGGTATATCTAAGTCCATAATACCAATATAAATGGACCGTTATTGGACATAATAAATTTTCCAGCGAACTCATTCTTGTTGCCAGCGTTTTGCCTCCATGTGCTAGGCTGGACTCATCAGTTGGTACCTAGCACACCTACCAAGACGCTGGATAGTGCATACCATGGAGGCCACTGCGTAGGCTAATTGTAGCTACCGGCAGTGCCAATACACTATGAGAGACTTTGTCTCATTATCAAAAATTGATGGCAAGAATGAGTTAGCTGGAAAATTTATAATGTCCAATAACGGACCATTTATATTGGTATTATAAATTTACTCATTCAGAACAAATATTTCAGATTCCCTATGGGAATCAACATCTATACATCTATCTAAGTCCATGCGAATTTTATAAGTAGCACATGAGAAATTTTCCTTAGCAGTATTTCTGCTATGTTCAGTTCCCCAATGTGCAAAATTGGACAATCTATCACCTCTTGGATATACTATTTTGCCGTCCCTGGCCCATGTTGCAAAAATTTTACCCTTCTTTCTCAGGTTCCTACATCTCTTTGCAATTCTATCATTTGCAGCAACAGCACTGCAGTATTCAGTGTTCTTTTCTGAATTCTGTCCTGCACTATTTTCTCCTTTCTCCACCTGTTAATAAATATAACAATGATCTTCTTTGTATCAATTCCATATGATGGTAATCTGCGTGCAATATAGATATCAATATACTTCAAAGTCACACCAAGCGCAGCAGCCATTTTGACTACTTTATCGACCATGCTTTCTTTTGGCAGTTCGGATATTGCAGAAATGAGTAGGTTGTTCTTCCTGGCATAATGCTAAATGTTTTGAATATCATCTAGCACACCTTTTATTTAATTCTCATATTAGTTAGTTCCTTACCAAGCTCCTCAGCTTTTACTTGAACATCTCTGGTTATTTGCCAAAATTCTTTGAACTGAACATTCATAACTTTAGCTGCCTCGTTTACTTTCTGCATTTCTTCCACTAGCACTTGTTTCATTTTCTTCATCTGCATGTGTACATTCTCAAAGAAAACCTTTATCAAGTTTATTAAGTTAATGGACGGCAAACAATCAACCCATTTACACTGCCATTTAAAGTTCTCACACTCTGAGTATTTTTGGTAATCACTGTTCAAAATTTCCATACTCACGGCAAAACCATTGATCACAATCCCCATTACAACAAAGATCTTTATCAGTTGTTTTGACCTTTCTACAACATAATGAACAAGGAAATGCATACATACAAGCTGCCATCTTGAAGACTAACATTAAAAAATCCTACAGGTGACAATTTTTTTAAATTTTTTTTTTTTGCAATTCCAGTGAAACTTAAACCTTCAAACTTTTCAGTGCAACATACCTGCTATTATCAACAAATGAAGATAATGATAAGAGGTGTATGTTGGTCATTGAAGTACACACCAAATAGCTATTCTTTGTTGTAATTTTCTTCACAAATGTGGCACAGATGTGAGCACCAATCAGCATTCCCAAAGGATACAAATGATTAGCCCAATTACTAATGTACAAGCATATAGTATCAATGCCATTACCATCTTTCAATTTCAGGACAGCATTTTTCATATCTGAAAGCAATCATAATATAAGAAATACACAAATAAGAGCAATTCACAAAAGGAAGTAAAAGTGTAATAATATATATATATACATACATACATACATACATAACATCATCACTTGTTCTAAGTGTCGTTGATGCAATAAGAGGGTGGAATTAAATGGAGGTCATGTCTTAAAACTTTAATTTGCATGACTTATATTATGTAGTGATATACTGTATGTACTGAACGAGGATTTTCTGGATTAGTATTAATTCAACATTTTATTTATGTAGGTATTTTGTATTCATATAATAATAATAATAATAATAATAATAATAATAATAATAATAATAATAATAATAATAATAATAATAATAATAATAATAATAACAACAACAACAACAACAACAATTGCAGCCAATAGCCATACAGATGTAAGATCATGTTACAAGAGGTAATATAGAGTAAATTGCGATTTTTATTTTTAGTCCGTTTTATGTCTTACAGAAATCTGTTAGTGAGGTTCCTCTGTTTTTGCACCACTTTACATGGTATCAGTCACAATTTGACCCACATAGATTGCACTTGCACTTGTCTTCTGGGTTATGGTATTTCTCCGTTGTGCATAGTCGGTGGTGAAACCCATGGACCGCTACTCTCATCACGATGTGTCGTAGGTCGTATCTGGCTTTAGTTCATTCCCTGTAGATCATCGCATCCGTGGTGAAAAACTCTGGCCATATCTCTTGTTTCTTCTTGGTGAGTTCTCTTAGTAGATCTTTGTAGGCTTTGGTGGCTGGCAGGAGCAGGTCTAGGCGAAGTTCTTCTATGAACTGTTCCTTTTCTAGTACGTAGGCCAGGCAAGAGGGTGTGTACTTTGATAGACTTAGAACTCTTCAGGAAGTGAGCTTTGTCTTCTTCTTTGACTATGTCTTATAGATTTTTCTTGTTTAGGTTCTTCCATGTCACCTCTAATCCGTAGGTCATAATTGGTGCGATTTTCCGGCAGAATATGGTCATCGCCATTTCCAAAGATAGTTTCTTCAGAGTAAATTGTGATTTTTAAATTTACATTTATTTATTCTGCTGCCATCCTGGCTATTGAGGTGCATTCTCTGATGTGTAGGTCATGTGTGTCAACATGGCTTTGCAACGTGATTCCTAGATATTTGAAGTTTGGTACATTTCACAGTGGATTTCCTTTATAAAGGATGTAGTCATTTGCTGCCAGTCTTCCGCCCCTTCTAAATCTCATTTTCACTGTTTTCTTCTCATTTAGATTAAAATTGTTTTCTTCGGCCCATGCTACGAGTTTGTTGAACACTTCTTGGGCATTTTGAAGTTCTTGGGATACGATTACCATGTCGTCTGTGTAGGTATATATTTTTACATTTTCTGTTGCTATTTCTTCTGGTACTGCTGCAGTGGTTATTATGAAGAGCAGGGGGCTCAAAGGATCACTTTGAAGGACACCGTTTGTTTGCTCTACTGTTCTTGAGACTCTGTCATCTATTTCTATTTGGTTTTTGGATAAGATACTTTGCATGAATCTGGATTCTTGACTTCCTCCTGTGATTTCTTCTGTTATTCTTATTATCAACTGCCTATTTAGGAGGTCGAACGCTTTAGTGTAATCTATGAGGATAGCATGCAGGTTTCCTCTTGGGTGTTCTAGAGCTGTTTCAATGTCATCTTCTAAGCATTTCACAGCGTGAAATGTTGATTTCCCTTTTACGAAGTCGAAATGTTGTTCCGGTACAGTGCGTTCCATCATCAGTCTCACAGATCTTCTAAATGAGAAGAAAACAGTGAAAATGAGATTTAGAAGGGGCGGAAGACTGGCAGCAAATGACTACATCCTTTATAAAGGAAATCGTTTGTTTGCTCTACTGTTCTTGAGACTCTGTCATCTATTTCTGCGTAGGTATATATTTTTACATTTTCTGTTGCTATTTCTTCTGGTACTGCTGCAGTGGTTATTATGAAGAGCAGGGGGCTCAAAGGATCACTTTGAAGGACACCGTTTGTTTGCTCTACTGTTCTTGAGACTCTGTCATCTATTTCTGCGTAGGTATATATTTTTACATTTTCTGTTGCTATTTCTTCTGGTACTACTCTTTACCCTCAAATTGCGTTGTCCAGGGTTCCAAAGCTATTCTCAGAAACAGTCCACATTGTTAAGCCATCAGGAAATTCCCACTGCATGCCATTACCATTCATTCAGAGCAAGTACAATAAATCCCTTGGGCTATGCCAATCGAGATGATAAGAGTCAGTAGCATCCAGCCTGTTCATATTCCTAAAGGATTGGGTAAAAGCCAATGAGCTACAAGAAAGACTATAGAGTGGCTGTTGGACCACCATATTTGAATCCACCTGGATGCTGCATCTACCATACTTTAAGCGATAAAAACAAGGGGGCATGGTGATGAAGCAAGTACACAGGCTGCAGGAATAAAGACGGTTTCACAGTTTTCTTAATTAAGTACACAGGGGTGCAAACTTGAAGGGCATTCAAAATAAGAGACATACATATTTATTTATTTTTATGGCTTCAGTTCACCTAGAGCCACCGGCGAGTGCAGACGTACGGAGTGGAGGGTCCCTGGAGTGGGAGAAGGTAGTGTAAGTGCGGAGTGTTGGAAGTCAGCGAGGTGCTTACAGGCAATGATTGGTGTAGAACAGTACAGGGCGAGCATAGGTGGTTGGGAGGGAAGAAAGAAGAAAGAAGAAGTGAAGACAAGAGGATGTAAAATAGAACTGGATAAAATAGGAGAATTTATGCTTTCTGCAGCGGTGATTTTGATATTGCTTTGGATCGGGGGAGTAGAACTGAACCCAGGTCCGACTTCCAGGGGAAATATGAGCTGGGAGGACATGGAAACAATCAGAAAAATCGTAAAAGAGGTGGTCGCGGAGACATGTCCCTTCGAACAAATCAAAAACATGATCAAGGAACAAACGAGGGAGTTTGAAAAAATGAAGGGGTGGTTTCAAGAAAAGGTAGAAGACACAGCTTCACAGGTGAGAAGAAATGGTGCAGAAGTTTCAGCATTGAGAGGAGATAGGGAGATTGGAAGAGGAGATGTCGAAACTGAAAGCCGACGTAGTTGCTAACACCCGAAGTCGTAGAAATAAATGCTTATTTATATATGGAGCGCAAGAGGGGAAGAAGGAAGATAAGACGAGTATAATTTATAAAGTAGTGGACATAATTCAGGGTAAAATGAAAATAAATTTCAGTGAAGTGGACATTGATGATGTGACAAGAGTGGGAAGATTTAGAGGTAATAGGCCAATCAAAGTGTAATTATTTTCTACATTGATGGCTGATACAGTGGTGCGTAATGCAGGTAACGTGCAAAGGGAAAAAATATGGATAAGGAGGGACATGGGAACTGAAGCGTGGAGGAATGAAAGAATCCTTAAAAAACACATGATACGAGCCAGGCAGCAGGGGTTGAATGCAGTCATCAGAGGACAGGAATTAGTGGTGACAGGCAACAACTGGAGGAGAATATGGTCGGTGAATAGACTGATGGATCTAGAACGGAGGATGAAACAAGATGAGGAGGCTAAGAGAAGTGTAGTGAATAATGGGGAAGACAAACGAGTGGAAGATAATAGGCAAGTGAAGGATAACGAGGGTAGAAGTGTAATTATCGGAAGTATTACTGAAAAGTGTCAAGAGAGACAGAGAGAGGTGCTAAATGGAAGTATGAACAACGGCAAGGAAAGAGCAGTGGACGGACAGTGCAGTGGAGAGGCTGAAGAACAAATGGGTGATGGGGGCAAGGAGAGTGAGCAACAAGAAGCTGAGAGGGCTGAGTGTAGTGGTGTAGTAAGGCAAGATCAGGGTAAAAAAGTAAGGTCAGAGTTAACCCGTGAGAGTTTCGAGCGGAATCAGAGTTTGAGCGGAGGGAGAAATAGAAACTTTACGGACATGTGGAGAGTTACGAAAAGTAATGAGGGTATTGTAACAAGAAGCAAGAAACAATAATATAGCGAGTAAGTAAGTAATTAAGGGCATGGGAGGCTGAAATGTTGTGATGATTGAATGCAATGTTAGTGTTATGGCTGGTTTGGTATGCAATCGTGTAATGTTACTGTTGTAGCTTATTTTGGAGTAGGTCAGGAAACAATAAAGGTGATGAAAATGCTGAAGCAAGAAGGTTGCGTAATGAGTGGGTACGTGTGAGTGATAACAAGCAGAAAGTTGCAACACCAGCAGTAGAATGTAAACATAGACCCGGCTGAGGAGGTAAGATAGTTTGGGACCAGCAATAAGAAATGGGATAGTTGTTATTCTTAGTCTTATTTTTACTTTTATTTTTTTTCGTGAGTTGTTGTAAACTGTTGTTGATGGAGTTGGTTCTGGTCTATAACTGAGGCGTTAGGTCTTTTTGTTTTATTGTTCATTTTATTTTGTATATGGTGGAGAGTGGTGGCTTAGGTTGGACTACGTTTATTAATTTTATTAGTTATTGATGTTTTATTATTTTTGTTTGTAAATTTCTGTTGGAGGAGTAGGGTGGCTTAAGTGTGAATTTAGAATTAGACAGGGGAGTAGCTGGACGTGGCATGAAGAGATGGAGGATGACTACCGTGGTGACCTAACTTTTGAGGTCACGTTTCCGGAGTATCTGACGTGCTTCATGGCACAGCCAAGGTGTACAGTAGCAGAAGTTAGTATTTATTTATTTATTTATTATTATTGTGAACATGTATTCGGGGCTGAACGCCTGTTATGTTCATTAATAAATACGATACGATACTAAATGAAATATTTATTTTTATGGCTTCATTTGTGGCTAAGTTAAGGCTCACAGCCCTCTCTTACACTTAACCACATATTATCTATAATAAACTTCATAAAACAGAGTAAAGAAATAATACAAACAAAATATAAATCCTAACCTTATTCATTCTTCCATTCATACTGCCGTTCATACAAGCTGGTTATACATTTAATAGGTAATCTCAGCAAGACCGCTTGAAAGAAGCTAAATAAGTGCAATTCCTAACAATGACTGGAAGGGAATTCCATAGCCTTGCACCAGACACTTGAAAGGAGCGGTTAAATGAACATGAGCGATGCATAGGAATTGAGAGTGTAGTAGTCTATCGTGTGTTATGTTCATGAGAGGAGGAGAGTAAATTAAGCTTTGAAGATAAATACTAGGATTTAGATTCATTCAACAGACGAAATACTGCATAATGAAGGAAAATTAACACATTTCCAGTATTGCAAGCTGTCCACTTCATGACCGCATTGATGAGTTAAATCAAATTGTTAGATTAAATTACCACCTAATCAATACTTTATTACATGCCTTTGTCAAAATTATAAAAACATTAACAATCACAGTACATGTTTCGACCACTTAGTGGTCATCTTCAGTTGTGTCCAACAAACTTAGATGATGATACATATATAGTAAGCACGTTATAAAACCTTATTCTTTCTTCCCATGGGAACCTTAAAAAACTATTACTATGTGGTGTTGAAGAAGGAAAGGTGGGGGGGGGTTTGGATAAGAAGGGATAAAGTAGGATACCTAAAATTAAAATCCATATCTATAGTGTTGGTGAAACATATTAAACATTTTTGAAAACGTCTTTTAAACGTCTGTGGTGAGGCACTTCTATAAAATCACTAAATGACTAGATCTTGTATACAATTAAAAAGTCGATGTGTATTACAGTCATCAAGTGTTTAATAATTGTATGATGTGTTAAAACTCTTCCTTGGAAACTCCATTTAAACTGTCCTAGAAGGCTGTGAAAAGCTATTCTTTTTGCTGTCGTCTGAAGGTAGCTTCACTGTTGTATTGGGTGAAATAGCGGTTTTCTAATTGGGCAACTTGCCTCACAACCTGCAACCAGCAAAGGATACATAAAATTGTTACAGTGTGTCATTAAACATAGAGTTATATCAGAATTTAATTAGTCACGGAAAGGGATGGAAATACAAAGCTTATGTTGTCTTAACTCACCTCTCTCTAGAAGGTTTTTATTCCCCAGTACCTTGAGGATGTGTGTGTACTCCACTTGGTGTAATAACGATGTGTCACTACCTGCTTATTCGCACGGTTCGGCGGAAAAAGGAGAGGCAAGGCTGTGTCATAATTTATTGCGTCTTGTGAGGAGGGAGGGGGTTCTAGCTGTGCTTCCGTGATGTCGTATTTCAACATTTTACTTGTTGAGTCTATATGTTTCCCGTTTACCCATTCTCTTTATTTGCTTACATGCTTGTATAGTGGTTTTTTATGCTCATTCATTTCATTTAAATTCCGGTCTTTGTTCTCTAGTTTATCGAGAAGAAAGTGAATGTTTTCTAGATTGTTCATGAGGCTTCCTTTATTAATCCTGCTAATAAAGCCTATAAAGGTACAACAGTAGTAATACTCAACAAAACCAACTACATTGAAAAAACAGAAACTTTCTTCAACAACAACAAGTTTAAGGCCATTGAGAAAGATGCCAGCTTAAGAATACAAAGGAATTTGAAGTCCCATATATAAAACCTCTCAATTTATTCATAAGTTTTTAACTCAAAATTACATTTTTTACACCAAAAATTTCATTACGAACTCCAGTGAATTTTGCAAGATAATTAAAGATTTTAAATTAACTTCTTCTCATGAAATATGTTCTTTTGATATTAAAGATATGTATACTAATTTCCTATAAAAAACACCATCAAGATTATTAAAATAAATCTATTAGATCACACACGCATCAGTACACCGGAAATATAAGATTTCATAACTACCCTAAAGTTTGTGCTCAATCACAATCTCTTTTCTTCCAATAATAATATACGTCTACCAACAAGACGGGCTCCCCATGGGAGCTCCGGCTTCAGAGATTTTAGCCAACATATACCTACATTACCTAGAACACACTCGGATATTAGGTCACATCAAAGGACTGGAGCTTTGGTTACGCTATGTTGACGATACTTATGCCATAATAAATAAGGAACTTAACGACATTCACAATATTCTGAACATCTTAAATGATTTGGACCCTAACATTTAATAACATTAAATTTACAATAGAAGGAGAAGAAGAAGAAGAAGAAGAAGAAGAAGAAGAAGAAGAAGAAGAAGAAGAAGAAGAAGAAGAAGAAGAAGAAGAGAGTTCGCTCAATTTTTTAGATAATAAACAGCTATTAGACATGTACATACCCTGTTAAAACAAAATACTAGTCCTGCTATGGCTTGGAAAGAACTTTCTTTTTTTGCTAGTTGCTTTACGTTGCACCGACACAGATAGGTCTTATGGCGACGATGGGACAGGGAAGGGCTAGGAGTGGGAAGGAAGCGGCCGTGGCCTTAATTAAGGTACAGCCCCAGCATTTGCCTGGTGTGAAAATGGGAAACCACGGAAAACCATTTTCAGGGCTGCCGACAGTGGGGTTCGAACCTACTATCTCCCGAATACTGGATACTGGCCGCACTTAAGCGACTGCAGCTATCGAGCTTGGTAGGAAAGAACTAAAACACATGGGAATAGGTAAACAAAGAGACAATCATCCTAATGACATACCCCTGGACTTCCTCAATACATACAGTATTTTACTACTCCCGGACATACAGTTGACAGAGAAAGGAAACACAGAACACTATACATCAATTACAACTCCCCTGCACCTGACAGAGAAAATTTCTACTTTTCAAATGTGACACCCTCGCAAGTTAAACAAGCCATATTTAGAATAAAATCGAAGTCCAAAGGGATAGACAACACAGAAATAGAAGTTATTATGACAATAACTGACATAATTTTACCTATTATATCTCACATATTTAACCATTCACTAATGACTGTCGCGTATCCCTCCTTATAGCAAGCTGCCTTTGTCGTCCCGCTTGCTAAAAAATCACCGCCTGAAGACGTAACCGACTATAGACCTGTAAGCATATTATCGGGCCTATCAAAAGCCCTAGAATTCATTGTACACCAACAAGTCTCCAACTACTTGCTAACACACGATATTCTTGACGAACACCAGTCTGGTTTTCAACGTAACCACAGCACTAGTACTGCACTACTTAACTCTTTCCGGTCTAACTGCGAGCATAGCTCATAGCGGCCAAAATTACGCTCAGGCCACGCTGCGGGCATAGCCCGTAGTAAGGTTTGACAATTCACTAAAAATCGAGAACGAGCTATGCACGCATTCTGGTGGTTACATTGTGTTTCTTCATGTATTAGTTACGAGAGTATTTTAGCAGTTGGCAGTATTATATGTCTAAGTCAGAGAATTTACGATATTTTCGACCAGCATGCATCAGTAATGTTGTCACTCAGTGAACTCTAAGACATGGCTTCTCGCAGCAAACATGTGCTTGACGAAAGTGATATTTTCGATATGTTACAATATATTATAGGTTTATGCGCAAATGAACATATTATTGACATATGAATTCGAAACAGCTTCTTACATTTCATTATGATTGGAGTTCGTTTTACGGCCTACCGCATGTTCCCGCGTATTTCATATTTGCGTGAATACGTAAGATTGTCTACATATTAGTAAAGTTATCTGTTGAGAAGACTGTATTTTCTCTTTCTCAGAAGTCTTTTGTGGTAAATGGAACAATAATTTTACATTTGAGTAACTTTTGACGAAGTTTATCAATTAAAATAAAATTTCATATGAGCTCCCATTTTCATTATTGTAATTATTACTTCTTCTTCTTCTTGTTTCGTATAGGCCAGCTAAGGACCACGACATTCAACTATTGCATTCTGGAATGGACTTTGATGTTTGCCCAGTAGTTGCGCATCCTCAGGCTGTGTTGCTCCTTCCTCTCCTTTGTCCAAAGGGCGCCAGTCTTCTTTGTTGGTAGTCTGTCCTGGAACTTCTTATGTTTAAGCATTTTCCCGAGTGCTGTCCGATCCTTTAAGATTCCTTCTGTTATTCCCAGTTCCTGTAGATCTTTATCCACTTCCATCAACCATGGTGACTTGGTCTTCCTATTTTGCCAGTAGCTGAGAATCCAGTTGGTCAACCTGGTAGGATGCATCCTGCCAACGTGCCCACAGAATGCTAGGTGTCTCTATTATTACTATTATTATTATTATTGTTGTTGAAAAATTGTTATTTTTATAATGTGCTCATTATTGTTGTTGTTTTGTAATTGCTATACACATTTTATATTAGCAAAATATTAACAATTTTAAAATCTCAAGTGATAGTCGGCATGATACAAACAGCGTTTTTCAAAACTAGATGCTCAAATAGGCACAAAGAAAAAAAAATTAAAATTTTCGATAGAGACTTACAAGAAATACGTAACTGGACTCACAGGCATGGACTTTGATTAAATAACGTAAAATTTCAAGCTATTACAATTCTCATCCTCAGTTTTGTACGAGAACCATAAGCAACTTCACTTTACCAAAACTATACCTACAAAATTCACCTATTGATTTCAGTGAATCTATCAAGGATCTCGGTGTTATGATAGACGAAGATCTTTCTTGGAAGCAGCAAGTTACCAGCATCTCCAGGAAAGTAATTGCGACACTTAACTCACAAGATTCCACAACATATTTTCTCGAG
Organism: Anabrus simplex; assembly: GCF_040414725.1. Taxonomy (NCBI): domain Eukaryota; kingdom Metazoa; phylum Arthropoda; class Insecta; order Orthoptera; family Tettigoniidae; genus Anabrus; species Anabrus simplex. Next base: position 184,924,556 of record NC_090267.1, read on the forward strand.
TATTAAAAGAACGCCTCATTTGCACTCTCGTATAACCTCATTTCGACTACTGTGACGTATTGTACAACAAACTGACTGCTACTCTTAATGACAAACTACAACGCGCGCAAAATGCCTGTGTTCAGTATATATGTAACCACAGAGACTTATAATAATTGAAAATCTTCCACCTTTTTGACACTTTTTATTTGTTTTTTAGCAAAATTAATTATGAACAGTACATGTTTCATTCTTATTTCAGAACATCTTCAGCTGTTATTTAGCTTAGGTGAATCACTAAGTTTTTGAGAACATTATTTTCAGGTACATTGTTCCTCTTAAAAACTATTTGAATATAAATTGGATTAAAATGATATTAAAACAATGTGGTGGTTAATGGGTTGATGAAATGAGACAGGATGAATACATAGTTAGCCTACTTTAAAAAACTATATCTATTCATTTGAATAGTTGTTAAAAATTTCAAAACTCTGTTACACTAAAAATTATCTGTTTATCTTCCAGTTAAAAGGTTTTTTTTTTTTTTTTTTTTTTTAAATGATTGACTTCCTGACACTGTTCTAAATATTGTTGAATGTTCACTTCTTTCACTCCTTTCAGGTTGGCTGTTATTTATTTTGAGCTTACTTAATGTGTCTTAAATTGAGTTTAATGCGGAACTTTGAAGCTGATTGCTGTTCACTTTTTGAGAAGGGAGCTTCGTCTCAGTTTCTTGCTGTTGTTAAACTCCAATTCAACCCTGACCCTGGAGGAGCTACGTATAATTATACAAGACGTAAAGCAGCTTCAAATGTAGCTCCTCCAGGGTCACGGTAGAATTGGAGTTTAACAATAGCAAGAAATTGAGATGAAGCTCCCTTCTCAAAAAGTCAATGGCAATCAGCTTCAAAGTTCCGCATTAAACTCAATTTAAGACACATTAAGTAAGCTCAAAATAAATAACAGCCAACCTGGAAGGAGCGAAAGAAGTGAAAATTCAACAATATTTAGAACAGTGTCAAGAAGTCAATCATTAAGAAAGAAAAAAAAAAACCCTTTTAACTGGAAGACAAACAGATAATTTTTAGTGTATCAGAGTTTTGAAATTTTTAACAACAATTATTCAAATGAATAGATATAGTTATTTAAAGTAGGCTAACTATGTATTCATGCTGTCTCATTTCATCAACCCATTAACCATCACATTGTTTTAATATAATTTTAATCCAATTTATATTCAAATAGTTTTTAAGAGGAACAATGTACCTGAAAATAATGTACTCAAAAACTTAGTGATTCACCTAAGCTAAACAACAGCTGAAGATGTTCTCAAATAAGAACGAAACATGTAGTGTTTATAATTAATTAATTTGCTAAAAAGCAAAAAGGTATCAAAAAGGTGGAAGATTTTCAATTATTTTAAGGCTCTGTGATTAGAATTTGATACGGAAAATGAAGCTGATTACTTGCAATATATGTAACCTACGTTACTATGACCATGTTACACCTGCCTACAATGAACCCTGTTGGCTAAAACTCAAGCAGCGCCGTAATCTTCATGCTTTATGCCTTCTTCATCGAATACTCTCCTCATGCACACAAGTATGAAAACGATTAGGTGGAAAATTCTCATCCTTCATACTTGTGTGCTCAAACTATCAATACGGACCATGAAGCTGATAGATCATAGTGCTCTCCTCGTGCTCACCTCCCTACTTGTACAGTCAATTTCACCACCTCTCATCCAATCACAGTTTCGGAACACATTCAAAATCTGATGCACTCTAATCTATTCCACCTCACCGCACCACATGATACACAAACTCATTTGTTATTTCTTCAGCACGGCAATGGAATACACTACCCATCTCTATCAGAGAAGCCTCACCTGCTAGTTTTAGGCAACTCTGTCACCGATACCTACCAAGTAATAGACGAAGTCCTAAATTGTTATTCGTATGTTATGGAAATATTGTAGATTTAGCCTTCCTCAAACTATAGACTTTATATAGTCACACTGTTATTATTAAGGTTAATAGAAAATAACTAATCATGTCATAATTGTGTAAATAATAATCATCATCATCATCATCATCTTGGTATCTAGGTCGTATGTTGGGAGATGGTTACCCTTAGGCCTCTAAGATTGACTTGTAATTTATATATCAGCAATTCATGACACACAATCTGCACTTGGCCGAGTTGTTGCTGCTGTAATGGTACTCCTCCATCTTCTAGAACCTGTATTTTCCATCAGGTGATGTAGAGGTGTATAAGCAATGATTTGGCTCTTGAAACATGTATTGGCAATTATTGCCGGAATCACAGAAGCTAAAACAGCCATTCTCCTGCTTTATTTTGAATGCCCAATCCACATGATCCAACAAAATTTCCTTCTTTGCCTTTTCCACTTTTTGTATTCCAGTCTCCAATCAGAAGTAACAGATCTTGTCTGCAAATTGTATCCATTACTGGCTGTACTGGATTATAAAATTCACCAATATTTTTTTTTTTCCCTCAGTATCAGTTGTTGGGGCTTATACCAGTATTATAGTTAAGAGGTAGACCATTAAAACTTATGGACATCACTTGTTCATTTACAACATTGTAACTCAGTACAGTTCCTGCAGTCTTCTTGCAAATCACAAAAGCCACACCATGCTCTTGTTTCTCCTCACATCCTGAGTATATACTGTGTGTTCTCTTGATTGAAAATGGCCATTTCCAGTCCATCTTAATTCTGTGATACCTAGAATATCTATATTTAATCGTGTCATCTCATTTTTAACAATTTCTAATTTACCTTGTTTCATAGTCTACACATTACACATGCTCACAATTTATTTTTCCTTACAGCTTTGGATTCTGTTTTCTTGAATGGATTCTGTTTTCTTGAATGGCAGCATCGGCAGCCATTAGTGCGTCATTAGCATCACCAGTACTTTGAATGATCTTCCTCAACAGCATAATGAGTGCCATCCAACCTGAGGGTCCCATCTTCTGGCACTATAACTTCATTCATTTCATCCGTTTCTTCCATCATGCAGTATTCTCGATAAGATATAGAAGAGGTTTAACACTGCCTTCTGCCATGCAGTGGTCCTTGCTGTTGCCACCCATGTGAGCATCTGCCTCAGACAATCTCCTACACTGCTGCTGCCCGGTATAAGAGGCTCAGCCAACCCTAACGTGGAGAACAGACGCTGCTTTATGGATTCAGATGGCATTTCCTCCACCCAGAGAACCTCATCCCATCTAAAGAGACTCATCCACCCAAAGCCATTGGTCCCCTTAGGGAGTCGAAATATTAACTTCCGCTTGACACATGGTGTTGAAACGCTGGCATTACAGTCTACTTCATTACCATAGCAGGATGTCCTGGCCAGATCTGGAATATCTGTGAAAATGGGAACGACAGAAAACCATTCTCAGGACAGCTGATGGTGGGGTTTGAATCGCCCACATGCAGAGCTCTGCTCCATATTTGTATATATTGTATTAAATATAATCTGCGTTGGTAACTTACATAATACATAGGTTTTTAATAATAATGTTATGGGTTTTATGTCCCTTAGGTGGATTTTTAAAATTTACTAACAAACAGAAAAATTAATGAAAATTATCACAACGCATTTAAAACTAAATATAGTAATAAAGAATGTACTGATACTTACTTCACAAGCTCTTTGATTTCATTTTCCTTCATGTTCTTAGGGAACAAAATGTAATCGTAATCAATCATCTGAAGGAAGGTCACCCCTGCCATTAACATATTTATTCATCTACTTACAAAGTTATGGATTATGCAGCTACACAGGTACACATGCTGCATAGAATGCTTCTGTTGTTTCTGCAATACAATCTTCTTTATTGCAGAAAAGTCAGTTTTCTTTTTTAGTGCAGCTGATTGGGCTCTGTGTTTCCAAACTTGTGTTTTTTGCTCTCCATGTATTTTGCACACACACGTCTCCATTCATGTTCCACGTAGAAGTTGTAGAACTTGCACAACAATATATTAATATTACTTTTATTTACATATCATCCTTCAATTAAAGTGCTCGAGTTTTAACACTGACAATTGGAATAAAGTTCTACTGTACCACTCTCTAAATGTTCAATGTCTGACTTATGCAGCATCAACCTGTGTGCTGTGTCTCCGTTCCACACCATTGCTCGAGTGTAATTTAATAGTAACTTTAAATAAAGTCAGAACAGGCTGCTATCAACAAAAGTAACAATACAGTAAAACCTCGTTAATTCGAAGCCGTTGGGACTCAAAAATCGGACTTCGAATTACGTGATTTCGAATTAACCGCCAATTCGCAATTCAGAAGTACCAACCCCACTGCGTTACAAAATATTCTAAGGCCCATTACTGCATGCAGTTAACCTTGATTCACAGTTTATACCTTTCAAATGCCATGAAAAAAAGAACTATTTCCAAAATGTATCCAAGAAGGTGCATTTACAGTATTCAAATAATGCACTTGGATATCTCGCTAGCAAACATAACCTCACGCAACGAAAGAAAGAAAGAAATAAAAAAAGCACGATTCAAAGATAAGAAATCTATGCTGGCTCCCATGTGCAAGTACTTTATTCATTGAATTACTATACTGTAAGCATTTTAGATGCCTTGTATTTACACAGAAAGTGCCCAATGTCCTTAAAATTGAACTTTCCTATGACTATCCTTGTACGATTTCCTGCCATGGCACTTCTCTTATACTTCAGAAATGTAAACACTAGCCACGTCACAAAGTATTCTAAGACACATTAATATATGCAATCACCTCGATTCATGGTTTAAACCTTTCAAATGCCATGGGAAAAAACTATTTCCAACATGTAACCAACAAGGCGGATTTACAATGTTCAAATAAGGCACTTGGGTAAATAACTTACAAACATAACCACACGCCATGAAAGAAAAACATCACACAATTCAAAGACGAGGATAAATTATGTTGGTTCCCCTGTGCAAATGCATTATTTTTTGGATTTCTGTACTGTTTGCATTTTTAGATGCTTTGTACTGGCATGGAAAGTGCCCGACACCCATAACATTGTGGCTTATCGATCTTTCCTATGATGAGGGGATAAAGTTTCTCGCTTCCGTGTGCACTGCAACGCACTACAATGACCCTCCAAGACCTCGCATTGCCCTTTCGGAGGAATGGGATCGACTGCCACAAGAGCTCTTGGACCATCTGATAGAGAGCATGCCACGTCACTGTGAAGCATCTGTGGCCGTTCAGGGTAACCATACACCCTATTAACAGCATATTTTGTTGTGGAAGACATTGCCAGGTTTTGTTAGTTGTCAAAGGTTTACCTTAACTATCAGAACCTTTCTGACTATTTTTTTGGACAAGTTGTGTGACATATGGTGTGTGAGTCAGCTTCCGTTTGTTCAGCAATCCGTCTGACATTCCTATCAGGCGGTATGGCCTCGTTTAGGAGGCTGACAGGATGCAATTTGCCTCTCCAATGCACCCCAGGCATGTTCTATAGGGTTCAGATCCGCAGACCTCACTGGCCAGTCCATGTGATGAATGTCTTCCCCAGCCAGAAATTCATCCACCAGAGTAGCGCAGTGCGGTTGGGTATTATCGTCCATTAAGAAAAAGTCTGGACCAACCGCACCTTTGAAGAGTTAAACATGTGGTCTCAGTACCTCATACCTGTATCTCCGAGCGTTAACAGTGTTCCTTGGACCACCCATGAAAATGTGCAGGTCCGTACGGCCATCCATCATGATGCCGCCCCACACATGACGCCACCACCACCATACTGGTCCCGTTCCACAATGTTCCTCTGGTTGTATTGGCTACCCGGTTCTCTCCAGATTAATGTGCGACAGGAATCGTTCTGCAAACTGAAGCAGAATTCCTATGTGAAGAGCACATGCCTCCCTCCATTCATTCATGGTCCAGTTTCAATGTTGACGACTCCACAGTAAACGGTCCCATTTCTGTGCTGGAGTGAGCGGGACGCACACCGCTGGACGTCAGGAAAACAGCCCTGCTGTACTGAGCCTCTGGTATACAGTTTCCCAGGAAAGAGCAATCCTTGAGACAGCTACAAGCTCCGCCGACAATTGTCTTGCAGGTGCACTCCGATTTCATCGGGCGGTTAAGGCCAGATATCGGTCCTGCTGTGGGGGGGTTACTCTTGGTTGACCTGGTATTGGCCTACGACTAACATCTCCTGTGTCTCAAAATCGTCTCCAAAGCCTGGAAATGACACTTTGTGGCACATTCAAGGATACGGCGACTTAGGTCAGTGTCTGGCCTGCTTCCAGGCGGCCGAGTATTCTACCCTGCAAAACGGGTTCCAAAAGGCGTCATCGTGCCATTATGTTGTCACGTTCAGCACGAGGCTACACTCCGCACACTATAGCAGGGCAACCATGACTGAGGGAATATGGGGTGCAGGCACTGGCTGTGTTTACCTTGCGGTTACGCCGCTAGTCAAAGCAGGGAACACTCCTTTCCTATAAAGAGCGAACACGTAAGGTTGGTAGGTGCATATGTCATGTGATTGGCGGTCTATTTCCTGTTGCCCTGCTTACTCATAACTTATGGACACTAGTGTACATACACATACATACACATACATACACATGACAAAGACTGATAGCATTTCATTAATTAAAGACTAACTGCAAAAGTCTCTTGTTCTCTCAGCAGGTCTCCAGCTGGTTCATATTTACCTGGAATGAGTGATCCTTCTGTAATCATAATTAACAGGATCCACATTTCACTTGGCTTCGCACGCACCAGTCACTCCACTCAGCAACCATGCAAACAGGTTTGAACACAAGTCTGTTAACTATCACAACACATGACTGCTGTTCACTTGACTCCAGACAAGACCAATAACTCGCATAATCAATTTGTGTGACTGCTCCATACACTGAGCTACACAACACATATTGCTTGGCAAGAAAACAACACAAAACAACAACACTACTTCAACACAATCCAACACTGCATCACAACACTCCCTTGTTTGTGGTAAGCCTTCTTTTATATACCTGCTGATGATTTTCTAGAATCTTCAGGTTACGGCCAGAATAGGAATGTTCTAGTTTCATCTTTCGGAAAATTCACAGACACACCAGACAAAAATTGCAATACAAGCAGAGGCTTCCACACGCCCACAGGGTGGTCAGGCACTTCCAAGCCTGACTCGCTTGTACCTCCCAGGAAATATTGAAAGGGAGGGGATGAGGAGTTCAAGAGAGCTGGCAGTCGCAGTTGCACAATCACATAACATATCAACTAGATCAAATCAAAATCTCTTTATTTGCAAATGAGGTGTCTACCTCGGTGGCAAATGGTACACTAAAATACATTATCGTCAAGCACTAAATTTTAAATTATCAAGAGAAGAAAATTTTCCTAGAATACAATATTATACAATTTACGCTAACAATTTTTTCTGTTATAACACACAGCTCTTCCTTAATAAATTTATATTGTTTACAAAATTCTAATTATAATATCTCCTTACTTACAAATATAGTCAACTTATATACAGTATGTGGAATTACTTGATTTAATACTATACAACTGGTATCAGATTAAAATTTACATTTACATTTATTTACTTATTAATTTTTTTACCCATTTTGGAACCTAAGTAGCATAACGACCTGGTGCGTCTTAACCAGAGTCCCTTTTGCCACCACTTTTCAGAGTTCCTGAAGGGCCTTCACAGCTCCCGTAGAAGTCCCAGGGCCCTCGAAGGCCTCACTGTACTTCACCCCTACAGGCAGTCCCCTACTTTGGCTGTCCAAACTCCTTAGACCAGGGGATGGAATTAATTTATTCACACTCATTTTTTATTTACAATAACTTGTACTGGTCGAATGCCCTCTAAAATTTATTTTCTCTGTTGCTGTTTATTCTCTTCTTTAATATCTGTACAGATTTTGGAAAAGGATGAAACACTACCGCTGGTAAACTGTTCCACTCCTTCACACCCTTCCCAATGAATGAAAATTTACCCCAATCGCTTCTGCTAAAATTCCTTCTAATTTTATACTTGTGGCCAGTCCTGCCGATATAATTATTTTCCAATTGAAGCCTCTCACAGATATCTCCCCATGCTTCTTCTCCTGTATAGGCTCTATATAATCCTATAAGTCTAGTTTTCTCCCTTCTCTTACTTAAAGGTTCCCAACCAAGTTCCTTTAACATTTCTGATACACTACTCTTTCTCCTGAAATCCCTTGTTACAAATCTTGCTGCTTTCCTCTGCACACTATCTATTTCTTTTATTAGGTATTCTTGGTGAGGATCCCAAACACTGTTTGCATATTCCAATAATGGACGAACCATACTTAAGTAACTTTTCTCTTTTAATTCTTTGTTGCATCCTTTAAGTAGCCTCATTATGACATGTAATGATCTGTATGCTTTCCCAACAATGTCATCCACATGACCCTTTAAGTGCAAATTACTTTCAAATCTCACATCTAAGTATTTGCACTTGCCATCTTTTGGGATAACTACCTCATCCAAAGTATATAGTTTTAAAACTCCTGTTTGTAAATGTTGTAACAGTTGATTTGCCTCCATTAACCTTCATATTATCTTCAACCCATTGCTGGATACTCTCAAGGTCCCTTTGTAACTCTGAACAATCCTCAATGTTATTTATTTGCCTATAAACAATTATGTCATCTGCATACAATCTTATTTTTGATGTTATATTATTCCCTAAATCATTTGCGTATATTAAGAAAAGTAACAGTCCGATTATACTACCCTGTACAATTCCCTTCCAAACTTTCCCTTCCTGCGATACATTATTTCCTACTTTGACTTTCTGAACCCTTGAATTTAGAAATGTTTTTATCCAACGTGTAACCCTTACGTCCAATCCTATTCCCTCCAATTTCTTTAATATTATTCCATGTTCCACTCTATCAAAGGCTTTGGAAAGATCTATGACTATGCAATCTGGCCTCCTCAATCCAACTGATCTGATATGTCCAGCTGAAATCCCACCAGTTGTGCCTCACAAGAAAATCTCGTTCTAAATCCATACTGGCTCCTCATGAACCAATTTTTATCATCACATATCCCTCTGATGTACTTTGATATTAAACTCTCCAGTATTTTACAAACTATATTGGTCAGGCTGATTGGTCTGTAGTTCTCTGGTTTCCTTTTATCGCCCTTTCCTTTATAAATTGGTATTATTATAGATTCCTTTCATTCCTTTGGTATTACACTATTATTTATGACATAGTCAAAGATAAATTTTAAATAAGGCACTATATACCACCCCATCGTCTTTAATACCTCCCCAGTAATTTGATCACTTCCTGCTGCTTTTCCTTGCTGAAGCAGTTGGATTTCTCTGAAAATATCTTCATTTGTGAGTGAGAAGCTTCTTGTTTCCCTATGTGTCTCTCCCTCTCTATCTTCTGTTATGGTTTCCAAGTCCTGACAATCTTCTACTGAATCTCTGAATTCCCTACTGAAGAGGTTTGCTTTCTCAGTATCTGTTAAATAGTGTTCACCCCCTTCTCCCACCATTGTAGGAATTTGGATTCCTTTTCCTTTTTGATTCCTAATATATGAATACAGCTTTTTCCATTTCCCTTTGTGGTCATTACCCTCTTGAAAAATGCCATTCATATAATTCTCTTTTGCTTCCTTTTTCACTCTATTCAGTTCCCTCATTAGCTGTTTTCTAGTTTCTCTATTCTCCCTACCCTCTTTGATTTTCCTGTTTACTATTCTACATTTTCTTTTTAATTTTCTTATTTCCCTTGTATAATAAACAGGGTCTGAGGTTATTTTACCCTTCTTAACAGGTACAAATCTCTTCTCTCCATCCCAAATGATTCCTTTAAATTTAGCCCAATGTGTATCCACATTACTCCTTTCTCTTATCCAACAACTGAATTGTGATTTAAGGTAAGTCCCAAATTCATCAACTTTAGTTTTTCTGTACAATTTCTTGTCTTGTGTGACCCTCTTATTAAGCCTTTTGGTACCAGTCCTACATCCTTTATTACAGCCTTATGGTCACCTATTCCTTCAATTACCTGTTTTATCAACAATTTCCCTTGGTTTAATCAAGAATACATCTAGTAAGTTATTTAGACGAGTCGGTTCTTGTACTACTTGTGTATATCCTCCCTCGCAAATTAACTTATTTCCCAGTTTCTGTTCATGGGCATCACTTGCAGCTCCATTCCATTCAACTTCAGGCAAGTTTAGATCTTCCCCGATTATTACCATATCATTATTATTGTTTTTATGGGTATAATCTATTACTTTCTCAAATATTTCCATGTCTCTTTCCTCTTTTACAGGCCTATATGTTCCTATAATTCCCAGCTCCTTCATATTATCACAAACTAATTTTATCCCTAATATTTCATCCCTTTCATCGGTAAACCGTTCATGTGAACAATAAGTTTCCTTCACCAGAATAAACACACACCCTCCCATTTTATCTCCTCGGTCTCTACGATAGACTGTATACGCTTCTGGAAATACTTCTCTATTACCCACCCCTTCCTTCAACCACGATTCCACTCCTATCACCACGCCAGTCTCATAAGATTCCATCAATGTATCGAATTTTAATTGTTTATTTACTACACTCTGACAGTTTACCAAGAGCAATCTCAGATCCCCTTCCTCCCTAAAACTTGACTGTTGCAATTGGGTAACTTGAAATTCCTTACTTTTGAGAGTTTCATTTTCTAGTTGACTGAGCCAGCTTGAAGTACAGCTGGTTCTTTCTACTAGTTTTCCTGGTCAGTATTATAACTCAAGGGAGTTGCCTTTTTTACAGTACATATCTTAAGATTAATAAAATCTAGAACAATATTTGCTATCTTTCATTTACCTGAATTGTTTAGATGAAGGTCATGCTTTGTGTAACAGTCTCTCTCGAAACTGCTGCATTCAATTACCTGAGTATTACGAAAATGTTTACAAATTTTAACCATATCTGTGTTAACTTTATCCACTTCAATGTTCACACACAAGTCTTGAATCAAATCATGCCTGTGGGGCACGTTCATTACAAAGATGTTAATGTGAGTCAGCTTACCTAGTGTAAATTTAAGTTCAGAAATTACATTCTTAGCGTCGTTGTGAGAACCGTCGTTCGTCCCGCCGATGATCACTACTGCATCACGACTTCCGAGATTTCTTGCTGCCTGCTCCGTGTTTTCCAATACCTTCTTGATTGGGACCCCATAATAGATGACGGCCGATGGTGCAATATCTTCATTGTTCATTTTCTTCGTAATTACCCTCACCTGCTATCACCAAATATAAGAATGTTTGACACTTTCGCCGGTGCACTGTGTGGGATTTTAGGCCTAACTTTGCCGCTTCTCGTAACGGAGTTTGCGCTATACGTTTGGCTGCTTCCCATATGGAGAAGTCCTTGCGTATCGCTTACTTCCCTCAGGGCTGAAAATCTATTTTTGGTATCAATTACAATGTTGTCCTTATTTAACTGTACATTTTTCCTCCTAGAATCTGAAGCAACTTCTGCATCCTTCTCCTGGCACAGACCACAGTAAAATGTGGCTTCCACTGAAGTCTCACTCCCATTTATGGTTGTGACAGTACAGAAACTGCTGCGAAATGGATGGTGCCAAGTAATAACATTCAGAGCACGACTAGTGCATCTGGATGTTATGGAAAGTGCTGCTCATAAGGCTAGATGGGATGCAATAATACTTTCTGGTCCAGTGAAGAAAGCAATGGCAAATTACCACATTCCTCATTATAGTGTCTCCATTGGTTTTTCTGTTTTCCCTGTAATCGCACAACCTTTGGTGGTGCGATGTGAGGATCCAACCAGACTCTGGACTGAAGACCAGACAGACATGATTCTGTTATTCAAAATCAAATCAAAATCAAAATCTCTTTATTTGCAAATGAGGTGTTTACCTCGGTGGCAAATGGTACACTAAAATACATTGTCAAGCACTAAATATTAAATTAACAAGAGAATAAAATTTTCCTATAATACAATATTATATAATTTACGCTAACTATTTTTTCTATTAAACACACAGCTCATCCTTAATAAATTTACATTGTTTACAAAATTCTACTTATAATATCTCCTGTACTACTTACAAATATAGTCATCTGATATACAGTATGTGGAATTGCTTCAAATGATACTGTACAACTGGTATAAGATTAAGATTTACATTGCATTTATTTACTTTTTCTTTTCTTTACCCATTCTGGAACCTAAGTAGCATAACGACCTGCTGCATCTTAACCAGAGCCCCTTTTACCACCAACTTTCAGAGTTCCTAAAGGGCCTTCACAGCTACCGGTGGAGCACAGTGAAAAAGACAGTGACACTGTTAGCCAAGAAGCTGTTCCTGACTTTCGTTAAAACTGTCAGGACTGCAACTGCACTCTTATCACAGGTGACTAATTAAACATTCATTAGTACCATTTCATTGAGGGGAATAAAAGCTGACTGTTGTAAAACAACAAGGGTACAATTTTCCTTATTGCCTACTTTTCTCACTATACTTTCTTGTTCTGGTGTTATCAGTGTTTCAACTTAGTCTGGCTTGCTTGTGAATGAAAATAAGACATGATGCTGATGGTGATAAGTTAGTATGTATATTGGGTATTCAGCACGAAGGCTGGTTCGATCCTCAACAGCTCCACCGTCAACTGTCATAGATGGCCTAGGCATTACTGAAGAGGTATTCTAGGTAAATGAGGAGGTAATAGAGTATTTGAATACTTTAGTCTTTACTGAGAGCAACTGCAAGCCTGATTTTGCAATAACTAACAGTGGAGCGACAATCTAAGTGGTGAGATTATGCTGGAAACTGTGCCTGTAAGTACTATGATTATATTTTGTAACCGTTACTTCAGCGGCTACAACAAACACAGTGAAGGGAGGAAAGTAAGTGCAATTACATGGTACCTAAGACACTACACACACAAGAAAACAGCTGATGAACTACGCGGAACTCCGCTGATAACAACACTGGTAAATATCAGTAGGGGCAACTTGATGATAAAAACCCAGGAACGTGAAAGGAGCTGGGAACCCACCAAGGGCATGGAGATGGCTTAGGTTGCAGATTCCAGAAAATCAACCCTGATCCTTGATTTTCAAAATATATTCTTTACCAAAATATTATTTACAAAAGATTTTACAAGCGAATTCCGAACAATTTCAGTCATACCGAACTTGCGAACTACAAATTACATGTTCCTTGAGACACACAAATTGCACGTTCCTTGACAATAGCTTCCTATAGGTTCAAAGAGTCAAGCAAATACCATACATCTAATTACAACCCAAGTCGTACAATACAATTTAGAGTGAAGCTAAACGTACCTTTCAAAATATCTGAACAACATAATTGAAAAAGGGTAAAACCAAAAATATCAAAACTTGGCGCAGATGCCAGTTCAACTTGGTCCCACACCCAAAAACACTTCTGATGCGGGGCAGAGGAAAACTAGCGTACGTCAAGTGACACGGAACTACTAGAGGCAAAACCCCAAGGTAAATACATAAAACTACAATTTACATGTTTAGTGAAACAAGGAAAGGGGAATGCCTCGGAAACAAACAGGCAAGCCCAGCTGAAAAGCTAAGGCATCCGAAAAAATTGAGTGGGGAGTCTGGGTGAGGTTAGAGCAAACTCCTATATGAAAAAACAAGCAAACATTAAATGAAATTTAAGGTGGAACAGAAATCAAGAGTGCTCACCCCAAAGTGCCCCATCACGGTAGCGAGACGACGTCAAAACTTTGGACAGTCAAGAGATAGAAGACGGACAGCCAGACAGACCACGAAATGCTGCCTCGCTCTCTTTAAAAGGGAACCCTGGCCTTGGAGTAGCCAATCAGAATGCAGGAGCCTGCCTATCGCCACCCAGATTCACCAATCACAACTCCTACTTCAGTCGCGAAGTTTAAATAATTTTCTCGAATACGCACAATCGCAAATCTTCCATTTTCAGAACAGTCAGAACATACTTTCTAGAATACATAACTAACAAAGGCCAATACACCCTGTTCAAAAATTCAAGTTACAACTTTCTGGAGAGTTCCAGTAAATATAGAAATGAAATCTAGTTGTTACAAATACCATATGTTACCAAAATATTTGCACTGTACAGGTTAGGTAGTTACATGGAATACAAATAAAATATTTTATCACCACACTTCAGATCATACAGTAAGTACTACTTAACAAGGTTTACAAATAAAATCTTCAATAAACACTTTCCACTTCCAATACATTCTACACCTGTGACATCTTTGATAAGTGGTAGTGAGTGTCTGATGAAGAGCAAATATGTACCTCTTTCCCCATAGATAGTGCTACAAAAATTTACTTCAATAAAAACAAAGCAGAATTTTTTTTTTTTTTGCATATCTTCAGACATCATCCTTAGTGAGTGCCTGAATGTATTAGGTAAAATTTGTAGCATTCTTATCATAGCCAATGTAATTAGGCATGACACTAAGAGATTCAAGCTGATGGTTTGAAGTAATTGCATTTTATGTTCACAACAAGTAGTCCATGATTTATGTTTTAATTGTCGTTTATTCAAGTAGGTCTAGAATCACTTCAATTAAGACTGCTTCAATTGTTATACGGGTCAGGACACATGATCTTCAATGCCAATCAGATTTCTTCACCCAACTGAGGAAATTGCTTCAGATATATGAAAAGAGAAGAAGTAAGTTTGTAATTTTAGTGAGTGCTGATACTGTAATAACAGCCAATCCAAACCACATGGACATATTTTCTTTTCTTAAAATGTTCCACAAGTATTGGCTTGGATTTGAACTATAGTTGCCTTGGTGAATGAAAAGAACTTTGGTATTCCATTCTTATTATTTTATTACTCTCACAGGTTCACACTACAGAAGTATACTTAGGTATTCTACTTTTAGGGGACACAGTGCTATTTAAATTTGTTGTAGAGTAGAGATATGGAATGCATCAAATGCATAACATTCATAAAACTCTGATCAGCCTCTGAAGAAAAAACTAGTAACTGTTTAATCTTTCATGAAGATTATTATTAGTGCTATATCCACCTTGCAAGTTAGTAAGCTGATTAGTGATAAGTGATAAGGCATTTTGAGCGGAAGTTTATTAGAGGGAATCCTCATCAGTCAGTCACCCAGCTAAATATTGATCATGTTAAATGTTGCTTATATTTAGGATTATTGAAGACTCCAGTACTTCAAAATGACTAGGCCTACATCCTTTGAAGATTACGAAGACTCACTAAGACCACAAACTTGCCTTTTCTCTTTTTATATATTTGAAGCAATTTCCTTAGTTGGATGAAGAAATCTGATTGACACTGAAGATCATCTGTCCTGTCCCTTATAATTTGTGACCTCGTCCTGAGGTGGTGCGGATATTTTTACACCCTCTCATGGAAGCGAGTTGCGTGTACCATTTTAACCCCATACCTGTCATTCTGAAAATTTTAAATTTCAGGCAGTATCAAGAATTAAACCCAAGCCACCAAAGACAGCAGTTAACAGTATTAACCATTATGCCACAAAGGCAGAAATAATAATAATAATAATAATAATAATAATAATAATAATAATAATAATAATAATAATAATAATAATAATAATAATAATAATAATATCAACAACAAAAAACAACAACACTATCGTATAATGTTTAATTGGAGATTGGAAGACCGTTTACAGCCATGTATAAAATAAATTAAAAGCATTACCTGGTATTCCATAATCTGTCAAATTCAAGTTTCTCAATTCTGTTGTATGGTTTGGAGAGAGATGCAGACGGTCATACACAAATCCTTCCACATTAATTATTTCTGAGTGTTGTATATCTTGTAAACCACTTACGCTAAAATAAAAAAATAAAAAATTAAATAAATAAAACATAACATTATAGACTGTTACGCATCCCAGGTGCTAGATAGGGGTGTCTCACCACCTTACTGGCGGACTTCAACAAAATAAAATAGCCTATCTTTCGTCGACCAAACACATAAGCACCTCTACAATTAACAACCATAGTTGTAACTCGGAGCTTGCTCAATACGAGGTTACCTTTGAAAGTCAAACATGGAAGGAAATCTTTTAAGGATAAAGTCCACTGCCTGGAAATAGGCAAGGAAGACTGCACTCAGATACTGTGGGCAGTCACTTGAAAGATAACTTAGATGAATCAGAGCATCTGAAAATACCCAAGACTTATAGAAGATCAAAATATACACTCAAGACAGAACAGATAAACAACATCGCAACACACAACACAAATTCCATCATACAACCAAGGAAACTCAAAATTTTGACAGACAAAATGGATCGCAAAGAAATTCTAATAACCGGAGTTCAAGAAATGAGAAACACTCATCAGGAACCATTGTGTAGGGTAACTATATTTCGAAACTGACTTTCAACCTATTAGGTCGTATTACGTACATTTAGTACACGTTGAAGAGATGTTAAGTACAGAACAAAAATGGCCAACCAGACACCAGTGGGATCCGAACCCACAACCTTCCGATTTCGCGTCGGTTGCTCTACCAATTGAGCTATGGTGGCCAAGGCCATCTTTGTTCTGTTGGAAAGGATCTGAGCTACAGGTCTGGTACTACTACCATCACACTATAGAGTGCATTTAAGTTGCCCGTTGAGGGCCAAGTCAATGAATATTGAATTTTCATTGTAACCAAAACCGACTTTCAACCTATTAGGTCGTGTTATGTACATTTAGTACGTGT
The DNA here is from genome assembly GCF_040414725.1 of Anabrus simplex. NCBI lineage: Eukaryota > Metazoa > Arthropoda > Insecta > Orthoptera > Tettigoniidae > Anabrus > Anabrus simplex. Next base: position 184,941,312 of record NC_090267.1, read on the forward strand.
TGAACAGATGTTAAGTACAGAACAAAAATGGCCAACCAGACACCGAAGTCTAGTCATCTCTATTAGTGCACTCTATCTAGTTGAGGTAAAAACAATCACCAACACCTTTGCGAGAAACAAGACAATGGCTTGGCAAGAACCGACTGCCAATGCCCATATTATGAAACAAGTCCACACACGACTTTGGCTCAAGATAGCATACTAGCAGGAAATTGACTGTCAGCACCCTGGGCCCACTCTTCTTATCATTGGAAGAATACTCCCACTATCTTCCGAATGCAAGCTCACAGCAGCGTGCCCCTAACTGCACAGCCAACTCGCTCGGTCAGAATAACACCACCAACAGTCCTTCCGCATAGCAATGAAGCAATGTCCACAATTCGGAATGGGATTCATGGTCAATCTTAAAATAATTGAGTCCATAATAGAATTCAAAGCACAATCTCCCAGGCTCTCAAGACTAACTATAAAAGCTGCAAATAGAATATACACAATAATAAATGCCCATGCCCAAACTATTAATAAAAATAATAAGAAAGAACAAAGAGAAGATGTGGATGGATTTTGGGTAGGAAGAGAAAAGATATATAGAGACGTAATAGGGAGGTGGCCAGCACAAAGAAGAGCAAACAGATATGGCATAAAACTGGTGGAATTCTGCAGAAACCATGACATGATCTCAAAGTCAACAAAGGGAAGACCAAAAAAGCTCAAAACTTGGAAAAATCCAGACTGGAAAAAGAGAGAATGGCAACTGAATCATGTATGGATAATAATTACCACAGGAAAATCTACAATGCAAAAGACCAGACAGATGCCAAAACTAATCATTACTTGATAAAAATTAAATTCACCCCATTGACAAAGAAAACATCCCACCTCAAAAAGAAGAGAACCTACAATCCTCATAAACTGGTAAATAACAAGGAACACAAAGAACAAACTAGGAATATAAAAATAACAAATGATCTAGAGGAAATAATTGCCTAACTGAAACAAACAGCTGAACAAGTAGCCCCAATAAAAAAATTTGAAAAAACACCAATGGTGGATAAAACAATGGAAGATGGACACCAAACCTGGTTAAGGTAACAGAGTAAAAGAATGGAAGAATCACACTTGGAACTCACAAAACAAAGAAAGATAACCCAAAAAAATAATAAGGAGGATTAAACGCCAATACAAAAAATATATACTTCTGATGATAGAAACAAATAGTGAGAAAACAAACTCAAGAGATTATTACAAAATATTTAGCAGACAAATACAAGGATATGATCCTCCAACATTAATGTTTAAAGATAATTTGTTCTGGGTGATTTCCGACAAAAGCGTAGCGTTACAAAAATGTTGCAAAGTTTGGGCTGGGAAGACTTGGGAGAAAGGAGACGAGGTGCTCGATTAAGTGGTATGTCATAGTCTATTAGCTTCATCTCCGTACTGATTGCTACTACAACATAAAGATAATTTAGAAGTCTCCACCTTATCAATACATTAATTTATTTACTTTAAAGTAGTAAATTCAGTCAGTACCGGTTTCGATCCCTATGGGATCATCCTCAGCTGACACACAAAGAAATAGTTACAAAAACATCACATATGAAAGATTACACCTTGTAAAACTAGTCCAATTAAATCAGACGTTAAAAGTTGTTTGTTAAAATATTAGTGATTATATCTTTGGTTAAAAGCACCTGCTGTGCGAGGCATGTGACCCCACTATGTCTAGACTATTATTATAAATATGTCTAAATATGTCTATCATTTTAATAAGCAATTTTGAATGTTTGAATCAAATAGATCAATTATATTAAGTGTAATATCCTAAACACTAATGTGAACAAATGTAAAATCCATAAAATGTATAATAGTCTAGACATAGTGGGGTCATATGCCTCACACAGCAGGTGCTTTTAACCAAAGATATACTCGCTAATATTTTAACAAACAACTTTTAACGTCTGATTTAATTGGACTAGTTTTACAAGGTGTAATCTTTCATATGTGATGCTTTTGTAACTATTTCTTTGTGTCAGCTGAGGATGATCCCATAGGGATCGAAACAGGTACTGACTGAATTTACTACTTTAAAGTAAATAAATTAATGTATTGATAAGGTGGAGACTTCTAAATTATCTTTATGTTGTTAAGTGGTATGTTCCGAACTGTCATGGAGTGACAGCGTGGGAGGACATCAGTAGACGAATAAGTTTGAGTGGTGTCTTTAAAAGTAGGAAAGATCACAATATGAAGATAAAGTTGAAATTCAAGAGGACAAATTGGAGCAAATATTCATTTATAAGAAGGGGAGTTAGGCATTGGAATAACTTACCAAGGGAAATGTTCAATAATTTACCAATTTCTTTGTGATCATTTAAGAAAAGGCTAGAAAAAACAAGATAAGGAATCTGCCACCTGGGCGACTGCCCTAAATGCAGATCAGTAATGACAGATTGTAGATGGTTTCTGCTACAGTCGAACCTCCCTTCTGTGGACACCGTCGGTTCCGAGGAAAAATGTCGGTTACGAAAGGTATCCGCTAAAACAAGTTTGTAAAAATAATTTAACATTTTAACGGCAAAGAACATCCACCTTAAATATAAGCATACATATCTTTACTTTTTATTATTCAAAGTCATTTCTGTGTTAGTATTTTATAGATAGTTATTATAAGTGATTTGATGATGCTTGTTGTTTAAAGGGGCCTAACATCGAAGGTCATCGGCCCCTATAAGTGATTTTACATCATTTACAAACATTACAGCTTCGTGAAGTAATCCATTGTTACTTATGTTTAACAGACAACTGAAATGCCTACGGTATTTCTGTCTCACTAATTAGCGCCTGTACTGTCTTTTCCTTCTCAAGTTGACTACATGAGCTCGACCTTATCAGCGATAATCTGAGTTATGAATATAATGATGCAAGAAGGGAAGAAAATCCCCAGGTAACTTGTGAGTCAACGGTCTCTGGCAGCATTTCTGGGCAATTAAAATTCTCGGAATAGGCCTGTACACCACTAGGTAGAACTGCATTCTGATGTACCTCCTCTCCTCTTGCTCTCGAAATAGTACAAACATTCAAAAGGTATTTCCTCATGTATAAACAATGGTTTTAAAAGAAAGGATGACATGTGATCCGGCACATATGTTGGGAGGTGGAAGGCTCATTGCACCATGTCTCCTTTCATAGTCCAACTTATACTTTGCTTTGTAGTTGTTTTTCACACACAATACTTTTAGCGTGAAATTGTAGTCAGTACATTAAAAATGTAATTCAGTAAATCAGTTGTTTAAAGATGTAAGCCGTTAAAAGACTGTATGGGATTCTAACACGCATAAGTTAATGTATTAATTCTTTTAAATGCACTTGAGGTTCAATCCGTAAGCTGTGCTGTATTATAGTGCTGGAGTACAACTTTGTAATTCTGAGCCGCTGTCCATTCTGACGACTATCGTTATGCTAAATTGGCAAAATGTGGATTTGCATTTTGTTATTACTTCCAAAGCACATTAACTTTTCGGTGTTGCTATCTCAAAAATGTGAGAGTAGCATTCCTTAATAGCGATTTTCCATCAGTATTGAAGAGATTGATTGCCGCCAGCTCCTATGTCCTTGGGGGCATCTTGTCTGGTAGAAGGGGTTCATTTTTCTGAGCTCTGTGCTGGGTGCACTGAGGGCAGAGGCCTACCAGTCTCTCTGCGTCTTGAGATATGCCGGGCCACCAAACACTGTTACTGGAGCATAGACGGCATTTTGTCACTCCCATGTGACCAATGTGGATTCTGTTTAAGAATTCCTCCCAAGCACAGCTGGTGCCATGAGCCGTTAACCCCTTAACAACATGCTATCGATGACTGCGATTTTATCTCTCACACTGTAATATGGCAGCTAATCCGCAGGGAGCTTCGAATACTCAGGCCAACCTGCGATTTAGATGTCGAATAAGGACTTGTACACATGATCTTGATGAGCTATTACAATTTGCTGCATGTTGCTGTCTGTTGTTTGGATGTACGAGACCACTTCCTTTATGTATGCACCTATATCTTCTTCCAAGTTGTACTGCTCTACATTGTCCAAAGGGTTCCTGGAGAAACAGTCCATAGGAATCATATGCTTCCTTAGTGTGTAAACTATTTTGTGTGAGTAACACAATCTTATTCATAGCCGTTGAAGATGTGGAGTCAAGCAGTTCAAATTTTTTGTCTGCAACATATTCAAAAGCGGCTTCTGATCAGTCTCCAAATTTATTTACTTGTTTGTTTGTTTATTTATTTATTGTGGCATGGCTTAGGTTATGAATCCTGCTGTTATGCCAAAACATCTTATGTGTGCGACATTGTACAAAGTACAGAGTCTTAAGGTTCCTAATTATTTATACTACTGGTAATTAATTATGAAATTAAACTTAAATAATAGTTATAAATGAAAGGTAAATTTTTGAGAATTACTATAAGAAAACATTACATTACCGATATATGATAATTTCTTAAGTCTATATACCATTTACAATCATGGTACTTGCGGTGATAGAAAATGCGATAGGATGAAGACGTTCATCCGGAGATGAATTATTGTCGCACACGGTCAATTTTCTCTTTGAATTCACGTAAAGCCGAGTTATTTCATGAAGATTTACCCAGAGATGTTAACGAGCTACTGGAGTATTTTTTCTGTGTGTTGTACCTGGGCGCAGGATGGGCGCATATAGATAAAGCTAAAAATGAAAATTCCCCTTCAGAAAACAAAAAAAAATTCTTTGGTCCAAAGGGATCAGAAATGCCACTGATTGGGACACCTACTATTAATGTTGAGTATAAATCTAATACTTGTGAAGGAAAAATTTTACGTTTCAAAAATGCTAAGCTTCCCAATTTACCACACGACAAGTTACAGCATCTCATTCATACCTGCAACCATATGCTCCTGGAATTCCTTTCGGCTGTAATTAGAGACATACGTAGTAGAAATGTATTCAAAAAGAGATGATCTCCAGCAAAGTCCAGGATATGGTATCCATCATCATTTACCTCCCATGACTCCACCACACAAGATGGCTTATAATCGCAGCTTCATAATTGCATTTATTCCTTAGACTTTGCAAGTGCCTCTATGCAGTTGTTCCAACTTTCTTGTACCAGTAATCATTTTTACTACTTTTGCATCTGTTACCTCCAGCTTCTACTAAATCCTCACCTTCATTCAGTACTCACTGTCTAGTCTTGTAAGAAAAAAAATTCACACTATAAATGTTTTCAAATAGGATTGTATGCTAATTTTTTATTATTATTATTATTATTATTATTATTATTATCATCATCTTTGATTTTGGCCACTATTGACCACGCTGTAATAACTACGGTATCCTGGATCATCTTTTTCCTCCACTGTCTCCATGTTAGGGGTGGCCTAAAGAAAGACTAGGCTCACAATCATACTTCTATTGACTTGAATGGTGTTTGCCTGTTCAACCAAAAAAATATTTAACCACTATCACTAAAACTAAATTTTAAATGATATACCCCCAGAACATGTAAAGTGGAAATAACTTGATAGAAAAATACATCTGCACAAATGATTAACTAATTACAAATGACATTTCTTAATTTTTATTTTGATATTACTTTACATGTGTAAGTAAATTTCAATAATATGATAGTTTATTTGCCATTTACACCATTTCAGTACATAATTAGGTTGTAGCCCACCAAGACCATGGCAGGTAAATGAGTTAAGATGATAGCATAGATAGCCTAAAATAGGCTCTATGTCACACAATCATTTGAAGCATGTATTAGCAAACAATGAGTGCAACATTCAGTAACCAGTAGCTTTTTTGAAGTTCAAAGCGCAAGGCACAATCTTCATTCACCTGAACTAGCCTAAAAGCTAGCTCTTTTAAACAAGCTTAAATATTTACCTTACCTATATGAATCTTGATGAAATGTTATACGTGGAAGACTTTGCTGCACCAAGTGTATGTCTGATCCTTTAGGAAGAACAACAACTCCACAGTGTGGAAGAACATTACAAAACGAATTACCCCTGGACCTGAAACAATTTTTAAGAATAGAAAAGTCAGAATACACCACTCTGGTATTGTTCACTGATGAACATTTCAAGTTGTCCATATAAGTGCAAAATTCCATCATTACAAGTAGTCTAATGAAAAGAACAAACAAGTGCAAAATATGCCATATACAGAAAGGAACATAAAAAAGAACACATAATAGGATAAACAAAATGACAGGTCAGTGTGGGAAGAGGGAAAAACAAACAGAAAACAAAAAAAGGACAATCTCAATATACTGTTGTATCCAAACAGACTGACTCTCTCCTCCTCATTCACAGATATTACACATTCATTTCTTCTCAACCCCCAACGAGCTTGTTTCTGATTCCCAGCTACATTCAAAGCACAGCTTTTAATATTCATAGAGGAGCTACCTGGACAGATCTTCAGTTGTGAGATGTTAAGTGTAGAGTGTTAAAAGTAGAGTAAGAAGAAAGCCAGATAAAAGGGAAGAAAAAAAAAAAAAAAGTTGAATACAGGTGGTAAAACACCAGGAACACAGGAAAACATAGAAAAAATGCTGAAGCTTTTACAAGTCAACACCCAGGTCTTCTTCTTCTTCTTCTTCTTCTTCTTCTTCTTCTTCTTCTTCTTCTTCTTCTTCTTCTTCTTCTTTTCTTCGACATGATTTGGAGCACATATTGCAGACATGGCCGTACTCATCAATTTTACCCTTCTGTTCAACACTCTACTATTGTTGTCAGTATTTGTTGGGGCAAGATAGGTGGCATAACAGTTGGCCAAAACATCTCTATTCTTCTGCTCTAATGAACACTACATCATTCGTTACTCTGTTTCCAAAGTTTCAAGTCTCCTCGTCTCCATAGCTCTCACTGTTCATGAATCAAAGCCATATAACGCAACGCTCCAAACATATGCCTTCATTAGCCTCGTCTTTAGTTTGAAATTGAGGTTATGAGATGTAAACAGTTCTTCTTTAAGTTGAAAACATTTCTAGCTTGCATTATGCAGTTAATTATATCTCATCTACTTTGATCATCCCTTGTTATTCTATTCCTCAACAAAGCAAATTCTGTCACTTTGGACAATGAAGAGTTTCTCCATCTCAGTCAGTATTTTCTCCAAATCATCTCTATTATCTGTGATGATTGCAATAATATCTGCAAACCTTAACATGTCAATCCACTGCCCATTCAGCTTTGTAACCGAGGTTACAATTTTGGGCCCTCTTCATTCACATTTTAGACGTGGCAAACTTGCCGTAGAAATGTGTGTTACTGGGAATTCGTTTCCAATTTGTTTTCTCCTATTATTTTCTATGGGACTGGGTGTCACATTTTAAATTTTAATATTCACTTTGCATTTGAGCGCTAAGCTCCTATTGTTCAAATACTTCACGATGCATCTCTTCAACTCAGCACGAGTAGTGCTCATTCGTTCCTGCTATGTTCACAATTAAGTATTTAATTTATTTTCCACCTAGTCGATACAATGATTGCTTAAGGCAATTTTTAATGGTCAAAAGTGGTACATGTTTCGTATATTATCAACATCTTCAGCCACATAACACTGTTTAGATGAAAAATATATAAAATTGACAAAGTAATGCTTTAGAGGAAGTGTCCTTAAAATTAACATAAGATTGACAAGATTAAAACAAACAAATAACTCAAGAGAAAATATATAAATTATTTCTACAATAGGAAGCAGTCATCAAGGAAACACTTGTACAATATTCCATAGAGAAATTGTCCTAATAAATATTCTTTTCTTAATAATTCATGAAAAAAGATCAATTTATAAATTATAAATTATACAATTTATAAGTAATTATCGAAACGAAGAAATCCTGATATCATAGTGCGGCTCTTATTATTAATGTAGATGAAAATATAACTAATTCCTAGTTGTCAAATCTTATTAAGCCTGCTTTCCTTTGGAACAGTAACTCCTGTCATTCTTTCACAGTTTTGCGCCGGGTGTAATATTGATGATGCGATCTTCCTTGCTCTTGCACCTGAGGAGGTGGAGGAGCGGGGGATATAGGTGTGTCAAGAACTTCCTTGCTGTCACCTATAGCTTCAACTGAGGAGGAACACTTGTTCCTCCACCTCCTCAGGTGCAAGAGCAAGGAAGATCGCATCATCAATATTACACCCGGCGCAAAACTGTGAAAGAATGACAGGAGTTACTGTTCCAAAGGAAAGCAGGCTTAATAAGATTTGACAACTAGGAATTAGTTATATTTTCATCTACATTAATAATAAGAGCCGCACTATGATATCAGGATTTCTTCGTTTCGATAATTACTTATAAATTGTATAATTTTTAATTTATAAATTGATCTTTTTTCATGAATTATTAAGAAAAGAATATTTATTAGGACAATTTCTCTATGGAATATTGTACAAGTGTTTCCTTGACGACTGCTTTCTATTGTAGAAATAATTCATATATTTTCTCTTGAGTTATTTGTTTGTTTTAATCTTGTCAATCTTATGTTAATTTTAAGGACACTTCCTCTACAGCATTACTTTGTCAATTTTATATATTTTTCATCTAAACAGTGTTATGTGGCTGAAGATGTTGATAATATACAAAACATGTACCACTTTTGACCATTAAAAATTGCCTTAAGCAATCATTGTATCGACTAGGTGGAAAATAAATTAAATACTTAATTGTGAATCTATTGAAGTGCGATACGGACCATGAAGCTGATTTTATGTAATCCTGCTTTGTTCTGCGCTCTACGGCAGCTGGTTCAACCTTACAGGCGCTGTCTCCGGCCAATGACAGCACGGGGCCATTATTGGGCTAGCAATGGCTCCCTGTAAGCTTGTAGCAGCCATAACTTGCTGTTTTGCTACGATGGAGGAAGGTCATTTCGTAAGAGGACGCAGCGTCCTGGCTTCGGCTTGGGTCATGGATCCAGGATAACTAATCTAGTGTGAGGGTGTTATCACCCTCAGAAGATTCTTTTTTCTTTTTTTTTTTTTAAATAATCATCCTCACATTCTTTTGAATTTGTAGTGAATTAAGCTTCTCCATATAAGCTCATCTATTGTGAGTATGGAGTAACGTGTACTAACATATTAATGTAAGCTACAACTGAAACTGTAAGTTTCCTTCATGCATGTAAGTTTTTGATTTCCTTCATGGACTGTGAATTTGGCTTTAAAAGGAACTACTGCTCTTTGTGAACCTTTGTGTGTTTGGTATTACTCCTAGAAACTACGTCCATTATCTGAAATTCTAAATTTACTTTTCCTCTGTATTTGAAAGGGTAGTCTGGTTTCAAATGTATACTATCAATTCAAATCACGAAGAAGGTCTAATGTTATATGTTTGATAACATTAAACAGATTGCACTCATATATGGTATTGGTCGATTATTATTATTATTATTATTATTATTATTATTATTATTATTATTATTATTATTATTATTATTATTATTATTTTACTTTAGAAATCATGTTAATGAAGTGTTTAACAACCATGTGAGTCTCCACAAGGGTTTTATGATTTTGTTTTGATCCCATTTTAAGTATCTACCTTCTGTTCCCCATTTATTTTATTTAACTGTAATTTCGAAGTTTTTATGATTTAATAGATACCCTTTGTTCTTCCTATGATAGCTCCTATTGTTGTGCTTTGGTTTCAGGATTGGTCGTTTCCTATTTCTTTTAGCGTGTGTACGTTACCATAGCAATGTTGATGGTGGTGATGACTATTGTTGATTGTTGATTGACCTGGTCGGTGTAACTGATTTCTCCTGTAAAGAATTTGGATCTTAATGGTGTATTTTCATGTTCATTCCCTCTTTCAAGTTATTTTAATGAACTTCCTTGCCTCATTCATGTTTATTTTTCCCTCTTTTTGGGTAGTTTTGGTAAACAAAATAAATTCTGTCTTGAGAGTATGACTTTTGATTTTCTTGCGGAAGCTCCCTCGAAAAAACCTAATCCTGGCGAAGTGCAATTAAATTAAGTAAAAGATTATTCGAATTGAAGAAGGAAAAGCATGATGTTACTGAAACTGCATAGATGCGTGCTTAAAGTGTTGTAATTGTAATCATTTTAGCTTTGTTTTCTTTACCTTTCTTTGGTCAGCCGGCCGCGATTAAGTTTAATTTAATTTTTCTAACCTAATAACTGAACACTTGTTCCAAAGCTTTAATTTTTATTTTACTCATTGAGGACAAAGGTTCTTTGTTACCTTAATTTGAATCTTTCTTCTGAATTAAAATTATTAACCTATACTAAAAGGGTATTTTCTTTTCTTGGTTAACTCTTGACAATATGGTATCATTCCAGGGGACTCATTGCTTCACGGGTTAATTGTGACTCTGTTATCTGCTTAAGGTAAGTCTTATGTTCGTTTTCCTTGGTAAATGTTATATTTTGAGGCATTTTTACTTGTACTGGCTCACTGACGGTACCAGGCCGGTACACCTTTACACCAGCTTACACTCCCTTTCTTACAATATCTACATCCTCATGAATATATACATTGGAAACTGTAGAAAACAAGGAGTAGCATTGCCTCATCCTTTCTTTAGAGTTGGGGGTGGTGGTGGGGATTATTGTTTTAAGAGGAAGTACAACTGGGCAACCATCCTCTATTAACACTGCCGGGATGAGTACCTCGGGAAGTAGAGCGCTGGCCTTCTGAGCCAAACTTTGTAGGTTTGATCCTGGCTCAGTCCGGTGATATTTGAAGGTACTCAAATAAGTCAGCCTCGTGTTGGTAGATTTACTGGCATGTAAAAGAACTTCTGCTCGACAAAATTCTGGTACCTCAGTATCTCTGAAAACCCTAAACCAATAACACTGTATAATTCTATTAACCCTAATCAGAGCAAAAAAAAATAAAAATGGAAGGAGTCCGACTGTTCGAAAAATGAAGGTATCGGCCAAAGATAGACAAGGGCCATGAAGGTAGTGAAAATGAAAGATTCTCTATGCCTCGAATGCTCTAATAACCGATTCCAATATATATGGTCGGTTATTGGAAATTACACATTTTCTAGCTAACTCATTCTTATAATCACAGCAATAGAACCAGCTTTTGGGTGGTTAGGCCGTGTGCATTATGCAGAGTTTCGTCCAGACGTGCCATTTGGACTCATCAGCTGGAATGGCATGCCCCTCCAGGACTCTGCTTAGCAGTGGCAGACCAAACTGTGTGGTCCCGCGGTGTTAGCAAATCAAGTTTGCTAACCTGCTAAAGGAGAAATGATTTCTCCGTTTAAAAAATGCTCCCCCATTGGAGATACAATTTCAAAAAAGGCTTTCACGGCCGCAGATCTTATAATCACAGCAATAGAACCAGCTTTTGGGTGGTTAGGCCGTGTGCATTATGCAGAGTTTCGTCCAGACGTGCCATTTGGACTCATCAGCTGGAATGGCACGCCCCTCCAGGACTCTGCTTAGCAGTGGCAGACCAAACTGTGTGGTCCCGCGGTGTTAGCAAATCAAGTTTGCTAACCTGCTAAAGGAGAAATGATTTCTCCGTTTAAAAAATGCTCCCCCATTGGAGATACAATTTCAAAAAAGGCTTTCACGGCCGCAGATCTTATAATCACAGCAATAGAACCAGCTTTTGGGTGGTTAGGCCGTGTGCATTATGCAGAGTTTCATCCAGACGTGCCATTTGGACTCATCAGCTGGAATGGCACGCCCCTCCAGGACTCTGCTTAGCAGTGGCAGACCAAACTGTGTGGTCCCGCGGTGTTAGCAAATCAAGTTTGCTAACCTGCTAAAGGAGAAATGATTTCTCCGTTTAAAAAATGCTCCCCCATTGGAGATACAATTTCAAAAAAGGCTTTCACGGCCGCAGATCTTATAATCACAGCAATAGAACCAGCTTTTGGGTGGTTAGGCCGTGTGCATTATGCAGAGTTTCGTCCAGACGTGCCATTTGGACTCATCAGCTGGAATGGCACGCCCCTCCAGGACTCTGCTTAGCAGTGGCAGACCAAACTGTGTGGTCCCGCGGTGTTAGCAAATCAAGTTTGCTAACCTGCTAAAGGAGAAATGATTTCTCCGTTCTTGGTTGCCAGCGGTTACCCCCAGTGTGCCAATTTGGGCTCATCAGTTTGTAACTAGCACACCTACAAAGACGCATGGCTAGTGCATGTAGCAGAGGCCACTGTGTAGGCTACTTAGAGCCACAGGCAGTGTCAATGCACTATGAGGGACTTTGTCTCTTACTAAAATTGATGCCTGCTAGGCCATCAGATGATACTGTGGCTTTAGTTACCTCTTACGACAGATAGGGGGTACTGTGGATGTTATTTTACTAGCCCTATGCACAGGGGGATGCCTTTCTTTATCTCTGCTTCTTCCTTACTAGTGCAATTTCTAAGGATTTGCTCTTTCATTTTTGTACAAAACAAAGATTATCCTCCTGTGTTTGTACTTAAATCCTGCTTCTTTTCGTTATACCGAACATCACTTCCCAGTTGCCATTATCAAAATCCTTTACCATATCTATGACGGCCATAAATAAAGCAGTGGCAATATTGCTAGAACGCAATATTTAATGAACTAACAAGTGCAACTGCATTACATTCCTTCTGTGTAGTCACCCGCAAAGTTTATAACTTTTGCCAAATGTGGGGAAGCTGTTGGGGGCTCTTAGTGAGGCGTTCTCTGTTGACGAGTGCCCTACTTCGCGGAGTAAAGATGCCATGTCACGAAATCTGCGGCCTCGAAGGGGTTCCTTCAACTTCAGAAACAGGTCGAAGTCATAAGGACTCACGTCTGGTGGGTATGGAGAGTGGTCCAAGACTTCCCAATGCCACCATTGCAATAAGAGCTTGACAATGTTCGCGACATGACAAGGTGTATTGTCAAGTAACACGAGAGAGCAATCATCTCGCAATAAACGAGGACATTTGCACCGCATAGCTGAACACAGATGTCGCTCCAGGAATCAGCAATAGTAGTCACTGTTGACTGTTTGTCCTTCAGCCACAGCATGTGCAAGAATTAACACCTTTGTAGTCGTATGCCATAATCAGCAAAAGCTTCATCCAACGGGTGTTTCTGCGGATGTGGCAAACCTAGGTGACGCCATTCATTCGACTGACGCTTTAATTCAGGTTTGTAGGTTCGTGCCCACATTTCAACAATGGCGACAATACGCTGCAGAAATAAGTCTCCTTTATTGCTGTATCTATCCAGGTGGATGCCAGCCAGTGTATACCAGTGCCATTTCTGTACGTCAGTTAATTGATGTGGAACCCAATGGGACATAATTTTCCACATGTTAAGACATTTTGTCAGTATGTGCCACACCAGTTGATGACAAACCAACCTCTATGAATAATTGCCGGGTAGTCCATCGATGGTCTACAGAAACAAGACCACTCACGATGTCAATCCGATCTTGAGGAATGAACCTGTGCAGTGCAAATCTGCAGTCTCGTTCCAATCCACACAAAACGCCTAGACCCATCGTGCGACCGTCCTATACGGTAATGCATTCTTGCCACAGGCTTCAGGTAATCCTCGATAACATTCTGATGCATTTTTGCCACGGGCAACCTCGATTTTAATCCATGCATGCTGATCACGTTTTGAAAACATGCTTTAGAGTGGTTAAATCAACGCTCTTCACTTCAACGCCACAAAGCAACACCACTCCCAACTCGATGCCCATTAAATGCACACTACACATCAACAACAGCGCCACCTGATCCCTCCCATATCTTATTTACACATGTCCAATCTCCTGCGAGTGTCTGGACTACGTTGCCACTACTTTATTTACAGCCCTCGTTCAAAGGCTACAAACATGCCTTTGCCTCTCTTTATCTGCTTCTCAATCAAGATTTGTAAAGGTAGGATTGCATTTCTGGTTTATGTTCCTCTTCTAAACCCAAAGTGGTCTTCTTTTAGAAAGGATTCTATTTTGCTTTCCATTTTTCTATAGATTCTTTTGGTGACTATCTTTGACGCATGCAAGAGGATGTTCAGAGTTCCGTACTATTTGCAACTGGTGGCTGCTATTTTCTTTGGGATGGCACTATAATGCCCTACTTAAAATCGTACAGAACAACAGCAGAATCATATACAGACATCACCAGCTGCATCAGAGCATTCTTCATTCCTTCACCAGAATTCTTAATCAGTTAAGCAGCAATATCATCAATACCGGCTACTTTCCCATCTTTCAAATTCTTCATCGCTTTCCCAAACTTTTCCCTTACAATTAGCTCTCCTTTATCATCTTCCAGTACTTGCTTTTCATCGTCTATTAAATTATCGCTAACAGAACATCCATCGTATAACTCTTCTAGGTATTCTTTCCATCCTATCCCAATATCCTCACAGTCAAACATTTCAATATCATTGCTCATTACACAATAGATCCTTTACTGAATAAGTTCTTCATAATCCTGTAAGCAGATTCCAGTCGTTCATTTCTCATGTCAATTTCTACCTTTTGTCAAAGTTCCTACAAATACTTTTATTTAGTCTTCCTAGATTCCCTATTTATTTGGTTCCTTGGCCTTTCGTAATTGGTAATACCACTGATGTCTTCAGCAATCCTGTATGTCTCCTCATTCAGCCAAATCTTCCTTTTCTCTATCTTGTGTAATTGTTTAAACTCAAACTCTCATTCTATCATTACTAAGTTATCATTAACTTGATTCTTAAATCTCTGCTTGACCAGGTTATAATCAATCTGATGCCACACAATATCTCCAGGAGCTTTATATGCGTAACTTCTTCTTTCAGGATGGTGAAACAAGATGCTCGTAAACATCAGGATATTCCTCATGCAGAATTCAATCAACTGTTTTCCTCTCTCATTTCTTTGGCTCAGTTCATTGCAGCCCACCAATTTACTATCCTCTCCCTCTCGAGCACTGGCATTCCGGTCACTAAAAATGATGATCTTTTCATGTCCCTTTGTATATATTATCACACTGTATATTTCTTCATACACTGCTTCTACAATTTCTGCCTCTTCTTCTGACATAGGCATATAAACTTGGACTTCCATTGTATCAGTTGGTTTTGTTTACAGTTTAACTGTGTTGTACAAAACCCTAGATCTGAAGGTCTTGATCGATGATCGATCAATCAATCAATCAATCAATCAATCAATCAATCAATCAATCAATCAATCAATCAATCAATCAATCAAATCACCTGCACCTTCTCCTTAGTCTCTTTATATCACTGTTATAATATAGCAGGTCTTTACCATTTCTTACCACCTTTGAAGGTTCATACCTGTTTTCACATTCCTCACCAATTGCCTTAAAGGGAGCCATACATTACACCATGCTAAAAAAAAAAAAATGTTGTTTTCAAAAAGAAATCTCAGACGAAAGGATGTGGCTTTCTAAATATAGATACGAAGTTTTATGTAAACATTCCTGATAGTTTTATAGATATTTACATTTTAGCAATAGCCTGCATATTGTGATGGGCATGGCTATGTGGCAATGTATGGAAATGTACAACGGCTGACGGATGTATGTTTTCTCTTTTCGTTATTTTCAATTATAACAGTGGCTGCATGGGTAGTATACACATAGGCCATGCCTGTATCCATGGTTTAGTAAGTTGTCTTTGAAAGTGGATTGCTTTGAGCTTAAAGTTTCTGTTGTGTACTCCTTGGCAGTAGTAAGAGTTTGTTTTGAAACTTTCCAAGTGTTTTTATTACACTGTGTTGTAAATCGTGATCATAATACCTAAGAAAGGGAATGTAGTAAGATTGAGAAAGAGGAGATTTGCTGGGAATCAAGAGAGAGGTGATAAAGGTGATGTTATTACTGAGGTAACCCATAGGCCTAGTGCATCAGCGAGGAAACTTGGGCCAGAGATTAGGTCATCTTTTAGTCCCAAGGGCTCAGAATCTTGCTGTGGCTATTAACGAGCTGAATATGAGTTGACTGTACTTACAAGTACCGACAACCTATTCCCAAACCAGTAATGGCCACCATACAGCCTGATTTCAAAGATCTAATAAAATAGAGTTACAGAGAAGATGTCTAAAGGGGAGAAACCAAAATGAAAATCATTCAACTGTAAAGTTTGGTTCATATGTCCCATAACATCGTGCAGTGGTAATAAAATTGTTCAAAAGGATAGCAACCGACAGTGCAGTAACCAGTTTTAATGACAGAGCTAGCAATAGCCTACAAGTTTAGAAGGCATTGGGAATCAAATTTGGGAAGAACATTGTGACAGCTTTGTGAAAGTTCAACCAGGGAAGGGGATATACAGATGAAAAAATGTAAGAAACTAAACTATGGAGGCTGGAAGGTCTAGGCAAAGGCTCAGACCGGAAGAAAAATCTAAGAACATCCAGACAGAAAGTATTGTGACCGTTCGTGGATGTGGGTGGTTTGAAATGACATGATTTCCTTCAATTAAACCTCGGCTAGTATCAACGGTTCTCAAGAAATTCCACTCATGGGCATGGCCATTCGGCAAGTACCGTTTAGATCTCTTCCAACATCAGCTCAAACACAGAGTAATTTCCACACCCTACCTAACTGTGTAAAGGCTCTTAAATTGTAATTTAAAAATGAAAAGATCGCAATAAAATTTTGGAAGGATAGTCCATTTAATTAATTACTCATGAAAGAAAATATAATAATAGTAATAATCATCTGACTAGACAACATGACAGAGAATTACAAGTAACACATTGATCAATCTTTGTTGGTACCACAAATACATTATAAACATTATCTGTCGTTAACTTCCTAAAATTCTTAAATAATTCATCACAATATCTGAAATTATTCCACAAATAATGAAATTGTTAACAGTTTCCAAAAATCTGCCAATCAAAGTATCATTCACTTCGTTCATTCATCTGAGTCAATATCTGCCCATAATCTGCCTTCCCATGTTCTATCTGTTTGATCATTTAACTGTCTAACTATCTAACATACAACTTGAATATCCCGACGGTTAGTCTCCCTAACGTTGCATGAGAAAATATAATCATGTCATTCATCCAAAAGGACCCAAATAAATTCAATAAGTAAACAATCATAGTGATGTCAACACTCATCTGGGACATTCAGCTTCGCCGTACCTAAAATCAACAACATCTAACTGCTGGCATGTTCAATGAAAGGGTAATATTGGAATGTCCGTACTGCATCTGCTCTCCTCCAAAATTTCCTGAAAATAACACTACTGCCCAAAATTAACTACAGCAAGCAATTACTTTGAACACTAATGCACTTCAACAGGTGACATTAACCTCTTAAAACAACTTATTTTACTGTTTAGATCCCGGTCTAGGATACCAAGAATAATGGCCGAAAGGATTCGTCGTGCTGACCACACGACACCTTGTAATCTACAGGCCTTCGGGCTGAGCAGCAGTCGCTTGGTAGGCCAAGGCCCTTCAAGGGCTGTAGTGCCATGCGGTTTGGTTTTTTTTACTGTTTAGATATGTCATTTAGCAAAGATCCTATCAATTCATCCGCTAATACATTCATTTTACCTTCATGTCATGCTGTAAATTCGTATTTTGATGATTTCCACATGCTTAACATTTAATCTCTCCGGGATACCTTTGAAAATACTAACATCACATTATTTCGCTTGCCTATCCAAAATCTATCATGATGAACATCTAACTTAAACATTACTACCCTAGGTTCATTGACATTCTCGAAGATTTACCACATTACCGTAGTATCAATCTCAACAAACCACATTATTATGATAATCACATTATCTTATCATAAGATATTTGACAACCCTAATATTTACCACACCTCATCTCAAAATGTGCACCATGTCTACATCATCCTTCAAATATACAAGCGCAGGTATCGAAGAAGCTCAACTATACGTGTATAAAATCATCATATCATTTACAGCATACTCGCACTTCATTAAATTATTCTGTGGCACAAGTTATTCTAAAGATCTCGACACTGACATTAATTACGCACTTACTGAACTTACATACGCCGCAGCACTCAATATTATCTCATTGCAAATAGATTCTCACGATTATTCAAACAGTATCAGGAAATTAGATGAAATATGATCGAGCTTGTATATCTTCACTACTTGACATTGATGATAGACCGAATTTCACTCTTACCAATGATCAGATCAACATCTCTCACAGATACATAATGACAGACACATTAGGTTACTCAATCCATATTCTTTAAGTCACCTGCATTCATCATCATCATCATCATCATCATCATCATCATCATTTCCCTTTATCCAGCTGTAGCCGGGTAGGGGCAAATATGGTTCCTCTCCACTTTCTTCGGTCTTTCCACCACTCCTCCTCCAACACTGTGTCCCAGTCCAGGTTTCTTTCCATCATGCTGCGTTGGATGGTATCCTTCCATCTCAATCGTGGTCGTCCACGGCCTCTCCTTCCTTGGATTTGCATTTCCATCACCTTTTTTGGCATTCTATCGTCGCTCATTCGCTTTATGTGCCCAAACCATCTTAGTCGGCTCTTCTCTATTCTATCATTCATTTTTTCCACTCCAATTTCTTTCCGGATTTTCTCATTCCTTATTTTGTCTCTTCTACTCTTCTGTATCATACTCCTCAAGAATTTCATTTCGGCTGCCTGTATTCGACTCTCATCCTTCTTTGTCATTGTCCAAGTTTCTGCTCCGTAAGTTGTTATGGGTACGTAATACATCTTGTACATAGTATCCTTTGCCTCCATTGGCACATCTTTGTCCCATAACATATTTCTTACACTATGATAGAAACAACTTCCAGCTTGAATCCTTTTACTAATCTCAGCATCCAGTCGAGCATTCTCCATTAATTCACTCCCCAGGTATTTAAACGTTTCCACTACTTCCAGGGGCTTGTCTGCAAGTCTAATCTGACCTTTCCCTTCTTTCTCCCCTCTAGTCATAACAAGAGTTTTACTCTTTTCTACACTTATTTTCAATCCACATCTTCCCATTCACCACATTCAACTGTTCTTGAACCTTCCTGTCGTCTTCTCCCCAAATCACAATATCATCTGCAAATAACATCATGTTCATTTCTCTTCCTCCATATGCTGCTTTTGCTGTTCTCATGATGTCATCCATTACTATTGTAAACAGGATTGGTGATAGAACACTTCCCTGTCTCAGCCCACTAGTTATTTTGAACCAACTTGTCCTGTCAACTTGTGTTTGCACGCAACTACAACATTCCTTATACAATGCCATGATCATTTTTATTAATCCCTGTCCAATTCCTTTTTGCACCAGACTGTCCCAAACTTTCGTCCTAGGGACACTGTCATATGCCTTTTCAATATCAATGAATGTCATCACCATATCATTCCCGTACTCCCAATGCTTTTCCATTAGTTGTCTCATAATGAAAATGGGTCACCTGCATTAAGATGACAAATTTACCACTAATATTTCTATTGATAGAATAAAGGAAGACAATGCTTGGGTACTTATCATCCGACGACTGTTGTTCATCCCATCCTTTAGGTTGTGGTAACTATGGATATCTATTTTCATATCATTGTGGCTATTCCATCACAGAACTTGGACCCATCAAGATACCAGTCTTGACTTAGGCCCACATCTCCGTCTTAATTGGATCCTTCGTCATAATAATAAGCAGTTTCGTTGTTCTTCCACCCTGAAACTCGTACAAATCAGATTAGTATAGTGCCAAATAGATTTTAAATTCTCAATTTCGTTTACTACACTCGCCTCTGTATATTGACATTGTTTAATTGGTTATTGAGCTCTTTAAAACCTTGCGATATCTTAAAACTTTTATAATCTCATCAATTCCTTTCAACATGCATCAGAGCTATTCTCAAATCAACCTTCTACGATGTTTTTTTTCCTCATCCATTGTCATAAAACAAAATCCCACTTTAATAACATCACAATAATACTTTGGTTCGCATTTTATGATTCATACTAAAATTACTATGCCGTAATCTCCGTTCCATCTGTTTTTGACATTTGAGGAACATTTTACCTAACACAGTCACTCTCTTCATTCACGGAAATGCACAAAGGAACACATCCTGCCATTCATTTATCTTCTCAATGCATACAATCCGTCACTCCGCATACACCTTCTTGATGATTAAACTTGCACTACTCCAAACTGTTCCATGGCCTCCGCCGCGTGACGTTTCTGGACCTAAATGTTACATATGAGATTTCTCCTTCATAGCTGTTGATGCGATCTTTTATCTGCTGGTCTCTATTTGTATCCCAACTCATGTTCTTAATTCAATCATCCGAATACCACGGGGTTCTGAGCTTGTGAATTTCCTGATTTCACTCCATTAAATTTCCTTTTAATGAGCGAGTTGTCTCAGTTTACGTACGTAGTTGGATGTATAGATTGGACGTATTCCGGCTGGATGTGTACTTATGCACCGCTTCTGTTGATCTATTTTATTTATATATTTCAATGGCTCCTTTGTACTTGACCTCGAGATCACTGAAAGGTTATGGTATAACATATCCCAGTGGAGCATTCTAAGGTGTATTGTGGGTTGAACTGTGTGTAATAATTTTACATGCCTTTTCCTGAAAACTTAATTTTTTCAAACAAGAAACATAATATCACAAGAACCATTTGTTTGAATTAAATGAAATTTTGCACAGTTCTTCAAATTCTATAGAGGATGAACTAAAATAATGGAACTAAGACAAAATTTAAAAGTAATATAATGATATATATTGGACATAAAAATTTAAAAATTATATATATATTGTACCGGTAAAAGTCTTCGCATTTTAATGAGCTTGAGATGGACACAGGGAGTGTGCGATACTTAACTGGAGCAGGTACAGAAAGGGATTTCTCCTGTGAATAACTATCATGGGTTAATTTAGATGGGTTAGCTTTATTCAAAAGAAAATAAAGTATCTTCCCTTTCTTGGATCTGCTAAGCTTGTTAAAGGATGAATATTGAATTTTCACGACCGCATTGTAATCGAAACCGACTTTCAACCTATTAGGTCGTGTTACGTACATTTAGTACGTGTTGAAGGGATCCGAACCCACAACCTCCCACTGGTGTCTGGTTGGCCATTTTTGTTCTGTACTTAACATCTCTTCAACACGTACTAAATGTACGTAACACAACCTAATAGGTTGAAAGTCGATTTCGATTGTTAAAGGATGTTAATTTCCAAAAACACAACTGAAATATAAATTTTAAGGATTCATTCCTGAAGAAATCTTTTCTTGAGCCATAAATCACCTTTGCAATATTGAAATTTAATAGGTATTGTTACATACAGTCTTTCTTTATGCAATAGGAATATGAGTTAAACACCAATTCTTAAAGTAAATTTTTGAGAGTAAAAGAAATAATTAAGAGTTTCTTCTCCCTACAGTCTTTTTTTATTTAGGAGCAGCCCCACTACTTTATAAATGTTTGTCTTTGAATCTTAAAGTTACACTGACTTGACTGAAGTTCCACATATTTGAGAAAGTTAATTGTGGACATGCTAAATAAATATGCACTTGATGAAAGTAATTGAGTAAAGTTATTATATCATCTTGTAATTTCATGTTGACTCTTGAAAAGACGTCTCTGCTCTACTGACATCACCATGGGCCCACTGTACCACGATCCATCACTGACCCTCATGACCATAGAACTACCATAGAACCATGGAACCACGTTTCCACAACATCACCACGATCCAAATGACGGAAGATCAATTTCCCCCAAGGCAAAAGTTGTAAGGCATTCACTCAAATCTGTCATGTGCAAGTACTTTTAAGAGTGCTAACATGGATCACAACTACGTCAGGATTTCACACGATCACTCAATGCCTGTGGGAATAACTGTGTGAAGCGTGAGAAAGTTCAACTGACTTGATATGAATGATAACGTTGAACACAGTTCTCTCAGTATTGGTGATAGGCTCAAATATTTTCAGAGTGTTTGAAAAACGCATCTCTCAGTCGACAAAAGTCTAAGTAAGGAAGTCCTATTATACTGTAACATAACTCGTGTCTTAATGAAATTAGAATCTCACTTGAAAATATAATAAAAATGTTTCTTCAATTACATACTGTTCACTAGTGTGCAAATAAACACAATACTTTGATTGAACGGTGTAACGTTTGTCATTGGAGAAATGAGAAATAGCTCACCGGCTAAATTCAGAATTATTCACATTTCAAAATGAACACAAAGTTGCTTATGAAAACACAAGTTCACTGATTTAAAAGTCACCAGATTGTGTGTTACATAAAATTGAAAACCATGTGGCACATGGTCTATTTTAGAGTTAAGCACACTATATAATGTCAAGAAGCACTTTGCTGTACATAAAAGATTTTAGTTTTATTATGCACTGGAAATAAATGAAGTCTTTAGCAGTTGCTACTATGCAAATGTCCAAGTGTTACGGAGTACTGAAAATAAACCAAGTCCATTGGAGCTATACTCACTCTAGATGTCACATGTACTTGGTTCAATTTCAAACTCGTTGACGCTCAAAATATTACAAGTATTTTACGGACGACAACTGTCACATACTCAACGGGTGACCAGCACTGGCCACTGCCAGTTGATAACTGACTTTGCTCCATATGAATCTCACATTTTGTACCAAATCAAATTACGAATGTGTCACCTGATACTAGAAAATTTGTTTCCTTAATACTTCAGTAACTTTGCTAATACATGGCTTACATTAGTGAAATTTGAAAGTTTAGCTGTTGTAAATTTGTGCTACAATACGTTGTATTCCAATAGTCGCTTTCTCTTCTGCTTGCTGAGATATAAAAAAATCTTCTAGAATGATCTACTGGGAGACTTCACTGTGTGCATGTGCTTAGAACCCGACGTCACCGCTACAGCTTGGCGAACATTCGGCTAGCATCTTGCTTGTACGACGGGGTCTAGCGCTTGATTTGAATATGAATCAGCCTGTGTAGAGATGTGTTGCATAATGTCTCACGCTTACTTTAAATACATACTGTGCCATACAAGGTTCCTGGTAAAATATATATAAATCTGCCGAATTAATTTGAATGCACCAAAAAGTTTCATCTTAGTCCATCCTCTGTAATATTCTGCAAGTTTCAATTCAAAAGAAAGAAAACAATAATTAAGCTCATATTTAAAGAGTTATCAGGTTTCTTGTAATATCATGTAGTTAAAAAAATTATCAAAGTTTATTAATTAATAATGTGGCTACTTTACATGACATTTTGATTTTTACTATATACAACCGTAGGTTAGGATGTTATATATCACTCAAATGGTATGGCCATGTAAAAAAGGATGGATCAAATGAGAACAGCAAGAAAATGACTTGAAAAGAAACTGGAAGGCAAAAATCCTAGAGGCAGACCAAGGAAATGGTGGATCAGTCAAGTAAAGCAGGACCAGGAAGGAAGAGGAGTGGAATGGCACCAAGTTGAAAAGGAAGAAATGTACCTGGATAGATAAAAATTGAGAGCACTCTTGTACTACACTCGGGAAACTGGAGAAGGTTATAGGATGATGATGTTATATATCACCATATTAAATGTCAATGCACTACTTGAAATAATGCAGGAAATGGTCATATTTTTGTCAAGTGGTGACTAAACATGGCATCACTAGTGTACGACTCCCTTTAAACCCATCCCACGGTGTGTTTACAATTTCATTTACTACCGTATATTCCACCAATCATAATTATTTTTTAGAAGCTCCCTCATGCCTGTCTTATCAGCCGTATGGTACTGCTTAATAGTACTATTTTTAAAACATTCCTTTCTATCACATTTATTTTTAACTATGACAAAAAAACTTCATGATCACCTTTTTCCTGTTCATTATTTAGGTTAGGTTATTTCCGTTTCAACGACCTGAAACTGACAATTTTGTATTCTTAAACTCTTCAAAATATTAGTAAATTAATAAATGACAAACATGAAATTCTAGGTGTAAGGCTCATTTCTAAAGATAATAGGCGACTTGAAGTGTTTGGAGTGCACAGACCGGGAAAGGGTAGCAGTGATGCTGATTCAGAATTATTTGATAAGATAATCAGCTATGTGAGAAACAACATGGAAAGGAATGTGATTGTAGTGGGAGATCGGAATTTATCAAGTGTCAATTGGGAAGGTCATGCAAACAACAGGAAGCATGACCAACAAATGGCAAATAAGTTAATATGGGAAGGACAGCTGATTCAGAAAGTGATGGAATCAACAAGAGGGAAGAATATCCTGGATGTGGTACTGGTAAAACCAGACGAGCTCTATAGAGAAACCGAAGTAATAGATGGTATTAGTGATCATGAAGCTGTTTTGTCATAATTAAAAATAAATGTGACAGAAAGGAAGGTCATAAACGTAGGACTATTAGGCAGTACCATATTGCTGATAAAGCAGAGTTTTTAAAAAGTAACAATGATCGGTGGAAAACGGTAAATAAAAATGTAAAGAGACTCTGGGATAGGTTTAAAGCAATTGTTGAGGAATGTGAAAACAGGTTTGTACCTTTAAAGGTGGTAAAGAATAGTGAAGACCCACCTTATAATAATAAAATATAATAGAAAATAAAGAGACTAAGAAGGAGATAAAGATCGGAAAGAAATAGAGTTAGAAGTGGCTGTGGAAGTAAGAAGAAAGAAAGTGAAGGATAGCATGATGGCAAGCATAACTGGCAGTCACACAAATTTTAGTGAAAAATGGAAGGGTATGTATAGGTACTTTAGGCAGAAACAGGTTCCATGAATCATTAATGAACAAGGGAAGTGTATATGTGAGGATCTTCAAAAGGTGGAAGTATTCAGTCAGCAGTATGTAAAGATTGTTGGTTACAAGGATAATGTCCAGATAGAGGAGGTAACTAATGCTAAAGAAGTTTTAAAATTAAAATATGATAACAGTGACATTTACAATAAGATACAAAAGTTGAAAACTAGTAAAGCGGCTGGAATTGATAAGATTTCTGGGGAGATACTAAAGACAATGGGTTGGGATATCGTACCATATCTGAAGTACTTATGTGATTATTGTTTGCATGAAGGAGATATACCAAATGAATGGAGAGTTGCTATAGTGGACCCTGTGTATAAAGGAAAGGGTGATAGACATAAAGCTCAAAATTACAGGCCAGTAAGATTGACTTGCATTGCATGTAAGCTTTGGGAAAGCATTGTTTCCGATTATATTGGACATGTTTGCGAAATTAATAAATGGTTCGACGGAAGGCAGTTTGGGTTTAGGAAGGTTATTCCACTGAAACTCAACTTGTAGCAAGATATAGCAGATATCTTGGATTCAGGAGGTCAAATGGACTGTATCGCGATTGACCTGTCTAAAGCATTTGATAGGGTAGATCATGGGAGACTACTGGAAAAAATGAGTGCAACTGGACTAGACAAAAGAGTGACTGAAGGGGTTGCTATATTTCTAGAAAATAGATCTCAGAGAATTAGAGTAGGCAAAGCTTTATCTGACCTGTAATAATTAAGAGAGGAATTCCTCAAAGCAGTATTATTGGACCTTTATGTTTTCTTATATATTTATAGATGATATGAGTAAAGAAGTGGAATCAGAGATAAGGCTTTTGTTGACGATGTTATTCTGTATAGAGTAATAAATAAGTTACAAGATTGTAAGCAACTGCAAAATGACCTCAATAATGTTGTGATATGGACAGCAGGCAACGGTATGATGATAAACAGGGTTAAAAGTCAGGATGTGAGTTTCACAAATAGGAGAAGTCCTCTCAGTTTTAATTACTGCATTGATGGGGTGAAAGTTCCTTATGGGGATCACTGTAAGTACCTAGGTGTTAATATAAGGAAAGATCTTCATTGGGGTAATCACATAAATGGGATTGTAAATAAAGGGTACCAATCTCTGCACATGGTTATGAGGGTGTTTAGGGGTTGTAGTAAGGATGTAAAAGAGAGGGCATATAAGTCTCTGGTAAGACCCCAACTAGAGTATGGTTCGAGTGTATGGGACCCTCACCAGGATTACTATGTTCTGAGCTGTCAGCAGGGAGATGGCGTGGAAAGACATTAATAGATGAATAAGTTTGAGCGGTGTCTTTAAAAGTAGGAAAGATCACAATATGAAGATAAAGTTGGAATTCAAGAGGACAAATTGGGGCAAGTATTGGTTTATAGGAAGGGGAGTTAGGAATTTTGCCAAGGGAGATGTTCAATAAATTTCCAATTTCTTTAAAATTATTTAAGAAAAGGCCAGGAAAACAACAGATAGGGGAATCTGCCACCTGGGCGACTGCCCTAAATGCAGATCGGTATTGATTGATTGATCACTAATACCATCTATTACTTTGGATTCTCCATAGAGTTCATCTCGTTTCACCAGCACCATGTCAAGAATATTCTTCCTTCTATTTGGTTCCATCACTTTTGGATTCAGCTGTCCTTCCCAGATTAACTTATTTGCCATTTGTCGGTCATGCTTCCTGTCATTCGCATTAACTTCCCAATTGACATTTGGTAAATTGAGATCACCCGCTACAGTCACGTTCCTTTCCATATCATTTCCCACATTGCTGATTATCTTATCAAATAATTCCGAATCAGCGTCTGTGCCACCCTCTCCAGGTCTGTACAGTCCATAAACATCAAGTTACCTATTATCTTTAGAGATGAGCCTTCCACCTAGAATTTCATGTTTGTCATCTTTTTCGTAGCTTACAAATTCTTCTTTCACCAGAACAAATACTCCCCCTCCTACCATTCCTACCCTATCGCTACGATACACACTCCAGTTCGTGAGAAAATTTCTGCTTCCATTATATCATTTCTCAGCCATGATTCAACTCCTATTACAATATCAGGTAAGTATATACTGTATCTATTAAATTACTAAATTCTATTCCTTTCCTTACAGTACTTCTACCGTTCGACATTAACATTTTTATGCCAACTCTATTTGACTCAGATAAAGCACTTGCACACCAAAGACTGACAATTTATTATTTTTGTTAATTCAATGTTTTTAGCTTGGATTTATGGGAATATCAAACTATCAAAACAGAGACTCTACTGTAGTGGCAGAAGAAATTAAATGTTTGATAGGCATGGTACAGACGACAGTGAAAGATACATTGAGAAATTAAGTCATATAGAAAGTCTATTGAAAACAATATTGGTAAATATTTCATGTGTGTAATCTACAACTTCCATCATATATATATATACTGTATATAAAAACTTATTACAATATAATTCAGATTTAATTCATAATAATAATTCATAACAATATGCAACAGTAATGGAGAAACAGATGTAACTTACCCTTTAGTAAGCTCTTCAAAATGATAGCCTGCTGGCAGTATGATTCTGTATATATTTCCAGCAATAAAAAATGGCCTTAATCTTAGTAACTGTCCTTTAATAATGATAATATATCTCTTAGCAGTTTCAGCAGTGGAATCAGAAGAAGTTGCATCATCCAATTCCTGTAATTTCAAAGAAGTATACAACATAAAAATCAGAGACTAATAGAATCCTAGATTTCTTTTAATGAAAACTGATCCCGATCATGGCAATAAGAACATTTTAAAATGAAGATTTTCTCTATTTCCTTTCCAATGGTTGTTAGATAAAATATTCTCTTAGTCTTTTATATATATACACATATATACAAACACTGTTACATTTAAAGGCATTCGGGAGATAGTGAGTTCGAACCATATTGTCAGCAGCCCTGAAGATGGTTTTCTGTGGTTTCCCATTTCCACACCAAGTAAATGCTGGGGCTGTACCTTAATTAAGACCACAGCCACTTCCTTCCTACTCTAGTCCTTTCCTATCTCATCGTTGCCATAAGAACTATCTGTGCGGGTGTGACGTAAAGCAAATTGTAAAAAAAAGTGTGAATATCCATCAACACAGGAATCACTGATAGATATTCAAACCACTTTGTATTCCCTTCATTTCATAGGATGTAAACTTGACCCGTATTGAATTGTGACCACAATAATAATTAAACTATGTCGTAATGGTCCACCTTTTCAATTCTATATTATGCAATGTTTAAACTACATTTCTAATCTAGGAGCTAGTTTCGGCTGTGGCTGGCCATCATCAGCCTTAATGCAAAACTCTACAAACACATCCAATAACTAAAACAAATGACATTAAAAAGTGTTCAAAACATCTGGGATGAACTATGTGCACAATGTGTAAAATATGATGAAATTAAAATCAGGCTCTAAAATTCTTAGATACGATGCATCATGTTAAAATGTTCCATTAGTGCTTGTTGTTAAAATATGATGAAAATATTGAAAAATTCCTCTGTTGGACATTGTCAATGGTTAAATCAAGGAATGGCACATGAAGATATAGTAAAATAACTGGCACGTTCTTAATTTGTAGCTGGTAGACATTCGCAATTCAATGTGGTATCCATGAAGTTAACCTTTCGTTGCGGCATGTGGTGCGTGGACCATTACGACATAAGTTTAATTATTATTCCCTTCCTTTGATCTGTTGACGCTTGATAGAGCTCTTACATTCAAGAAACACTGCATGAACACTAAACTTAAAGTTTCCACCAGGAATCATCTTCTACGTAAATTATCTGGATCAGAATGGGGCAGTCAACCAAAAACTATTCGTGCTTCCGCCATGGCACTATGTTATTCTGCAGCGGAATATGCCTGCCCTGTTTGATACAATTCATCTCATGCCAGACAGGTAGACATAACACTTAATGAGACCTGCAGACTTGTTACAGGTTGTCTAAAGTCTACTCCAACTGAAAAACTCTATCGTCTTGCAGGGATAGCACCAGCCGGTGTGCGAAGAGAAGTAGCTGCAAATAAGGAAAGGACAAAGGTTAAGCACGAAAGTACTCATCTACTGCATGGACATGAGCTTCCAGTACAGAGACTGAAATCTAGGAAGAGCTTCCTACGAACATCTCAAGAACTTATAGTACCAGCTGAGAAGGCAAGGATACAGCGATGGAAGACGAAGATCCCCCAAGGCTCTGAGCAGATGGCGGTTGAGGAACGTTTGCCACCCGGTTGCAATGAGAGCTGGACAATCTGGAAATCTCTCAATAGGTTGAGATCAGGAGTGGGAAGGTCCAAAGTTAATTTGGCAAGATGGGGCTTCATCAATGGCGACAACACCAAGTGTGACTGCGGAGAAGATCAAGCCATCCAGCATATGCTTCAGTGTCCGCTGTGTCCATCTTTGTGCACGCAAGATGACCTGCATCGAGCTACGAAGAGAGGACTCGAAGTAGCGTTGTATTGGTCCAAGATTATTTAAATGTTACTTGAAATTATTGTAACTGTTTTCTTTTTTTGATGTATCTGACACGAGAATAATAATAACTGTAAAAGGTTATTGAAACTATTATTACAATGGTTATATAAGAAAAGGAAACTACTGAAAGTGGAAACTTACAACATAAGAGGATGTGTTGCACAAAAGAAGAAACAAAACTGATGTTACTGATAGTACAGCTTTCATTCATGGAGGTGATACCTGTATTGAGATTTCAGTTACACTTCACATGCTCCTTATTGCTTCTCTATTTACCGTGCATACTTAACACTTCATTTTACTTCACTTTCAATAACATAACTATTTCTATGACCATCAACAAACCAAGGGCAATTTATTCATTTTGAGGCCAGTGTTTCAAATCCTGACTTGTTCTTTCTGTAAGAGAGAGAGGAAATCCACAAGGGATAGCTGCTCTAGAACAAGAGGTACCGTTTGGTAACAGCATCAAATAGATAATAATTTTTACACTATTTATCTTGGGATAAAATGAGCTTACATATTTTTGAATTTTGAAATTCCCCTGTTGTAGAGCTATCTCTAACCTGGAAAAATTTTTCTTTACATATACCATACAAATGGTTATTTATTGACAATGAATTATGTAAAACATCTAAACAAATATCTTTTAAAATGAAACTGGAATACCTAAATGAAGAAAGAAAGTAACTGAATATTTTGTGATAGATCCTCGTGCACCAAAGAGTAACTCAATCACCTCCCTGCAATTGGCGGGTATGTGTTACTTTTCTTCAAAGTACTTAAAAAAGATTAGTAGACTCTCTTCTTTTCAGAATCAACTTCTTTGGCCTGTAAACTATTACTCTCAAACCTTATTGCTGGATCAATAACAACGCCGATGTTTCTCGTTCCGACAATGTCTGCATGTTTAGTGATTCCACCGACAGAGATACAGTGCATTTCTTCAATGACTTAAAACCTGCGAGATTTTTGAGAAGTTCAGCAATACTGTTCCTAACCCTATGGTGTCTGTTATTTCTCAATAGCTCCCCTTTCAGGCAGAAACCAAGAACATGAGGGAAGGTTTCTATTTCGCTGCAGTGACAGCAATGGTTTTCTTGGCTTCTACCGGGAACGTTTCAGACTGCTATCACATTATAGTTCATTTTAACGACATTAATCCATTGGGAAGTTGAAAATCCTTTCTTCGTTGTAATCCAGGTGTTTGATTGTGTCTATTCTGAAAAATACGAGACAGCTTTTTCACGGTTCTAGTTTAAGAAAGAGTTCACAAGTAAGACCCAAATATTTAAGGTTTTCCTGCCTATCAGTAGATCACACCTGCAGTCCACTGACTGTCCTGATAATAACGTTCATCAATTGCCCATTCTCAATAACTATAGCTTTTGATTTAGAAGTATTCAATGTAAAACCTGTGTGTTAAATTTCTGTTCCATCTAACTTCCAACTGGCAAGCTTCTTGCGCAATTATTTGCTATTATATATAATGATTAAGAAGCCTCTACCACTTCCAGTATTTCATCCTATGATCTCAGGATAGATCAACTTCCTACGTTAGTTCATGGGGTGAGAACTCATACTCAGCAATGTAGTAAGTTATATAGATAAAATTCTGGTGAGCATAGGACTACTGACTGAAGACTGCATTAATAATAATCATCACAATCTTCTCATGTATTGGGTCATGTGTCCAGTTACAGTCTTGCATTGTCACGTCACCTTTGCACAGGATGTCCCTACAGCCTTGTCCAACCCCTGTAAGTACCTTGAACCAAGAACTCGATGTACTGTCAATTCTCACTGCAGTCCAGATATCAACATAAGTGCCTTAGATTGATTTTAATAATCTACCCTTAATTCCATAGTCCCCCAGTGTGGTGAACATCTTTTCCCACGGTACTCTGTCATATGCCTTCTCTCGATCTACGAAACATAAACATGACCTTGACTATTTCTCTCGTAGCATTTTTCAATTACCTGGTGCATACTGAAAATCAGATCCTGCCAGCTTCTCTGTGGTGTGAAACCACACTAGTTATCATCCAATTTCCTCTCAACCACTGATCGCACCTTCCCGTCCAAGATGCCACTGAACACTTTGCCTGGTATACTGATTAATGAGATACCTTGATGGTTGTTGCAATCCTTCCTGTTCCCTTGCTTAAAAATAGGTGCAATTACTGCTTTTGTCCAATATGAAGGTACCTTATTAACACTCCATGCTAATCTTATTACTCTACTAGCTGATTTACCCGTGCTTTGCTGCGGGATTCTCAGAAAGACTGACTTTGTGCTTTTCCTAACTGAAATCAACATAGGTCATTACAAAAATGTAAGTATGAATATAGCGATTGAAAGCAATGCTATCATATAAAATACTCGATGAAATGGAAAGCTGCACGTCTTATCACTTTTAATGAACAGTGCTGCGGTTAGATTGCGGTGCCAATCTAATAGTCCAAAATTCCAGAGCTGGGATGACCAGGCCGCAGATTGCCATGAACACTCATCTGTCATTATTCCGCTAAATATGCACACTGTTTATTCAAATCAGTGCCTCAGAGTAGGGATTGAATAGCCCCAATTTATAAATTTATAAACCAGGGGAATGGCATGCTAAAGAAGAAAGTTATCTAACTCCCCAGCTACTTCCCATCATTATTCAGGCAGGCTGTAACACTCTGTCCGACTGGGCGAGTTGACCGTGTGGTTAGTGGTGCGCAGCTGTGAGCTTGCATCCGAGAGATAGTGGATTCGAACCCCATTGTCGGCAGCGCTGAAGATGGTATTCCGTGGTTTCCCACTTTCACACCAGTCAAATGCTGGGCCTGTACCTTAATTAAGGCCTAAGGCACTCCTAGCCCTTTCCTATCCCATTGTCGCCAAAAACCTATCTATGTCGGTGCGACGGAAATAAAATAAAAAATACTCTGTACGCAGCAGTAATCCTATCTACCGGAGATGAGGGGTAACAGAAGGCACAAAGCACATCACGACAAACAATGGTCAATGTAATGTTATTGTTGATCAATGTTATGAGCTTTCTATATTGTAGGCCTACACATGTAGTTTTCTTTCGACTCTGTGATTTGTAAAATATTTTATACCGTAAACTGTAGTTTCTTATTCTCCGACTTTACATACCGATTTTCATTAAATACTGTTTACCTATTTTCTCGTTACTCGGCGCTGATATGGACTTAGTAACAAAAATCCACATTCATGAATATCTTGGTGATCATAGCCAGTACGGTAACAATGTATAAGACATGAATAATAGGAAATTTAATACTATATAACCTTAGTTATCTAGCATTCATCGACTACACTTCTAATAAGAAATATTTGAGAATTACATTTTAGGCCTTCCCCTAAACTACTATTTCACTCAGCGTGAATAAAATAATTTAGAGCCTAGACTATAGCGACTTATTTCCTGACTTTGCATACCGATTTTCATCAAGATAGGACTACTAATAACAACAATATTTGGGAAGTTAAATTTTAGGCCTTCCCCTAAACTACCATTTTTCTCAGCGTGAATACAATTATTGATAGCCTAGATTGTAGCAACTTATTCCCCAACTTTGCATACCCATTTTCTTTAAAATACGACCACTAATAACATAAATAGTTGAGAATTCAATTTTAGGCCTTCCCCTAAACTACCATTTCACTCAGCGTGAGTAAAATGATTTATAGCCTAGATTGTAGCGACTCATCCCCCGACTTCATATACCGATTTTCATTAGACCACTAATAATATAAATAGTTGAGAATTCAATTTTAGGCCTTCCCCTAAACTACCATTTCACTCAGCGTGAGTAAAATAATTTATAGCCTAGATTGTAGAGGCTCATCCTCCGACTTCACATACCGATTTTCATTAAATTCTCTTCAACCGTTTTCTCGTGATGCTTGTACATACATACAGACAGACAGACAGACAGACAGACAGACAGACAGACAGACAGACAGACAGACAGACAGACAGACAGACAGACAGACAGACAGAAATTACGGAAAAGTATAAAGTGCATTTTCTTGTTACTATGGACATGACCGATACAGAAATGCCATTATTTTCAAATTCTGAGCAATGTTCAGACAAAACTCTTATTTTATATATATAGATAAAGCCATTTTATTCTGCCTTCCCACTATACTTTATCATTTCAGGTATAATTTCCTCTATTCCTGCTGCTTTATGACAATGGAGTTCAGCATAATTTCCACTTCATCAAATATAATTTCACCAACATCACTGTCCTCCTCTCCATGAGCTCATTTGTTAGTTGTTTGCAACATCACAAGGAAGATACCCTTTTACGTTGAGAAGATTTTCTAAATATTCCTTTCACCTTTACAGCGATTCCCTGGGATCTGTTATGAGTTCACATGATTTACCCAAAATACTATTCATTTTGTTTTTCCCTCCCTTCCTAAGATTCTTTATTACTGTTCAGAAAGGTTTCCCCTGCTGCCTACCTAGCACTAAGGTTGGAAATCGAACTGAAGGATACGAAAGGGTAATTGGTAAATGTGGGGAAGATATGGAAGGTAATAGGAATGGGAAGCATTTGCTAGACTTCTGTTCTAGTATGGCATTAGCAGTTAGAAATACATGCTTCAAGCATAAGCTATTGACAGCTACACGTGGGAGGGTAGGGGCACCGGATCCATAGTAGATTACATCGTAACAGGCTTTGAATTCAGGAAATCTGTCAGGAATGTGAGGGAATTGCAGGGAATTTTTGATGATACAGACCACTATCTGATATGTAGTGAGCTAAGTATCTCTAGGCCTATGATAGAGAAAATGAAATCTGTCCGTAGACTGATAAGGGTAGAAAATCTACAGAGCAAAAAAATTACCAGAAGTACATAGATATGATTAATGAAAGTTCCATACAGTGGAAAGTAACCATGTTCAGGATATAGAAAGAGAACGGGTGGCATACAGGGATGCTGTGCCAAACAACCAGGGAATGTCTAGGAACAACTGTGTGCAAGGATGGGAAAAAGCGAACATCTTGGTGGTGTGATAATGTGAGAGCAAGCCTCGGACCTATGGGAGTAACGGAGTCCCACTCCCATTTGAAAGGCGAAGGGCTCCTTGGAAACAACTTGGCAAATGAAATGAAATTCGATGGGGAGCTATCCATATTAATGAGGCTTATGGAAGAAAGAAAGTGGGTAGAAAATCTACAGAGCGAGAAAATTACCAGAAGTACATAGATATGATTAATGAAAGTTCCATACAGTGGAAAGTAACCACGTTCAGGATATAGAAAGAGAATGGGTGGCATACGGGGATGCTGTAGCAAACAGCAAGGGAATGTCTAGGAACAATTGTGTGCAAAGATGGGAAAAAGCGAACATCTTGGTGGTGTGATAATAATGTGAGAGCAAGTCTCGGATCTATGGGAATAACGGAGTTCCACTCCCATTCGAAAGGCGAAGGGCTCCTTGGAAACAACTTGGCAGATGAAATGGAATTCGATGGGAGCTATCAATATTAGTGGGGCTTATGGAAGAAAGAAAGTGGAACTTAACATAATGTAAACTTAAAAAGAAGGTGTATCAGAAATGGCTCCATACAAGGACTAAGGCAGACAGGGAATTGTATGTCGAGGAAACAGAGCAAAACAAATAGTTGTTGAATCCAAGAAGAAGTCATGGGAAGATTTTGGTAATAACTTGGAAAGGCTGGGGCAAAACACTGGCAACCAAGAATGAGTTAGCTGGAAGATTTATAATTTCCAATAATGGACCAATTATGGGAATTACTGTTCTAAGGGGAATTACAACAAGACAACCATCCCATATGAAAGGAGAATAGTAGTAAGTGTCCAAGTGAACATCGAGAGAGCGGAGGTTGGTATAGTAAATCCACAACATTTCACCATATGAAGTGGGACAAACTCTGGGGAAAGAATGCAAAATGCATCTATTCGCCAAGTATGCCACATCCATGTTGGTGTTGAGAATCAACCGTGCTGCTAATTGAACCTGGGCAAGGACATGGGGTCACTGGAAAGGAAGAATTTTCTGAAGTACCATTGTCAAGAAACGAATGAGATTTTCAGAACTGGGGTGGGGGGTGGGGGGTTAAGGTAGAGGAAGAGGCAGGGGTAGGTCCTGGCAAGTGACAGGCACGGCGGTCTCAGGTTTGGAAATGTCGGGAGTGGGTTTCGCCTTACACTTATAACTGAAGGCAGGGTGAGGAAGGGTACAATTGACACACTTAGGGCTGGACTTGTTGGGACATAGGTAGGTGGAATGCTCCTCACTGCAGCAGATGGCACATAGCTCTGCTCGCTTGCAAGCGGTACCTGGTGGATGGTCATACTGCTGGCACCTGTCACACTGGATAAGTTGTGGTGATGAGGAGTGGGATCGCTCTATTCGATGACGACATGCGTAAATCGTTGACACTGAATAATGCTCAGTGTCACTGAGTGAGATCCAACGTTAAAGACTACCTACATCGCTCCTCCAGATCCTTTCCTGGGATGTGGAGACTCTAGACAACCTCCTCCGTGACGGCAGAGGTCTGAAGGAAGTTTGTTAGGTTTTAAGAAGAGGAGAATATTTGCCTGACCCCAATGTTTGAAGAAGGCACCAATATACAGGATGAAGGTATAGATAGAACTGAGGAGCTCAAAAAGGGAAGGAGGGATTTCTTGGATGCCTTGCAGTGTTTCCCATGTTGATGGGCTCCAATGTCGGTGAAAAAAATCATAGGAAGGTTTAAATGTTTTGATGTTATACCCCTCATGGGTCCGTTGAAGATCTAGTCAATACTCCTGAATGTTTGGAGTAAATTTGGCAATCAGTTGAAAGATGTGCTGAGGATTGGATTTGTCGAGATCATTGTTGGTGAGCTTAATGTCATAAAAATTGGACTCAGTGGGGTGTGATGAAGTGAAGGTGGCACTCTTCTGACGGACAGTAGGGAGAGGAGCAGGGTTTCTTTGCCACCAGGGCATAGGTACGTACAGTAGATGGCATGTAGGTAATAAGATTGAGAGATGGTGACGATGGACTGGAGAGGCGAAACCGAGCCGGTGAAGATGCTCGCAAAGGAGGGATGTCAACAAGGAGTGGCTGTTCGAGAACGGAGGCGGCAGAACTGGTGGAAGTATAATTGGACCCAATATTAGCCTGCGATGATTGGTCACCACAGTGCTTCTTGCAGCCAGTAGTTGGACTGGGAGATCCCGCATCTAAGGGCCGAGGCTTTTTTGCCTTTTCACTGG
Organism: Anabrus simplex; assembly: GCF_040414725.1. NCBI lineage: Eukaryota > Metazoa > Arthropoda > Insecta > Orthoptera > Tettigoniidae > Anabrus > Anabrus simplex. The sequence continues at coordinate 184,977,863 of NC_090267.1, forward strand.
ATTCCATCTCAGACTCACTATCCATATAATGATGACTCGTCATGACGATCTTCTATACCTACCTGTAGATAAAGACTTTAACTCGCAGAAACACGTCCTGAGGTGAAACCTCACTGAAACTTCTCTGTCCACCTTAAAGAACACTTGTTTAAAGAGCAATAAACTCTCGTGCCTTTGTTCAACGTAGGAGCTACAGTTGGACTGTAGGATGAGGTGATGAGCAGAGGCCAATGCACAGGTTGCTTGGAGCCTCAGGCAGTGCCAATGCACTATGAGAGACTTGCTCTTTTTTACAAAAATTAATGCCTACTAGGCCATCAGATGATATAGTTTTAGATTCCCTTAGGGTAATTGAAATATTTACCCTGAATGAGTAAATTCATAACTCCAGTTTAATTGGTCCTTTATTGGAAATTATAAATTTTTCAGCTAACTCATTCTTGGTTGCCAGCATTTCACCTCAGTGTGCCAATTCAGGCTCATCAGTTGGTAACTTAACACACCTACCAAGATGGATGGCTAGTGCATGCGATGGAGGCCACTGTACAGGCCTACACCAACTGAGGGACAGAACTGAACAGAACCAGAGGCTAGAGTGTGTAGTCTGATATTGTGCCTCTTACACTATTTTGCCCATTGTGAACTGTAACAAACAAATGACTTCTAATGCTCAACTTTACTATATAGAGTATTTCCAAACCAGAGATTATATTGTAACATAATACTAACTTATGATATAAGTACACACTGTTCTGGTCAAAGTAACTAAAATGTTTCTACACTGTTTGCTTTGATTTTCATCCTAGTAAGTAGCTGGTCTCTATAACCAGTGATCCAATTAACCAATTGGTGATGTTCTTGTACTGTATGTTTGTGCTGTCAATGATATGGACACACCCTGTGGGTGGGGGACACTACCCCGAAGGTTTCAGTGGTATTTTCTCCACTGAGGGACCACCACCCTTTTGAAGGAACTCATCTTCCCAAAGCCGTTGGCTCCTTAGAGGGTTGGATTATTTCCCGCTGACCAACACTTGGCATAGTCTCTGGCTGTATGGTCAACTCCATTACTGTTGCATGACAAACCTGGTCAGACTGGAATCAAGACATTAATTATACAAATCTTCTTTCTTTGAACTTCATTGCACAATAGCTAATTTTTAAAAATACAGTCAAATCTCTCTTCTATGAACACCGTTGGTTCCATAGAATAATGTCCGTTACAAAAAGTGTCCACTGAAACAAGGGTGTAAATATTAATCAAATATTTTAACACCAAAGAAAATTCACCTTAAATGTAAATACACATCTTAATTTTGATTATTATAAATCATCATCATCCAATTCTATCATTACACGATGTGCCCTCTTTAAGTCGTGAACTCAGTTAAGTCTTTAGCAGAACTCTCCAGGTAGGACGGTCTCGAGTTCTCTGCCAGGTAGTACCAGCTATTCTCTTGATGTCCTTGTCCCATCTGTCTGGCGGTCTTCCTCTAGGCCTTTGATGATCTCTTGCACTCCATTCTAACACTAGCTTCATCCACCTGTCATATTTCCTTCAAGCAATATGTCCAGCCCATTGCCATTTTAAGGTGGCTATTCTCTCAAGAATGTCATTAACTTTAGTGATTGATCTGATGTCATCTGCTTTCTTCTTCTTTCCTTGTAAAACCCAGAATTGACCTTTCCATGCCTCTCTGCGCTGTCCTAAGTTTCCCTTTCGTAAATTCGTTCAGTGTCCAGATCTCACAGCCGTAAGTCAGCACAAGTAGAATGCACTGATCATACACTATTTTCTTCAGATTTATTTGATTTGAAGACAGTTTCTTCCATACGCCTGCCATCCTAATTTAATGCGTCGAAAAATTTCTGGTCTTATATCACCTTTCATATTCATCAACTGGTCCAGATAGATATATTCATTGACCTTCTCTAACGTCATGTTGTTGATGTTCACAATTTCTGCTGTGACCCACTTGCTTGACATGACTTTTGATTTGGAAAGGTTCATCTTCAAGCCAACTGACTCATATTCCATGGCAAGATCAGTAACTAATGTCTGGAGTTCGTCATTGTCATTTGCCAGTAATGCAATGTCATCAGCAAATTTCAAATTGTTGAGTCTTCTGCCATTGATTCTTAAACCCTTTCCTTCCCAATTTAACTTTAACATTGCCATCTCCAAAACAGCTGAGAATAGCTTTGGAGAGATTGGATCACCTTGTTTAACACCTCTTCCGATAAGGAATTCTGAAGTTGCTTCACCGACATTAACAAAGGCTGAAGAGGTCTTGTAGATGTTATTGAGAACTCTTGATATAAGCCATTTCAACTCCCTGCTCATCTAAGGCCTATTCAATAAACAATAAATAAATTATTTTTGTGATAATTTTGCTTATAGCCAGTTTCAATAAGGATCAATCATGAGAGTTGTCTCTTGCAAAATGCTCTTTCTGTCTTTTAAGACTGGTCACGCTTCCCAGGCATACATGAATATGCAGTTCATTAGAACAATTTTCGTTGTGTTCATTTACCTGTGCCAATGTACAAAGTAAAATGAACCTTAAATACATTATACTCTAGGAGTGCATAAATACATCATGCAAACACACATTCCTACAGTGCGGTATGGTAAGGTTCATTTTCCTTTACACTTTTGCATAGAGAAATAACACAATGAACGTTGTTCTGATGGACTGCATTTCCATATGTGGATGGGAGGCGTGACCAGTCTTAACTGATAGGAAGCGCATTGTCAGATACGCAGTATTACTTTCGCAGTGACAAGCTACTTTTTCAGTGTAGGTTTTCTTGAAGCATCATCCCCATTATGACATTTTCCTCTTCTCAGCTATATGCTATTCCAGTGTAGATGTGCTTAATGGAGGCTTGAAATGTCTGATTTTTCCTATCAACACTGAAAACTGCTTCTGTTGGGAGAGTTACTGTCAGGTACACTTAATACTGCAAATACAACATTACTTAAGGTTTTATAGTGGAGAAGAGCAGAGTAGAGCTGCTTCATTCACACATAATTTCACAACGTGCATGGGTAGCCAAAGGAAGTGACAATTGAATGAGTATAGTTGCCAACTCACAAGCATTGAAATCAGGAGGGTTGAGCAGTAATACTCAGAAGGATTAATAAAAAAAAAATTCTGGAGAAAATTATATTTTTACGATAATGTATTTTTCCGTAATAATTTATCCTTTGACCGTAACGCCGTAATTGTGAGGTGAAATCTGTAATAATTACGGACAATCCATAATAGTTGGCACTTCTGCTATTGCAACGTTCAATTCTGTGAAAATTGATTCTCACTTTGTTTTTACTCCCCGATTTCTATTTTCCTCCCAATCACATAAAATTTAATTTTTATCCTTCACAAATGTGTTCATTTGAGTTTTCCTGCATTTCAGTTTTTCAGAAAGCTTTCTCTGAATGTCTTTGCACTTTCTGTAATTATATTTTTTCTTGTCTGAAGATCTAAACATGCTTGTCCCTTCTTACTCATGTTTACTTCATAACTGAAATGCTACGGTATTTCTGCCTCAATAATTAGCGCATCTCTACCTTGTCAAATTTAACTTAACTACCCAACCTCAACCTTATCAACAACAATCAGAGTTATGAATAGAATGATGCAAGCTAAGTTGGAATATCCCTTGGTAACTTGTGAGTAAACATTCACTGGCAGCATTCCCGGAAACTAGAAATCTCAGAATGTAGATTAATTAGAAGTCAGGACAACCATAACAAAAGGTTTGGAAAGAGCCCTGTACAGGACAATTAACTTCATGGCTACTATAGCATTCCTATGTACATTTCTTTCTCTCTTTTCCTTGGACTCGAAATAGCAGAAACATTCAAAAGGAATTCTGATTTGCCTGCAGAATGGTTTTAAAAGAAAGGATGACATAGCCCGGTGTAAAATAATAGTGTCCTGGAATGTGTAAAGTGTCTGCTGAAAACAAGTAGACAGGACTAATTTGTGATGTCCACTGTCTGGAATTCAAGGTGTCTGCTAAAATAAATCTTATTTATCACATGTAAAATGGTAAAATAGTGAGGTAGCAACTGAAAATTTATTTTGAATAGCTGACAGTGAATAGAAGATCAATACACATACAACCAAATTTGCTGTTGGAGGAATGAGATAAGAGTAATGACCCAGTTTGGAGTTTGTTGAACTGGCTTGCATGTTGCCCTACAACAATAAAAGAAAGCAAGGTCAATTGTGTTAACATGTGTACAGCTAACAGACATTTTAATGGTAAGAGGTTAAACACATATCTAGTTGGTGCTGGGTCAAGGATGGTTGATAGCAGGGAAGGAAGCTGCATTTGGTAGAAGATGCAAACTCTGAGTTGAAAGTTTTAATAAGTTTTCCAGACAGTTTTTTTTTTAAATTTTTTTTATTTTTTTTAATGTCGCACCGACACAGATACGTCTTATGGCGACGATGGGACAGGAAAGGGCTAGGAGTGGGAAGGAAGCGGCCATGGCCTTAATTAAGGTACAGCCCCAGCATTTGCCTGGTGTGAAAATGGGAAACCACGGAAAACCATTTTCAGGGCTGCCGACAATGGGGTTCGAACCTACTATCTCCCGAATACTGGATACTGGCCGCACTTAAGCGACTGCAGCTATTGAGCTCAGTAGTTTTAATAAGTTTGGATGAATTAGACATTTATTTTAGCTCACTGAATAGAGGTTGTTCTTTTGCCAAGGCTGGATTGTAAGTAAAGTAAGGTAAGGTAAGGCTGTATTCTGCCTGAAGTCAGGTCCAAACCTCCGCAGAAGTGTGCCTGAGCTGGAGTTTATGTACGGTTCCTTTCCACTCCTCCATTCCCTTACCCCCCACCAACAGCGTGTGGTAACCCATCCAAATCTTGACAACGCCCAATGTTGCTTAACTTCAGAGATCTCACGGGATCCAGTGTTTCAACACGGCTATGGCCATTGGCTGTAAGTAGAAGAAAGTGTATTGTTTGATTTTTTACACAGATTGTAGTTTAACTATAAGATGTCAGAATGAGTTGCTCTACAGGTTATAAGTAGATTTGTAACCATATGGCTTTGTACATTATAATGTTATACTGTAGATAATAGATCTAAGATTTTTGGGCAATTTATATAACGGCTGAAGAAGAGAGAATTGATGCTACTGAAACATGTATGGAATACACTGTGGTAATAAACAATTAACATAGAATTTTAAGTATTGACTAGGCTGATCGTATATGTATATGTGATTTTAATGATAATTAAAAAATTAGGAAAATTAAAAAAAGTATAGGCAACCTGCACATGTCTGAGGACAGGGCCCAGCCTAAATTGAAATCTAATGCTGAAGACGGCACAAACACCCAGCTCTGAACCATAGGAATTTACTAAATGAAAGTTAAACTCCCCGAACTGTAAGCTAACCATTTAGACATGGAACCAGACATTCATCCACATGAAACAGCCAGAGCTATAACCTCACTTCCTCCATTACTCTTCTAGGTTATATTTCTGATCAAGAAGATGTGTCCCTCCTAACATCAGATAACTGTCATCCTCAGTTTCCAGTTCTTTAATCTCCTTGTTAAAAATGAAATCCAACTCCTCAGTATCAAAATCAATATTCTATAATATAGCATTAATATCATGCACAACACAAACATGATGAAAAATATTTAAGAAAACTAGTCTGTAAGTGCATAACACTCTTACAGGAAGCACAGATAAAACCACAAGAAAGAAATCTAGAACAAGGGGTACACAAACTGGCTGTAAATGGAAGCAAACAGAAAAACTTGGTTTCAACTTACAGTTGACATCATAGCTGCAGCATTGTATGACATTTGTCAATGAAGTGTCGATGTGAGAGGGTAAAGAGTTAAGAAACTTTTCATGCGGACAATGCTGCATACCATTTTTTATACATAAAGAGTTCCAACTTTCAAAAGCAGAAAATATGATATTCTGAGCTGGTTACAGAAACATTTATATGAAGGCTTTCATGAAGTATGACTAAAATTGAACTCGTACAAACTGTACAGGGAAAATTTTGTCAAATAACTGATTGCTGAAAGCCTCCATGGCTCAGGCAACAGTGTGTCAGCCTCTCACAGCTGGGTTCCGTGGTTCAAATCCCGGTTATTCCATGCAAGATTTATTCTGGACAAAGTGGAAGTGGGACAAGTTTTTCTCCAGATACTCTGGTTTTCCCTGTCATCTTTCATTTCAGCAATACTCTCAAATATCATTTCATTTCATCTGTCAGTCATTAATCAATGCCCCAGAGGAGTGCGACAGACATCACCAGCCAGTACAGATGGCGCTAGATGGCACTTCTTTCATTCCATTCCTAATCTGGTTGAAACTGATTGTGGATTTTCATTTTTCTTGATTGCTGACACAGCAGAAAGACACTTACTCTGAGTGGTTTGAATACCTTCATATCATTGTCATTTTGATCTTTCACTTGAATAGAATTGGTGGAGTCAAGTGAACAGCTACTTTGTTGACAGAAACAAGACATTTTCTTTCAATGAAGTGGAAACAGAATTGGAAGATGCAATTAATAAATGCCAGTTGATGACTACAAGAATGTTATAAACCAGACCTAAAGGGTAATGAATTGGGAGTGAGATGGAATTTTACAGAAACGGAGAGTAAACTGGTAGCTACCGGTAGTCTCCGAGACAGAGACAGTAAACAGAATCAAATCAGTCACCAATGATCAGCATTTAGGGCTCTCACCCAGGTGGTAGATTGCCTTTCAGTTGTGTACAAAGACTTTTCTTAAATAATTCCAAAGAAGTTGGAAATAATTATAAAGAGAGCAATGATCTCGAGAAAGAAGTACTGGAACCTATCAATCAACTGAGCATGTACGAAGAAGGTGGGGCATTTCTTCTTCTGTCAGAAAATGAAGATTTTCTAGAAAGAAAGTAATTTACCTGCAATGATATTAGCATAAACATAATTCAGTTTTGATCACTAATAACTACACTAAACTCTTCGCTAGTCCAGGCCTCAAGAGTCTGCCCTCTAGCCATGACATTAAATAAAGAGAGGTTAGCTTCTATGCTGATTAGAATGACTGTCATACATACACAAATACTCTGCATATATTTCTTCTGGAATTTAGTGAAGAAAACATGGGTGTGTGTATTATTTGAAATAAGGTTGATACCACTTCATCTCAAGTAATAGACCCCGTTATAGTAGGGTATAGCATTGTCTGGTCTTGGTCTGAGTGGTGTCGTGTCAGTAGCACTTTGGAAGTGAAGTGTGAGGCATGTATCAAGTATGGGTACAAGTTCTCGTTATCATTCGTCTATGGTTAAAGAAAAGCTTAGGGGTATTGAAGATGCAGAGAACACTGGACACTGCATAGCAGGAAGAAAGTATAATGTCAGAAAAAGGTGTATTCATGACTGGTGACCAACATGCAGAACTCGAAAAAGATAGATGATAAAAGACAATATGGATATGCAGTTACAAGTCGGAACAATCACCATTCCGCTGTAATCCAAGCTCCTACATCCGACCCATTCTACTGTTAATCTCGATCACTGGTGGACACCTGTCCTGCTTTTATGATCAGTTCAATCTTTACTGTTCTAAGAAATCTATGTATCCTACAACTAACTGCATGCTGGCCTCTCAGCCATCTCTTTATTTCTGCACCCCTACATGTTATATTACATCGCGAGTTACATCTGTCTATCGCCATTGGACATATTCTAACTGTTGTGGTATTATGGTAAATGAAGTGTTATTCTCCTCTTGATCCTGTATAAATGACATTGGCAAACTCCATTCAATGTTCACTACTTCACATTGGGTGTATCCAGTAAGGAGGAATCCATTTTAGGCAGCTGGTCTGTATTGATCTGATTACTGCAACTAAAGGTAGGCCATATTTATATTGCAAGTATGGACTTCTTCATATTGGACTGGCAATTGTGTGACAACTCCAAATGGACTCTGTGAATATACTTCATTGTTTCTCGGGTAACGACGGGGATTAACGGAACTTATCTAAATATTACTGACTCTGTATCTGTTCTACAACCCTGACCTGATGTGCTTGTAAGTAATTTGTATGGTCCAGTCTCCAGACTATGAGTGTCAGCAAAGGTCTTGTTAGATTAACTAACTGTAACTCTGTAACTTCCTTTTGTGAACATTAGTAACCATAAGTTCCTACATATTTACATAATTTTTGTTACTTAGGCATGCTCAAGCTTTTCCTAGGACTAAGTTTTAGTAAACAATAAAGTAACTTAATGCCAGTCAATCTGTTGTTTCTTTTCATAAGTTAAAAAGAAAAATGAACATAAGGATGTTCTATTTAAGATAATCAAATCATTTTTTTTTCTATTTCTTTTACTGGCATCTATTGCTGATAGTTTATGAAGTCCAGTGATTTTTCCGGGGGGAAATATTTACGTTAATTCAGGTTTGTAATCATTCTGCACACACAACATTGTATCTTCGTCCATCAGAAGAACTTTAGCCAATTTAACCCTGCAGGTCCTTAATGCCTTAAAAAATGGATATACTGGTAACAATTTAGTTAGGGAGTGTTAAATTGCTTCTCTTGAAAATAATTGGAACTCTGCCCTAAATGGGTTATCTTACCCCCGTTTTTTCTTTCACAATATTTTATAAAGTGTTTGGTATATAGATTTTCATGCCATGCCACTTCATTCTTCGTAAAAAAAAAATACATGTACTATATTGGCAATTAAGGTCTTCCTTTTACAAAATTTCATAGGTTATGCAATGGTTGAGGTTTATTGTAATAGTGAATCTTGAAGGTTCATTCATTGCTAGTCAAATTTTATTAATTGTCTGATTTAAATACACTTGCAGAAAAAAGTATCCAAACACCATGAAATAAAAATGTAGAATATGGAAATATGGCAGTATATTTGTTGAGGTAATATATTTAATTAAAGGTACAAGACTACAGATCAATCAATCAATCAATCAATCAATCAATCAATCAATCAATCAATCAATCAATCAATCAATCAATCAATCAATCAATCACTGATGATCTGCATTTAGGGCAGTCACCCAGATGGCAGATTCCCTATCTGTTGTTTTCCTAGTATTTTCTTGAATGATTTCAAAGACTGGAAATTTATTGAACATCTTCTTTGGTAAGTTATTCCAATCCCTAACTCCCCTTCCTATAAATTGATATTTGCCCCAATTTGTGCACTTGATTTCCAACTTCCGTGCCTGGTCTAGTCCCGGTTGGGGACTGGTTCTGAATTGAGTAGGAGCCAGTCAGTACTCTTTAGGGAACAGACTAGGATGGGGAGGCCTCAACCCCGACACGGTGCGTCCCAATGGCTGATAGGGGAAGTTCCTGTAGATATGCAGGGCAGGTGCAAATAAGGTTATACCAAATAAGCACCCGCGGTATCAACTGAGGCAATCCAATGCCTTGTGAATAGGGTTTTGACCCAAAGGCTATGGGAGTAAACCCACAGAGAAAATCAAACAAGGACAAAGGCTTTAAGGGAGCAGCCCTCTCACTGTCCTAGCTCCATCATGAGGTTAATTACCCGTTTGGAGTGAATTTAAAAACAATTCAGAGAAATATTAGATTTGAAGCCGGATGGATCACAAGGCAACGAATTGGCAAGAAACGGAATATGAGAATCAGGTTCTGGAATATTACCTCTCTGACAGGCAAGGAAGTGGAAGTGGTGGAGGAGATGAAGAAGTACAAAGTCAAAATTCTCAGGATCAGTGAAGTGAAGAAAAAGGGAACAGGGTAGATGGAACTGAACCAGGGATACTGTATGTTCTGAGATATTCAGGAGTAGATATATATATATATATTTTTTTATTTTTTTTGCTATTTGTTTTACGTCGCACCAACACAGATAGGTCTTTTGGCGACAATGGGATAGGAAAGGCCTAGGAAGTGGAAGGAAACAGCCATGGCCTTAATTAAGGTACAGCCCAAACATTTGCCTGGTGTGAAAATGGGAAACCACGGAAAACCATCTTCAGGGCTGCCGACAGTGGGGCTCGAACCCACTATCTCCCGATTACTGGATACTGGCCGCACGTAAGCAACTGCAGCTATCGAGCTCAGTCAGGAGTAGATAAGAGAAATAGAGCTAAAGAAGGAGTAAGAATTATCACAAATGAACAATTAAGTAATAAAGTGGTGGATTGGAAGGCAATAAGCCCAAAGATAATGAGATTAGATCTGGATCTGGAAAATATCCAAAAAGTTGCTCTCATACAAATATATGCTCCTACTGCAGATAGTGATGAGATAAAAAAAGGAGATATTTTACTCTGCCCTCCACAGGACATTGGACAAAGCTAGAAATACCATAGAATCAGTGATAATGGGGACTGGAATGCTAGAGTTGAGAATAAGATGAGTTCTGGTCATGGAAGCTTGGGAAGGTATGGGGCAGAGAGAAGTCTGAAAAGCAATGGGAAGAGAATGCTTGAGTTCTCCATAGATAACGAAATGTGAATAGGGAATTCTTTCTTCCCTCATAAACAGGTCCACCAAATTACCTTCGAGGCAATAAGCAGAAATGTACGAAGTACAATAGACTACTATGTGTCCACAAATAATACCCACTATGATGTAATGGATGTGAGGGTATTTTGCTGTGCGGAATGCAACACTGAACATCATTTATTGGCAATGGAAAGCCAGTTCAGATATATATACCAGAATCAACAAAAATGAATTATGTCAAAGTGAAAGTATCTGCCACAGAGGATATCTCCAAGCAATAGCAATATGAGAATAAGTAGAGCGAACAACTGATACAGAAAGAGCAAAGTCACAGGGGTACGTGGAACGTGGAAGACAAATGGAAGGTAATGAATGAGACGATTAATCAGGTAGCTACAGAGGTGTGCGGGATCAGCAGATTCAAAGGAAATAGGAGACAGACAAGATGGTGGAGTGAAACAGTATAGGAAGCGGCTGAAGCCAAGAAAAAAGCATGGAAAAGATATATGAAATCCAAAATGAGGAAGACAAAGGAACATACATATAACTAAGAAATGCAGCATAGAGAGCAGTCAAGGAAGCTAAATACAATCCTGGGAACAGTTCAGAAGGGAAATAGAAGGAAGTTATAAGGAAAATCAAAGAAAGTTATGGCATGTGGTGAAAAGCTTGAAGGGAAAAAGGGGAAAGAAAATCAGAAACATTAAGGATTTTAAAAAACAGGCTGAAAACCAACATAAAAGACATCCTGGAAGGGTGGAGCGAATATTACTCAGAAACCTCAAGGAAAGCAATAGAATGGTGGAGATGACATCAATGGAAGAAGGTAACAGAGGAGAGAGGGAAAAGGAAGAAGGTATTACATTGAAGGAAGTACACGAGGCAATTAAGGCAATCAAGACTGGTAAAGCAGCACGCTGGGATAATATTCACACGGAGTTTGTGAAATTCAGAGAAAGAGAACTAGGATTACAATATTTAAAAATTAAGAAGGTTCCTCCTATTCAATACAAAGATATTTATTAATGTGAAAGAATCACATATCGTTCAAATGAGGTACTAGTTTCGGCACCAGATATGTGCCATCATCAGCCACAAAGTCAAATCGGGCAAACATAGTAAAACCCTAAAACAACTTTACACACACTATAACATCTGCATAGATGAATACGAAATATGACTTTAAAACAACTTTAAAAACACACTATAACATTTGCACAGATGCATATAAAATAAAATATGGTAGATGATGTTGCATTCCATTTTAAAATCCGTTAAAATGATGATTCCGTTGTTGTATACCCATGGCGGTTTGTCCAGCTTATATATAACTTTAGTTTTCTAAAACTGTTAAATTATGCTGTGAGGTTTATTGTCATATGATGTTGACACTATGTGTGTTCTGTAGTTGGTTCCGGAAAATAAATGTAAACATGAACTTGGTAAGATCCAAAGAATTAATTCCCACTTCAATATGGGTTGAGGAACCTGGCGAAGAAATTAGAAGTCGAATTAGGCAAAAGATCGGAAGGAGAGATCAAAAAGAAAAGTCTAGAAAAACCCAGAGAATACTAGAAACGAACTTACCTTGAGCAGCCTGAGTGATCGGCGGACAGAGCTGGACTGATGGATGCAATTATAAGGTTAAGGGGCGAGGCGTAAGGGAGGAGAGGGGAGGGGTAGAGGCGGAGCAACTGTCACGGAGCTAAGGTGGAGCGGAAGGATGTGGTAGTGGGGGTAAATGATGTGGATATGTACTGCGTATGGTTTGAAAGATCGACTTGTTTTTAGGTGGTCTGATATTTCTTAGCCATTTAATTAAGAGATCGTAAAGAATATTAGTTTTCTCGGAAATTTCATTTAAATTATAGTTAGGGTTGAAATATTGATCGCAATGAATGAAACAATTTTTGACGATGTTCATAATTGGCCCTTTGTTTGCTATTTGAAGTATTTCAAAATCACGTTCTATATCAGTAAACTTATGATTAGAGTCGTGAATGTGTTGGCCTATAGCAGAAAACTTGTTATATCTTACCGCGTTGACATGCTCTGAATATCTGGTTATGAAGTTGCGTCCTGTTTGTCCCACGTAGGAGGCGCTGCAGTCAATACACTTGAATCTATAGATTCCAGATTTGGAAAATCTGTTAGAGGTGTTGACTGATGTTGAATTATGTATAATTTCTGAGGTCCTATTATTAGTTCTGAAGAAGATTTTTACGTTATGTTTTCGAAAAACATTGGTGATTTGATGGATACCGTTGTTGAATGTAAAAGTAGATGAAACGTTAGTTATAGGTTTTTCTTTAGTGAGAGTAGTCTTGGGCCGGTGTCTAAATTTATTGATTATCTGTTCTATAAATGATCTGCTGTAACCGTTGAATTTGGCGATTGCTCTTATAGTGTTGAGTTCGCTATTGAGGTCTTATTTAGACATAGGTATCGTGAATGCACGATGAACCATGCTATTATACGCTGCACGTTTGTGTGTTTGAGGGTGTATGGAATCTTGACGAATAGTATTGGCAGTTTGTGTCTGTTTTCTGAAAATTCTATATGAAAGAGCAGATGGATTTCTGAGAATAGTTAAATCCAGAAAATTAATTACTTTATTATTTTCGAACTCAAGTGTAAATTTGATGTGGGGGTCAATATTGTTTAGTTCTTGCAGGGTAGAGGTCGCATTCTTGATTTCTTCATCCATTATAACAAATGTGTCGTCAACATATCTGGCCCACATGAGGATGTTTGGAAAAGTATTGCTATTTATTTTTGTATATGCCAGAAAATCTAAATAAATGTCCGCTAGAATTCCTGAAGCGGGTGATCCCATAGCCAGTCCATTTTGTTGATAGATGGTTTCATCGAATTTAAAGAAATTATTGTTGATGACCAGTTTCAGAAGAGAAATAAAATCTTGTATTTCTAATTTGCTGAGAGAGCACTGTTTGTTAAAGTTATCTTCAATAATGGAGAAAAGTTTGGTTGTGGGTATGCTTGGATACATATTTACTATGTCGAAAGAATGAAGGGTATGGTTGGGTTGTACATTAAATGACTTCATTTTTTCAACTAGTTCAGTAGTGTTCTTGGTGGATTTTTTAGAGAGAAATTGATAGTTCTTAGTTAAAAATCGTTGAACAAATTGCGCAATTTTATATAGGGGGCTGGGTTTATAGTTAATAATAGGCCGGATAGGGACGTCAATTTTATGTATTTTAGGGAGGGCTTTAACTGTGGGTAGACTTGGATTCATATTTAATAGTTTTTAATAATTTTTAAATATTGTAATCCCACTTCAATACGGATCATGAAATTTCTAAATATTAATGAAAGAGAACTAGAGAAATGGATCTGGGATCTCTTCAAGTTAGAGACTCTGACAAAACACCAGAACGTTGGGAGCGGACCATCATGGTTCCCATTCACAAGAAGAGAAGCACCGGGCGAGTTGGCCATGCGGTTAGGGGTACACAGCTGTGTATTTTCATCCGGGAGATAGTGGGTTCGAACCCCACTGTCGGCAGCCCTGAAGATGGTTTTCCGTGGTTTCTCAATTTCACACTAGGCAAGTGCTAGGGCTGTACCTTCTTTAAGGCCATGGCCGCTTCCTTTCCTATCCCATCGTCACCATAAGACCTATCTGTGTCAGTGCGACATAAGGCAAAAAAAAAAAAAAAAAGAAGGGAAGCTCAACTGATTGTCATAATTACAGAGCGATATGCTTAGCATCAATTCTCCAGAAATTATATTCAACTATAACAAGGAAAAGACTTAGAGAGCAAGTGGAGGAAGAACTAGAAGAAGAACAGGCTGGATTTAGATCCCATTGGCAAACACAACATTGGATCTTCTGTTTGAGAAATGCAGCAGAAAAGATCCTAAATCGGGAAGGAGAACTATTTGCAGCATTTATCGACTTGAAGTCGGCATTTGACAGAGTCAGAAAAATTAGAGTATGGTTATTCAGGCGTTTGCTCTATTAACCAGCGTTTCGTCTTAGGTCTGACACCAGACTCTTCAGAGTGGGATGTGTCAGACCCCACCCAATGACGCTGGGGTGCATGCAGGTGAACTTATCAGAAGCCTATTTAAGAGGCACAGTCTGATAACTGCATATGGGAGATAAAACTCCACAATGGAATTATGCCCGCCTAGCAATTCCGAATGGAAATTCTAAGTTCCCATGGAGGGAATTAGATATTTTTCACCAATAGAGCATAACAAAAATTAGAAAAATTAGATGTATGACTATTCAGGCGTTTGCTCTATTAACCAGCGTTTCGTCTTAGGTCTGACACCAGACTCTTCAGAGTGGGATGTGTCAGACCCCTGGAGTTTTATCTCCCATATGCAGTTATCAGACTGTGCCTCTTAAATAGGCTTCTGATAAGTTCACCTGCATGAACCCCAGCATCAGTGGGTGGGGTCTGACACATCCCACTCTGAAGAGTCTGGTGTCAGACCTAAGACGAAACGCTGATTAATAGAGCAAACGCCTGAATAGCCATACATCTAATTTTTCTGATTTTTGTTATGCTCTATTGGTGGAAAAATATCTATTTCCCTCCATGGGAACTTAGAATTTCCATTTGACAGAGTACCGAGAGAAGAACTTTGGATGGCTTTACAGATGGCACATATTACCCCCAAACTGACTAGGGTGATTAAAAGTATATACAGGAGAGTTATAGGTATAGTGAGGATAAATGGTCAAACCTCAAAGGAATTTACAATGGAAAGAGGTGCCAAGCAAGGTGATGGGCTCAGTCCTCTACTCTTTATAATATTCATGGATCAAGTTATTAAACAAAGCAACAGGCAAACAAGTAAATGCAAAGTTGGAAATTTCAAGATGAGACTAGCGTGGATACAGGCACTAGTATACCCTCTCGGTGGTGCCATAGAGATGTCCGGAGCCTGTCTTCTTGCAAGCGTACCTTCCCGTCACCACTGCTGCCAGCACGCATGCACAGTGGAGACATTCCTGCCAAGTCGTTCTGCAATAGAGTGGAAGGAAAATCCACCTTCACGTAGCCCTTTTATATGGCCTCGTTCAACTGCAGTGAGCTGTTGATACGGGCTTCTTCGTCATCGTAAAGGCATTCCTGTCCCACTCACAGTCACTCCGTCCAATCTCACAGGTAACTAATGCTCCCGCACAGTACAGCCCGTATTTAAAACAAACCTGATGTGCGTCATGGGGCATCTACTAGCGCCACGCTAATGCAATTTGCAGGAAATTTGTATAAACATCATCTCTCAGATGTATAAATACGCCTACCAACGTTCGTTAATCTAGCACAACCTCTTCTTGGTGTTTGGATATTTTTTTCTGCCAGTGATATTTGAGTATTATTCAGAATTTGTGGAAATCGTCCAACCCGCCAAGTCTCCTGTTGTCCTGTTCATATTATCCTTTCTGGTGAATCTGCAGAGGATTTTGCTAACTTGGCTGAGAAAATTTGTCACTCCCAAATCGCTCACTGCTTAGGGGACTTATTAACCTGACTTTCATGCTTCACCTGCTTTTATTCTCTTCTCTCTCTCACTCTCTTTCCCACGTGGAGATGATATTCGACAAAACGCAAGCCAAATGGACAGTGTGCTGGGAAACATAAGTGTGAGAATGGTAAAGCAACTGTTTACAAAGGGTTCATACAGCAATGCAGTAAAGGAATTCCTATCAGCTGCCCAATTACAAAAAAGGAAAAAGTAGAGGCATTTAACAATACCTGATACTTCACCGACATGTTTCACAAACTTCCACGAGATGGGAAAATTGATGAAGATGACATTTTTAAGTGGATGAACAAAGAAATCTGTAAAGTAAATCGTATTTTAATTTATGATGAAAAAAATCAAAAGTATGCAGGAAAGTAAAGATGAAAGTGATGAAGAAGAGGATATTTTTATTAGCAAATACTGAGAAATATCCTGGTGGCAATGGTCACTTACAATGGTGTAATAATAAAGTAAAGTTAAAATAGAATTCACACCACCACCACTACCAACAGGCAATTCCACAGAAAGAAATTTTACAAGTAATACCACTAGTTTTACATTCTAAATCTGGCATCATCGTATACAAATTCACACGCAACTTAAGTATTTCCAGCGCTTACCACTACAGCTTACAATACTATAGGTTGAGCTTACTGTTAGCAGATGTTGAGAGCTTGAAGATTTCTCAAATCACTAGTGGTGAAGCTGCAAATTTCTTCATAGAGTACCAATGCAACAACCAGATATCTGCAGTACTGACATATACATGCAAAGCAGTTGCATGACAAAGTATGTCACTGCCCAGCATCTCCAATGTGGTAACTAAAAATTCTGGACATGTTCTATAGTGAGTGATACTGCATGTAGGAAACGTGAGGATTGGTTTTTTCTAAAATATATAAATGCTATTATGTAAAAATGAGTTTAATAAAGCACGGTAGGTATTCAACTAAATTTATCAGACATTCCAGTAAAAAGAAACTCTCACTGCTCTGTGCAAGGAATGGCAGAATTAGTGAGAATGTAGTGTAATACAATAAAGGCAACAGTATTTTTATGAAAATTATGTAGTTTTCATATACCTTTTCTAGTTATTTCATTTGAATAATAATTTGAATAATGTACAAATTAATTTCAAAAGTTCAGATCAAGTTTTGCCTACGAGTAATGACATGACAATGATCATGTGTCTGCCATACTGAAATGACAGGCTTGTTTAAATCCTGCCAGTGTTTGTGCTTGCTGGCTCAGCTAGCAAATGTCAGATGATATTCTGGCTGTCCTAATTCTACAGTAGTAGGAACATCCTACAGCAAGATTTAACCACTCACACCCTTTGTAATTACAGAAATACCAAATTCTACCATCTGGCCACGATTATTTATTTATTAAAACTCAGGTTTTACATCAGCTCAAATCTTCAATATTCAGGATGTTGTACATGTACGTGCAATTTCAACTTATTAGACTACTAAATCTCTCATATCAACTTACACCATTCCTACAAGACAGATGAATTTGCTTGTTTATGAATTCATTTACTTAATATGGGAGTTGTCTGAAGGTTAGTTCATTCAAGAGAATTCTTCTGATTTCTACTTTTACAGTGATAACACACAGCTCAAAACACAAAAACAAAAGAAAATGCAATAATTAGTTCTGTAAATGGAAATAATTATGAATATTTACCTGAGAGATTTTATCAATTAAGCTCACTAGCAGGCAACACTCTGGTGGGCTATCCTTGCAGTCCTTCATGATGCTGGATACTTGATGTAATAAGACTGTCTCTGTATTTGACTGCTTAAAATTTATTTTACTATTATCATTCTTTGAAGATGATGGAATATCAAAATCTAGGATTATATCTGAATCTTGTACATCAGAATTCAACTTAAGACTAGACTGTTGGTTCGGTGGGTTACAAAATGTATCCAAATCTAGTTTCAGAGGTAGAGGATCTTCAACAACCCACTTAGGATCATTAAGACAACATATATCACTTGTCTTAAAATGTAGATAAATCTTCTTCACTATTTTTGGAACATTCTCATTCTTTACCTAAAACAAGATAGAAACAATGAATAGGGAATGAATGTCTAAATAAAATCAGTGTATTAGAAATTAAGTGCAGTAGAAAGATGTTATAGGTGTCTGGCTGCTTGTCTGAATGATCAGCACACTATTCAGGGGTTTGATTCCCAGCCTGGCATTTTAATAGCATGTAATTAAGTCCTATGGCTTGGGGACTGGGTATTCATGTTCATCTCAATACATTTCTCTTTATCTACATACAATATAGCACACTACCAACCACCACAGAAACATGCAATAGTGAAGAGCTCCCCCTCCAAATAAGGTTGGCATCAGGGAGAGTCTTTTGACTATAAAAATGGGCCAAATCCAGTGCTGACACCAATAAATTGTAATAAAAAGGCTAAGAAGAAGTTAGTAGTATTTCTTGGGGATTTAAGCAGACATGGGTAACTATCAAAAAGGTTTTAACTTTAAACCTTGCTTTCGCACCACAAAGTTTGTGGGATGAAATTACTATGCTGAAGTATTTTCTTTATTTCTTGAGGATAATGCAGAATTTTTTTCCTTTCAAATATTATATATTGTAATCTTGGAAGGCTTGCAGTCATAAAGATTCTGAAGTCTGACAACTTGTGAGTGGAGTGACTACCATGGCATTTCTTCTGTTTACTTGTTAGGCTCAAGAAGAAGAATCATCATTTGTGACTTCTGACGCGACGTCTCACTCTACAAGCCTACACGTACATAAAGTTAGCATTACAAAAATCAGCCTCACAGGTTCTTTCTGACAAACTATAAATAAAGGGTATATTTGATGTTCTGATATCGCTAGGTAATTCAAGGCCTTACCTAAATGTCATAAGAGTAAATTTAGCACAATAGTGCAACCTCTCCTTGCATACACTCTGTACACTTCTGAGAGGTATGCTAAGTGAATGTGTCGATTGATTTGAAAGATTATGATTTCATTTTGTTTGAAAACAGATAGGCTAATAAACATTAGTAACTTTAAAGCGAATACAAGTAAAATTAGTGAATAAGTGACTGTGAACATTGAACATTAGCAACAAAGTCTTTGATAAAATGACAATATGACCATCTAAATATCAATTCCAATGCCTCCTGTGGGGTAGCATTAGAAAGCTCTCTCCAAGTCTGAGATGATGGTACCATGCCCCCACGGCCAATAAGGCCAAAGTTATTGGGGGGGGGGGGGGGCAATCAAATTATTTATTTGCTGCATCTAACTTCTGAATGTAAATTCCGACCCATGGCATGTGTATCATAGGATAGAGAATCTTATGTCCAACATAATGGTACCATTGCAGTAGACTTAGGACACTTAAGCAGGAAGTTCCTTGGTGTACAACATGGAGAAGTTGTGCTGAGCAGATCATTACCCTCAAATTACTTACAGCATATTAGAAGAAACAAAATAAGCCTCAAAAAGGTGTAGCAATCCAACTGATGAGCCCACTGCTACACTGGGGCGAAACGCTGGTAATTTCACGATTGAAAAAGCCTACAGAGCTTAAACGATTGGAACTTTTTTTTTTTTTTTTTTTTTTTTTTTTTGCTACTTGCTTTAGATCGCACTGACACAGATAGGTCTTATGGCGAGGATGGGACAGGAAAGGCCTAGGAATGGAAGGAAGCGGCTGCGGTCTCAATTAAGGTATAGCCCCAGCATTTGCCTGGTGTAAAAATAGGAAACCACGGAAAACCATCTTCAGGGCTGCCGACAGTGGGATTCAAACCCACTATCTCCCGGAAGCGAGCTCACAGCTGCATGCCCATAACCGCACGGCCAACTGGCTCGGTGATTAGAACATTTGTGATCGATGAAATTATATTATGGTTTCCTTCTTGGAACCATATTTTTGATATAAAGACCAATGGCAGGCATTTATGCAAGTGGAGGCAGATGCTTCCCCTAGTGCAGCATCACTGCATTGTCCTACATAAGAGGCTTGCTGTGGGCCAGTGGTGTCTCAACGGCGCACTAGCCACCAGTATCTTGGAAAGGTGTACCAATCGAACTAATGAGCCCAGTGCTACACTGGGGCGAAATGCTGGTAATTTCACAATTGACAAAACCTAAAGAGTTTAAATGTTTTTAAAATAAGCCTCATTCAGTAATATTTGTAGATTTTAAGAAGGTATATGATTCCATACATAAGCCTTCAATATTAAATATTGAAAGGAATTTTGGACTCCATCCAAAACTAATTAAAATTACAGAACTTATTTTCATCATCATGAGTCATGTAACTCATTGCTGAGTGTCGTGACCCCCTTTTGACTGCACACAATATTCATGATTAAGCGGCACCAACTTTGACGATGTTCAGCTTCTCTTAAAGCCTGCTGAAGAGTCAGACCAGTTGTATGCAGAACTTGATCAATCCACCTGCTTGACGTCCTTCCTTGTGGTCTTCTGCCGACAACTTTGCCTTCCACGATACACTTCTCCAGATTTTCACTATCCTGTCTTACAATACGTCCGAAGAATTGGATGATTCTCCTTATGACACGAGAGGAGAGACGTTCAGAGATATTAAGTTCTTGAATAATAGATACATTAATTCTTCTTTCTGTCCAAGGTACACGGAGCATCCTTCTCCAACACCACATCTGAAAAGCGTTGATACGGTACTTAACTCTTGCCTTGAGGGTCCAGGTCTCGGAACCACAAACGAAGACAGAGAACACACGAGAATCAACTAGTCTAATCTTTGTACTGTTTGTGATTGCTTTGCTCTGCCATATTTTTGTGAGTTTGCTCATGACAACGCGCCTTAAGGTGATACGTCTCCTAATCTCTTTGTCAGAACTTCCGGTATCGCAGACGGTCGACCCAAGGTATATAAAGTCTTTTACCATTTCCAGTTCCCTTAATCGACCTGTCAGCTGGATCTGTGCCGCTCTGTCAATTACCATTAGTTTGGACTTGCTCAGGTTGATCTCTAGCCCAGATTCTAAACCTGCATCTTTTAACCCTTAATTAGTCACTCACAGAGATTTCCTCCGGGCTGATTACATTTTGCATGGTACTGAACTTCCCAGTTAAATTGTGGGTCTCCCCACCCCTGTACCTTTCTCCGTGTTCATTTGGACAATAGGACAATAAGCACAAATAATAAAAGTTCTTTGGAGACTCCTTTGTTAAAAAATGTCCTGTTCTGATGACCTCCACAGTGGAGGTCCTAATGTTTTTTCTTCTCAATTCTTTCTTTATACAGCTGAAGAGGACCACTAAGTGGTCGAAACATGTCCTGTAAGTGCTAATTTATATTCAATTTTGCCTGAGGCAATAATAAAGTACCGATTAGGTGGTTATTTTACTAACTTCTTGATTATATTCATCGATACGGTCATGAAATGGACAACTTGTAATATATAAATCATACAAAACGTAAGCATTCTTACATCACATTTTGATCAAGAAAAAAAAAAAAAGAAAGGAAAAAAACCTGTTTGTTGTGTTTCCAAATTTACTTTACAGTTGTCGCACAACACCACCAAAATGGATTACATCTGCATTACATAGTGTATGACGACTACTTGCAGCAATACAGGCCTGATAATAATGTAGTATGCTGTGAATAAGGTCATAATAATTTTGAGGTATAACTCTTACCCTTGCTGTAGAGCAACCCGTAACTCCTGGAGCATGAGTGGTAGATGTTGATGTGGAGCAGCGTGCCTGCTTAGAGCATCCCAAATGTATTGGATTTTAGTGGGGAGAGCAAATATCTTCTCTTTCTAGGAAGTCAGCGACCAACTATGCTTGGCAAGGATGGATATTAACGTCCATCTGTAGGAAATCTGAGCCTACAGATCATTGGAACAGAACATGGAGAAGGATGCCAGACACTCGTCACAATACCTGACAGTGGTTAAACCTTGTCAGCTCACCCGTGCAACATCATGGAGAGGAGACTGAGAGGTTATCATTATGCCTTTCCACATCAGTAAGTATCCATCCCCATACTAATCTCTTTCCACAATGCTGGAGGCCCAAAATTATGCTCCTGGTTCTGTCCACAAGTTAATCCTTCGCGAATTACTATGGAGACAAATCTCGATTCATCCGTACAGACTACATTGGCACACTTCTTGTCTATCCAGTGTTGACATGTTGAGGACTCCTTTCTAGATATAGTCTTCTGTGAATGCATGTCAAAGGTACACATACAGCAGGTCACCGACAACACGTGTTAGAGGTACACATACAGAGACAATGAAGGCCTCTCTGCCTAAGCCTTCTGTACACTACTGTATTTTCTTGAATAATTCATGCACCCCAATTTCTTCAGTTGGATTTGGTTAAAAGAAATACTTGCGTATCGTACTTGCTCATTTTCTTGAAAGTTTATTACACAGTTCACGGTGAGTTTCAAAATACAGAATTCAGGGTGAGTTTCAAAACACAGATGTTGTGGTTGCAATCTCCGTATTTTGAAACATGGAATTTCTGGACTGAGAATAGTGCTATTTGTTAGAAGGTGGTCATGACTACCAGTAGTTCACAGAAAGGGTTGGTATTGGCCTGACATACTGATCCCACCATCTACTGTTTGCTTCTGTTTTGTGAAATTTGACTGAAGAGCTTTTCTGTCTGTCGAACACACAAGTTAAAAATAAACATTACACTTTAATGTACATAACATAGTGTAAAAAAACCCACACTATTAAACAAGGAATAGTGTGTATTTTTATTCCTTGTTTAATTATGTGGGGTTTTTTTTACAGGTATGTTTTAGTGTCCAGTCTAGAAAGCCATGAATAATGGCCGAGAGGATTCGTCGTGTTGACCACACGACACCTCGTAATCTGCAGGCCTTTAGGCTGAGCAGCGGTCGCTTGGTCGGCCAAGGCCGTTCAAGGGCTGTAGTGCCATGGGGTTAGGTTAGGTTATGTTATAGTGTAGTGTTTATATTTAACTTGTGTGTTCGACAGACTGAAAAGCTTTTAAGTTACATTAAACTGAGTCGACACTGGAAAGAATGGCTTCCTTCTTAACAAAAAAATAAAATAAAAAATTTAAAAGATCTCTTCTGTGATACTGTATATGATACAGTTAAAACTGTAGGCTAATTATTGATAAGAGCTCTATGAGCATGTATTGACATAATACTGCCTCATTTAAGCTCGCCGAAGTACATGGGAGCAGGGCAGTGAGCCATACATATTCAGAGTCCAAAGGTAATGTACGGTACTGGTGGAAGCAGAAAGCAGCACTTCAAGCTATTGGTATTGGAAAGAATTGTCTTGGAAAGAATTCCATGGACCAAAACATTGAAAGTTTCAGCAAATAGTACAAGATTTCACAGAATACCTAATGCCATTATGTAACGAATTTGCTATTTCTCGTGAAATGGTATATTTTTAAGGTTATGAAATAGCTGCAACACATTGTACCAGTGCGATAGAATTTAAGGCAAGCCGAGGCTAGGTAATACATTATTTTTTTGAGGAGAAATGGCTAATGCCAAGTGATTATAACAAAGTGTTTGATTTTCGTAGGCTTTTCATAAAGAAGTGTAGAGAAAAACTATTTACTCTCCCAAATTGGGAACAGAGATCATTACCAAGAGAGTTTCAATGTGCTCTAGAGTACAACAATCGATGTGAAAGGAATATCACACGTTATTGTGAGAATGGAACTGAAAAAATCAGAGATGTACAGTTATGTTTGAAGTAACAGCCAATGACTGCAAATTTCCACCATATGTTGTTTTTAAAGGAAAAGCCATGCCATAAGTGAAATTTTCTAGTGGGATCCATGTTTGTGTACAAGAAAAAGGTTGGATGGACAAGTTACTCATGAGTTTGGATTCAAATGGTTTGGGAAAAGTGACCAAGGTCAATGCCTTGCTCTCCTTGTGTTGGACAGTTTTCGTGGCCAACCAAGAGATAGTACAAAGAAATTGCTCCAAACTAGGAAAACTGATTTGGCTGCAATTCCTGGTGGGATCTGGTGGGATGACGTTTATACTTCAGCACTTCGATATCTTTTAAGACAATGCGTGGAAATTCTATAAGTCCTGAATGGAGAAAAATATGCATAAACTTATTCTGAAACTGGAAACCCTCTGTTGAACTGCTTTGTCAGTGGAAATTGCGTGCTTGGGATATATCTTCACCGAAACTAATTGAGAAATTCTTCAAGAAAACAGAGTATGCGATTTCATAATGATATGATCAGTTTCTTAGTTAATTCAATTTTATTTGGCTTCAGACGTTGTTCTCAATCAGCTTGTAACAGGAGCTTTCCAGTATCTGTATATTCATTGTGCCTGATGAACCCTGTGTTTGACCTGTAGTAAACAAACCTGATTAAGTATACAAGTATGATTAAGTTTATTGTGCGTAATGATTAAGTTAATTTGACATAGAATGATGCAAACTTTCACCATGTTTAAATTTTTGTGTGTATACCATACTTCATATACATTAGTTTTCAAATTTATTTGTTAATAAATCTTTTACGTATTAGAATTCCATGGATAATTTACATTTTTTTTTTTTTGTCAGAAAAAATGCATGAATTACTTGTGAAAATATGTCATTTGCCTCAATAAATCTGTCCTAAAGGATGCTGTGAGGTCTGATGCAAACCACTATGCAGTATGATAGTGGTACAGTCTTGGTCCTATGGCCAGATAACGGTCCTCTGTTTCTAATATTGATCTTGGTCATCCCAGCCCTAGACTGTGAGTTACAATTTCAGACTCAACAAACTGCTACCACATCTAAAAAGCAACAGAACGAAGGAAATTAAGTCATTTGGTCACATCAGCTTGAGACTGTCCAGTTTCCATTTTTTCCATTGCTCTCCACCGCATAGTCTAGATGTATTCTCTCTGGCATAGCGGAATGTTAATATGGTGCCTGTTTGATGTTGAACTGATACGAACAGTCAAACCTGCAGTATGGACACAAATGCATACCTGCCAACTTTACAAA
Organism: Anabrus simplex; assembly: GCF_040414725.1. NCBI lineage: Eukaryota > Metazoa > Arthropoda > Insecta > Orthoptera > Tettigoniidae > Anabrus > Anabrus simplex. The sequence goes on from NC_090267.1 coordinate 185,002,885, forward strand.
ACCAAAAATCAGGAGATTTTGATATGAAAATCGGGAAAAATCAGGAGAAATCAGGAGCTAAATTGGTCAAAACTGCTTATTCTACATGACTTGTGCAATACAGTACTATGAAATATTTATAACACTTATAGTTTCAAAGCCCGACTGCTGCTATACAAGGCTACAAGGCTAAAAATTACACATCTCTATTACCTCACAGAAAGTATGTGAGTGAGATGATTGGCCTCTGATAAGCCTTCCGAAAATAGTATGAACTCATGTTTTACATGTGTAAATCGGTCATGCACTCAGATGCCATTACTTAGTAAATGCATAGATTACGGTAATATATTGGATCAAGTGCCTGCGCGATTATGTGAAGCTCAATGCTATTTGTATCAAATAACTAGCTGTTGTACCTGTGCTTCACTACAAAATTCTCAGAAAGACTGTCCTTATAGTTTTCCCAACTGAAGTCAACATAGGTCATTACAATAACGTCAGTACAAATGTCACGATTAAAAGTAATGCTGTCATATGAAATATTCGATAAAATGGAAAACAGCATATTTTCTCACTTTTAACAAAAAGTACTACGTGTCGATCTAACAGTTGAAAGTTCCAGAGCTAGAATGACCAGGCCGCAGACAGCCACAAAATACTCTTGTGTCATTATTCCATTGAAGTGTGCACACTGCTCATTCCAATCACTGCCTCAGAGAAGGGATCAAAAAGCTGGAATACTATGACAATCCAGTGTGTTATGTACCAGCAGTATCAGAAAATTTATGAACTAGAGGAATAGCATGCTTAAGAAGAGAGAGATCTAACTTCCCAGCTACTTCCTGCCAATATTACGGCAGGCTGTTATACTCGATACGCAGCAGTAATCCCATCTATCGGAGATAAATGCCAGCAGAATACACAAAGCACATCATAACAAACAATGGTCAATGTAATGTTATTGTTGATCAATTTTATGAGCTTTCTGTATTGCAGGTCTTCACATTTAGTTATCTTCCGACTATGCGATATTACAGCATCTTATGTAACGTGAGTCCTTTCTTCGTGACTTCATGTGTTATTATTTAAGTAATCGTTCTTTCATGACTTTTTTCTCATTCTTCTAATCATCTTCACAATTTAATCACCATCACCACCAATATTATTATAGTCGGTGCGATAAAACTGAATAAGACATAAATAACCAGACATTGTACACTCTATAACTTTTGTTATGTAGTGGTTTTCAATATGGCCAATAAGATAGGTAATTAATCTTTTTAAATCTGAGCAATGTACAGACACACTTATTTATATTGAGATAAATTAAAATTTATATCTCAAATGAGAATAGTTACTTGTAAATAAAAATTTGTTGGAAATGTCCCCAAGTGGCTCCTAAAATCTCTAGAAAAGTAACTAGTCGTTATCATTAAAATTCTGCCCCTAAATTACTAAAAACGAATCCATAACTAGTGACTAGAATCTGAATCTCTAGAATTGACTAGACTGATGTGAACGAACACGAACATAGCACGCGAGAACGAGAGATTGACAATCGATATACATGTCGCGATATACAGGTTTCAATAATCATCGCACATTCACGCACATTTCTCGCATTAATAAACGTCGATATTTCGTTTGAAATCGGCCAATGAGTGAAGGACTTCCGGCCACTGGCGTAAAAAAAAAAAAAAAAAAAGCTGAAATGGCGGGATTTGAAAACAAATGTTTGAAGTTCACCTAAAAATAAGCAAAAATCGGGAAAAATAACAGAATAATCGGGAGGCGGGAAAAACTGTGGAAAATCGGGAGTCTCCCGCCTAAATCGGGAAAGTTGGTAGGTATGCAAATGATATTGTTATATTCATAATATTCGTCTCAACCAACCAGACAAATCGGCAATAGCTGAGCATGCTCTATCGTCGGGTCATGATGTCATGTTCCAAGATGCTCGAGCTCTTACCCACACTAGATACAACAGGTCCAGGATTATACAGGAAGCTGTGGAAATACGTACAAATCCTAACAATTTCAACAGGGACACCGGCTATCAGTTAAGTAATACCTGGTTGCCAGCCATTAAGAATTTGTGTAGGTCCCTTCCCTGTCCCACCACTATTGTTATTTTGTCTCTGTGTTTTCCAAATTCGTACGTCCCTCGTCGCCAGATGTTTCATTCCAGGCTTGTGTCTATATCATACACCTGTCTATGTCATATGGTATGCAAACATGTTATGTGAACTGCTTAGTCTGATTGTGATGGTTCGGTCAGCTTCCGCTTCAAACGCTAGCGTTGTGCCACGTCCTGGGGGCCATCTGGTGGCGAATGAACGTACCATTTCCACTTCTATTATAACGTCCAAATTTCAAAGTGTCATTGTTTAAGAAGCCTCTCTCATGGTCAGTCGAGATTTCTTGAGGATGCAGAGCACAGTTTTCTGCGAAATGTTAAGAATTTCACCTTATTTTCTTGACAAGGCATAACCCCAAAAGCCTATACAGTATCATGTCTATAAGTATGGGCCGTGAAAACATTAATGGAAAAACACATATTGTATACCATAATACAGCACAATTTACACGTGACTACAATTAAAGTGCATTCTTATATAAATAAAATACAAACCTGAAATTCTTCAAGAATGATGTTATATTGCTTTATTAACACAAATTTTTTATTAAGTTGTAACACTGCAGATACCACAGGTAGTTTGTCACTGCAACCTGAAATTATACAGTTAACTTTTTGGGTTCCATCACTTAGTACCCAGCTGCCAGTTTGTGCTGATACTGCGAGATACCCGACTAAGACTGATTCATTATCCGATTGTGGTACTACTTTATGAAACCAGAAGGCAGATGGATTAACTTCTGAATTCTTGTTGAGTAAATTGACGCATTCTTCAACAGTGAGCAGTTCTGGAATGAAATGAGCCTGTAAAATATAAACAGTGAAATTTATGTGAGATACTGCGAGTTACTCAGCCAATTCATAAATCACCAAGGAGTTCATAGTTTGTTTAGCAAATTACGACAGGAAAAAGTCATTTTCAGAAAATACAAGCCCATTGTTTAAAACGTATACTGTATTTACTTGCAGGTATCTCACCATTGTGTCTATCATGCATATCAATTTTTTATAGAGAACTTAAGGAGAAAAATAATCCCTGATTATATCTCGCATCAATTTTTCTTTGTGTGCCAGTACAAATATGACAAAGTACACTTTGCGATATGCATGCTTCCTCTCAGCACAAGATCGAATAGTCTTCTATAATCCTCTCCTTATCTTAGTTGCAGCAGCTCTCTCCCCTTGTTTGGTGAAAAGCAGGAAGATAATTTCAGATCCTAGAATAATCCCCTGGTCCACTTAGCAAGATGGAACGCAATACTATTGAACTGACTGCAATTTCAGTATACATACGACAAGTCCAATGAATTACGATACCATATTTTGCTTTCCAGTGTGATTTCCATATAGGCAAGTTTTATGATCAGTTTTAAAGTTTGTGGGGTTAAATTTGTGGAGAAACATTATAATCATGTTGCAGGCCAAGAATTTAATGTGGCAGAGTTTAATCCCTTCAGTGGCAGATTTTCATGCAAGAAATTTAAGAATTTTCAGAGGAAATTATATATTTAAAAGAAACAAGGAACTGGTAGCAATTATTAACACTAGAATGTCTGCAGCAGTCATTTGACCAGTGGGAAACTTGAATACTTTAACATTTCCATGTTTTTGATTCCTATGACCAGAGGTTTATGAAATGCTCATATGGTTAGCAGTTCTTCTCATTAACATTTTATTTAGACCAAAAACTTGAAGCAGTGGCATAAAATTCAACGACCTACTTAGAACGGCCAGAGCAGTCATACTGACTGGGAATATTTTATAGATCACTGGAGTCATGTTTGAGCTACGGTTTTATAGAATAATAATGCAGATTTATTTATTTACTGCACACTACAGGATTTCCAATCCCAATTACAATGGCAATTGTTTCATCTGTATATTTGTCAATGAGTTCAAATTAGTTTAATAAGCTACTGTAACATCTAAACTATTCTAATATTATATTTACAGTGAGAAAGAAACAATATTTCATATATAATCTAATTCAATCCTTACAAGAAACAAGTAGATATAAAACATAATTTTGTACCTAAACTAGTCTAATAACCTAATATCTGAACTGTCCAACTCGTTGGCTGAATGGTCAGCATACGGGTCTTCGGTTCAGAGGGTCCCAGGTTCAATTCCCGGCCGGGTTGGGGATTTTAACCTTCATGGGTTAATTCCAGTGGCTCGGGGGCTGGGTGTTTGTGCTGTCCCCAACATCCCTAAAACTTGCACACCACACATAACACTATCCTCCACCACAATAATACGCAGTTACCTATACATGGCAGATTATTATTATTATATCTGAACTTTTCAAATTATTATTATTATTATTATTATTATTATTATTATTATTATTATTATTATTATTATTATTATTATTATTATTATTATTATTATTATTAACTTTATTGGCCACATTGGACCACTTCAATCTTCCATGTACACTTTTTCTTTGAAGGTTGTACTGTTTGATTCTTCTTATCTGCTCAGTACTTCTTCATTCATTCTGATCGCAGTGTTCTTAATTCATCTGAAATCTCTACAGGCCTTCTGTGCATCATTTAATTCTTGTTCTCTGCATCTGTAATTGTGAGTCCAACTGTTTTGAGATCCTCTTGAATTTCTTTGATCCAATGCCCTCCTGTCTTCTTTCCCAGATTTCTCATCACTAGTTGTCGTAAAATCTGGTTTTCTGGTAATCAAACTTTTTTCTAATATTATAGTTACAATCTGAAAGAAACAATATTTATATTTAATATTACATGACTTAGTAGCCTCCGTGGCTCAGACGGCAGTGAGTCGGCCTCTCATCGCTGGATACCATGGTTCAAATCCCGGTCACTCCATGTGAGATTTGTGCTAGACAAAGTGCAGGCGGGACAGGTTTTTCTCCTGTCATCTTTCATTCCAGCAACACTCTCCATTCTCATTTCATAGCATCTATCAGTCATTACTAAAAATCACTTTGGGAGTGGCGACCCCATCTTACTAATAGCCTATATATGACTCATTCATTATATCCCTGACCCGGTCAATGACTGGAAAACAGGTTGTAGGTTTTCATTTTCAATACACGACCTAATATCCCCAAATAATTATCATAATATTTATATCTAATTCAATCTTTATGAGAAACAGTACAATTAAAAAATAAAAATTTAATTTCATATCTAAACTATTATTTTGTGCTTATATTTATGGGATAAATTTAAAATACATTTTGTGGTTCATATCAGCGTTAAAAGTTATTTAGAGAGTTTTCACAGAGATGGTGGATTGTTGAAGAAACAGATCTAGATGAACGCAGAAATCTGAAGAATTATTTTTTCTGAACTGCACTGTTGTAGACATTGCATAACCTGCAGAGTGGGGAATTTTTGTGAAAGGCTGTTCTGACTTTTCTATTCTGAAATGTCACATTTATTTTTGCGTTAAAGCACGGCACATGAATGCTCAAGGGGCATAAAAAGTCAGGGTTATCAATTATAGAAATTACAGTTTTGAACAGAAATTTCATGTCATCATTTTGTCTCCTCAGTTCCAAGCTTCTATTTCAAGATGTAGGAGGAGTTTATTGTATGTTGTATGTGGATAATTACTGGTTTTTCTGAAATGTAAATATTTTAAATATCTCTTTTGGATTTTCTTGATCTGTGCAATATATAATTTGTCTGCTGCATTCCATAAAATGCTTGCGTATTTTACTTTGGGCCTAATGAGAGAGATATTGGGGTTGTATACAGATTTTTAGCCATTTAAAGGGTTTAACATTCCTCACCACAAATCCTAATGTCCACTATAACTCAGCAACTACCTTTTTGTTCATAAAAACCAGAACACGTTGAAAGGCTAGAGATAGGAAGTTCATACTCACATGACATGTGCATTAGTATGTTCTGAAGAAATGATTAGCATTTAAATCGTCAGCCCTCACGTTCAAGGTTCATATCGATATTTCGGCACACCTCCACCGATTGGTAAAACATGCCTGCGGCTCTCGTTGTCACTATAAACCGAAGGTAATAGATCAGTGTGACTTGAGCAGATGTGCAGGATGCCTCGCAGATGTATGCAAGAATTGTACCATCAAATGAGTGAGCTTGAAAGAGGGTGCATTATTGGCATGAGAGAACGTGATGCATCTGACAAGATAGTCTCTTTATATAGGTATCCTGGCCAGGCTTCCAGAAAGATACATTACAAACTAAACCTTCTCGAAAACTCTAGAGTGCATAATACATAGATTATAATGTATGGAATATTTTCAATCGTTCTCGTGCCTATTACCATTCTCAAAGTTACAGTGTGTTTTTCAATTATGGATTACAATTTATATATACAGGCAAGAATAAATTATAATATTAATTTACAGGTATCTACATTAACTGACCTGATAGGAATATTTATAGGCAGCACATGTTTCATGACATAACCTCACAAACAGCGCAATCATCTCATATGTACATATGATGTAATAATAATAATAATAATAATAATAATAATAATAATAATAATAATAATAATAATTCAACCTTGATATTTGCATTGGTTACCCACGGGGTGAGAGAATATTGTCTGCTGAAAACCTCACCCCGGAAAACCATCTTCTTAAGGATAAAATAAAATCCTTAGAAATCTATGGGGGGAATCTGAAGGAATACCATCAAAATACACGGAATTCCGGATATATCGAATGAATTTGTTCTTGACACGGTAAAGAAAGTCAGGAGTGCATTGGACATAGAACTAAAACAGAAATGGTGGATGCTTGCCATCGACTCATTAAGGCACCAAACCAGAAACACTGTGGGACCATAGCCAAATTGATAAGGAGTACAGACAAGGACCACTTCATGGAGCTAAGGTGAGTTAAGCAAAATCTCTCCAACAGACAATTAGCATTTGCCGGTGACAGCATCATCTGTATAGCGACCATTAAAAACTACTTAAAATAGTAAATGTTTGGGAGAGCATATGGTTGGATAGAATCATAAATTTGCAAACATTTCTAATTACATAGGATTAATACATTCGTCCAAGAAAGGGAAAACTCATGAATGTTTAAAAAAGTTGGAGAGTTTTGCAAGTATTCGGACTCCTTGGAAACAACTTGGCAAACAAAATGGAATTCGATGGGAAGCTATCAATATTAATGGGGCTTATGGAAGAAAGAAGGTAGAACTGGCTGAGTCAGCAAAGAGGATGCATCTGGATGTGCTAGGAGTAAGTGATATTCAGGTAAGGGGAGATAACAAGGAAGAGATAGGAGATTATAGAGTGTACTTGACGGTTGTTAGAAAGGGAAGGGCAGAGTCTGGGGTAGGGCTTTTTATCAGGAATACCATTGCACGCAACATAGTTTCTGTTAGGCACGTAAATGAGCGAATGATGTGGGTAGATTTGTCAGTTGGAGGAATTAGGACAAGAATTGTGTCCGTGTATTCACCATGTGAGGGTACAGATGAGGATGAAGTTGACAAGTTTTATGAAGCATTGAGTGACATCGTGGTCAGGGTCAACAGCAAGGATAGAATAGTGCTAATGGGGGATTTCAATGCGAGAGTTGGGAATAGAACTGAAGGATACGAAAAGGTAATTGGTAAATGTGGGGAAGATATGGAAGCTAATAGGAATGGGAAGCGTTTGCTGGACTTCTGTGCTAGTATGGGTTTAGCTGTTACGAATACATTAAGGTTATTCACCGTTAAACATGGAAGGCTAGGGGTACCAGATCCATAATAGACTATATCTTAACAGACTTCGAATTCAGGAAATCTATTAGGAATGTACGAGGTTTTCAGGGATTTTTTCGATGATACAAACCACTATCTGATCTGTAGTGAACTAAGTATCTCTAGACCTAGGGTAGAGAAAGTAAAATCTGTCTGCAAACGAATAAGGGTAGAAAATCTCCAGGACGAGGAAATTAGACAGAAGTACATGGATATGATTAGTGAGAAGTTTCGAACAGTAGACAGTAAGCAGGTTCAGGATATAGAAAGTGAATGGGTGGCATACAGGGATGCTGTAGTAGAAACAGCAAGGGAATGCCTAGAAACAACTGTGTGTAAAGATGGGAAAAGGCAAACATCTTGGTGGAATGATGAAGTGAGAGCAGCTTGTAAACGTAAAAAGAAGGCTTATCAGAAATGGCTCTAAACAAGGGCCAAGGCAGACAGGGATTTGTATGTAGATGAAAGAAACAGAGCGAAACAAATAGTAGTTGAATCCAAAGAGAAGTCATGGGAAGATTTTGGTAATAACCTGGAAAGGTTAGGTCAAGCAGCAGGGAAACCTTTCTGGACAGTAATAAAGAATCTTAGGGAGGGAAAAAGGAAATGAACAGTGTTTTGAGTAATTCAGTTGAACTCATAATAGATCCCAGGGAATCACTGGAGAGGTGGAGGGAATATTTTGAACATCTTCTCAATGTAAAAGGAAATCATCCTGGTGGTGTTGTAAACAGCCAAGCTCATGGGGAGGAGGAAAATTGTGTTGGTGAAATTATGCTTGAGGAAGTGGAAAGGATGATAAATAAACTCCGTTGTCATAAGGCAGCAGGAATAGATGAAATTAGACCTGAAATTGTGAAGTATAGTGGGAAGGCAGGGATGAAATGGCTTCACAGAGTAGTAAAATTAGCATGGAGTGTTGGTAAGGTACCTTCAGATTGGACAAAAGCAGTAATTGCACCTATCTATAAGCAAGGGAACAGGAAGGATTGCAACAACTAACGAGGTATCTCATTGATTATTATACCAGGCACAGTATTCACTGGCATCTTGGAAGGGAGGATGCAATCAGTGGTTGAGAGGAAGTTGGATGAAAACCAGTGTGGTTTCAGACCACAGAGAGGCTGTCAGGATCAGATTTTGTGTTTGCGCCAGGTAACTGAAAAATGCTACGAGAGGAATAGGCAGTTGTGTTTATGTTTTGTAGATCTAGAGAAAGCATATGACAGGGTACCGAGGGAAAAGATGTTCACCATACTGGGGGACTATGGAATTAAGGGTAGATTATTAAAAGCAATCAAAGGCATTTATGTTGACAATTGGGCTTCAGTGAGAATTGATGGTAGAATGAGTTCTTGCTTCAGGGTACTTACAGGTTTCACCTTTGCTGTTCGTAGTTCACATGGATCATCTGCTGAAAGGTATAAAATGGCAGGGAGGGATTCAGTTAGGTGGAAATGTAATAAACAGTCTGGCCTATGCTGGCGACTTGGTCTTAATGGCAGATTGTGCCGAAAGCCTGCAGTTTAATATCTTCGAACTTGAAAATACTGTAGGTGCAATGAGTACAGTATCAAAATTAGCCTCTCGAAGACTAAATTGATGTCAGTAGGTAAGAAATTCAACAGAATTGAATGTCAGATTGGGGATACAAAGCTAGAACAGGTCGATAATTTCATGTATTTAGGTTGTGTGTTCTCCCAGGATGGTAATATAGTAAGTGAGATTGAATCAAGGTGTAGTAAGCTAATGCAGTGAGCTCGCAGTTGCGATCAACAGTATTCTGTAAGAAGGAAGTGAGCTCCCAGACGAAACTATCTTTACATCGGCCTGTTTTCAGACCAACTTTGCTTTAAGGGAGCGAAAGCTGGGTGGACTCAGGATATCTTATTCATAAGTTAGAAGTAACAGACATGAAAGTAGCAAGAATGATTGCTGGTACAAACAGGTGGGAACAATTGCAGGAAGGTAATCAGAATGAGGAGATAAAGACTAAGTTAGGAATGAACTCGATGGATGAAGCAGTACGCATAAACCGGCTTAGGTGGTGGGGTCATGTGAGGCGAATGGGAGGAGGATAGGTTACCTAGGAGAATAATGGACTCTGCTATGGAGGGTAAGAGAAGTAGAGGTAGACTAAGATGATGATGGTTAGACTCGGTTTCTAACGATTTAAAGGTAAGAGGTATAGAACTAAATGAGGCCACACACTAGTTGCAAATCGAGGATTGTGGCGACGTTTAGTAAATTCTGAGAGGCTTGCAGACTGAATGCTGAAAGGCATAACAGTCTATAATGATAATGTATGTATGTTTTCATCCTGGGATATACGAAATTCTCTGTTCTTGCGGCAAAGTATGCATTGGCCAAACATTGCAAGAAATCAGCTTCATTTCCCGTATCAAATCCTACTTACAAAGACTTAATAACAATAAAAAATCTTCCACCTTTTTGATACTTATATTTGCATTTAAGCAAATCAATTAATCATACACATTACATGTTTTGTTCCTTTTTTAGAACATCTTCAGCTGTTTTACATTGGTTAGGTGAATTCACTAAGTATTATCATTTTAAGAACATCTTAAACAGGTACCTTGTTTTTCTTAAATACAACGTAAATTTATCGCTAAAATATTCTGCTTGTCTTCTAATAAAAAGATTTTTGAAAAATTAACTTTCCTTTGTCACTGTTCTGAATATTGCTAGGTATTCTCTTCATTTACTCCCTCCTAGGTGGCTTCTGTTTGTTTTAAATTTACAAAATGTCTCTTGAATTCGGTTATTTCAGGAACTTTGAAGCCGATTGCTGTTTTGCTATTAATGAAAGAGCCTCCCCATAATCTTGTTGTTGTCAAAATCCACTCCTACTGTGTCGTTGGAGGAGCTACAGTTGAAGCAGCCTTCTGTCTTGTGTATACATCGGGTCATGATGTCGTATTCCAAGATGCTTGAGCTCTTACCCACACTAGACACTACAAGTCCAGGATTATTAGCAATACCTGAGCGTGCTCTATCGTTGGGTCATGATGTCGTATTCCAAGATGCTTGAGCTCTTACACACACTAGATACTATAAGTCCAGGATTATACGGGAAGCTGTGGAAATACGTAGAAATCCTCACAACTTCAACAGGGACACTGCCTATTCATTAAGTAATACGTGGTTGCCAGCCATTAAGGAGCTATGGTTGAAGCAGCCTTCCGTCTTGTGTATAGATCGGAAGGCTGCTTCAACTGCAGCTCCTCCAAGGACACAGTAGGAGTGGATTTTGACAACAAGAAGATGATGTGGGGGGGGCTCTTTTATTAATAGCAAAAGAGCAATCAGCTTCAAGGTTCCTGAACTAACCGAATTCAAGAGACATTTTGTAAATTTAAAACAAACAGAAGCCACCTTGGAGGGAGTAAATGAAGAGAATACCTAGCAATATTCAGAACAGTGACAAAGGAAAGTTAATTTTTCAAAAAACTTTTTATTAGAAGACAAGCGGAATATTTTAGCGATAAAAGTGCTGGAAATATTTTTTTACAACATCTGTTCAAATGAAAAGAAATAGTTTTTTTTTAAAATAGGCTAACTGTAAGTAAATCCATTTCACTCTCATTTCACTACCCCATTCAATCATCCACACTGTTTTAAATTTATTTTAATTTATTTTAAATTTACGTAGTATTTAAGAAAAACAAGGCACCTGTTTAAGATATTCTTAAAATAATAAATACATAGTGAATTCACCTAAGTAATGTAAAACAGCTGAATATGTTCTAAAAAGGAACGAAACATGTACTGTGTATGATTAATAGATTTGCTTAAATCTATATATATATACATACATATAAAATAAGTTTTCTCCGTACATTGCTCAGAATTTTAAAAAGGATGGTATTTCTGTATCAGTCGTGTCCACAGTAACAAGGTGCAGTTTTTAATTTTCCGTAATTTCTGTCTGTGCGTCTGTCTGCCTGTCTGTACGTCTGTACATCTGTACGTCTGTACGTCTGTCTGTCTGTATGTATGTACATGCATCCCGAGAAAATGGCTGAAGAGAATTTAATGAAAATCAGTATGCAAAGTCGGAGAATAGGTCACTACAATCTAGGTCATAAATCAATTTATTCACGCTGAGAGAAATGGTAGTTTAGGGGAAGGCCTAAAATTTAGTTCTCAAATATTTGTTATTATTGGTCGTATCTAAATGAAAATCGGTATGTAAATTTGGGATAATAAGTTGATATAATCTAGGTCATAAGTAATTGTATTCACGCTGAGTGGAATGGTAGTTTAGGAGAATGCCTAAAATTTAACTCCCAAATATTTATCTTATTACTGGTAGTATCTTAATGAAAAATCGGTTGACAAAGTCGGGGAAATAAGTCGCTACAATCTGTACTATAAATAATGGTATTCACGCTGAGAAAATGGCAGTTTAGGGATGGCCTAAAATTTAATCCTCAAATATTTATGTTATGAGTGGTCCTATCTTAATGAAAATCGGTATGCAAAGTCACGGAAAAATCACTATAATCTAGGCCATAAATAATTTTATTCACGCTGAGTGAAATGGTAGTTTAGAGGAAGGCCTAAAATTTAATTCTCAAATATTTGTGCTATTAGTGGTTGTATCGATAAATACTACAAGACTAAAGTTATATACAATTAAATTTCTGATCATTTATGTCTTATACATTGTTACCATACAGGAAAAGATCACAGAGATATTCATGAATTTGGAATTTTGTTACAAGTCCGTATCACCACCAAGTCACATGAAAATGGGTAAACAGAATTTAATTAAAATCGGTATGTAAAGTCGAAGAATAAGGTACTACAGTCTTCGCTATAAGTAATTTTATAAGATGCCCTAATATCACAGAGTCGAAATAAAACTAAATGTGAAGGCCTACAATATAGAAAGTTCGTAAAATTGATCAACAATAACATTACATTGACCATTGTTTGTTGTGATGTGCTTTGTGTCTTCTGTTGCCACTCATCTATGATAGATAGGATTACTGCTGTGTACAGAGTATTTTTTAAAATTTGCTTTACGTTACACCAGCACAGATAGGTCTTATGGCAACGATGGGATAGGATGCGGCCTTGGCCTTAATTAAGGTACATAACAGCATTTGCCTGGTGTGAAAATCGGAAACCACGGAATACCATCTTCAGGGCTGCTGACAGTGTGGTTCGAATCCACTATCTCCCGGCTGCAAGCTCACAGCTGCGCGCCCCTAACCACACGGCCAACTCGCCCGGGCGTACCGAGTGTAACAGCCTGCCTGAATATTGGCAGGAAGTAACTGGGGAGTTAGATAACTTTCATCTTTAGTGTATCATTCCTCTGATTCATACATTTTCTGATATTACTGGTACGTAACATACTGGTTCATCCTGGTCATTCCAGCTCTGAAACTCTTGGACTGTTACATCAGCACCGTGGTACTGTTCGTTAAAAGTGAGAAAATGTGAGGTTTCTCATTTGATCAAGTATTTTATATGACAACATTGCTTTTAATCGCTACATTCCTACTGATGTTTTGTTATGGTCTATGTTGACTTTACTTAGGAAAACCACAGTCAGTCTTTCTGAGCATCCCGTAGCAAAGCACGAGTACATCAGCTAGTGCAAATATAAGTATCAAAAAGTGAAAGATTTTTTATTGTTATTAAGTCTTTGGCCAAACATGCCAATCTATTGGTACTCGTATCAAGGAACATGAATGAATATTCGTCTCAACCACCCAGACAAATTAGCAATAGCTGAGCATGCTCTATCGTCGGGTCATGCTGTTGTATTCCAAGATGCTTGAGCTCTTACCCACACTAGACACTACAAGTCCAGGATTATACGGGAAGCTGTGAAAATACGTAGAAAACCTAACAAATTCAACAGGGACACTGCCTATTCATTAAGTAATATGTGGTTGCCAGCCATTAAGAATATACGTAGGTAGTTCCCTTCCCTGTCCCTTCACTGTTGTTATTTCATTTCAGTGTTTCCCAAATTCATACGTTCCTCATTGCCAGATGTTTTGTTCCAGGCTTTTGTCCATGTCATACTTTCATATGTGCGTACTCCTTGTTATGTTATGTGACTCCCTCTCAGACTGATTGTGATGGTTCTGTCAACTTACGCTTCAAACACTAGCGCTGTACTGCATCCAGTAAGCCATCTGGTGACGAATGAACGTACCACTTCCACTTCTATTACAACGTCAAAATTCAAGCCCCATTCCTTGAGAAGCCTTTCTCGTGAACAATCGAGATTTTCTTCTGAAGACGTAGAGCAAAGTTCTCTGCGAAACGTAAAGAATTTAACCTTATTTTTTTGACATGGCATAAGCCCAAAAGGCTATATCATGTCTATAGTACAGGCCATGAAAGCATCAGTGGCAACAGAAGTATTAAAGATTGTAGGATTCAATTTGTAGCAGAATACACTACCCTGCCATTTCCCTTTCCTCTTCATAAATTGGGCTATCCAGCCACAGCTCACTTTCAGTTCTGTATGGCTAATACTGTGCTTTTCAGTATTTTATGTGCTTTAGGTTATAGTATTTAATGTGAAACGCCACGTCCATCACCACTTGAACGTATCACATGCTAAAGCAATTCATTTTATACCTCAGGAAACTATTCACTTTCCAGGCCCCTCCGCCCGGATGTTTTTGTTGATTTGTTGGTGTGTTCAAGAGCAGCATTTTGTTTTCACCAGTAGATTACATTAACCTCTTCAGTGGCACACCTGTACATTTTCGGGTGGTGTATGCTTGCCCATAATGTGACTGCCTGAGAAATTCTTGTTTAGCTGCAGTGTTCATTTCGTGACCGCCCATTTTTTTATTTTGGGGGGATATTGTAATCTCTTTGGAAAATTATTTCTTGAATTCTCAACAGATGATGGGAGGGTTTCCAGCTGCATTCATGAAGTCTTTGGCTTAAAATATGCCTTATTTTCTCTCCTCTACATAGTCTCTGACTAGTTAATGAGGTAAACGGGAATTGCAAGTGTACAACAGAAGAAATATTTCAGGCTTCAAAAGTGCTGTGTGAAATCATATGAATGCCTTTCTTGTACAGTATGGAATTTTAGCCTGTCTTTGGCTAATCGCCAGTGCCAAACAATGACTTTGGTTATGCTGTATTTTCTTGCAGCTGCACAATTATTTTTTATATCCATGAGTTTAATAACCATTAACTTAAAATTGGCATCATAATATCGAAGAGAACCCGTTGAAAATTTTCCAGCTATCCCTGTTCCACATCTCTACAATACAACAATCCATAGGGAAAATATTCCTGCTGTATATAAAACTGTTACTTCTACTAAGCGTCAGGTACAACCAGCTGCCCTAAGTGCACATCTCGCTTGCCGGCTTTGGCCAACTTCAGCAGCTAGCAATTTATAATGACGTCCCGGATGTTGAAGGTCAACAAGTTTATTGCGCCGTGGTATGACCATTCCGCCCTTCCATTTTTCCTGCACATACCTCACAATTTCATCTTCGACTTCTTTAAAGCGTCCTTGTTGTGGGCCACTGAAAGCATTTTTTGTACATTACGAAATTTTTTAAGCTATCATTGTCTTCATGTTAATGTGGAACATTGACTTTAGTAATACCATATTTTCTTGCAGCTGCACAATTCTTCTTCATTTACGCATGTTTAATAACCATTAACTTAAAATTAGCATCATAATATCGACGAAACCCGTTGAAAATTTGCCAGGAATACTTGTTTCATGTGTCTTCATGAAAGAGAGGAGAACAAGTATTGTGGGTACAGTAAATAAATCACAGCAAAAAGTCCCTGACACAGTGAGAAATTAGAATGCAGAGTTATATAGCAGTTCAATGTTGAAGCGAGGTGACACCACTCTCAATGTGTATAAAAGGAAAAAACAAATGAGTAAGGTGTGGTGCATCCAAGCAGAAGTGTAGACAGCAGTCACAAAAAGAAGTTACCTGAAACAAATACATATTACAATGCAACACAATATGGAGTGCACATAGTAGATAAGATGGCTCACTTTAACACAACAAAAGCACCGCCCCGATACTGGCCTGTTCAGGTTTTCTACGATATGCTAGATTTTGCAGGGATTAAAGCCCAAGTTTTCTACACAGGTGTCACTAGAAAAAAATTAGTCTAAAATTACTTTTGTGTCAGGTGGCTCAGAAGCTAAGAGACTTGTACAAAAGGAAGTAACCACAAAAGGCAGCAAGCCTTATCCATGATCCAAAAATGTCATGAGGCAACAAAAGAACCTGCTACAATGAAAAGACATCAGTGTCAGATAGCACATTGTAATGGCAACAAAACAATGGACGTGTGCTCATTGTGTGAGAAAGCTGTGTGCAGAAAATGTACGGACAAGATCAAGAAACAGTTTGTGTGCATTAATCACAATGTCAAGTAGCAAATCACAGCAAGAAAGACTTGTAGGGCCACCCTGCTAGATGAATGAATGTATGGAATAATGTAAAGTTCCACATTGTTGTATAACAATAGCAAAAAAAAGCATACAACAAGCAACAATGGTGGTGTGAAGATGTATGTGGGTAGTGCTCTGATTAGTATAATTTAGACGTAACATGCTGTTCATTAGCTGTAAATGGTCTCTCCTGCTGCTGTAAGTAGTACACAAAAAATTAATATATTTGGCTCATGTAGATAACTTTGATATTAAAAGTTATGAGAACAAAGATTCGCTTTGTGTAATGATAAACTAAGTTTTGGAGGTTATATGAACTCTATGATGAAAGACTATTGATAGCGGTCATTCTGCCAATTTAGAGCATGCTACCACCTTTGAAATGTCATTTTTCTTGGAAAGTAAAGTTTTAGTTGTTCCGCTAGATGTCAGTGTATACTCCATGTTACTGAATTTACTCTACATTGCATGTTGCATGTTTCTTGCCATTACAGCTTTGTTTTTCAATAAACATTTCAGTTAAATAATAGCAATTACTTAGGAGTATCCCATAAACCTAAATTACAATGAGCGATTGCTGTGTGTGTAATTTGAAACTCCCAAACAAATCAGATAAATCTGATAAATTACAGTTTCTGAGTGCAAACGAACATAGCATGTTAAGTGTACAAGCTTGAAGAAAGGTGAAATTGAGCACCTTACAGCAGTCGGTGGCCAGTGGAAGTGTCCAGAATGTTGATCTAGTAGGGTGGAGAAAGCCAAAAGTGAAGACACGGAGACTCTGAAGGAAGTGTTAACAATTCTGAAGGATGTAAGAAAAGAAATGGTGGATTTCAGGAAAAAAAATTCAACAAATTAAGGACACACAGAAAATTCGGCAGATCTTTAGAACTATGTCATGAAAAGCTATGATAGCTGATCACAGGAGAAAATTTTTGACTCATTCCTACTCATGATCAAGTCCCTGAAAAATGAAAAAAAAAAAGTTGAAAAAAAGGATTGAAAACTTCAGTGAGAGGATTACCGACTGTGAACTATATTCCAGGGTGAACACCTTAGAAATCCATGGAGTTCCTCATCAAGAGAATGAAAATGTGAGTGAAGTGGTGACATCGATGCTTGCCATAGGCTCTCTAACAGCAACAGTTCGAACTCCCCCACCATAATTGTTCAATTTTGGCATAGGTATTTCCAGGAAGAATTTCTTTGTCAAAGGAGAATAAAAAGGAACTTTTCTACACTGGATATTGGCCACACATTCAGTAATCCTATCTATATAAACGAGTCTTTGTCCTACTCTTAGGAAACTGTTTTTGAAAGCTAGGGAAGTCAAGATTTCCAAAACTGAGAAATACCTCTGGATCAGAAACGGAAAAATTTTAATGAGGAAAGAAAACGGCTCGCAAATAATTAGAATTCAAAGTGAAAGTGATTTAAATAAGCTTAAATGTTAACTTCACTCTATGATATTTATTACCAGAATGTCAGAGGTCTCAGGTCAAAGACAAATTTATTATGTAACAATATGCTGTGTAATTCTTACGATCTTATTGTATTAACTGAAACATGGCTCCATAATTCTATTTATGATTCAGAAGTGTTTGACGGTATGTATCATGTACAACGCCAGGACAGAAATATACAACTCACTAGTAAGAGCAGAAGTGGGAAGGGTGTTGATTGGTGTAAAGAATAGTTAAAGGAAATGCTGATTCACTATGCATTTCCTTCCTTAGTAACAATGTAAGGTTCATTATTTGTGTGGCTTATTTTCCCAAATTCCTTCTGACAAACTATAGTTTCTTCTTTGAAAGCCTAATTCAAATCAAAGGTATATTTACATCGAACATTATTATAATGGGTGATTTTAATTTACCTGAAATAACAGGCAGCAGTTATGATATGAGTCAAGGTAGCAACAAGGTTAAAGAAGTCCGAAAGTATTTACACTTGTTTAATTTAAAAGCAATTAATTATGTACGTAATATAAACGGAAGAACCCTAGACCTTGTGCTTTCAAATATAGATACAATTGATCTGAGTGAAGAATCAGAGATACTTATTGCCACTGATCAACACCATCCTCCTTTGTTAGCCTCTATCAAATATGCAGAAAATAAAACAAGTAAATAGTGAAAATAAATTTAATTTTAAACGAGTAGATTTTTTACACCTTTATGTACTGCTTAGGGAAGAAAACTGAAATGATATTCTGAATTGTGATGATGTAAATCTAGGTGTGGATGTATTTTACAACAACTTGTATTCAATTTTTAGTAAATTCGTTCCAAAAACTAAGTACTATAAAGGGAGGTATCCAGTCTGGTTCACTAAGGACTTGATATGTAAACTGAAGCTTAAAGAAAAAATTAGGAAAATAAAAGGAAAAGAATAATTCTAATTTGTTTATGTATAAAGAATTGAGAGCAAATATTAAGGAGGAAATGAATATTGCGTTCAAAAAGTACTGAGTTAGAAATACCAACGAACATACATTTATTCTCGTATTTTATAAAAAAACAAAATAAAAAACTGGAATAAAAGTACAGTGATGAAATTATATGGTAAAGTATTCAATGGCAATTAAAGTATTGGGGATCGTTATGCAGAATATTTTTCTTAAGTACAGTCAGAAAAATACTGCATCATATAATCCGCTCTGTTCAAATGGTAACTCAAACGCACAGTTGGATTTTCTTCTTTTGAGTAGAATAACTATCTATGAGATAGAGAAAGCAATAACGAAACTCAAGCCAATGAAATAGTCAGGACCAGATGGTATTCCTCCGTTTATTTTCAAGGGATCCAAAGATCAGTTACTGTATCCATTGGCAATAGTGTTCAATATGATTGTTAGGTCTTCGATTTCTCCCGATGCTTGGAAATATTCGAAAATTACTCCTTTTCTTAAATGATTGCAAAGAAATTGGAAATTTATTGAACATCTCCCTTGGTAAGTTATTCCAATCCCTAACTCCCCTTCCTATAAACGAATATTTGCCCCAATTTGTCCTCTTGAATTCCAACTTTATCTTCATATTGTGATCTTTCTTACTTTTAAAGACACCATTCAAACTTATTTGTCTACAGATATCCTCTCACGCCATCTCTCCACTGACAGCTCGGAACATACCACTAATATTACAAACTGTTCATTTATTGACTGGACATACCACTAAGTCGAGCAGCTCGTCTCCTTTCTCCCAAGTCTTCCCAGCCCAAACTTTGCAACATTTGTGTAACACTACTCTTTTGTCAGAAATCGCCCAGAACAAATAGAGCTGCTTTTCTTTGGATTATTTTTGAACATATAATGAAGCATGTAAAACCTATTATTTCTATTTGTCAACATGGTTTCATGCCAATGCGTTCTAACACCACAAATTTAATCCAATTTTCAGAATATATTTCAGAGTATTTGGATGAGAGAGGCCAAGTTGATGTTGTATTTACTGACTTTCAAAAAGCTTTTGATAAAGTAGATCATGATATATTTTGAAGAATGATTCCTTGAATTTCTCTCCGGGCTTTTACTCCTTGATAAGACCTTACCTAATTAACAGAAAACAATGTGTGTGTTATAAAGGATATTTATCTCACAATTTTATAGCCAATTCAGGTGTACCTCAGGGCTGAAATCTAGGACCTTTACTGTTTCTAATTTCTGTTAACCTTTTCGCTCCCAAGTTTCTTTCAGCATTATGCATGCCCCATAACAGATTTTTCCGGACGTTTCGACAGTGGTTGTAAAAGGCCATGAATATTTTGTATTTACACAGCTACTGAAAAGTCATGGAATGACAATATTAGCAATAGATTTGTCCTAAGACTTCTCCCAAAACTTGAAAGAACTTGGCGTGATATGTATCGACAGCTTGTTTCACTGAAACGCATCTCCACTATATTCATAAAACATCAGACTCATCATCATTGCCTAAAATGTTTAAAATTTAATCTTTCGTTATGCTTTCTTTACACTCCCGTGCACCCATTTCAGAAGACAGTTGTGAAGGAAAAACACAAGGCTCATAATTATCATAAAAAAAGGGTAAGGCGATTTATGAATCGTCCGTCGTCTGAACAAAATATGTCAACAGCGCTGGACTGAACTCAGAAGTGAACAAGAGCCCACTGCCTTAAATCCGAATTAACTCGTGTTTGGGACAGCGGGAAAAATGTTGACATTCAAGTTAACTCGGGCATGGGATGAAAAAGGTTAATGATGATCAGTCACTACTCAGTCAGTCACTACTGATCTGCATTTAGGGCAGTCGCCCAGGTGGCAGATTCCCTATCTGTTGTTTTCCTAGCCTTTCCTTAAATGATCACAAAGAAATTGGAAAATTATTGAACATTTCCCTTGGTAAGTTATTCCAATCCCTAACTCCCCTTCCTATAAATGAATATTTGCCCCAATTTGTCCTCTTGAATTCCAACTTTATCTTCATATTGTGATCTTTCCTACTTTTAAAGACACCACTCAAACTTATTTGTCTACTGATATCCTCCCACGTCATCTCTCCACCGACAGCTCGGAACATACCACCTAATCGAGCAGCTCGTTTCCTTTCTCCCAAATCTTCCCAGCCCAAACTTTGCAACATTTTTGTAACGCTACTCTTTTGTCAGAAATCACCCAGAACAAATCCAGCTACTTTTCTTTGGATTTTTTCCAGTTCTTGAATCAAGTATACCTGGTGAGGGTCCCATACACTGGAACCATACTCTAGTTGGCGTCTTACCAGAGACTTATATGCCCTCTCCTTTACATCCTTACTACAACCCCTAAATATCCTCATAACCATGTGCAGAGATCTGTACCCTATATTAACAGTCATATTTATGTGATTACCCCAATGAAGGTCTTTTCTTATATTAACACCTAGGTACTTACAATGATCCCCAAAAGGAACTTTCACCCCATCAATGCAATAATTAAAACTGAGAGGACTTTTCCTATTTGTGATGTAGATGTTGTGTCTTGAGTCTGAGGTATTACTCTTATATGCCCTCTCCTTTACATCCTTACTACAACCCCTAAATACCCTCATAACCATGTGCAGAGATCTGTACCCTATATTAACAGTCATATTTATGTGATTACCCCAATGAAGGTCTTTTCTTATATTAACACCTAGGTACTTACAATGATCCCCAAAAGGAACTTTCACCCCATCAACGCAATAATTAAAACTGAGAGGACTTTTCCTATTTGTGATGTAGATGTTGTGTCTGAGTCTGAGGTATTACTCTTCACCGATGATCTGAAAGTATTTTCTTCAATTAAAACCACTGATGATTAAGAATTTACAAAATGATCTAAATACTATATCATTGTGGAGTAAGGAAATATAAATAAATGTGTTAAAATGTCTTTCACAAGATGTCGCCAGCACATCGGGTATAATTATTACATCAACGGTTCTGTCTTGAAAGAAGTCGAACAAAAGATGGATTTAGGTATTCAGTTCACTATTGATTTGAAATTTACAAGTCATATTGAATATATAGTTAACTAGCAGAAGTACCCATTCTTCGTATGGGTTATCAGAAACTGGCTTTAGTTACTCATACTATCGGGGTGACCGACTTCAAAAGATATTTATATCACTGGTGTATTTACTTAAGTACGTAGAAATTATTTGTCATGTTTGGAATTATAGTGTATCTTCTTCTTCTTTCCTTCATGGGGGCTTCTAAATATTACTTCCTAATTAGCGTCGACCTCTAAGATCTTTTGCAACCATGTTTTCCCTTCATTCGCACCTGCTCTCTTCATAAAGCTGCAGGTTTAGTGTAAGTATACTTCCGCTAGATAGTACCACAAATATAAATATTATTGAATTTGTTTGATGTGACATTTTGTAACTATTACAAATGATCAAGGAAATATGTGATGCATAAAAGAAACTACTATAATTATCGAGAATTATAATTCTCAGGGCTTGTCACTCATGTCGCACATCATATAATGAATCTGAGTATAAATGTTGAAAAACTTTTTCAAGTCATGGTTACAATGATCGTAAAAGTGGACCAAAATATCAGCACTAATAACATCAGTGATCCTACTACTCCATGATTTGTTAGAAAATAGTTTAAACTATAGGTAACAGGCTCCGCAAAATGCTGAAACCTAAGTCAGTACGTAAAAAAGGGAGCCCGTCAAAGCCAGCTTTACTCTTGACAACTTGGTGCTTGAGGTCCGTCTTGGATCAAGATATTTCTAGAATCGCAAATTCGTTGAAAGTAATGTTTTCAAGAAATCCGGTTCACCTGTCTATTATCAAGTCTATCCATAATTAACGATGCTACAATCAAAACATGGACTATTGTGTACATTAATATTATTCAACAGCATTGTATTTACAAAGGATTGTCAATTAACTTAACATTCTACCAAGACAAAGTGAACCCTTTTTATAGTTCGCTAACATTCATTTTATGAGGAACTGTTTTTAATTAAAGACCTTTACTACAATGGACCTCCATTCCAAATATAAAAAGGTTTAATGTTTCAAAATGACATTAGCCAAATTTATTTTAATGCATGTCAATAACTAAATTGTACAATTGCCCAAGAAACACTGAATACCCTTAATGTCAAAAGCAGCTGTAATTTTTAAGAGATAGATTTTTCCCAAAAACTTGTACTGCAATGAATCTTCATACAAAGTACAATATGTTTAATGTTCCAAATATGACATTAGGCGAATTTATTTTAATATATGTTAGTAACTAGAATGTATAATTGGCCAAGAAAAACTGCATGCCCTTAAGATCTAAGCAGCTGTAAAAAAACTTTTTAAGAGATTGATTTTAACTGAACTAGATGTTTAATCAGCATTTTGCAACAACTACAAGGACTTGACAATATTTTAACTATTTATATCCAAAAGATTGTACAGAGTTAACAAATGAAATGAAATGTCATATGGCTTTTAGTGCTGGGATATCCCAGGTGCAGGTCTTTCTATTTGACACCCATAGGTGAACTGCGCGTCATGATGAGGACAAAATGATGATGAAGACAACACATACACCGAGCCCCCGTGCCATTGGAATTAACCAATTAAGGTTAAAATCCCCGACCCGGCCGGGAATCGAACCCGGGACCCTCTGAACCGAAGGCCAGTATGCTGACCGTTCAGCCAACGAGTCGGACAGAGTTAACAAATTATAATATATCGCATAAGAAATAAGTTTTATGGTGTACACCTAATATACAAAAATAGTTTAAGAGTATGGTTCAAGTTGTATATACATATATTTTAAATTATGTTAATATAGATTTGTATAAAGCCTTGTAACAATTTTCCTTTGGCTGATGATGGCAAATATAAATGCCGAAACCGGTCCCTATGTGGAAATCTAATAAATATGTGATGTATTAATGACGTCACACTGTTGTAGTATTGAATAGGTGGAAACAATTACCCTCACTCCTTAATGGTCCACTGGTACTCTTATCAAGGAACATGAATGAAATATTCGTCTCAGCCAACCAGAAAAATCAGCCATAGTTGAGCACGCTCTATCGTCGGGTCATGATGTCATGTTGCAAGATGTTCGAGCTCTTACCCACTCTAGACACTACAGATCCAGGATTATACGGGAAGCTGTGGAAATATGTAGAAATCCTAACAATTACAACAGGGGCATTGGCTATCAATTAAGTAATATGTGATTGCCAGCCATTAAGGATTTATGTAGGTAGTTCCATTCCCTGTCTCTTCACTATTGTTATTCCGGTTCGGTCTTTCCCAAATTCGTACGTTCCTCATCACCAGATGTTTCATTACAGGATTGTGTCTATGTCATACTTTCATATGTGCGTAGTCCTGTTATGTTGCGTGACTCCCTCTCAGACTGATTCTGATGGTTGCGTCAGCTTCCGCTTCAAATGCTAGTGCTGTACCATGTCCGGTAAGCCAACTGGTGATGAATGAATGTACCACTTCTACTTCTATTATAACGTCTAAATTTGAACCCAATTCCTTGATAAGCCTTTCTCGTGAACAGTCCAGATTTACTTCTGAAGATGCAGAGCAAAGTTATCTGCAAAACATAAAGAATTTCATCTTATTTTCTTGACAAGGCATAAGCCCAAAACCCTTTATGCCTTTAACACCTCCGTTAATAGTCAAGAATATGTTATGGAACATGCTAATATGCAATCTACTATGCAAAATCATTAGGCTTTATTACTGTTAAAAAGTATTCTAATTGGAATCTAGTTAATTTTACTAACTTCCCACATATACCTCACACTCCAAATTTTATGCTTAAATTTTATGCAAAAACAAAATGTGAGAAACACACAAGTAAATACAGTACTTCTTCAAAGAAACAGATGAAAAGCAAGATCACTTCACAATTATTAAGATAAGGAACTTCATAATATAATGCTAGCATTTAATGATCCTAATCATCTCCTATTCAGATATGCACAATACTGTACAAAATTGCAGGTGCAAGAAATGGTGAAACACACAGCATAATTAACACTTTCACATCCATACGTCTGGCCTATAATGACATAAGCATAATGGTACACAAGCAACATGTGCAGTCTAGAAGTGGCTGTAATACACTGCCTAACAAAAAATGTCAAGCATCTAGAAGGACTCGTTAAGTGAATGAAACTACATATTATGCTGAAAGATCATGTGTCTTTAAAGAACTAATGACAATATGGGACAAAGTAACAAGAGAGTTGGCAGTTACAGGTGGAATGTTGGCACCAAGTCAGTATGGTGTCGCATCACCCACTGGCTGCAATGCATGCCCTCGTGCAGTTTGGAACACTGTCAAACAGCCTTTGGATCCTCTCCTGAGGCAAGTTCATCCACAGTTGTTGCAGCTGTCCCTCCAGACCCCATAGGTTGGTACTGGGATGGAGTACCCTTCCAATATCATCCCTCACATGTTCAATGATGGAGAGGTCCGGGGATCTTGCTGGACATGGGAGGACCTCAATATGCTCTAGGCAGTTCATAGACACACATGCTGTGAGTGGACATGCGTTATCTTGTTGAAACACTTTCCCAGGGTGCTGTGTCATAAGAGGTAGAACATGCGGATGCAGAATGTCTGTGACGTATCGTTATGCCGTCAAAGTCTGGCAAAGCACTATCAGAGGTGACCTGAACGCACATCCTATGGCTCCGCACACCATGATGCCAGGGATTACGCCTGTGTGTCTTTCCACAATATGGGGAGGATCTGCCCTCTGCCCTCGATGCCGCAAACCTGCACACGATGGTCATCGGAGATTATAGAGAAGTGGGACTCATCACTGAACATGATGCGACACCAGTTGTCCTCTGTCCATGCCTCCCAGGCAAGGCACCACACCAAACACAGGCGCTGATGTTCTGATGTCAATGCATAGGGTGGCAGGACCCCTTTCCGGCAGATGTGAGTTGTCGAGCCACTGTGCGGGAACACACAGGATGTTGTAGTCTCCAGTACATGTTCGTGGATGGCGGGTGCCAAAGTTATGGGATCCTGCAAGGCTTAGCGCACCATTCGACAGTCCTCCCCCGAGGTGGTATTTCTTGGTTGACCCGAAACTGCATGACGTGACTGGGAGCCCTCATGTGCCCACTGAGTCCAACATAGGGCCATTGTGACATCTGAACGGCCTACATGCCTGGCAATTGCACGATATGACCAACCAGGCTCATGCAGTCCCACAATGTAGCCTCTGTCAAAAGCTGTCAGTTGGTGGATAGGCTGTCTAATGTGTGTGCGAGGCATCACGGATGCTTCAAACTGTACGTAGTTCCCTCTGCAAGTCTTGCTTAACTGTGACTCGCAACAGTTGACTGGTAAGAAAATGCCTTCACAACACCTATGTCAAAGAAAGACTTGAACATCGAACTTAATACTATTCAGGTAATCGCCAAATTTAATGGTTATAATAGCAGGACACAGAAAGCATCAAACTTCTACAGTCAAGTCAGGAATCTCGTCTGGGACTGCAAAATACCACAGAAAGCGGAAACAATCATGTACCACACTTACTTCGTACCAATCCTTACGTATGGTTTAGAGACATGTACCCTACTAAACAAAGACTTGAATTGAATCCAAGCGACTGAAATAAGATTCATTAGAACCATCAACCAAACAACCAGAAAGGACAAGATCAGAAATGAAGTCAATAAGAACGTAGCTGGTATCGAGGTTCCTATTATCAGTGTCATAAAGAAACGCAGACTTCAGTGGTATGGGCACATAATGAGAATGAACAGGGAAAGACCTGCCAGAAAATATTTTGACCTTAGTCTCGTAGGAAGAAGACCACAGAGAAGACCAAGAAAACGTTGGATAGAGACTGTAAGATCAGATGTGGAGGAGAGAGGATACAAATGGGAGGATGTACTGGATCAGAAGATGTATGAAGACAGAAGGAGATGGCGAGCACTTGTACACCACACCCGGGAAACTGGAGTTGGGAAATGATGATGATGATGATGATGATGATGATGATGATGATGATGAATAGGTCCTTTATTTATTTATTTAATTTTTTAGCCAACATAGGACTACTTAGTCAGGTTTACGAGGTTTTCTTCTTTTTGTCAGCCCAATACTGTTTCATCCTTTCTGAACGTAATTTTCTTTCTGCTTCTGGAATCACTCTTCCTATTCTCTGCTTGTTGATTTTTGTCTGTATTCTAGTGTGTTTATCTTTCAATATTTTGAGTGTATTGGTTTTGTATTTTAAATCTGCTATTGTAATATGCAACTCGCCCATGTCTTCTTTAAGTTCTGTGATCCATCTAATATTATTCTTACTCTTACTCTTCCATAATTTTTCTATTATTTTTCTACTAATTCTATTTTCTGGTGACCGTATTAGATGGTGTAAGAATGATATTCGTTTCTTTTTCATTGTGTTAGTCAAAGGTTCTATTTGTTTATAAACTGTCTCATTGGAAGCTAGTCTCCAGACTCAGTTTACTTGATAATTTTTATTTAAACAGGTCCTCACTATTCTCCTTTCTAACTTGAGTACTCTATCTATTGCAACTGTGTTTATTGTTTTGAATAATGTTTCACTTACATATGTAATTTGTGGCTGGGTGACTTTTGTAGTGTTTCAATTTGGTTGCTATTGAGAGTTGCTATTGAGAGACACTTTTTATTATATGTATTCTTGGTAACATGCTGTGCTATAACCAGTTTATCTATTCTATTTTGCCTGGCTGGTTTCTCGTTCAGGTTATGTGTGATTATTTCACCTAAATATTTAAATTTTTCTACAATTTTTATTTCTTGGTCTCCCGGCTTAATTTTGTTTGCAAGTGGAAGTTGTGTTAGCATAATTTCTGTTTTTTTTTCAAATGAAATGTTTAAACCAATATTTTGAGCTATTTCCTGTAAAGATTGTATTTGTTATTTTGTTTCTTGAATATCATTGGTCAGAAGAGCTAGATCATCAGCAAATCCTAGACACTCTTACTTTTTAAAAATCTAAAGCCGCCACTTCTTCCACCTTTACTTCCAACAACGATGTCTACAAAATTACTAATATCTTCAGAAAGCATAATGTAGAAATTTCTTTCAGAAAAAATAACAGGAATTCCAAAATTCTGCACAATTCCCCATCAGTTAATGTATCCAACAATTTTTCAAAGTCTGGAATCTACAGATTCAAGTGCAACGAATGTAGTTCCTCATAGGTGGGCCAGACAGGGCAGAGTTTTATGATTAGGTATTCGGAACATGTCAGCGCTATAAAATATAATAGGTTTTCGGCAATAGGTCAACAGATTTCTGACTCCAATCATAAGTTTACCGACATTGAACACGATTTGGAGATCATTTAAGTAGCAAATAAAGGGCCTCTCATGAATATAATTGAAAATTGTATTATCTGTTTTGATCAATACTTTAATCCTAACTTAAATGAAATTTCTGAGAAGCCTAACATTCTTTTCGATTTCCTAATTAACTGGTTTTAAAATATCAGAATTCCTAATAGGAGCGCAATCTTTCAAGCTATGCGCAATACGCATCCCCGTCAGTTACCCCCACTACCTCATCCTTCTGCTCCACCTCAGCCCTACTCCCCTGCTGTGGCTCCTCCTCCCCCCATCCCTTCCCCACCACTACTCGGCCTCTGCCATTGCACTCTTCAGTAGCCCAGCCTCCACTCCTTTCAACGTCTGCACCAACACGCTGCTCAAGGTGAGTTTCCCTCTTTTCACTTGACTTTCTGTCCGACTCGTTGGTTGAATGGTCAGCGTACTGGCCTTCGGTTCAGAGGGTCCCGGGTTCGATTCCCGGCCGGGTCGGGGATTTTAACCTGCATTGGTTAATTCCAATGACCTGGGGGCTGGGTGTTTGTGCTGTCCTCAACATCCTTGCAACTCACACACCACACTTAACACTATCCTACACCACAATAACATGCAGTTACCTACACATGGCAGATGCAGCCCACCCTCATCGGAGGGTCTGCCTTACAAGGGCTGTATCCGGCTAGAAATAGCCACACGAAATTAAAATGAACTTGACTTTCTTTTGTCTATGTAATTTTACCACAGCTAATTTGGCTTTCATTCTTTTCATCAGGTTTCCATCGTTCCATATCGAACTGGGAATCATAACAATGCGTCAAATTAAGATCTTCACACCCGAGTTAAGCCTGTTGAATAACACAGATTAAGAGAACAAGATTTATTTTTCCCATGGATAACACGTTTTGCAGTTTCTTTTTAATAAGACTAAAGATACACTTCATGATCTATACGCCTCAAGCTGGACTATTTTCTTCTGTATCTAGACTTAACAACTCAGTTACCATCTCAGATTTTATAGAATTTTACTCTATGGTCAGACGCACCATACTCTCATCATCTTGTACCACAATTTTAACTTGTTACAATTTAACATTTGTCATTGTAGGTGCCTGTCTTGTGTTTTATATTGTTTTTTGATTAGTTGTGATTTGCTTAATTGATTCACTGGCTAATGATGATGCATAATGAGCATCGAAACTAGCATCAATCTTGTATAAACGACATGTGATCTAACTAACATTAATAAATTGTCATTGTACTGAAAAGGTGGATTCGTAACATTTTCAATTTACTGGTAACAACATATCAACAACAGGACGGTGCCATCACAAATGCACTCAGGTGGGCATTCTGCACATTACAGATCCTTGTAAATCTTATCGTTTACTCACACATCAATAGTATGCATGTATACAAAAATGGGATATTATTGGACCACTCCTGGGTGCATAACGTTTTTCGTCAGACGGTGCATATTCTATTGTGTGCTCTTGGATAACTACATAAGTCATTCCCTTGCTACTTCAGGCTTGTGATGACATATACAGAGCAGAATCAAAATTTTAGATCATAAATATTGAGATTTAATGCACCTGATGAGGAGACACTTTTCATGAAGGTCACACCCACAGCTGCCAAAGGATTTAAGACAGGAAAATGTAGTGTGGCTCTGTGCCTTGAATATTTCAAGCCCTATCATGTACTTGAGAATTATTAGGGCATACAGCATCTCCAAGCAGCCACAACCATCAGAGTCGGGAGAAATATGTCATAACATAAGTACCAGATATTTAATGCACAATAAACTTCAAGATTACTGCAAAATGGACATTTCTCTTCAATAAATTTCAAACTATTCAAAACTGTTGCAAAAAGTCGCATTTTTAATAAATTACTGACAATGTGACCAATTCACTTTAAATACCATGGATACAGGAGGGGGCATTTAAATGCCCAGCAGACAGATATGAATGGATTAAACAGGAAAAAATATGCAGTAATTCCTAAATCGTGTTGAAATACTCATTACAGTACAACTTTTTCTATACAAAATATCAATGGTTCACTTACCTCAAGAGAGAGAATACAGTTGTGAGGAGAGCTGACAAATTCATTTAAAAGCGCCTCATTATTATATTTTTCAACATAACTTAAATTCCTCATAGTCTGCACAAATACTTCTGAACGGATGATCTGAGGGCTGGAATGAAAACAATTTATTAGAAGCTATTGGAGATAAACTCAAATCAATACTAGATCAGATATTCATGGAAGAACTCAAAATGCTAGATTAATTTAGAACAAGAGTCTAAGAAGAGTAACATACTTCACATTATTCCATTGGACATGCTCTCTGTAATGTAGAAATAGAGCAATCAGGTCAAAGGCTGTAGTCCCAAACAGCCTATCATTTTCAACCCAATGAAATTGAGAACATATCTATTGTTTAATTTCAGATTTTTCTAGGGCCAAGAAACTACTTTATCAGTGGTAGTACAGCGAGATGACAGATTTTTAAGATATACATCACATAAAATGAATTAGATATGAAATGTTTTAACTACTTAATAGTTAATTTGTGTCCTATCCTCAGTAAAAAATATTCCGAATATATATACCGGTATATATTTTTTAGACTTCCTTACATTATCGAAAGGAATGCCCTGCTTAGTATTTACTGCTGTAACAGTCGTGGTAACTAACATACATATTTATGAATGCATATTCCATTGAGCCTCCCCTGCAAACCATGTGACCTTGCCGCAGTAGGGAGGCTTGCACGTCCCAATGAAGCAGATAGCCAAGCCGCAGGTGCAATCATATCGGATGGGTGTCTGTCGAGAGACCAGACTAACAAATGGTTCACCGAAAGCGGGGTAGCAGCCTTTCGGAAGTTACAAGGGCGGCAAACTAGGTGATTGACTGCTATGGCCTTGTAATAATACTCAACATGGCTTAGCTGTATTGATACTGCTGCACAGCTGAAAGCAATGGGAAACTACAACCGAAACTAACTCCAGAGGCCATGCAGCTCTCTCTGTATGAATGATGTACTAATGATGGCTTCCTCCTGGGTAAAATATTCCGGAGGTAAAATAGTCCCCCATTCAGATCTCTGGGTGGGGACTACACGAGAGGGGGGTGATCATCAGGAAAATAGATACGAACATTTTGTGAGTCGGAGCGTTGAATGTTAGAAGTTTGAATTGTTGTGGTAGGTTAGAGAATCTGAAAAGGGAGATGGAGAGACTAAAGTTAGATGTAGTTGGTATAAGTGAAGTACGTTGGCAGGAAGAGCAGGATTTTTGGTCAGGCGACGACAGAATTATCAACACAAAATTAAACGGGAAATGCAGGAGTTGGTTTAATAATGAATATGAAAATAAGGCAGCGGGTAAGCTACTACGACCAGCATAGTGAAAGGATTATTGTTGTCAAGACAGACACCAAACCAATGCCCACTACAGTAGTGCAGGTCTATATGCCTACTAGTTCAGCGGATGATGAGGAAATTGAAAAGAATATATGAAGAGATAAAAGATTTAATACAGTATGTAAAAGGTGACGAGAATCTAATAGTGATGGGAGACTGGAATGCAATGGTAGGCCAGGAAAGAGAAGGTATGCAGTAGGAGAATTCGGATTGGGATAAAGGAATGAAAGAGGAAGTCCGCTGGTTGAATTCTGCACCAATCACAATTTAGTCCTTGCTAGTACTTGGTTCAAACACCACAAATGATGGCTGTACACATGGACAAGACCTGGAGACACTGGAAGGTATCAAATAGACTTCATTATGATCAGGCAGAGATTCAGAAACCAGCTGTTGGACTGCAAAACTTTCCCACGAGCAGACGTGGACTCTGATCACAACTTGTTGGTCATGAAATGCCATATGAAGTTGACAAAATTGAAGAAGGGAAGGAATGCAGTAAGATGGGAACTAGACAAGTTCAAAGAAAAGTGTGTGAAGGATTGTTTCAAGGAACATGTTGCACAAAGACTAAATGGAAAGGCTGAAGGAAACACAGTAGAAGAGGAATGGACAGTCAAGAAAAATGAGGTCAGTAGGGCTGCTGAAGAGATGTTAGGCAGAAAAGAAAGATCAACTAAGAATCAATGGATAACTCAAGAAATACTAGACCTGATTGATGAACGACAAAAATACAAGAATGCAAAAAATGAAGAGGGCAGAAAAGAATACAGGAGATTAGAGAATGAAGTGGATAGGAAGTGCAGGGCAGCCAAGGAAGAATGGCTGAAGGAAAAGTGCAAGGATGTTGAAAGTGTATGGTCCTATGAAAGGCCGATGCTGCATACAGGAAAATCAAGCAAACCTTTGGAGAAAGGAAAACTAGGTGTATGAATATTAAGAGTTCAGATGGATGGATCGATTGATGTTTGTTGTTTAAAGGGGCCTAACATCAAGGTTATCAGCCCCTAATGGTACGAAATGAGACGAAATGAAATTACAACTTAAAAGTTCAAAATCCTCCACTGACCAGAATTCAAAGCGTGAGGAAGAAGAATGAATGGATGGACGGATATGAATTTAAAATGATCAGTGGATCCGACCCACAGTGCCTCACATGTACAGAAGCTGGCACAAAACAACAGTATTACTGACCAAGGGACTGCTTCTATAGCACGATGGTGAATCGAATGCTTATAGTCAAAACGGGTCCAAAATCCAGGTCATCGGCCCCTCATAATGGTATTGATTGCTAGGAAAGTAGAACCATGCTACGTGTAATGTTGCTGTACTAATCAAAAGTAGCGGAGACTCGCGCTATTCCACAGATTATGGTACTATTCACAGGTAGTGTAATGCACACATGTAAAACAGACCTATGGTGTTCCGCTCATCGCAGCGCTATTTACAGGCAACGCAAACCTATAAAGGCAACGCAAACCTATGGCGTTCCTCACATAAGTGGACTAACCACAGGGACTCGTACTATCCCGTGGAATTCCTCACATAGTGGAAACTGAGCATAGGTAAGGCAGAACCATGGTGTTGCGAATCCCATGGTGTCGCTCATATAGAGGTACAAATCACAGGTACTGTAGGACCCACCTCCTGATTCACACACTGTTGCTACTATTCACAAACCTATTGCGTACCTAACATAGTGGTACTACGCGCAAGTAAATGCGACCCATGGTGTTCCCTGTGTGATGGTACTAATTACAGGTAGTCTCATGGTTCTAATTGGATCATCCATTGGTCGCCCCTTTTAGTCACCTCTTACAACAGGCAGGGTATACTGTGGGTGAATTCTTCGTCTGCATCCCCCACCCATGGGGGGGGGGGTGTTTGGTCCATGAGAGGTATTTTATTTCTCTCAAGTCCGCCGGCAAGCCGGTTAGGACCCCCCTATCCGCCACCAGGGACGCGCCACGTGGAAGAATCACCTATCCCCCTGCTACGCCAATGTTGAAGGTTCGTGGAGAGCTCAGATGGAAAATCACTTCTAGGTTAAGAAGACAAGGCAGAAAGATGGCAGGAACATATCCAACAGTTGTGTCAAGGTAAGGACATTGATGATATAGTTCTGGAACAAGAAGAGGCTGTTGATGCTGATGAAATGGGTTAACCAATTTTGAAGTCAGAATTTGAAAGAGCTTTGAGAGACCTAAATAGGAACAAAGTGACTGGAACTGATGACATTCCCTCTGAATTACTGAATGCTTTAGAACAAACCACCGTGGCGAGGTTATTCCATTCAGTGTGCAAGATGTGTGAGACAGGAGAAGTGCCATCCAATTTTCAGCAGAATGTTGTTATGCTTATTCGCAAGAAAGCCGGCACTGACAAGTGTGAAAACTATCGCACTATTAGTTTAGTATTTCATGCCTGCAAAATTCTAACACATATTATTTACAGAAGCATTGTAAGACAAATAGAAAATGAGTTGGGAGAAGATCGATTTGGCTTCAGAAGAAATGTAGGAACACGTCTAATTTTAGAGGTGTTGTTTATAAGTTTCATTTCCGTATTGATAGATATTACTTTACAAAAAACAATATATATATATATATATATATGAGTCTCCACCTTATCAATACAAATTTATTTTACATTAAGCAGGTAAATATAGTCAAGACTAGTTTCGACCCCTAGGGGGTCATCCTCAGTTGACATGCATTAAAAATGTATTATTAACAAAAACATCACATGTAGTGGTAAAAGCTTAAATTAATTTGAATCGATCATTAATGTTGGTATGTCTGGTACATTTGGGCTATTGTATGTGTCAATTTTGAGTTTTTAGCACACAGTGTGAAGGTAGTTGATTGACTAGTGTGCATCATCCATGAAGACACATATTATTTTTTATGCTACTACCATCCAATTTTTTTTGGGTTATACAATGTGGAATATACATACATTTGTGCAAATCAACAGTGGCAAGTTTAACAATATACATTTAAAGTTGGTTCATAAATTACACAAATTGGCTATTGATTAGTCATATGAAAATATAGGACATTGGTTTGAACACTTTTGACTGAAATATCAATGTAACACCTTACAGGCATATATCTTAGATGCTAAAATCAGTTTATAAAGCCTGTTACTCTTGATTGAGTCTTGGAATAGGGTTAAATTTTTTTAAATAAAAACTATTTGCTTAGTATAGGCATTAAATAATGCTGTTAAAATGGACATATAGCTAAAACAGTGGTATATGTATGCCATATATGCCTGGTTAAAAACACATTACATTAATGTTATTGATATGTGGTGCTACATGTACATTGTTTTGGAATAAATGGGGTTGACGAATTTTTCACAACAGTCTTAGATATAGTGTTCCGATAAAATGGGTCCATAAAAATATTTATATGTAAAAAACGGTTAGGTAAGTATTTGAATAATCCGCTGAGATCAGGTAATACTTAGTTATGTATCTGGAGATATTTTAGGCAGCTACTAATGTTGGAGTTATTAGAAATCTTGAATATATTAATGGAGCATGTTTTTCCATCCGTATGTCGTGATGTTTTAAGTTGGTGACATTTGTCAGAACGTGTTGAAATTATGCGTCTTGATGCACGTTGATTTTATCATGGAAGCGTATATGTTGTAAAAACAAGGTACAGTATCTGGAAATAGAAATAATAAGTGTGATAATGGTGTGGTGTGAAAGTGTAATAGTAAATCGTATGTCGTTTTACTTACGTAAGGTGTTGGAACCGTGCATTCTTTGTAGCTGCCTGTTGAGATCTGATACGTGTTGATCTAAGATTGTAGTTAGCGGCGGTAGAGGGGAGGTTTGCGGGGATGGGTGGAGTGTTAGTAATGGGAGTGGGGTTGGAGGGGAGGAAGTCTTGGGGCGATTGATTTGAACGTATAGATTTTTGTTTACTTATTCTTTTGATGTAGAAATCTTTTAATAAGGGAATTACTGCATGAAAAAGAATATTGTTTCTGTCTATACTTTCATTTAAGTTGGAGTTCGGATTGACGTATTTGTCTAAATTTATGTAAAATTCTTCTATTATGCTGAGCAAGGGACTTTTTGGATTCATATTGAGGATTTGCATGTCGTTCTTAATGTCCGTGAAATTATGTTTTTGATCGTCAATGTGCTGTCCCATAGCTGAGAAATGTCTGTGTTTGACGGCGTTGACATGTTCATTATATCGTATTAAAAAACTTCTACCAGTGAGCCCTACATAGCTGGCTCGGCAGTCGTTGCATTTGAGGCGATAGACTCCTGAGTGATTGTATTTATTTATGTTATTAACTGATTTGGAATTGTATAGTATGTTGGTGTTATTGCGTGCAGTTTTGTATGCTATTTTTAGGCCTTGTTTTTTGAAGATATTTGTTATGGGATGTATATGGTTATTGTTGTAAGTAAACAGTGCATATTCTTTTTTATTTTTGGTGATTCTGGTTAGCTTGGTTTTAGGTTGGTTTTTGACTTTGTTGATGATCCGGTTTATCATTTCTCTTTTATATCCGTTTTGTTTTGCTATTTCGTGGATTGTGTTTAGTTCTTTATTTAGATTTTCCTTTGAAAGTGGAATGTTGTATGCTCTGTGAATCATACTATAGTATGCAGCTCTCTTATGAGCATGTGGGTGGGTGGAGTCTATCTTTATTGTATTTGATGTGTGGGTAGGTTTTCTATATATGTTGTATGTTAGGTGGTTGTTATGTCTACTTATGGATATATCTAAATAGTTTATGGTGTTGTTATATTCAGTGTCCATGGTAAATTTAATATGGGGATCTATTCTATTTAGTTGTTCTAAGATTATGTTTTCATTAGTATGTCTATTGTCCATGATTATAAATGCATCACCGACAAACCTGCACCAATAGATGATATTTTCTATTTTTTTAATTTCTTGGTGTTCTAAGTAATCCATATATATATCAGCTATTATGCCTGATATTGGTGATCCCATGGGTAATCCTTTCTGTTGATAGATAGTGTCATGGAACTTGAAATAATTGTTATTGATAGCGAATTGTAAAAGTTTTATAAATTCATCTATTTCCAATTTGCTTAGCTTACTGTGGTTATAAAGATTGGATTCTATGATAGTGATAGTTTTTTGTGTGGGTATATTAGGATACATGTTTGTTATATCATATGTTGCTAGCTTGTAGAAGTGTTCTATTCTTATATTCTTAGTAATATTGCAAAAATCTATTGAGTTTTTTATGGTTTTATTTGCTTGAAAGACATAATGTTTTTTGAGGAATTTTTGTATGTATTTGGATAATTTATAAATAGGGCTTGGCCTGTAGTTTATTATGGGTCTCATAGGAATGTTGTCTTTATGGATTTTAGGGTAAGCTTTAGCTGTAGGTATCCCTGGATTCATAGTGATTAATTTTGTAGTTTCCTGTTTGTTCAAGAGAAAATTGATGTTTTTTAGGAGAGTTTTTAAGTTTTTTTGGATACTGTTAGTAGGATCTTTGGTCTTAATTTGAAAAGTTTCATCTTGAAAGCAGGTTTTTGTTTTTGTTATATATTCCTCTTTATCCATAATGACTGTAGTGTTTCCTTTATCTGCCTTTGTTACTATTAGGTTATTTTGCTGGATTTTATTTTTGAGTACCTTAATTTGTGTTTGGTTTGTGATATCTTGATTCTGAGGTTTTTGAGTGATCTTATCAATATATTGTGGTAGTGTTTTTTTAATTTCATATCTAATTTCATTTTGTTTTTCTTGGGGTATTTTGTTTAGAGCATCTTCTGTTTCAGTAATAATAGTGGCAATACTTTCAAAAACTGAATTGTTTTTCCAGTTATGTGTCTTCATGGATGATGCACACTAGTCAATCAACTACCTTCACACTGTGTGCTAAAAACTCAAAATTGACACATACAATAGCCCAAATG
The DNA here is from genome assembly GCF_040414725.1 of Anabrus simplex. Lineage (NCBI taxonomy): Eukaryota > Metazoa > Arthropoda > Insecta > Orthoptera > Tettigoniidae > Anabrus > Anabrus simplex. Next base: position 185,040,354 of record NC_090267.1, read on the forward strand.
TACCAGACATACCAACATTAATGATCGATTCAAATTAATTTAAGCTTTTACCACTACATGTGATGTTTTTGTTAATAATACATTTTTAATGCATGTCAACTGAGGATGACCCCCTAGGGGTCGAAACTAGTCTTGACTATATTTACCTGCTTAATGTAAAATAAATTTGTATTGATAAGGTGGAGACTCATGTATATATTGTTTTTTGTAAAGTAATTTTAGAGGATCGAATTAAGAAAGGCAAGCCCACATACATGGAGTTTGTTGATCTAGAAAAGGCATTTGATAATGTTGAATGGACCTAGCTATTTGATATTCTGAAGGTGATTGGGATCAGGTATCGAGAAAAAAGAATTATCTACAATATATATAAAAATCAGTCTGCAGTTATAAGAATCGAGGGTTATGAAAAAGAAGCAGCAATCCAGAAAGAGGTGAGGCAAGGCTGCAGTTTGTTCCCCTCCTTCTCATTGTTTATATAGAACAGGCGGGTCTGTAAGGGGTAGTGATGTGCATTCCATAACCTCTCCTACCCAAATCTCAACCTCACCTGCCCGTGGTGCAGTAACCTGCTTTTACAGATGTGGCTCTGGGGACTGAGTCATGGCAGTATAACCATTCCATCTCAGTACTGAGGAAATGCAGTAACATGTAGCTGGTTCAGAAGCTGAAAGGTGACAGATCCACCACTGAACTTACCTCCTTCTTCCCAGCAACTAGTTGGGAGGACATTTCCTTGCTTTAAAGTCTATCAAAGGTACAATTGCAGAATGGAAAAACCGCTTAAAGAAAGCACTACCTCAGATGGCAGCACGGAAGAGAAATCCACCATTGTGTTATGCAATGCATTGGGACCTAGGGTTCTGGGGAGTCCCAACATTTGCAATAAGGATGAATCGGAGCGTCCTTGGAATCCTTCCACACTGGAGATTGAACAGAAATATTACAGCATGAATAAGGTTAATGAGTGGAAGAAAGAAAACATCCACCGGGCGAGTTGGCCGTGCGCGTAGAGGCGCGCGGCTGTGAGCTTGCATCCGGGAGATCGTGGGTTCGAGCCCCACTGTCGGCAGCCCTGAAGATGGTTTTCCGTGGTTTCCCATTTTCACACCAGGCAAATGCTGGGGCTGTACCTTAATTAAGGCCACGGCCGCTTCCTTCCCACTCCTAGCCCTTCCCTGTCCCATCGTCGCCATAAGACCTATCTGTGTCGGTGCGACGTAAAGCAGCTAGCAAAAAAAAAAAAAAAAAAAAGAAAAGAAAACATCCAGAGACCAAAAAGAAACTACAAGGTACAAAACAAACACAAAATTACCTACAGCTTTACGCTGGCATAACTTCCGAAAATCAAGCACAAGCAGGAATAATGATTGTGATATATAAACAGTTTAAATCTGCCATTACAGATTACACCTTCTGTAATGAACGAATAATAAGGATACGTCTGAAAATATCCAGAGGATACCTGTCTGTAATTGGAGTATATGCCCCAGTAGAAGGTGAAGAAGACACAAATGAAGATTTCAATGCAAGCCAATCTCCTTGAAAAGACAGCCAACATGACAGGCTTGAGAATCTCTGCTGAGAAAACAAAATTGTTGACAAATATGAAAAGTGCCCCAAGTTTTTTAATAACGGATATTGGTCAAATAGAAAAGGTAAAGAAATTCAAATATTTGGGTGAGGCAATTCAAGAAAATGGTTTAGAAAAATCTGCTATAGAGGAGAGGATACAAAAGATGGAAAGAGCTTATGGTATAACTAAGAATACTTACAACAAAAAGTGCTTATCAACAAAACTTAAAATAAAGCACTAAAACACAGTAGTGAAACCAGAATGCCTGTATGCCAGCGAATGTCTAGTACTGAACTACAAGCTTGGTAAATTAGAAATATTAGAAAGAAGAATTATAAGGAAAATATTAGGTCCTCTAAGAATTGCAGAGTTTTGGAACTTAAGAAGTAACAATGAAATTTACCAGAACATAGAAAACATATCAGGAACAATAAGAAAAAGGAGATTGTTATTTCTTTGACACATTTATAGAATGGATGACAATAGACTAACTAAACGAACCTTCAAGTACCTTTGGGAAAAGAAATCAACCACCACCTGGATTCAAGAAGTGAAGAAAGACCTGGAAAGTAACAACATACGAGAAGAAGAATTATTGGAAAGAAAGATTTTTTGGAAGAAAGTCTTACAAATGGAAGGATTCCAAGGGAGGGAGGAAGGAAAAGAAAACAGGCACAAAGTGGACTGAAAACAGGAAAAAGAAGCACAGTAAAACAATGAAAGAATACTGGAAGAAAAGGAAAGAATAACAAAAGAGAAAAAGAATTGAAATTGTAACATGGTCCTTAGAAAGCTGGAACGCAAGAAGATTTCTACAACAAACTGCAAAAGGTTTTGAATAAAATTAATAGGAATGATTATCTCTTATTGATGGGCGACTTCAATGCAAGAATAGGTAATGCGAAAGTAGGACAGTCAATTGGCTCATTTGACGAACAAGTCTGTAACAACAACGGGATTAGATTAATATTCTCCAATTACAATCAGTTAAAGGTAATGAACAGTTTTTTCACTCACAGAGACAGCCATAAATACACATGGGAGGCAAGAAGCATGAGATCAATACTAGATTATGCTATTTGCAATATCAAACTAGCAGAGATGGTTTTAGATACAAGAGTTTTTCGAGGCCCAGAATTAGAAAAAGATCACTACCTAATTAATTTGTCCCATTAGAATAAAACCTCGCCATTAGAATAAAACCTTGATGGCACAGCAAGATGAAGAAACCAACAAAATCAAATACAACCTCTCTCCACAAAGTACAACTTCTTCATGATCCTAGTATTAGATGGCTCTACTAACAATGACTAGCTGAATTAATGCAATCAACTCCAATGGTAGAAAATGTTGAAGAGGAATGGTAACACCTAACAACCAACTTAAACCAAGCAGCCAAAGAAAGCCTTGGCACCAAAACAAAATGGCAGAGGAACAAGGGACTCAGAATATGGGATGAAAACATCAAAGACATTACCAAAGACAAACAGGAAGCCTACAGGAAGTACTTATGTACCAAAAAAGATGAGGATAACATAGAATACCACAGAAAGAGAGCAATTGCAAAGAGTGAAGTGCGCAAATACTATAGGAGGAACTGGGAAGAATTTATATTCCATTTAGAAAATGACATAACCATACCTCAACCACAGACTTCAAAAATTTTGAAAAATTTAAATAGGGAAACTAAAGACACACCGAGAATCAACACAATCTCCTGCAACACTTGGTCAAATCATTTTCAAAATTTATGGTCACAGAATGTCTCACCTATTCAGACACTTCACTCAGACAATCCACACATCGAATCCATTACAATAGCAGAACTAGTTGCAGTCCTGAAAACACTAAAGTGGAATAAAACACCTGGGGAAGATGGATAAAATAGAGTTATTCAAATATTTATGCAAATCTTTCCAAGAAAGATTCACCCAGTTCCTAAATAGAACTTGGTAAGGAGAAAACCCACCTGAAAACTGGAATAAAGCAATAGTTATACCCATTTTCAAGGGAGGTGACAAAAATGATTGTGAAAACTACAGAGGCATATGTTTATTAAATTCTAGTTATACAATATATGCCAACATCATTAAAAATAAGCTGTACAAACACTATGAGAACATTCTGGGAAAGGAACAATTCGGCTTCAGAAAGGGAAGATCTTGCTGCGATGGCTATTTCACAATGAAAATCCTTCTAGAAACACACAGGGAATTTAATGCAGAAACACACACTGCCTTTGTGGACTTCAAAATGCTTTTGACAAAGTAAACCACAATACCTTACTTAATATTTTAATATCTGATTGCACCCCACAACAGATGGTACAGAACATAAGTAACCTTTACAGACATAACCTGATTTCTGAAGAGGTCAACGATAATTATCAGACTGGAAAGCAAACACAGGAGTAAGACAGGGTTGTGGTCTTTTCCCTCTCCTGTTCATAATCTATATGAATGCTCACATATGAGAATTTAGAGAAACAAGACATGGTTCCATCCGCATTAACAGAAATCTACAGCTGGACACAATATTATTTGCAGATGACTTATTGCTGGTCGCCACCTCAGAAGATGATTTACAGCGTTCAATGTATAACCTAAACCTAGTCTCAGAAAAGTACTCAATGGAAATATCCCCTGACAAAACTAAGATAATGGCTTTCTGTGGTAAGGAACCAGTAAGAAGCAAGATCTGCTTAAAAACACCATTTTGGAAAGAGTAAATGATTTTAAATACCTCGGCCACAAACTGTCTTTCTTTGAAGAACTGGACATACCCAAGAAAATCTCCAAATTCAACAGATGTTTGGGAATCATCAATAAAATGTTTAGACCATCATCAGTTCAAAAACACACCTGTACAAGAATCTACAAAACCTTGGCAAAACCGGTACTTTGCTATGGAAGCGAAGCATGGACTCTGAGGAAATGCGATGAGAGAAGAATAACTACAGCTGAAATGAAATACATGCAGTGAACAGCAGGAGTCACTAAGTGGGAACACAAAAGAAATACAGAAGTGCTGAATGACCTTAAAAGCAGACCTGTATTGGAATACATCTATGAATACCAGAGAAATTGGCTAGACACCTAAACAGGATGGACAGGAGGAGGATCCCCAAAGCAGTCATAAACTACTTCTATAGGACTAATACATGAAAGGATTATGATAATAATGATAGAGAACAGGCAGTAAAGGAAATCAAAGAAGAATTTGGAAAGGGAGTCACAATCCAAGGAGAGGAAATCAAAACCCTGAGATTTGCCGTTGATATTGTTATTTTATGTGAGACTGCAGAATGGTATGGACGGAATCTTGGGTGAAGAGTACAAAATGAAAACAAGTACGTCCAAAACAAAAGTAATGGAGTGCAGTAGTACGAAGTCAGGTGATACAGGAAATATTAGATTAGGAATAGAAATCTTAAAGGAAGTGGATGAATATTGTTACTTGGGTAGTAAAATAACTAACGATGGCAGAACTAAGGAGGACATAAAATGCAGGCTAGCACAAGCAAGGAAGGCCTTTCTTAAGAAATCTGTTCACATCGGACATTGATATAGGCATTAGAAAGATGATTTTGAAGACTTTCATCTGGAGCATGGAATTATATACAAGTGAAACATGGATGACAACCCACTCAGAAAGAGAGAGAATAGAAGCTTTTGAAATGTGCTGTTGCAGAAGAATGCTGAAGGTGAAATGGACAGATAGAATCATGAATGAAGAGATACTGAATCGAATTGGTGAGAGGAGATCGTTGTGGCTAAATTTACAACATAAGACTGATACTGAAGCCTCCACCTTATCAATACATTTCTTTAGATACTATCATTCACAGTACCGGTTTCGACCCTTCAAGGGTCATCCTCAGCTGACAATTACAAATATAGTTCATTAAAAATCATAGTGGAAAATGTTGTACAGTCGTGACAATTGTCCAATTCAACAGACCGTCTAAAACAAATGATACAATTAAAATAGTAAAATAAGTGCTCTCTTCTTGGATTGTAAAAGGGTTACGTGTTATAAAAGGACATGTCATTTGCAAATGTTTTGGTTGTTTTGATCAGCGTAAAAATTAAAACTTGCAATACTATGTACGCACTGATAGTAATATTCTTGAAGTGTCCACTATTTTGCGTTAAATCATATGGCTAATTGGTTAAAACATTTCGAGGGTTTATTCTTGTAATAACTATTACAGGAAATGTATTGATAAGGTGGAGGCTTCAGTATCAATCTTATGTTGTAGCTACAATCAATACGGAAATGAAACTTATTACAGGAATAAACCCTCGAAATGTTTTAACCAATTAGCCGTATGTTTTAACGCAAAATAGTGGACACTTCAAGAATATTACTATCAGTGCGTACATAGTATTGCAAGTTTTAATTTTTACGCTGATCAAAACAACAAAAACATTTGCAAATGACATGTCCTTTTATAACACGTAACCCTTTTACAATCCAAAACGAGAGGACTTATTTTACTATTTTAATTGTATCATTTGTTTTAGACGGTCTGTTGAATTGGACAATTGTCACAACTGTACAATATTTTCCACTGTGATGTTTTAATGAACTATATTTGTAATTGTCAGCTGAGGATGACTCTTAAAAAGTTGAAACCGGTACTGTGAATGATAGTATGTAAATAAATGTATTGATAAGGTGGAGGCTTCAGTATCAATCTTATGTTGTAGCTACAATCAATACGGAAATGAAACTTATAGATTATGGTGGCTAAATTTGACAAGAAGGAGAGATAGAATGTTAAGACACATCTTAAGACACCCACGACATGTGCAGTTGGTTTCTGAGGAAAGTGTAGAGGATGTGAATGGTAGGGATAGACCAAGGTATGAATATGACAAGCAGATTAGAGCAGATGTAGGATGCAGCAGTTATGTAGAAATGAAAAGGTTAGCTCAGGATAGGGTGGCATGGAGGTTGCATCAAACCAGTCTATGGACTGATGACTCAAACAACAACATTCCAATGATTAATTGATGAAAATATATTCACTTCAAACAGTTATTGTGGCTTGAAGAGCCAACGATAAAATACAATTATTCATTCATTCATTCATTCATTCATTCATTCATGTCATTCTGACCAGCTAAGGAACATGTCATTTCAGCTGTCTCCTGCCCCGGGCTTTAACATTTGTCCAGTACTCCCACATCTGTTGCCGGTGTTGTTCTTTTCTTTCTTCGTTCCACGCCTTCCCTGTTTTCAGCTTTGGCTTTTCTAGGAAACTCATGTGGTCTTGAAGTTTCTTCTTAAGTGGGTTGCACTCCAGGATATCACCAGGTGTGAGGATCTTTGCTAGAATTATTAATGCTTAAAAAATGGAAGGACCAGCAGATAATACAATGATCGGTTAATGAAGAGCCAGATATTTAAGGTTGTAGGCCTACTGTATGTAGTTAATAAGAAGCCACAACTGGTTTAAATTAAACTAAATATTTGAAATGAAACAGAACTAAAAAACAAAACAAACATATCGTCATCGTCGTCTTCTTCTCCTCCTTCTTCTTCTTCTTCTTCTCCTCCTTCTTCTTCTTCTTCTTCTTCTTCTTCTTCTTCTTCTTCTTCTTCTTCTTCTTCTTCTTCTTCTTCTTCTTCTTCTTCTTCTTCTTCTTCTGGGACTTGATTTTGCAAATTCAAAATAGAAATCTAGTTCTCTAATACCACTGATAAAGAAGTTCCAGCACAATCCCCACCATTTCTAGAATCACTCTCCATTGAATCTGTAGTATCACAAATGTCAGCTTATGAATGTATGAAAATTTATGTTTAGGACTTTAGTAAGATAAGTAACAAATTTCAAGGTTTTAAGGATTTAAACATAAACATGAACATAAAATATTTACATGTTTCTAAATAATTTTATGTGATTTGCTAGAATGTGATTATGTACTTTCAAGAACAAAACATGTCGTTCTATCTTAATTAAGTTGTTTCTTTTCCAGGTATAATTCTGTTACCATGTGTTTTCTTTTCAGGAAGTTTATAAATCTATTTATTCAACATTAGTAGTGGTTAACTGAAGAACCGATGAACCAAGTCAGAACTGAAGATATCACAAAAATACTTAGTATGTCCAGTTCTCAGACAAGTGTGTTAGCACTGCATCTGGTATTACTACCTGATCAGATTTAATAAGTACAACTAATATTTAACATTATTTTCAATTTCATTCAATCTTTCTAATACAAAGACTTAATGACAATAAAATATGACAATAGGTGATGTTCTAAAATGTTCTAAAAGAGAACGAAACACGTACTGTGTATGATTAATTGATTTGCCAAAATGCAAATATAAGTATCAAAAAGGTGGACGATTTTGTATTGTCATTAAGTCTTTGTAAATAGTATTTGATACAGAAAATGAAGCTGATTTCTTGCAAACTTTCTAATAGTCCTACATTAAATGTTTCATAGCATTAGTATATAGTTGAACCTGAGTTACACATCAAGGGGAAGGGGAAATTTTTACATACAACTGAGAATTACTTTCAAATCAGGTTTAGATAATGTCATATGATTCTTAAATTTTTTTGTCTATTTTCTGGAATGAAATTAAAGATGGATTATTTCAGATGTACAAAGTAAACAATGTAGGAACATTAAAGAGAAAGATTAATTTTGAGCCTTACCCTGGCATAAAGAAATCAGACATTTTGGTGTGTTTTAATTTTTCTAGCATTAAGTACACAATTCAAAAAAATTTGGGGAACATGTTTTTGAATGTATGCCATGCTACACAAAACAATACCTCACACCCAGGAATATTACCAACTAAACCTTATTCTTTACCGTTGAAGTATACAAAAGAACACCAATGGATTCGCGTTCATTTTCAGAACACAAACGGAAATGTCCAAATAAGGGTTAGAACAAAGTGATAACAGTCCTCCAGGGTGAATTTTTATCACAGTTGGAGAGCTTCAGTATGGTGTATGTCCTCCACGAGCATTTATCACAGCTTAGCACCTATGTGGCATGCTCCGTATAAGTCGACGGAGGTCACGTTGCGGTATCAGGTCCCATTCTTCAATGAGAGCCTGTTCGAGGTCTTGGAGAGTCTGTGGTGGAACAGGATGCCCACAAACACTTCTGTCAAACCTATCCTACACATGGTCGATGGCATTAAGGTCAGGACTCACTGCTGGCCATTCCATCTCTTGAATGTCCAGTTCTCGCAAGACAGCTCTGGTGATGTGCGCTATTGAGCCCTGCCATTGTCGTGCATGAGTACGAATTCAAGGCGAACACCATATGCAGTAACCAACACATGCTGTAGCAGTATCTGCTCGATGTACCCTGCAGCGGTAAGATTACCACGGACGACGACAGGATCCGTACGGCCATCAATACTGATGCCACCTCACACCATCACAGAACCTTATCCAAATCGGTCGCCTTCCTCGACAACATTTAGCATACACTGCTCACAACGGCGTCTCCATACATGTTGACATCCATCACGCTGTGTCAGGGGAAAGCTGGACTCGTCTGTGAACAACAGAGATCTCCATTGACGAAGTTGCCAGTTGACACGGGTACGGGCAAACAGAAGGCGAGCTGTGCTATGTTGCTGCGTTAAACGGGGCACTTGAACAGGATGCCTGGGTCGTAAGGACACTTCTCTTAACCTGTTCCTTACTGTCTGATCAGACACCGTGACTCCAGTGACCCTCCTGAGGTCTTGTTGCAGTTCTCTAGCAGATGCTGAACGACACCGCAACACACAGATGGTCAGATATCGGTCATCCTGTGGGGTTGTCATGCGCCTACGACCTTGTCCAACCCTCCTTGTGAACTGGCCTGTCTCATTGTAGGATCCCACATGCGGTGAATAACTGATGGAGAGACATTGAGATCCACAGCAACACGACAAAAAGTCCATCCTTCCTGGACCAAAGTGATGGCCTTTGCGACTTGAACCTTGTTAAGATGTCTCATGTGATGTGCTGGTTGACGTACAACATGCTTGAATGACCGCAGTAGTCTGTGTACCTCACGACGACACATGGACGCACCGGTATTCACTTTGTTGTGAGGGGTCTTGACAGGTTAATGCATGGCTACACGTACAGATGGAGTATAACCTCGATTTGACATACCCTGAGTAGCTAAGGTCTACTCCCATCTACCAAATTAACGTTCACATACCTGACGTTACAAAACATCATCATTATCATCATCATCAATGCCCCACTCCAGTCGCCAGGGTGTGGTTGTTACAAAACACATTCCTCTAGTTTTCTTGAACTGTGTACATACACCTCATTTTTCAAACTTATTAGTGAATTAATAGCTTTTTCAATACAACTTTTTGTGCTGATGGAATGCCTACACACATCCATTGCATTTAACAAGTAACTGAGTTTGGGTGTTTGAAGATTAAGTCATTTTCTCAATCACAAGTACTATCATCATTTGTAACACCTCCATCCTCCTGACCAGCACCATGTTAGTAGACATCAAAAACGATCTTCTTGTCCTGTAAGTCTCCACATACAGCCAGATCATCACCAAAGTGTACATAGACATCGAAATTAACCCCCCTCTAGTAAATCTAGCTACTCACTGCCAGGCGCATCCTCGATACCGATTCATAAGGTGGTCTCTTCTCGAAGAACACCAGCAACTGTTGATTGTAAAGGATGACACATGCCCCCAGGAAGCCAAAATGAACTCCATGGTCTGTCATACACTAATGGAGAAATGTACATTTCCAGCATTTTCCTGAGGCACACTTTAAAGCTGGCAATGGTACCCAGATTATGCAGCTGAATAACACTGGTGCAGTTTGAGGCAAAAAATTCCATTCAAACATTTTCCAGATAAAACGATAATACATTATAATTAGTATCTCCTTCTCCTTTTTCATTCTGAAGTCCAATTTCTTCAGCCATTGTTCCATAATGACCATGGTCATCCATGAATTTCTGTTGGACTCATAATTGGTAAGTTTTGTTTTGACATCCCTAAAGCATCTCGGATTTTGGGATTTTCCTATCATAAGAGGAGGAAGTTTGTTGGAGCCATCTGCATTGGAAGCAAGAACAGCAACATGAATCAACCTTCTCAGCTAGTGTTTTGAATGGAATGTTTTAAGGCTTATATTGTCTTGTGATTTCTGGTTGAATTTCTTCTTTTTAGTGTTGCATTGAGACTTCATCCATAGACTTGGACTCTGTGCAAACTGTACTTCTGGGGATTACATAATGATCTTTAAATCCTTGTAGCCATCATGACAAGGGCTTAAAATGTTTGGTAAAGTTCATCATTTTAGCTAAATTTATTACTTTTGTTATCAACATATTGGCACTAACTGGGAGAGTTACAGCGCATTTTTGTCGAAAGCGTGTAAGGAGAGCCGTTTCCAAACCTGTGTACCTCTCCCTTTGTTGATTTTGCATCCAATTTTACACATTTGTCTAAAATAGTTTTTCTTTTGTCAAAGATTGTGCGATGTGTGGTATAAGCATTTCCTAAATCTCCATCTGTTTCAACTTTAATTTTATGTTGATTTTTGTCAAATTCTAACCGTTTCTCTTTCTGTTCTCCCTGGCTGGCTGATAGCAACTAACAATTTCCACTGACAGAACCACAGTTTTTATTACTGAATACGGCAAATGTCAGTTGCTAGCAGCTGTGTCTTATAGTTAAACCAGAAGCATGTCCTTCATCCTGAACACATATCTTGTAATTTTTTTACTTTAAGTTTTATGCTGTACATTTGGTCTCCAGAACCTTCGCTACACCACTGTATCGCACCCCTCCAACATACAAGACTCGCCACTAACAATGCCGACTCTAATGTATTGCATTTCTAACTCACCTGTGTTTCGATGAAAGGAAATAAACTGCATTTCATGACAATTAGCATATACCGCTGAATTACAGTATGTATAAATGGTTATGAGCAAATGAGGTTTAATTAACATGTTTGTGAGTTTTTTCACCAGATCCTATAAAAATGTACATATAAAACAGAACTACACAGAACTAAATTACATATAAAACAATATCAACTGTGAAAAGGAAGACTATTTTTTCTACTCTATAATACCAATGTAAAAAAAATTAAACCATAATTGGGTTATATTAATATAAATATACATATCTCAAATAGAGAGGTCTAACCAGACTTGTGGATAACCATCAGGGGAACAAAACAAATAATATTTGCTACTGAAAATAAAAATTAAAAAAAGCTGTGCAACAATAGTGATTAAGTACCAAAACTAAATAACTAAAACATAAGAAAACATTACAAACTAAAAAAAAATCAAAACTGAAAGAAAACTAGTAAAAAAGGACAAATGTGTAGATAGCATGGATAAAGAATTCTTCAGAACCGTTAAAGTGATAAATGTTTTAGATCCTTGAGTGTGAATCCCATCTTCTTGAGGAAGGAGCTTGTGACCTTAAAGAAGGTTCCTCTGGCTCCACAGAGAAGGCCCTTTCCTTCCCAGATGTATCCAAATGTAAGGCAGCTCCCATATAAATGAAGGACACACGGGCAGTAAGCTGTGTTCTTCTACTCGTCCACTAGTGATGCCTTATATGAGTTCCTCTCAAAGCGTACTGTGGGGTGTGGAATCCAATACAAGAAATTTCTTCTCCTTGTGGTTGACGGCAATAATATTTGCACATTATTTTTAACCACCTTCTGCATTGCAATGAACTTCTTCTTACACCTCCCATTGAGCTTACTGTAGAGCAATGTGACAGCAGGCATTATTATGCAAGACAATGGTTGATGTATTTGGAAATAGTGCCATTTCTTTGCCAGTGCAGGACGACGATTATTTTCCATAAAGATGTGGTAGTATGCACATCACTGTTTAGTGTGACATCCTGTATATCGTATGTCACCTATGAAAACATCACTTTAGGTCAGTCTAGTAGTCTAGTCTGACATAACAAATTGATAGCTTCGCACTTGTTTGTCGGTAGGACCTGCACTAGCACAACTAGGTGCATTATATAGCTCCACCGTCCCTTTACATTTACTGCCAACAACAGCACCATTAATTGTTCCTACGCAAAGTGACAACACTTTTCTCATTACTTTCTTCCCAGCCCTTGCAGCATTAGCCAATAAAGTTATTGCTTCGGCAGTTTTCAATGACTTAAGTGTTCTGATGATAACTCAATCTACTTCTGATGCTGTATCAACTCTTATTCTGTAAACAGCGATTTTTACATCTACCTCTGTGATCTGAAAATCCTCATCTGTGCTTACTGGCTATCTGACAGACAAAGTGCCAGAAGTATGACACTCAGATTTTGAAGTGACTTTGTATAATCACAGTCATGTTCAACTGAAGTCCCACTGTGAAATAATATTTTGCACATATTTCTTTCTAAAATTTTATAGCATGTTAAATGTTTTGTGTTTGACTCGCTCACCAGCAGATTCTTTGTACGGAGGAGTGTAGTCAGGAGGATTGGGAAAATGTACTACTTGACTAGCGAATATTAAACATGACACTACTGGGTGAGTTGGCTGTGCAGCTGTGAGCTTGCATTCAGGAGATAGTGGGTTCGAATCCCACAGTCAGCAGCCTATGTTTTCCCATTTTTACACCATGCAAATGCTGGGACTGTACCTTAATTTTTTGTAATGTTATTTGCTTTACATCCCACTAACTACCTTTACAGTTTTCGGAGATGTAGAGGTGCCAGAATTGGGGGCCGCAGTTCTTTTACGTGCCAGTAAATCTACCAATATGATGCTTATATATTTGAGCACTTTCAAATACCACCGGACTGAGCCAGGATCGAACCTGCCAAGTTGGGATCAGAAAGCCAGCGCCTCAACCGTCTGAGCCATTCAGCCCAGCTGTACCATAATTAAGGCCACAGCCGCTTCGTTCCCACTCCTAGGCCTTTCCTGTTCCACCGTCGCCATAAGACCTATTTGTGTCTTTTCATTTTATTGATACATGTTCTTTCATTTATATTTCTTAGGCACAATATTGGAAAATGGTGACAAATCATGAATGACCACGAAACTTGCTCATTTTACAGAACTACTGCTTTATCTGTAACAGCAATGTGTCACTGATGCTCCAATAACGACCCAACAATAAGGAAGTGTAACATTATTTTTTAATTTTTTTTACATAAGCAGACCCACAGTTTTAACTTTACTAAGTATAACAACTTGAGACACATGAAGTGCAGTGGGACTATGAAGGTCATAAAGAAGCCACACCACAATAACATTAGATAATTGTCAACAAACTCAATTTTAGTACCACATACAAACTTTTTACAGGCCTTTGGACAAAACTAGAATGATATTCAGGTTTGAGCTATTAATGATGTTATTGTACTGTTGTTTTTATCTAGTATTTTGTTAGGACATAAAATAGTTTTAAATAAGGCCTTTTACATGCATGCGATTTTAATCTGTAAGCTGAAGAAGAGAATTTCAATTCTCGAAACATGTACTTATATTAATCTGTAAGCTGAAGAAGAGAATTTCAATTCTCGAAACATGTACTTATATTTATGTATCTGATGGTTTAGTATATATACTAGATTTTGAATTGTACTGACATGGCAGACCTTGATATAACTGATAGCAGGGGTCTATACCACGCATAGAGGTCAGCAGCATGTGAAGAAAAGGAAGTCTATACGACATATGAAGGTCGGCGTCAACCGTCAAGTGGTAAATCCTTCAAGTAGTTAACACACTGACGACGGGCCCCGAACAGAGGCTTCTACCTCATGTAGACCGGATAGTTCAAGCCTCCAAGAAAGAAATTACACTGCTGCACTCAAACTACTGTAACTCAAAAATTATTCAAGACATCGACCCCAAACTTGGAACATGTACTCACTACGTTGCTTAGTAGTCTGTACGGTGTGATACCTTTCAAACCAATACCCTTTGTGGTTCAATTTAAGTCATTCTAAGCACTATATAGTAAGAATGCCCTGTTTGTGCCTTTTGTGTACTTATTGCATTCAAGTATACAAGGACTTCTCTTTACATTTACTCCCCGTTTAGTGTTAGCCATTAATCATTAGAAATATCTACTTCACTGTCACTTGGTACCTACTATAACTGGTCTGCCCATAATTAATCCCAATTATCGGTAGCCGTCGGGAAATGAACATGCCGTGCCATGTTGACATCCACACCAGAGCTCCAGGGAATAGCTCTACATATCCGACATTATTTTGTTAAATACATTAAGGTTTAACGAAAGAAAGATGCAGCGATAATTTATATTACATGACTACACCATTTGGAACTCCTACACAATTTCATCAGTAATCAAGGAAATACGAAATTTAAAAATGCGGGAATCCTCTTAGCCTGGCACCTACTATCGGCTGTCACCTATCGTCAGCTGAGAAACTACGAGAATTCTCAGTGCTCATCACCCATGTGGCACATCAAACAATGAATCTGCACATAAATATTTAAATACCTTGTCGTCACATACGGCACGTTGCCATGTGTACAATGATTATCAGCGCGTAAGAACACCCGTGTATATGCGAAGTTTTCATGGCTACTAAGAACGTACAATTATCCCATTCCCATGCAATGACGGAAATATCCGTCATGGGTCTTCAGTCCGCATTTATACAATGACTGAAATATCCGTCGTGCTGTGGAAGTTCTTCTTCATGGCTGCCGATGATACATATTGTCTTTCAATAATGTTCACAATGTGCCTTAGAGATGCCAATTGTTCTATGCTTCCATTCCTGCTTGTTCACAGCCTGCTTGATTGTTATTTCATTATCAAATAAGTTATAAAAATTTCTCTTGTCACTTGGCACGAGAACATAAACAAAACATTATGGCTAACTCATAAGATGTTGAATGTGAATGTGATACGTTTTTCAGAGGACAGTGACTACAGTGACCCTTTCTCTGCGGTAAGTGATGCTGATTTATCTTCAGTGAAAGTTAGTGAAAGTTCTTCAAGTGAATTCGAGTGTGATATTAGAGAATTTGCATCAGTTGATAATGAGCATATCCTCCAAAAGTGGAACCGATCACTGACGGACAATCTAACGAAAAATTTATCCTGCACTACAAATGGTGAACTGAATGCTTGCGTAAGACAAAGACTGGGTGAGAATCCAGGGACGGTTGATGTTTCGGGTGAGTTTCTACCTCAAGAATTCAGGGAACTTGTTACAACTGAAACAAATGCTTATGCTGCTAAGGTACTTCAGGAAATCGATAATAACCCTAATAAAACCAAAACTTGTGATGAAGAAAAGTGGTTTCCTGTTACAAATGATGAACTGAAGGCTTACGAGTCTTTGTGTATTTTGATGTCCCAGACTAAAAAAGCCTACAGTTCAAGAAAACTGGAACAAAGGGCAGGTTCAACAAATGCCAAATTTATTTATTAAGTGTAGCCTCATAGACGGTTCAAGAGCATATCTAGATTTTTACATATTGCTCCAGATTCTCTACAGAACATAAGTGATAAACTCAGGAAAGTCAGGCCAGTATTACAGATATTGATAGAACAAATTTCAAAGGGTGTATGTACCTGGGGGAAAAAAAATCTTTATCGATGAAAGTCTAATGAAGTTTTGAGGACGGTTGTCATTTGTTCAATTCAATCCTTCTAAGTGGACACATTTTGGCATCAAATTCTATAAAGTTTGTTGTTCTGAAACTGGATACTGCTGGAATTTCAACATACATGTTGGGAAGGGAGGTGAGGATGTTGCTGGGGCAGGGGATGCCCGGAAATTTCCATGTAGTGAGAAAGTTGTGCTTGAACTTTGTAACGAGCTACTAGGATCAGGACGTATCATGTACATTGACAATTAGTACAGTTCTCCAATGCTTTTCAGTGAACTACTTGTGTATAACACCAATGCTGTTGGAACTGTATGTAAAAACAGAAAATTTTCATGCCGCCACACTTCGCAACTATAAAACTAAAGAGAGGGGAAATGACTTTTGCTTCAGCAAATGGAATTCTGGTCACAAAATGGGTTGTTAAAATGGAAGTCCATTTCCTATCAACAGTGCATGAAAAACCAGACTTTGTTGAGACGACAAACAAGAGATGGAAACTTGTTCTAAAACCAAATATGGCTGTGATTTACAATTTTGGAATGGGTGATGTTGATGTACACGATCAACACCTTGCTTCATACCCACTAATGAGATTGTATGCCAAAAGGTATAGAAAGCTATATTTCTATGTGCTTGATATGGCAATTTTGAATGCTAGTGTTATTTATCACATGCTGAATCCCAGCAAGAAGAGAAGTTTCTCAAGCTTCAGGACTGAAACTGCAGAGCAACTTTCGGAACAGGCTGTTCTGCCCAATTACCAGACCAGGGGTAGGCTAAGTACTGCAAGCACACCCTTAAGTTTGCAAGCTAAGCATTGGGAACATTTTCCTGTGAAGATAGAACTCATTGCAAACAAGAAGAGCCCATCCAGAAGGTGCAAGGTTTGCTATGACAGTCGCCGAAAAAATCCCAAGGGAAGGAATAGGGGGTGAATCCCGCTATGAATGCGAAAAGTGCACGGTGGCATTGCATATTGACGACTGCTTTAAGCTCTACCAGACTGTGTTGAACTATTGTCATCTGTAGTTCTGTAAATTGTTAAGATAATTTGTTACAAGTATAATGATAGTTTTCAATGTAAATTAAATTTCAATGCATGGCAAAAAATGCATCTGAATGGGTTAAAAAATTACATCAACACTAACATCTACGATCCCTCTACTCCATGACATGATTGAAAGTAGTTAAAAATATAGCCAACAGATAGCATAACAAACCGCAGACGAAGCCCGAGATCTCCGAGGTCAGACAACAACCACTGGCTGCAGTACTACGGAGATAACTGGGCCCAGTCGTCAATGTGTTAACAAAATAATATTGGAAATGTAGAGCTTCAGTGCAGCTGTCAACATGGCATGGTGCATGCAGTTGCTATTACCAAAATGTTTGATTAATTATGTGCAGACCGGTTTCAGATTTACTGAGTGACAGTGAACCAGATATTTCTAATGATGTGAGTGATTTAGAAAGTACAGTAATCTTGGTCCTTTGATATCCAATTATGGCCAACAATCTTGTGTGTTGGAATAGCAGTGACTCAGATACAGCTGATAAAGACTTAAACATAGGTTATGTAGTAGACAACCATGAGCCAAAGAGTACTGCTTTGAAAGGTATCACACTGTGTAAGAAACCTGGTGAGAACATGTTCAGAATTTGCGGTTGATATCTTGAATACTTTTTGAATTACAATAGTTTGAGTGCAGCAGTATAATGTTGTTCGTGCAGGCTTGAACTATCCAGTCAACAGGGCGTAAAAGCTTCCATTAGAAGCCTGTCACCAATGTTCTAACCACACCCTAACCCAGTGCTGCTGAAAATCTGTATGTGTTAGTGTGACATTAAATAACCAGTCCCAGAAAAAAAAAAAAAAAAAAGTATTACTGCTAATGGCCTGGAGTTGCCAGTGTTCTTTAATTTTCTCTCAGTCACGCTCCTTACATGTAAGGAAATCCAATGAAATCAGACTGTCACACTTAAGAAACCATCGACCAGAACCAAGACTGAACCTACAATTTTGGGCTTATTGATCGGGTCTAACCTCCGTGATGCAAATTGTCATCGTCGTCATCACAAACACCACCCATGTCATCCACAACAGTACATTATTATGAGGTTGCAGATATTAAAATACAGCAATGACCCTATTTTACTCACTCTTCAGCACCAACTGCAGTCAAGAAGTCATCATTAAATTTCTCCTGAAATTCTGTAATTATTTTCTTGAACTTCAAGAAATCCTGGTATCCAAATCTTGAATGTGCAACAGCAGTCGCTAAAGGCGTACTTTCATCATCTGAAGAGTCATCTTCCATAGGAGTACTGCAAAAACCCAAATAATAAGGCTATTATGAAGATACAACAAAAGGAGCAATGAAGTTCTTGAACATGTTGGGGAAGAGAGATAGTGTGTGTGTATGAGGGGAGGGGGGGGGGGGGAATTTTCAACCCTTATTCTGTTTCACTTACAGGGTCGGCTATGACGTGAGGTGAATCTTTCTAGCTAGTTGTTATTACTGGATGCCCTTCATTACATAATCACTTCTTTTCTTCCATAGAACAGGACTTAAAAATTATTTATTTTCATAATAAGGGCACTTTACTTAACGTTCTAGAAAACATCTATATTAATATAGATCAAAAATGTAATCCCATTCATAATTTGAATGAAAATTCAGAAACTGCGAACGTAATTTTCAAGGCATTGCTTAAAAAGTTCCTACTTCGACAAACTTACAAACAAGCTTCCACGTGATAGCTCCCCGCCTATAGATTCCAACCTTCCCCTACCTTCCTCTCATACCAGCTCCCATCACACACGACCTCCATGGTTCACCCCCAGTCAGCCACAATAATCCACGCTATATGGGAAAATATGAAAAGGAATGTGATTGTAGCAGGTGATCTTAAATTATCAAATATCAATTGGGAAGGTAATGCGAACGACAGGAAGCATGACCAACAAATGGCAAATAAATGAATATGGAAAGGACAACTGAATCAGAAAATGATGGAACCAACTAGAGGTAAGAATATTCTCTGGACATGGTGCTGGTGAAATCAGATGAGCTCTATAGAGAAACCGAAGTAACAGATGGTATTAGTGATCATGAAGCTGTTTTTGTCATAGTTAAAAAGAAATATGATAGAAAAGAAAGTCTTGAAAATAGGATACTAGGCATTACCATATGGCTCATAAAACAAGTATGAGGGAGGTTTAAAGAAAGTAACTATGATTGGTGGAAAACAGTAAATAAAAATGTAAACAGACTGTGGGATGGGTTAAGGAATGTGAAAACAGATATGTACCTTTAAAGATAGTAAGGAATAGTAAAGACCCACTATAGTATAACAGAGAAGTAAAGAGACTAAGAACGAGGTGCAAGTTGGAAAGAAATAAGAGTTAAAATGGCTGTGAAAGTAGGGAGATATTGTAGGAACTTACTAAAAAATTGAATCTAGCAAAGAAGTCAGCTAAGGATAACATGATGGCGAGTATAATTGACAGTCATACATATTTTAGTGAAAAATGGAGGGGTATGTATAGGTAATTTAAGGCAGAAACAGGTTCCAAAAAGGACATTTCAGGAATCATTAATGAACAAGGGGAATATGTATGCAAGGAATTTCAGAAGGAAGAAGTCAGTCAGCAGTCTATAAAGATTGTTGGTTACAAAGATAATGTCCAGATAGAAGAGGTGACTAAAACTAACGAAGTACTGAAATTTACCTATGATAACAATGACATCAATCTATAAATATAAAATAAGAATTTTGTCTGTACATTGCTCACAATTTAAAAGAATGGTATTTCTATATCAGTCATGTCCACAGTAACAAGGAAATACACTTTTCAATTTTCCGTATTTCTGTCTGTCGGTATATACGTATGTATGCATGCGCATCACGAAAAAACGGCTGAAGAGAATTTAATGAAAACTGGTATGTAATTCGAGGAATAAGTCGCTACAATCTAGGCTACAAATAAATTTTTTCATGCTGAGTGAAACAGTAGTTTAGGGGAAGTCCTAAAATTTAATTCTCAAATAAATATTTATGTTATTAGTGGTCCTATCTATATATACTACATAACTAAAGTTATATATATAATTAAATTGATGATAATTTACGTCTTACACGGAAGCCTGCGTGGCTCAGGCAACAGCACGCCGGCCTCTCAGCGCAGGGTTCCATGGTTCAAATCCTGGTCCCTCCGTGTGAGATTTGTGCTGGACAAAGCGGAGGCGGAACAAGTTTTTCTCCGGGTACTCCGGTTTTCCCTGACATCTTTCACTCCAGCAACACTCTCCAATATCATTTCATTTCATCTGTCATTCATTAATCATATCCCCAGAGGAGTGCGACAGGCTTCGGCAGCCAGCACAGTACCTATCTTCGCCGGTAGATGGGGGCTTTATTCATTCCATTCCTGAACCGGTCAAATGACTGGAAACAGGCTGTGGATTTTCATTCTTATTTTACGTCTTACATATTTTTACCGTACCGGCTATGATAACAGGGATATTCATGAATTATGATTTCTGTTGCTAAGTCCATATCAGAGCCGAGCCACGAGAAAATGGTTAAACAGAATTTAATGAAAAACGGTCTGTAAAGTTGGGGAATAAGGAACTACAGTCTATGCTATAAATAATTGTATTCACCCTGGTTGAAATGGTAGTTTAGAGGACGATGCCTAAAATGTAATTTTTAATTACCTATGTTACTGGTCTTATCGAAAAGTACTACATAAAAAAGAAGTATAGAGAATACAGTTTCTGATCATTTATGTCTTATTCACTTTTACCGTACTGAATACGATAAGACTGGCCATGGTGATGGTGATTATTGTTTTAGAAGGAAGTACAATAGGCAACCATCCTCTACATAACACTCTTCAGGAAGAAAAAAAATGGAAGGTGTCCGACACTTTGAAGAATGAAGGTATTGGCCTAAGAAAGACAAGGGCCATGGTAATCGATCCCTATCAACAAGGAAAATTGTGAAAATGATTATCAAAATGAGGAAAGATCATAAAGGGATGATTGCTTGAATAATAAAGCAAGAGGGAGTCATGAAAGAAAGGAACATTCCCTGTACATCAGATGCCCTAATATCACATAATCGGAAGAAAACTAAATGTGAAGGCCTACACTGTCGAAAGCTCATAAAACTGATCAACAATAACATTACACTGACCACTGTTTTTGTGATTTGCTTTCTCTTCTGTTAACACTCATCTCCAATAGATGGGATTACTGCTGCGTACAGAGTATAACAGACTGCCTGAATATTGGCGGGAAGTAACTGGGGAGTCGTATAACTTTCTTCTTTATCATGCTATTCCTCTGGTTCATAAATTTCCCGATACTACTGGTACGTAACACACTGGTTCAACATAGTATTCCAGCTATTGGATCCCAACTTTGAGGCGCTGATTTGAATGAGCAGTGTGCACACTTAAATGAATAATGATAGAGGAGTGTTCATGGCTCTCTGTGGTCTGTTCATTCCAGCTCGGGAACTCTGGACTGTTAGATCGGCAGCGGTGTTCGTTTAAAGTGAGAAAATGTGCAGGTTTTCATTTGATTGAGTATTTTATATGATAGCATTGCTTTTAATAGCAACATCCCTACCAACTTCACTGTAATGACCTATATTAACTACAGTTGGGAAAACCACAAAGACAGTCCTTCTGAGGATGTAAAACAAAGGCAGGTGGAAAGTGGGTGTCCGTCCAACTCGATTCTGACTGGCAGTAGGCAAATGGGCCTGCCATCATAATGAAAACTCCCCAACTTGATTGTGAATGATAGTAGGCTTGCCTTTAAACAGAAAATTATCTTAACCCAGTCTTCACACGAGAAAAGACATATAGTGACTTCCCCATCGCGTTTCTGGGGTAACGTTAAAAGCTCTGCCATTTAATACAATATTACTCACAATGTGTACACTATATAACCAGGAATTCTGTATACTGTGTAGAACTCTGTAGCAAAGCACAGGTACATCAGCTAGTTTACAATACAAAAGCTCAAAACTAGAAAAGCAGCTGGAATTGATAAGATTTTTGGGGATATACTAAAGACAACGGATTACGATATAATACCATATCTGAAGTACTTATTTGACTATTGTTTGCATGAAGGTGGTATACCAAATGAATGAAGAGTTGTTATAGTAGCCCCTTTGTATAAGTAGAGGATGACAGACATAAAACTGAAAATTAGAGGTCAGTAAGTTTGACATGCATTGCATGTAAGCTTTGGGAAAGCATTCTTTCTGTTTATATTAGACATGTTTGTGAAATTAATAAGTGGTTTGATAGAAGGCAGTTCGGGTTTAGGAAAGGTTATTCCACTGAAGCTCAACTTGTAAGATTCCAGCAAGATATCGCAGATATCCTGGATTCAGAAGGTCAAATGGATTGTATCGCGATTGACCTACATAAGGCATTTGGTAGGGTAGATCATGGGAGACTATGGGAAAAAATTAGGGCAATTGGACTAGATGGAAGAGTGATTGAATGCGCTATACAGACAGACTTATAAATAATAAAAAAGAGTGATTGAATGGGTGGCTTTATTTCTAGAAAACAGAACTCGGAGAATTACAGTTGGCGAAGCTGACCCTGCAATCATTAAGAGGGGAATTCCTCAAGGCAGCACTATTGGACCTTTATGTTTTCTTATATACACAAATGATTTTAGTACAGAAGTGGATCAGAGATAAGGCTTTTTGCGAATGATGTTATTCTGTATAAAGTAATAAATACGTTACAAGATTGTGAGCAACTGCACAAAGACCTCGACTATGTTGTACGATGGACAGAGGGCAATGGTATGATGATAAACGGGGTTAAAAGTCAGGCTGTTTCACTAATAAGAAAAGTCCTCTCACTTATAATTATGGCATTGATGGGATGAATGTTCCTTATGGGGATCACTGGAAGTATCTAGGTGTTAATGTAAGGAAAGATCTTCATTGAGGTAATCACATAAATGGATGTAAATAAAGGGGTAGAGATCTCGGCACATGATTGTGAAGGTATTCAGGAGTTGTAGTAAGGATGTAAAGGAGAGAGCATATAAGTCTCTGGTACGCCCCCAACTAGAGTATGGTTCCTGTATGTGGCACTCTCACCAGGATTACTTGATTCGAGAACTGGAAGAAATCCAAAGAAAAGCAGCTAGATTTGTTCAGGGTTATTTCCGACAAACGAGTAGCATTACAAAAATGTTGTGAGGTTTGGGCTGGGAAGACTTTGGAGAAAGGAGACGAGCTGCTCAACTAAGTGGTATGTTCCAAGCTGTCAGTGGAGAGATGGCGTGGAATAACATTAGTAGATGAATAAGTCTGAGTGGTGTTTTTAAAAGTAGGAAAGATCACAATTTGAAGATAAAGTTGGAATTCCAGAGAACAAATTGGGATTCCCAAGCCATGTGGGTGTAGAGGGAAATGCGTTTGCTGATAAGACTGCCAAAGAGGCTGTTACATTGCCCCCGTTACCTTACAAGGTTTCAGCCAGTGATACTCTCTCTCAGCAGAAACATTTGGTTATGTCCCATTGGGAGATGGAGTGGCAAGCCACACCTCTGCCAAATAAGCTGAGAGCGGTAAAAAGAACTACGTAGGTAAGGAGGACTTCCCTTTGAGCTTCTCTGAGGAAAGCAATGGTATTATGTCATCTTCGGATTGATCACGATACAGTAACACACTCTTATTTACTGTAGGGAGAACCCCCTCCATTGTGTACTTGCGGAGGTCATCTTACCACAGTACACATCCTTACAGAGTTGGTGGACCTGGCTGATCTGCACCATAGTCTAAAACTCCTGAATACTATCTCCCTCATCCTACGAGATGACGAACAGTCAGCAGACCTCATCATCCATTTTACGAGGAATGGTGGCTTTTTCATCGTGTATAAAGGTGTTTGTTCTATTAGTGTTTATTTTTTGTTAACTATACTTTTATTCCACTGACTATTTTAGTTTGTGTTTGTGTATTTTAATGTGTTATTTTTAACTTCTAACTTGAATGGTATATATCACTGTACTTCAAGGCAATGAGTTATTCCATTGTAATCTATACTTTCTATCATTTTATCAGAAAATAAGGCAATGCGAATTTGATCAATTATTTTAACTCTGAGCGCCAAGGGAAGATTTTTTATTCCTCTGTGAACTCGCCGAAAGTGTCAGGAATGATATTTCATCCCTCGTGCAGACTCGTTTACGAACCGTCATAGTTCTTCCTTTTCCGTTAGAAGGTAGCATATATCAGTACATTCTTATCAAGGAAGGTATGTAGTCTCCAAATTTACCACTAGGAGTTGCATAAAAATATTTGTTTCAGTGTGACGAACATTTTAAAATGTGAAGGCCATGTCTGCACAACTTGTGTGCATGTCAGCAGTGATGGTGCACTTACGGGACGACGTATTTCTAGACAATGATGGTCGAACTTATTACATACATAGTTTAGGGAATAACGGCAATTATGTCAAGTATATATATTTATTGAACGAATCAACAACTTTCCACAATTACGGGTTGCCACAATGGACAAAGTAAAGCATATCAGGATAGAGAATGTTTTATCACATAGAAATATAGCGGTGATACAGATTTTTTAGATTATACAGGTCCGAACCGGTGAGATTTAAGAATATGTACTGGACTTTATAATAGTGTTAGAAACGCTTTTAGTGAGGTTTTATTTGGTGAAAGTGGTTCTAAGAATGATTTTGTAAGTGGAACACCAGCAGTTGCCGAGGTTAGAGATAATTTGGAAAGTAGTGAAGATTTTCACGGTAATATTGGTATTAATAATATCACACATTGCCATTATATAGTGAAGTTAACCATGATAGTGATTTATCATACCAACCACCTGCCTTTTCCTCAAGTTACCTGGACCGAAACATGCCCTTCCTCATCACACTGAACCTATAGCTTAGATTTTGATTTTTATGACACATTATCACTCCAAATAACATAATTTTATCCAAAATGACATTCAAGAGTCTGTGCTACAAGAAATACCAACAGTTAGTGTGTCATGCTGATTTTTAAAACTACATATTTGCCTTAAAATGTGGATTTTCGTTCATTGTATTTTAAATTTTTAAATTCATGATTTATTTTAATTTTAACTATACATGATTTTAGGCATCAAGTGCCATTAATTCAAAGGAACATTCCTTTTATATTATAGAAAAAAGTTTCACTGAGAATGGGTATAAATTGAGAGAGTGATGAATTTTTTCTAGAGAGTTGCAAATCGGACAAAAAGTGGGTGGCACTCTTGGCTAGTACCTAACAAATACGCACGGCACTGGGAAGGTTAATATCATAATTATTTTTCATCATAATTTGTTTTAATTTCTAGTCGGTGGATACATTTTAAAATTTCAACCATCATGTCATTTCATTCCAACTCATACCATTAGAGGCTGATGACCTAGATGTTAGGCCCCTTTAACCTATTAAGTGCTGAGTTAGCAGTTGACTGGTAACTCAGTGATGAGTTTTTTCATTTGTATGTATAAAAAGTATGCAGAAGCCTCAATTTTTAACTTATCAGTGGGGTTTAAAATATTTTTATAAATGTGGTTCTTTATAAATCTAAATGCAAATGGAAAATCATACCCTTGTATTTATTTTGAGTTCTCGGGGACCATCTATAGACAGATGTAGCAGTGCTGGACCGACCATGTCAGCCCGTCTCGGGTTAAACAATAAGCATCATCATCATCATCATCATCATCATCACCAGAAGAAGAAGAAGAAATTGGGGCAAATATCCATTTATAGGTAGGGGAGTTAGGGATTGGAATAATTTACCAAGGGAGATGTTCAATGAATTTCCAAATTCTTTGCAATCATTTAAGAAAACAAGAGATAGGAAGTATGCCA
The DNA here is from genome assembly GCF_040414725.1 of Anabrus simplex. NCBI lineage: Eukaryota > Metazoa > Arthropoda > Insecta > Orthoptera > Tettigoniidae > Anabrus > Anabrus simplex. Next base: position 185,066,460 of record NC_090267.1, read on the forward strand.
CCTGGGCGACTGCCCTAAACGCAGATCAATCTTGATTGATTGACTGATTCATCCATAGATCTTCTTCTTGACCACATAATCTTCAGGTGTGTTTCAATTGTGGTTCTTCTGACCACATACGGAGTAATTCTCCTACGAGTATGGCCCTAGGCACTTCTGGTCATTTAGTAGGTAATTCTGTACCAACCCATCACGCCTGACATTTTTGTGGAACTGGTAAGCATTTTAACAGGCAAGGATCACACAACTACTCTACTTCTTCTGGACACAAGCATTCTATGTCTAATAACAGAAGACGACTACTCATGCATCATAATCCTAGACCTCTCAAATGTACTAACCTTGTTGTTGCTACTGATACTTCAAACTGTGATTCTTTCAGCTCTGATGGTCGCATTTCAGAACATAATTTTCCAATTCTGATGAAAAATACTTTTTTCAATCTTGAGGTATTTCTGCTATGCAACCATGTAATTACCATATAATCCCGAATACCACCCGCCGCCGAATAAGACGCACACCCTAAATTTGAGACGGCAAAATATGGGGGGGGGGGGGGGTTAAAAAATCAAAAACTTACATATATATTTAATGTTTTTTCAAATATATCATGAATTCACACACCTTACAATTAATAACATCATCACAAAAATCATAAATAAAATCGGTCCAATACTCAGATCATTCACAATTCACCGTCTTCATCTGAAGTTTCACCATAGGAACTTTTGTCTCTGGCATCTTTCCACAAACAGTTGTCCTCACTACCGACCACTGAATTTGAAATTCCACATTTCTTAAAGCTTTTGGACACTAGATCGTTAGGAATACGCACCCATGCGGTCTTGATCCAGCTGCATATTAGTCCCACTTCAGGCCTCTTCACTCGTCCGGTTGGTGTTAACGCATGATCACCATCAGACATCCATTTGGTGTACAACTGTTTCACTGGAGTTTTGAAAGGCCGATTCACGCACACATCCAACAGCTGTAGAATAGAAGAGAGTCCTCCAGGAATTATTGTAAGATCGGTGTTTCCTTTCCTCATTATATCTTTTATGACGTCAGTTGTATGTCCTCGGTAACTGTCTAACATAACTGTTTCATTTTTGTAACAAAGCTCCCGGGCGACGTTGCCAAACGCACTTCACCCAGTCCTCAACTAACGCACTGTCCATCCAGCCAGACTCATGTGTTCTAACAATAACACTGGACGGTAAGTTTCCTCTCGGAAGCGTTTTCCTTTCCAGAACCATGTATGGAGGGAGTTTGGTTCCATCCGCTAACACTCACTACATTACCGTGCATCATTGCTTTTTGTTACCACTTGTTCTGATGGTTACACTTTTGAACCCTTCGTATCCACTGTATTTTCCAACGGCATTTCAAACTAGACAGGTGTCTGGTCAGCATTCCGAATTTGCGACAGCAAATAAGAATTTTGCATCGTCAAATGAACAATGTGACGCTGAAAGGCAGTTAATTTTTCTTCATACGCCCAAGCAAGACACTGTGAAACTGATGTACATCTCCGAATGCACAATCCCTTTCTCCAATAAGTTTCGGATCCATCCGCGGCTTGCAGTAAAATCCTGTATTTTGAGTTCTTTTGAGATCCCTAGTGCTTTCAATTGACACATTTCACCAGAAACACCATATCCTAACTCACATTTTTCTATCACAAATTTGTGGAGTCATTCTTCAGTTTCCGGAAACACTGCACTCCGCCCGTGGAACACTCTGCGATTGCCGTTACTTTTTAGAAGTTTTTCCTTCTTCTTCCGCCAATCATGAATACACGATTCAATGGCACAATTTCCGTATATTTCAGCTTCGCTTACAACTTTAGGTTTCTCACGCACAATAAATGACCGCAGACGCCGTCTTGAATCAATCGTTTACTACTGAGACACCACTTTCACGGGACAGATACAGAACTCAAATGTGAGCGAGGTAGACTTCCGTAACCAACAGTCTCAACTCTCGTAAAGTACGATATCTCGTGGGATCAACTATTCGCGCACCCAGCATGCCAGCAACAATTGTGAAACAAACGACGATCGAGCCTCTGCAGTAGTGGCTTTCATATTTACTGCATATTTACCCAAAATCCTTGATTTACCATATTTCATTACCTTACATTTCACATTTACATGCCACTGTAACTGTATTGAGAAAAAAATTGATTGTTTCCTAGAACGCAACTAAAACACAGTAAGACCTGAATGCCTGTTTACATGTGGTATATTGAGCATGGTAACTGTATTCAAATCTACTTCAATACTTCATGGAAGCGTAGTAAATATTTACGAGAATAAACGACTTGAATATGACCCGCACCCAAGATTTAGAACCAATATTTTGGTGAAAAAACTATGGGTGGTATTCGGGATTATACGGTATCTTATGTATGTGTTGAAGTGAATAACAAACCAGTTTGTGCCTTGTTAGATTTTGATAGTAGTGTACATTAATGAGGGAGGAATGGTTTCATACCATGAAAGCTGTGTGTAAGTTCCCTCCTTTTAACTCTGATTCATTATCGTGTTGCACTGCTAATTCCAACAAGTGTGACGTAAAGCAAGTAGCATTATTATTATTATTATTATTATTATTATTATTATTATTATTATTATTATTATTATTATTATTATTATTATTATTATTCCTCTGCGAACCATGTGACCTTGGCGCGGTGGGGAGGCTTGCGTGTCCCAATGATGCAGATAGCCGAGCCTCGGGTGCAACCATATCGGATGGGTATCTGATGAGAGACCAGACTAACGAATGGTTCATCGAAAGGGGGGTAGCGGGGTAGCAGCCTTTCAGTAGTTGCAAGGGCGGCAGTCTAGATGATTGACTGATACGGCCTTGTATAATACACAACATGGCTTAGCTGTGTTGAAACTGCTACACGGCTGAAAGCAACGGGAAACTACAGCCGTAATTACCTCCCAAGGACATGCAGCTCTCTCTGTATGAATGATGTACTGATGATGGCTTCCTCCCGGGTAAAATATTCCGGAGGTAAACTAGTCCCCCATTCGGATATCCGGGTGGGGACTACACGAGAGGGGGCGATCATCAGGAAGATGGATACGGACATTCTGCGAGTCGGAGCGTGGAATGTTAGAAGTTTGAATCGTTGTGGTAGGTTAGAAAATCTGAAAAGGGAGATGGATAGGCTAAAGTTAGATGTAGTTGGTATAAGTGAAGTACGTTGGCAGGAAGAACAGGATTTTTGGTCAGGCGACGACAGAATTATCAACACAAAATCAAACAGGGGAAATGCAGGAGTTGGTTTAATAATGAATAAGAAAATAGGGCAGCGGGTAAGCTACTACGACCAGCATAGTGAAAGAATTATTGTCGTCAAGATAGACACCAAACCAATGCCCACCACAATAGTGCAGGTCTATATGCCTACTAGTTCAGCGGATGATGAAGAAATCGAAAGAATATATGAGGAGATAGAAGATGTAATACAATATGTAAAAGGTGACGAGAATCTAATTGTGATGGGAGACTAGAATGCAGTGGTAGGCCAAGGAAGAGAAGTTAGTACAGTAGGAGAATTTGGATTGGGACAAAGGAACGAAAGAGGAAGTCGGCTGGTTGAATTCTGCACTGATCATAATTTAGTCCTTGCCAATACTTGGTTCAAACACCACAGACGACGGCTGTATACGTGGACGAGACCTGGAGACACTGGAAGGTATCAAATAGACTTCATTATGATTAGGCAGAGATTCAGAAACCAGGTGTTGGATTGCAAAACTTTCCCAGGAGCAGACGTGGACTCTGACCACAACTTGTTGGTCATGAAATGCCATCTGAAGTTGAAGAACTTGAAAAAAGGAAAGAATGCAAAAAGATGGGATCTAGACAAGTTGAAAGAAAAGAGTATGAGGGATTGTTTCAAGGAACATGTTGCACAAGGACTAAATGAAAATGCTGAAGGAAACACTACAGAGGAAGAGTGGAGAGTCATGAAAAATGAAGTCAGTAGTGCTGCTGAAGAAATGTTAGGAAGGAAGAAAAGATCAACTAAGAATCAGTGGATAACTCAGGAGATACTAGACCTGATTGATGAACGACGAAAATACAAGAATGCTAGAAATGAAGAGGGCAAAAAAGAATACAGGCGATTAAAGAATAAAGAGGATAGAAAGTGCAAGGTAGCTAAGGAAGAATGGCTGAAGGAGAAGTGCAAGGATGTCGAAGGCTGTATGGTCTTGGGAAAGGTAGATGCTGCATACAGGAAAATCAAGGAAACCTTTGGAGAAAGGAAATCTAGGTGTATGAATATTAAGAGCTCAGATGGAAAGCTACTTCTAGCGAAAGAAGACAAAGCAGAAAGATGGCAGGAGCATATCCAACAGTTGTGTCAAGGTAAAGATGTAGATAATTTGGTTCTGGAACATGAAGAGGCTGTTGATGCTGATGAAATAGGAGACCCAATTTTGAGGTCAGAGTTTGACAGAGCTGTGAGTGACCTAAATAGGAACAAGGCACCTGGAATTGATGACATTCCCTCTGAATTACTGATTGCCTTAGGAGAAACCAGCATGGCAAGGTTATTTCATTTAGTGTGCAAGATGTATGAGACAGGAGAAGTCCCATCCGATTTTCGGCAGAATGTTGTTATACCTATTCCCAAGAAAGCCGGTGCTGACAGGTGTGAAAACTATTGCACCATTAGTTTAGTATCTCCTGCCTGCAAAATTTTAACATGTATTATTTACAGAAGTATGGAAAAACAAGTTGAAGCTGAGTTGGGAGAAGATCAATTTGGCTTCAGAAGAAATGTAGGAACACGTGAAGCAATCCTGACTTTACGTCTGATCTTAGAGGATCGAATCAAGAAGGACAAGCCCACGTACATGGCATTCGTAGATCTAGAAAAGGCATTCGATAATGTTGATTGGACCAAGCTATTTATGATTCTGAAGATGATAGGGATCAGATACCGAGAACGAAGAATTATCTACAATCTGTATAAAAATCAGTCTGCAGTGATAAGAATCGAGGGCTTTGAAAAAGAAGCAGCAATCCAGAAAGGAGTGAGGCAAGACTGCAGTTTGTCCCCTCTCCTTTTCAATGTTTACATAGAACAGGCAGTAAAGGAAATCAAAGAGAAATTTGGAAAGGGAATCACAGTCCAAGGAGAGGAATACAAAACTTTGAGATTTGCCGATGATATTATTTTATCTGAGACTGCAGAAGATCTCGAGAAATTGCTGAATGGTATGGATGAAGTCTTGGGTAAGGAGTACAAGATGAAAATAAATAAGTCCAAAACAAAAGTAATGGAGTGCAGTCGAACGAAGGCAGGTGATGTAGGAAATATTAGATTAGGAAATGAAGTATTAAAGGAAGTAGATGAATATTGTTACTTGGGTAGTAAAATAGCTAACGATGGCAGAAGTAAGGAGAACATAAAATGCAGACTAGCACAAGCAAGGAAGAGCTTTCTTAAGAAAAGAAATTTGCTCACTTCAAACATTGATATCAGAATTAGAAAGATGTTTTTGAAGACTTTCGTGTGGAGCGTGGCACTGTATGGAAGTGAAACATGGACGATAACTAGCTCAGAAAGAAAGAGAATAGAAGCTTTTGAAATGTGGTGTTACGGAAGAATGCTGAAGGTGAGATGGATAGATCGAATCACAAATGAAGAGATACTGAATCGAATTGGTGAGAGGAGATCTAAATTTGACGAGAAGAAGAGACAGAATGATAGGACACATCGTAAGACACCCAGGACTTGTTCAGTTGGTTTTTGAAGGAAGTCTAGGTGGTAAGAACGGTGGGGGTAGACCAAAGTATGAATATGACAAGGAGATTAGAACAGATGTAGGATGCAATAGTTACGTAGAAATGAAAAGGTTAGCACAGGATAGGGTGGCATGGAGAGCTGCATCAAACCAGTTTATGGACTGATGACTCAAACAACAACAACAACATCATTATTATTATTATTATTATTATTATTATTATTATTAATTCCAATTTCTTAAATAGCCTGGGTTCTTTTAAGGTGAATATTTGAGCTCATGATTTTACATGTAAGTTACGTGTTTTGGTTTCTGAAGCTTTACGGTGTTCATTTATTTTAGGTGCAAAATTTATTGCTATGCCTGGTCTGATTTCGGATCTGTAGTACAATTCTTTCTACATTATATTTTGTAAATTGATCTATCCTTTGTGGAAATATTCTTTTCCTTTCTTTGATCACATTATGCCATTCAGAGTCATGAAGTTAATCCATGCACATTTAATTTTTATCACCTACCAGTTGAGGAAGCTGAAAAACTCAAGAAGCTGTATGATGCATTTCCTGATCTCTTCACTGATAAATTAAGTATTACTAATGTGTTGCAATTAAAATTGAGGTTATTGATAATGTTCATGTTTGTTCTCCTCCATACCGTTTGTCTCTGCCCAAGATGGAGGCTCTTCACACTACCATCAACAAAATGCTTAAGGATACCCTTCTAAGTCAACACATTCTTCTCCTATGTTTCTGGTCCCTAGATAGGAGCTTTTATGCCTGCAGTCAATTATAGTGGTTTGGACAAGAAGGTTTTTCTGCAGTCTGTTCTTCTAGCTGACTTACATCCCTGTTTTCCCTGATTTGCTGTTTTGCTGGTTTGCTAGGACTGATGACACAAACACAACGTCTTCACAACCCTGGATTTGCACCGGGCTTACTATCAGTTATCAGATTCCAGTTTACAAAGAATCTAAACCCCTAACCTTTTGCTGCTGATTGGTATCTGTTTGAATATAATTGTCCCGTTTGGCCTTTTCCACTGGTGCTGCTGATCTAACTCGCTTTTTAGGAAGCATTTTGTCCGGTATCAAATTTTCATTTATCTGTCATTATTTAGATGATTTGGTGGTATACAGCAAATCATTTGATGATCATTTCATTCATCTTAGTGAACTCCTGTTCTAGCAATGCCAGATTTTTCCAAATGTTTCATCTTGCAAACTGATACATCTTCTACAGGACAACCCTACCAGGAATTGTAACTGGTGTCATTGAGATCTTCAAAGAAGTAATCAAGTTCATAAGAAATACAATTTATTAAATATCAAAACTTCAATTAGAAAAATCATTACTATTAAACATACTAAATCAGAGAAAAAAAAAACAAAGATTTCTTAATCATGCAATTTAGGAAATGCATGTTAGAAGTGCCAAATTAAACCTCATTATTTTAGAACGGTTAAATATGGGAGTGCACAAAGGCACTAATATTTGTGATTTTGGTTTCAAAACCCACGTGATGTAGCTACCCAAAGAATAATGCCAGATAACTTAAAAACATTAACATCAAAACAGAAATTTAAATTTGGGAAACAGAAGTTTAGTAGCTTAGGAAACACTAGCAACCAAGGATGAACATAAAGGGGATTTTGAAGGCAGTACCATAAAATGCTTTTGACTTATATGGAAGTAAAGAATGTAGTGAAGTGGCTATGACATGACTTATAGATTAAGCTGAAAGTATATTTTGCAATAAATTGAAGATAATGCAACATGCCCAATAACAAAACCTAAGTTGGGAGTGGGCTAATCACATTCAAAACAAGCAAGCAAACATGTGACTTAAGATTAAATTTAAGGGTAATACCGAGGTTACAAGAAACAAAGTTTGGTTGATCCAAAAAGTTGCATAATCTAATACTGAATAATACTACTTCAAGAAAACCTTACATAAATGAGGATGCGGGAATCTCCTATGGAATTCCTACATGAAATAAAACAAACCAAATTAAAATTGTTAAAACAAGAAAACATATCCATTGAACCATTGCTCCCTGTAGAGCAAGCCCTACACAGGAATTCAACTGTCCCACAGCAGACCCAAGTAGAGAATGATGCATGCTAAAATGAGTGTCCAAGCAGGACCCCGAGCTAGCACAATGCAAACTCACAAAACAGCAAAAACTGATGACCAACCAACAAGCAGAATTCAAACTGGACAGACGATCACAGCCAATGAAATTAAAGTGGAATTTTCCAGTCCCTATGAGTACATTCTAAAAATGGCTTCTTCCTGTTGATCGAGTTGGATGGAAAGGAAGTGCATTGCTACACTGGGTGTTCCAAAAGTCATCTCCTCAAAAATTTTGCACACTTATGAAAATGTTACACTTTCACTCGGCTTTTTTTTTTTGCTGCACTTGGCACAATAATCAGAGTTTCAACTATGGAATGGATATGTGGGAGACTGGGAGTGAGATTTGTTAATCCTAATGGGTGGATAGGAGATCGAGATCTGCACTCAGAAAGCCTTTAATTGAACACTTTCTAAATCCAAACTGTTTGTTGTACAGCAAATTATTTTTGAAAAAGTACTTGTCGAGTTGTATAAATATACAGGATTCAATCATTTTGCTCAGAATGGGTACTATTGTTATAGGGCGGTAATTTGATGGGCACATTCTATCCCCCCCTTTTGGGTATCACTTTAGACATCTTTAAACACTCAGGAAAATCACCTTGTCTAAGCATTAAATGTATTAAAAATGTCAATGGCATCAATATCATGTCAATAACTGCTTTCACTGTATTGTTGGAGAGACCATAAATGTCGTGGCTACTAGATGAATTCAAATTTGTAACAATACTTCTGTTTGCAAATTTACTTCCACTCACCTAACACATTTGAGGGAAGATCAAAGTTATGCAACCATTCTAAGAAATTTTGTTTACTTGGATCCTCATCTGATGAAATGCTATTATCCTGATCACATGTGCATTGCTAAAATACCTATTACACCGATCAGATTCTAGAGGAATCACATCTTTGTTATTTAAAGTTTGACTAGCAATTCTTATGACAGACCATGCAGCTTTGCGTTTATTGTTCACACTTTGTATATACGAGGGTTGGAATTTAAATAGTGGCAACACTGCTGTGGAGACGCCATGCAACGGAATCTAATATTGTCGCTGATAGCACATGTTGGTTACATACCTACCTTACCTCAAAGCAAATGGACTCGCCCTTCCCACATCTCCTGCATGCGCACAAGCGAGAGAAGCACAGTCACTTGTGACCTTGCACGTTATAAATTTCATATTAGAGCCCATATTGTCAAAGTATCAACTTGTGAAATTTTAGATTTTATAATTCAGTAAAAACAGTTTTTACATATGATTTTAATTGGACTTCATGCTTCATATCATGTTCACACCGCACCATTTTAACATTGAAGATTGACAAGACGCTATCACGCCGCGTCACAGTATACAAAGACTTTGCATTTACTTATTTTAATGTGTCCTTGCCTTATTTTTAATGTTATGTATTTGTATTTGTGACTGAAGATGTCCTATAAGAGGACGAAACATGTTTCACGAGTCTAATTTAATGTAGTCTTTGTAATAAAGACAATTACAGTATTGTAAAGGTGGAATTATAAAATCTAAACTTTCACAACTTGTGACCTAGCGATCTAAAGTAACGTTGTCACTGTTTTCCAAACAGGAACAACGGAGTTGGATCAAGATTGAATGTGCCAGAGGTCGTACAGCACGACAGCATCATCAAGGTCTTCAAGAGGCTTGTGGGGAATCTGCACAACAGTGGCACGTTGGGTAAAAGCCTTCAACGATGGTCGGCAAACTGTGGCAGGCAGACATCGGGCAGGTCGTCCTTCGAGCGTCAGTGAAGAAGAAGTACATGCTCTTCTGCATTACTGGACAGGGATCAAAACCAGACAATTCGTGAGCTCACCCAAGAAACCGGATTAGCGCATACGACTGTGTTTCACATCCTGAAGGAACGCCTGGGCATGCGAAAAATTGTATCACAATGGGTTCTGAATGATTTGACGGAAATGCATAAATGGTTGCGTTACGATGCTGCTAAGACACACTTGGAGCAAAGGAGAGATTTTCTTACGCCATATCATAACCCTGGATGAGACATGGGCCAAATCGTACGAGCCAAAACTGTAACGCCAATCGAACGAATGGTGTCATTATGGGTCACCATGAAAGTCGAAAGTTCGTCAGAGCCCCAGTAGGATGAAAGTTATGGTGATCCTCGTGTACGACTGTGATGGTGTTATCCTAACGCATTACATTCCTCCATGGCAGACCGTCATTGCACAGTAATACTGTTCGTTTTTGGAGCACCTCCTGCAACCAGCTTTGAGAAAGAAGCAGCAAGACTTTCTGCAGAATCCACCCATCATTTTGCACGACAATGCTCGGGCGCATACAGCACAAGCTGTGGCTGATTTGTTCGGTCGATGGGACTGGGAAGTACTGTACCATCCACCATACTCCCCGGGCTTAAGTCCTTGTGACTTCAATTTGATTCCGAAGATGAAGGAACCACTTCGTGGCATTCGCTTCAGAACTGTTGCAGAGATTCGACAGGCAGTAGACTGCTCCATTCGCACCATCAACAGAACAGGGTCCGTTAAAGGTATACAATGACTTCCACATCGCTGGCAACGGGTTATACACAACGCTGGTGAATACATTGAAGGACAGTAAAGGTTGTTAACGCCGGCCCCGTGGTGTAGGGGTAGCGTGCCTGCCTCTCGCCCGGAGGCCCTGGGTTCGATTCCCGGCCAGGTGAGGGATTTTTCTCTCGACCTGAGGGCTGTTTCAAGGTCCGCTCAGCCTATGCGATTAGAATTGAGGAGCTATCTGACGGTGAGATGGCGGCCCCGGTCTCGAAAGCCCAGAATAACGGCCGAGAAGATGTGCCGTGCTGACCACATAGCCCCTCGTAATCTGCAGGCCTTCGGGCTGAGCAGCGGTCGCTGGGCAGGCCAAAGGGTGTTAAGTGCCGTGGGGGGTTAAAGGTTGCTATCATGTAGCTCTTGTATCTGTTGTAAATAAATAGTTGCCACTATTTAAGTTCCAACCTTCATACCTGTCATTTGCTGCAAGTTTAGCCTCATCTATATGCTTTTTATATAATTTCCTGTAGTTTTTTAATATTTCTTTATCCTCTAAATTATTACTTAGTTTACACTTATTATAATAAGCTAACATAATGCTACGCATTTTACCCAAATCAAGTGTAAACCAGTTTTTAACTCTATTTCTTGGTTTAGATCTGCTTAGCCCTTCTATGTTGATCTGCATTATTTGAATACTTCGACCTAGGTTCCTGTATTGTTGGTCCTTATAAGGATCGTTTCCTTGAAGTCTTGTCACTGTGATATGTTTTAAGCCAGGAGATCGCAAGGATTGTCTGGCTGCCAATATTGTTGTTTTCCTAGCACCACCCAGGGGTCACGTGTAGGGCACTTTGAGGTTAAACCTACAGACGTGAAGCAACTTCTGGAAAAGCTCATTTTTGAGAATTTGCCTGTTGAACAAACAGGGTTCCAACCAAACCGTAGCTGTACAGATCAGGTTTTGTCACTAACATCATTTATTGATGCAGGCTTTCAAAAACAACTGAAAACCTCTGTGGCATTTATTGATTTGACCGCAGCTTATGATACTGTGTGGAAACAAGGACTTATCTGCAAACTACTACACGTCTTGCCATGTAAGTAGATTGTACGACTTAATGATAGCATGCACACCAAGATGAAGTTTTGTGTAATACTGGGAAATGGCACTCGCAGTGAGAAAACTCTAAACAATGGTCCTCCCCAAGGTTCTGTATTAGCTCCTCTGCTTTTCAACCTGTACATAGCTGATATACCTGAAACTAGCTCTAGGAAATTCAGATATGCTGATTATTGGGCTCTGGCAGTACAAGATAAACTCATGGAAAAAGCTGAAAAAACTGACAGCTGATCTTACCACCTTGAGATAGTATTTTCGCAAATGGAGATTACAAATGAATCCAAATAAAAGTGAAGTTACATGTTTTCACCTTAGAAACAAAATGGCCAATCATGAACTGAAGGCTCAGTTTGAGAACACTTGTCTTGCCCGCAACAGATATCCACAATATCTAGGGATTACTCTTGACAGAACTCTGTCCTTCAAGAAATATCTTCAGAATACGGCTGCTAAGTTACGATCAAGGAACATCATCTTACAGAAGCTGTGTGGAACCACCTGGGGATCATTAGCATCTACCCTACGGTCTTCAGCTCTTGGTCTTGTGTAGTCTGCTGCAGAATACTGCTCATCGATATGGTTGAACAGCAGTCACACCAAATTAATTGACACTCAGTTGAATTCCACCACCTCACCTCCGTTGAGAAAATGCTCTCCTACGAGATTATAATAAAATAACTAACAATAGTCAGTTGCCAACCCATGGTGACATGAATGATGCTCTTATTAACAGGCTAAAATCTAGACACCCACCTATTAGAACAGCCAGAAACCTAGCAGACGCTAACTTTAATCTGCTTCAGGCCTGGAAGCAAGTATGGATATCCAGTGCTCCATCAGAATATCACAATCTACCATGGCGAAAAACAAACCAGAGGTTTTTGATCTTCCACTGAAGACCTGGACAACTATCAACAGGATTCACACTGGCCATGGCAGATGTGGCGACTCCCTCCATAAATGGGGAATACTTAATTCGGCAGCGTGCAGTTGTGGTGCTGTGAAGCGAACAGTTCGGCACATTGTGGAGCAGTGCCCTGTCACTGCCTACCAGGGAAACCCAAGAGACTTTTCTCTGCTCTCACCCTTGTGTGTTGACTATGTAAATAATTTGAATCTGTAGGCCTAAATACTTCAAACTGTAAATATTATGTATTACTACTGTATTTATATGTAACGTGATGTGTTAGCCATATGCTAAATAAATAATAAATAAATTGGTTTAGAGCTGTTGGCCTTAACAGTTACAACTTTTTCAGGGAAAGCTGAATTAAAATATATAATTATCATGTTAATGAAATAAGAAAATGCAAAGCTGACATCACTCATGGCATAAAGGCTACTTCAGTCTGTTCTTATTAATTTGTCTTGGGATTCTTTAACCCCTTTAGTTGACATGACACGTCTGACGCATTTTAATTCTTTCGCTGACTCAAAAACTCTTCTCTACAGTTAACTTTAAATTCAACTGAAATACCACCATGGTCTGACAATACATCTTGTCCTAGAAATGAACATTTGTAAAATGATTTGTATACATTGGTTACAACATTATCTAGGCATGCATTATTTCTTGTGGGTTCACCATGTGTGCAATATAAGTCATGCAATCTTAACATATTAAGGAAGTGTTGAGTATTTTGTGATATCTCTAGGATATTTATATTGAAATCACCAGTTATAGCAATATTTTGATCATATTTAGGAGTTAAATAAGAAATAAACTTCTCTAACTGTGATATAAATAATTTGCACTGGGATTCATAAAATTATCAGAGCATTATTTGCAGACTGCACTCTTTCTAAAACAAATCTCAGCTCAAGCCTTATATTTCGGAGCAGTAGGTTATTAAATATAGCTTGCTGGTCACACTTTTCAACCATGAATTATTTGCAGGTTAAACTCGGCCTTGTGAAAGAGGATTAATTCGACCGTCATCTCGAATGCGACAACACTTCAATCGACTCGAGTCGAGACTGTAAGGTACAAGTTTTAACATAGGCGCCAACATTGAAAGGTGTGGAATGCCTGTCCACTTTCTGGATTTCAATTCTATCTTCATTAGTAAGGGATATCAGTATCCATAACTGGGCTAAACAATAATATGACCATGCTAGTCAACTTCACACGATTATGTTTCTTATCCGTATGAAGACAATCACACGACAAATATTCGCTATCCCTCACTGTATCACTCAACACAGAATAAATTTCTAACTTCTGAATGGAATGCGAAGTACAAGCATAAATAGGCTTGCAAGACCATTTCTCGTTTTCGCGCAACTTTCTCCGGCCAGCCTCCTGTGGCGAGGGAAATCTGTTCTTTTCACAAGGGATGACAAAGAACATTTTTGAAGCTAGGAAAAATGTGATTGTACTACACAGTCGATAATACTGAAAATCTGTGACATGATAAGCAAGATTTTTTTAAATGTAGATTTAATACGACGTGAATTGGGGCTTCGAATTTACGATGTGCTAAGCAAGAAATAGTTTTAATGAGAAAATTCCTTATGAGGTTCCACTGTATTTTATTGCGTCTAGTTAAATTTTAGAAAGGCTATTCTTATGTTAATTTACAGCGAAAAGGTTATCATTACTCTACTGGCGCTTGAAATACAGTATATTTTTACGATGCATCTAAGTTAGGACAGATGACACTGTTTGAATAAGGAAACTGAAACGTTTGCCACAGAAGCCACTCGAGTGATAAACTTACTACTAGAATTTTTCAGAGAGAGAAGTTTAACATACGTGTTCATGTTGTCTCAGAATTAGAAAAAGAACTAACAAGTAAACCGTAGTATGTAAATCTGCAAAAAAACTCAAGTTTTGAACAAACTTATTGCTGTTTCATACCGGTTTTAATGTGTGTGGGGTTCCCCCCTAACTGACTTTCTTTTTACAAAAGATCGGATATAACGACAATCCGCTATGGCGAGTAAATTTTTTGCCAATATGAATTCCCGCTATAACACATTCCTACTGTATATATCAAAATTATTAGATAATATACCTGTATATAAAGTATGTGCTTTAGATCTTAATCCACGTATGTTTTGATAAATTATAAATTCATTATCTAACAAACACATTACACAATATTAATAGTGTTCTTGATTTGCTGATGTCTTCTTCACAGGCAATATAGACAACTGGTGAATTATCACTTTGTTTTATGAAGATTTGACCATTCCCTGTCCAAAGATGCTTCACATTATATGACCTACGAAGTTGACGACATTGAGCCAAAATGATAGAAAAATTTATAACGTCCAATAACGGACCATTTATATTGGTATTATTGAGCCAAAAGCTGCTTCCTGGGAGCGCAAAGGCTCTCACTGATATAAATTGGATTGTTGTAGGCGAATCCTATGTCCAAAGTCGACAGATTCCTTTTCACGTGGCGTTTCCTCAGCAGTTCATCTTTATGTACTGAAAATGAAAACCTACAACCAGTCATTGACCGGGTTAGGGATGAAATAAATGAAGCAGGCTATTAGTACGATGGGGTCGCTACTCCCAAAGTGATTTTTTAATGACTGATAGATGCTATGAACTGAGAATGGAGGAGTGTTGCTGGAATGAAAGATGACAGGGAAAACCAGAGTACCCGGAGAAAAACCTGTCCCGCCCCTGCTTTGTCCAGCACAAATCTCACATGGAGTGACCGGGATTTGAACCACGGTATCCAGCGGTGAGAGGCCGACACGCTGCCGTCTGAGCCACAGAGGCTATTCATCTTTATGTACTCTCCGACATAATTTGACGATAATAGTATTAGATGACTGGTAGTTAGGGTTACTTGAGAGCCTATGACATGCATCAATATCTTCTTCGTTAATGTTTATGACCAGAGTTCTTCACACAGCCTTCACTAAATGCACTGTATTTTTATTAGCTTTTGTTGGAATGACAGGAATCTCCACTGTATTTACCCCTCCAGTACCGTTTACAGTCTTCAATGCGTTGTCTTAGCTCCAGATTTTCATTCTTGAGTTTTATGTTCTCATCCTTCAAACTCTCAATCATCCCCAGGGTCTCTTGTAACACCTTGTTATATTCTTGTTGTTGTGTGATAAATGAAGCAAATCGGTCCAGTAGAACAGACGGACGGCTTAGCCAAAGATGTTTCTAGTAAACTCTTAATATCGAGATATATTCTTATGAAATATTGTAACAGGAGTTGAATGATTTCTGTGAAGTGATATTATGGACACAGAAATTCTCTCCTGGAACTAGAGTGTATAGATACCAGAGAAGGAAGAATTTTTAATTATGAAAAATTAAGGATGAAAAACATGAAATTCTATGTGTAAGGCCAATAGGCAACTCAATGTTTTCGGGTGTACAAACCTGGAAAGGGTGATGCCGACACAGAATTATTTGACAAAAACATGAAATTCTATATGTAAGGTTAACGGGGAAACTCCATGTTTTTGGGGTGTACAAACCTGAAAATGATGATGCTGACACAGAATTATTTGACAAAATAATAATATGTGGGGAAAGACACAGAAAGGAAAGTGTATGTAGCGGGTGATCTCAATTTACAAGTAACAACTCTCATTATTGTTCCGTATTGAAGATGATGTTAGGCATAGATATCAAGGATAATTTAATAAAAAACCACCTATTCAATACTTTCCACGTTTAATGTGGTTATTATCTACATGATTTTATGTAGACTTATATAGGTCAGGTACATGTTTCACCCATTATTTTGGGCATCTTCAGCCTGTAAACAACCTTTAGGTCAAGGTTTGGGACCTTTTTAACCAATATAAACATACCAATATATACACTATATACAATATATACAGTATATACAATATATACAAACATTAATGAACTCTTAAGATGGGTAACATAAGTTAATACAGTTAAGTTTTTGGTCCTAATCTATCTAATGTGAAAAATGTCCAAAACTAAAATGGATCTTCTTTTTCGTAAAGAGGATTACATATCGGGGTTTATGTGACCCCTATATCATATTATGTTCTTGACGTACCGTGTCTGTTGACAGGATGTGTCATCAACAATAAGTGGAGATTTGATATCAAGGGCTCACATAAACCCCGATATGTAATCCTCTTTACCAAAAAGAAGATCCATTTTAGTTTTGGACATTTTTCATATTAGATAGATTAGGACCAAAAACTTAACTGTATTAACTTATGTTACCCATCTTAAGAGTTCATTAATGTTTGTATATATTGTATATACTGTATATATTGTATATACTGTATATATTGGTATGTTTATATTGGTTAAAAAGGCCCCAAACCTTGACCTACAGGTTGTTTACAGGCTGAAGATGCCCAAAATAATGGGTGAAACATGTACCTGACCTAAATAAGTCTACATAAAATCATGTAGATAATAACCACATTAAACGTGGAAAGTATTGAATAGGTGGTTTTTTATTAAATTATCCTTGATATCTATGCCTGATCTCAATTTACCAAATGTTAACTGGGAAGGTGATGTGAATCACATAAAATACAACCAGCCATAAAGAAGTTAATCTGGAAGAGACAGCTGAATCAGAAAGTGAAGGACCCAAATAGACAAAAGAATATTATATTCACAGTGCTGATAAAACCAGATAAGCTCCCTAGAAAAACAAAAGTGACAGATGGTATAAATGTCAGGAAGCTGTTTTAGTCATAGTTGAAAGTAACTGTATTTTTACTGATTGTATATTGTGAATTTCTCACTGTGCTTGGGTACAAAATTTTGTTTTTTCTGAATGAGCATGGTCTGGTGTTTATTTAAAGTGCTTTAGAATGATATTAACATAATGACAGGCTTTGTTCCATTGTGAGAACTGTAACTCTGCAAGCAAGTTCTTTTGTTCATATCATGTTCAAGAAGTATTAAATTTCTATCGTTGGTTACTTTTATATCAATAAATTGGATTTAGTAATTTATATTCATCCTTTTAAAATGTCCTGAAATTAATGTAAATCATTATTCAAAACTTGGGACAGCATTATTGCCTCAGAAATGAAATGGCGTCTCTCAGATGCCATGCAATCTTCTACGATATAGAATTGTGAGCGACCAATGCGGGGTTAAGATTGTTCTTTTCAGCCTTTCTTTTTCTTTAACTCCACATTTATGTATTACTTGTTTACCCGTGTACTTCCATAGTTTGCAATGGCTGATAAAATAATCTACATAAACTGCAGGATATTCAGCAACTGGTAGAACAACTTCACGTCAAGATGACAAACACCAGACGGGGTAGCTCAGATGGTACAGCCGCTAAGGAAATTTATTCTTGAAGCATAAGGCCACTGACTGTTGTACTTAACAGCAGATCAAGGGTAAACTATTGTGACTTAATATGACTGCAGGAAATTTGAGAGGAATGTACAAGTATTTATGAAATTCTATTGTGATACTGACTAATATTTGATCTATATCAAACTGATTACTGCAAAAACTAAGATGCATGGTTGTAGTTTCCTAGATGAGCCTTCAGAGCAAACTCTTTCAGTTATGTTTCTTTAAATGGGTGATGACTCCTCTGGTGTGTGTAGAACAAACTCATGACTGTTCTTTCTGCGAACCATGAGAAAAATATATTGTCTCATTACTGCATTAGAATTAATAAATAAGTATAATTAAATTAATGTCCCCAGAAAGTGAAGATAAAGCATTGCCAGTTTACAAAAATGGAGGTCATACACCGGTTCAAATTGTTGTTATAATAACTATAACTGCAGTAGTAACTGAATCTCATGAACAATAAAAGGTTAAAGAAGAACAGCAAAAAATAATCGAAGATTACCTAGTATTACTTACCAACATTTGACATAACTCCGCCCACACAAGACAAGACATTTCTTATCTTCTTTACTTGTTACAATATGAGTATTATAAACGGTGATCTCTTGACCAACACTAAGTGGGGGACATGAAGTGCTTGTGTCAAGAAACGCAAGGCATAATTCCACTTTATTATCAAGCTCATACATAGACAGGAGGGGCTCTATGTGAGTAACTTTACCCTGAAATAAAAAAATAAAAGCAGGATCAAATAGTGTCTGTAAACAATTCACAGTTCAACTGAATAAAATTAAACAAATAAAATGGTAAGTGATCTGTACAGTTGGAACCCTGCTCCACAGACCAAGATATTGTTACCAATGAGAAGGGTTGCCAACTTTCCCAATTTTTGTACACAGTTCCCTTTTCCCATCTCATACAGTAGCAGGAAGGCCTTTTTTTTTTTTCCAACATTTGTCCAAAATCATCATATCACCAGCAAATTATGAGTTACCTGAATCCCCTATCAATGTTGACGTGAGTTATGAAAGAAAAACTCTAAGTATTTGACTGACAAACTAAGCATATTTTTAAAGTTAACTGTAAAATCACATTATTCATAATGCTACTAAGAAAGCATATGACACACTAGATGTTAAAATGTATTCAGAATGGAATAGAATGAAAAAGAACAGAATACTCACACCCCCAGTTTTGGATCACCTGAAATTTATTCTGATACATGCATTCTTTTCTGTAGTACTATTTGTTTATCTATTCCTACATTAAACATTACAATGAAACTTATTAACTACTTCCAGCCAATTTCTAAATTGTAATTTTAAAAAAATAGTATTTATTTATTTAACTCCACCTGCAGTTGCTGCTGGATGAAGTGAGTAGCTCAGTAGTTGCTGTTGCCAGTCCCAAGCCCGGGTAAAGGAGGTGGGTTCAATGTCAAGATTACAGCAACAAGCCAATTGGTAAAAACATTTGTTGTATCTAAATACACTGGCTAGAAGAAATCCTGACAAACAAATTGCCAGGGCATTCCCCACTTTACGCAACGTACATCATTATTGCCTGAATGGTGTGAGAAATGGGCAAGGGCTACCCACTCAAGGACGGGGTGCGCTAAAGAAGCAAGTCCAACAAATTAGGATGGCATCCATCAACACCGGTACTCTGAAGAGTCAAAGTCAAGAACTTGCTGATATACTCAATAACCAGCACACAGACATTGCCTGCATCCAAGAAACAAAGTGGACTGGTTCCAAGGCTAAAGATATTGGTGAAGGATACAAGTTGTTCCATCATGGGAAAACACCTAACTGTAATGGCGTAGCTATTGCTATGAGCCCTAGCATCCAAGATCATGTCATCAATGCTAGCCATTTATCCAACCAACAGATGTCCATCAAAATTAGTATTAGAACGAAATCGTTATGCATAATCTCCAGCTATGCCCCACAAAGTGGATGTGCTGATGATGAAGAGGATGAATTCTGGACCAGCCTTGAAACTTGCCTACAATCTCTTGAGGAAAACAAGCTCCTCCTCATTGGTGGTGACTTAAATGGACATGTTGGGAAAAATAGGGATGGATATGATAGAATACATGGAGGTCAGGGCTTTGGAGAGAGAAAAGAGGGTTGGAACAGAATCTTGGATTGTGCTGTAGCATTTGACTCTGCGATAGTCAACACCCTTTCCATTGTACCTCATTACTTTTTTTTTTTCTGCTAGGGGCTTTACGTCGCACCGACACAGATAGGTCTTATGGCGACGATGGGATGGGAAAGGCCTAGGAGTTGGAAGGAAGCGGCCGTGGCCTTAATTAAGGTACAGCCCCAGCATTTGCCTGGTGTGAAAATGGGAAACCACAGAAACTCATTACTTTTAGCAGTGGTGGAGGAAATACAAAGATTAATTACTGGTTAGAACGAAGGCATGGCATGATGTCAGTTACTGACACGAAGATTATTCCATCTGTTAATATTGCACCCCAACATCATCTGCTCCTCCTCAGTTTTAGAATGCACCTCGATCTTTGTAGAAACACCCCAAGATCTATGTATGAGAAAATAAAGTGTTGGAAAATAAACCTGCAGCATTACACCCAGCTGAAAACCTATCTCAACCTATCTCGGTCCTTTAGTTGTACAACATGGACAACATGTCAATAAGACCTGGACAGCAATTACCAAACACACAAAGACCTGTGCCACAACCATCGGGGTTACAACGAAACCTGGATGTTGTTTCATCAAGGATGGTTTAATGGTGGGGTGAACATGTACAGGAGACCATTAAAGCAAAGAAATTAGCCTTATAAGATCTGGCTCAATTCGGGAGTTGTTGGTGATCGTCAACAATACAGATGACTTAAGTCACTAGCAAAACGGAAAGTGGCAAAAGCAAAAGAACTTTATAGACACATGTATGATAAACTCAGCACCCCAGAGGGAGCAAAATATATTTACCAACTAGCAAAAAATCGTCATTGTTCCATGTTGGACATGTCAGGACCATAGAGGATGAACACCAGAAACTACTACGAAGACCAACTGAGATCCTTGACTGATGGAAGAAACATTTCAAAAAAATATCCAAAGAAGAATTCCCACATCTGCCAATACCAACAGTAAATTCTGTGTATGGTCCAGCTCCACCCATCACAGTTGCTGATGTAGAAGTTGCCACTAAGAAAATGAAAAACAGAAAGGCAACTGGACCTGATGACCTTCCATCAAAGGTGTGGAAGATGCTTGATGAAGACTGTGCCCTGGCTTACCAGTGTTACGCTTCCCATATGGAAAGAGAAAGGAGATGTCAGAAACTGCTCCAACTATCAACCAATTAATCTGCTTTGTCATATAATCAAGATCTTTCAGCATGTCCTAGATGCACACCTTTGTGATGTAGTTCACATTGCCCCAAACCAACATGGATTTGTGAAAGGAACAGGAATGATCAACGCTATATATGCAACATGGCTTTTGATAGATGGTCACAAGGAAAAGAAGAAATCACTCTACATCGCTTTCTTGGATCTCGAAAAGGCCCTTGACGGGGTGCCTCGTTATCTTATTCAGTATGCACTCAGGCTGCATTGTGTACTAGAAGTATATATATATATATATATATATATATTCGATGGATCCAGCATCTGTATCAGAATGCCACAAGCTCTGTCACCAGGAAATGCCAGCAGGAGTTAAAGATGGCGCCCGATAGTGACGATGTAGTGTTTTATCCTCCAAGTAAATTAATCATAAAATGTGACGAAAAGTGTGGAAAATGTCGAAGATTAGTGAAAAATGGAATGCTTGTGTGTTCATATGATCAATGGTGGCATTACAAGTGCAGAAATTGCCCTACAGACGTAAAAACTAATGAAAATGTTGACTGGATTTGTGAGCAGTGTGTTCGGAGTGTAGTAATTGGCGACAGCATTGACGATGAAGCACCGAAAATAAATGACGAGGAATACACAAGTGCACTGGAAATTACAATCATTCTACAAAAGGACAATGAGGCTCTTAAAGTAGAAAATCAAGAATTAAAAGAAAGACTGCGAACGCTAGAATTCGGGACTGACCATTCTTCGAATAATATACTGGTACCAGTAACAAACGTCGAGCATGTGGCATCAAGTACTTCATGGTTGGCTGGCTAAGAAGAAATCTACAGCTGAATATCCAGAAATAAACATCAGAAATAGGTTTTCTGCCCTAAATAATTTAATTCAGGAAGAAAGTGATAGCGCGCACAAAACCAAAACAACACAAACAGCTGCCGTTGCCGTACCAAGGTTAATATTTAGGCCTAGATTTCAGAATCAAAACCCAGCTAGGCCTAAATCAGCAAAGGTAGCTGTGTTTGGTGATAGCCAAGCAAGAGGAATTGAGGAAGTGATAAACGATGAGAATATAGCAGCAACCGGAGAAGTATATCCAGGAGCTTCTATCAGCAATGTCCTGGGAAACTAGAAGCAACTAGGAATTTCGGGACCGGAGATGCAGTGCTTATCATCGGTGGTGTGAACGACGTAGCTCACGGCAACGCCAAGAATGCACGTTCTCAAATTAAATATACACTAGGGATGCTGACTCACAGTAACATCTTTGTAGTGAACGTGCCCCGCAGGCACGATTTAAGTAGAGAATTGTGTATGAACATCAAAGTGGACAAAGTTAATACAGATAGTGTTAAAATTTGTAAACATTTTCGTAATACTCAGGTAAATGAATGCAGCAGTTTTGAGAGACACTGTTACACAAAACATGGCCTTCATCTAAACAATTTAGGTAAATGAAAGATTTCCAATATTGTTCTCTACTTTATTAATCATAAGATACATACTTTGCAAAATGCTACTCCCTTTGGTTATAATACCCACCCGGAAAACTAGTAGAAAGAGTCAGCTGTTCTTCAAGCTGGCTCAGTCAAGTAGAAAATGTTATGAATTTTAATAGGCCATGTAAACCAGAACTAGCATCTGTGACCAAATCAGATTGGTCACCAATTCAAACCATTATCAAAGATAGTTTAGTAAGTAGCCAAACTCAGGTATGTTGTTCTCCTATTCATAAAATACCAGTACATGAAACATCAGGTCAGAAATCTCCACCAGCAATGAGTGATAAAAATAAGTAGTTGTCAAGAGTACTAACAAGTAAGAACACTTTTATGGGATGACATGATTCCAAAACCGGCCAAACTGATGTTTTTCAGCTATTTCATGCCAATATTGACCTATGGTATTGAAGCGTGCATCCTCACAAAAAGAGATTCATCAAGACTGCAAGCATTAGAGATGAAATTTCTTAGATCCACCATCCAGAAGAACAAGATAGACAAGTTAAGAAATGAGGAGGTGAGGAAAAAAGCTGGAATAAAGACATCCCTATTAGACAGAATCGGCACATTCAGACTATGGTGGTACGGGCATGTGATGAGGATGGAACCTACAAGAACAGCCAGAATAAATTTGGAAGGACAGGTGGAGGAAAAAAGACCCACAGGAAGACCTAAAATCTGAAGGATGGACCCGATCAAGGTTGATCTAGTTGCCAGAGGATGGACAGTGGATGATGTTCTCCATGACAAGTTGTATATGGTAAGGAAGAAGTGGAAGAGGCTCAATAACAGTACCCAGGAAACTGGAACTGCACAATGATGATGATGATGATGATGATGATGATGACAATGATGATGATGTTTAGAGTTTGGAATTTTTTCCTGATTTACTTAAAATTTCTAAAGTTATTCCAGTATTTAAAAGTGGGGACAAACAATTTCTTCAGAACTATTGTGCAGTCTCAATTCTGCCAATAATTTCTAAAATACTTGAATCACTTTTGTACAATCAACTTAGCAGCAACTATTTTGAAACTTACAATCTCCTATCCAACAGTCAGTTCGGGTTTTGAGAAGGTAAAAGTACTGCTACTGCTGTTCTTGATATCGTTAATCAGATATTAACAACCTTTGAAAACAAGCAGGCCTTCTCTTTGGTGTTATGTGATCTAAGTAAAGCTTTTGATTGTATTAATCATGGAATTTTACTTGCAAGCTTGAGATGTATGGTGTCGAGTAACCCTCACTGCATATAATCAATTCATACTTAAATAACACATATCAGTTCGTCTTGATTAAAAATAGGTATCCCACTTTGAAGAAAGTTATGACTGGTGTGCCACAGGGCTCTGTCCTCAGTCCATTTTTATTTATTCTGGTTCATGGTGTGGGTTACTGTAGTCACGCCCTAGTTTGTTAACCATGGGCAACAGCTGAATGGCCTAGTAAGTGGTCCTGAGAGTCAAGATACCAGTTGCTATGGAATGGGAGTGAGCATCTCCGACATATTCTGAATCTTTTTTTTCCTTCCTTTTTTTGCTAGTTGCTTTACGTCGCACCGACATAGATAGATCTTATGGCGACGATGGGACAGGAAAGGCCTAGGAATGGGAAGAAAGCAGTCGTGGCCTTAACTAAGGTACAGCCCCAGCATTTGCCTGGTGTGAAAATGGGAAACCATGGAAAACCATCTTCAGGGCTGCCGACAGTTGGGTTCGAACCATATTCTGAATCATGGCCCTCCTTGTGCTCGGATGGCTAGGACTATACAATCCACCGATTCTCCCTAACCCGTTAGAGGAGGGATCCTCACTTGGACTATGTGTAAGTAGGGTATCATTTTGCTTCATGAATTTACCAAGCTCAAAACATTTTAAGCAAGCCTCGGACCTGCGGGAGTAACGGAGTCACACTCCCATTTGACAGGTGAGGGACTCCTTGGAAACGAGTTGGCGAACAAAATGGAATTCAATGGGAAGCTCTCAATATTAATGGGGTTTATGGAAGAAAGAATAGAGCCTCCATGGCTCAGACGGCAGCGCGTCGGCCTCTCACCGCTGGATACCGTGGTTCAAATCCCGGTCATTCCATGTGAGATTTGTGCTGGACAAAGCAGAGGCGGGACAGGTTTTTCTCCGGGTACTCCGGTTTTCCCTGACTCTTTCATTCCAGCAACACTCTCCATTCTCATTTAGTACCATCTATCAGTCATTAATATCCATCACTTTGGGAGTGGCGACCCCATCATAATAATAGCCTATATATGATTCATTCATTACATCCCTGACCAGGTCAATGACTGGAAAACAGGTTGTAGGTTTTCATTTTCATTTTCATGGAAGAAAGAAAGTAGAACTGGCCGAGTCAGCAAAGAGGATGCATTTGGATGTGCTAGGAATAGGTAATATTTGGGTAAGGTGAGATAACGAGGAAGAGATAGGAGTTTATAAAGTGTACTTGACGGGTCTTAGAAACGGAAGGGCAGAGTGTGGGGTAGGGCTGTTTATTAGAAATACCACTGCACCTAACATAGTTTCTGTTAGGCATGTAAATGAGCGAATGATGTGGGTAGCTTTGGCAGTTTGAGAAATTAGGATGAGAATTGTCTCAGTGTGTTCACCATGTGAGGGTGCAGATGAGGATGAAGTTGACAAGTTTTATGAAGCATCGAGTGACATCATAGTCAGGGTCAACAGCAAGGATAAGATAGTGCCAATGGGCGATTTCAATGCGAGAGTTGGAAATAGAACTGAAGGATACGAAAAGGTGATTGGTAAATGTGGGGAACATGGAAGGTAATGGGAATGGAAAGCGCTTGCTGGACTTCTGTGCTAGTATGGGTTTAGCAGTTACGAATACATTCTTCAAGCATGAGGCTATTCACCACTACACATGGGACGCTAGCGGTACCAGATCCATAATAGACTATATCTTAATAGACTTTGAATTCAGGAAGTCTGTTAGGAATGTACAGGTTCTCCAGGGATTTTTCAATGATACAGACCACCATCTGATCTGTAGTGAACTACTAAATATCTCTAGGTCTCGGATAGAGAAAGTGAAATCTGTCAGCAAAAGAATCAGGGCAAAAATTCTCCAGGACGAGGAAATTAGAAATACATGGATATGATTACTGAGAAGTTTCGAGCAGTGGACAGAAAGCAGGTTCAGGATATAGAAAGAGAATAGGTGGCATACAGGGATGCTGTAGTCAAAACAGCAAGGGAATGCCTAAGAACAACTGTGTGTAAATTGGGAAAAAGCGAACATCTTGGTGGAATGATGAAGTGAGAGCAGCTTGTAAACGTAAAAAGAAGGCTTATCAGAAACAGCTCCAAACAAGGGCCGATGCAGACACTGAATTGTATGTAGATGAAAGAAATAGAGCGAATCAAATAGTTGTTGAATCATAAAAGAAGTCGTGGGAAGATTTTGGTGATAACCTGGAACAGCTACATCAAGCAACAGGGAAACCCTTCTGGACAGTAACAAAGAATCTTACGAAGGGAGGGAAAAAAGAAATGAACAGTGCTTTGGATAATTCAGGTGAACTCATAATAGATCCAAGGGAATCACTGGACAGGTGAATGGAATATTTAACATAAAAGAAAGCGTAAAAGAAAATCTTCTGGGTGGTGTCGCGTACAATGGAGCTCATGGGGAGGAAGAAAATGATGTTGGTGGAATTACGCTTGAGGAAGTGGAAAGGATGGTAAATAAACTCCATTATCAGAAAGCAGCAGGAATAGAGGAAATTAGACCTGAAATGGTGAATTATAGTGGGAAGGCAGGGATGAATTAGCTTCATAGAGTAGTAAGATTAGCATGGAGTGTTGGTAAGGTACCTTCAGATTGTAGAAGTGCAGTAATTACACCTATCTATATGCAAAGGAACAGGAAGGATTGCAACAACTATCGAGGTATCTCACTGATTTGTATACCAGGCAAAGTAATCACTGGCATCATGGAAGGGATGGTGCGATCAGTGGTTGAGAGGAAGCTGGATGAAAACCAGTGTGGTTTCAGACCAAAGAGGGACTATCAGGATCAGATTTTCAGTATGAACCAGGTAAGTGAAAAATGCTACGAGAGGAATAGACAGTTGTGTTAATGTTTCGTAGATCTAGAGAAAGCACGTGACAGGGTACCGAGGGAAAAGATGTTCGCCATACTGGGGGACTATGGAATTAAGGGTAGATTATAAAAATCAATCAAAGGCTGACAATTGAGCTGTAGTGAGAATTGATGATAGAATGAGTTCTTGCTTCAGGGTACTTACAGGAATTAGACAAGGCTGTAATCTTTCACCTTTCCTGTTCATAGTTTACATGGATCATCTGCTGAAAGCTATGAAGTGGCAGGGAGGGATTCAGTTAGGCGAAAATGTAGTAAGCAGTCTGGCCTATGCTGACGACTTGGTCTTAATGGCAGATTGTGCCGGAAGCCTTCAGTCTAATATCTTGGAACTTGAAAATAGGTGCAATGAGTATGGTATGAAAATTAGGCTTTTGAAGACTAAATTGATGGCAGGAGGTAAGAAATTCAACATAATTCAATGTCAGATTGGTGATACAAAGCTGGAACAGGTAGATAATTTCAAGTGTACAGAATTTGTGTTCTCCCAGGATGGTAATATAGTAAGTGAGATTGAATCAAGATGCAATAAAGCTAATGCAGTGAGCTCGCAGTTGTGATCAACAGCGTTCTGTGAGAAGGAAATAAGCTCCCAGATGAAACAATCTTTACATCGGTCTGTTTTCAGACCAACTTTGCTTTACGGGAGGGAAAGCTGGGTGGACTCATGATATCTTATTCATAAGTTAGTGTAACAGACATGAAAGTAGAGAGAATGAAGGCTGGTACAAACAGGTGGGAACAATTGTAGGAGGGTACTCAGAATTAGGAGATAAAGGCTAAGTTAGGAATAAATTTTATGGATGAAGCTGTATGCATAGACCAGCTTCAGTAGTAGGGTCATGTGAGATGAATGGAGGAGGATAGGTTACCTAAGAGAATAATGGACTCCATTATGGAGGGTAAGAGAAGTAGAGTGAGGTCAAGACGACAATGGTTAGACTCAGTTTCCGACGATTTAAAGATAAAGAGGTATAGAACTAAATGAGGCCACACCACTAGGTGCAAGTAGAGGATTGTGGCGATGCTTAGTAAATTCACAGAAGCTTGCAGACCAAACGTTGAAAGGCATAATGGCCTATGATTATGTATGTATGTATGTATGTATGTACGGCAATCAATTATTTACCGCAAAATCTCACAGCTCTTATATCCCATGCAGACGATAGAAAGTTAATTACAAAACACCAGAGCATCTCATGTTTGCATCAGATGTTGCAGGAAGCTCTTGCAACTGCATTGGTTTTCATCCAATAGGCTGTTGTGCAATCAGGATAAAAGTCAATTTCTCACACTAGGTTTATCCACAGTCAGTCAGTCAGTCAGTCAGTCAGTCAGTCAGTTGATGCCAATTTGAACTGGGAAACACAAATTGAGCATTGTGCCATTCCACTATTCCAGCAATTAAGCTCAATCGAATTAAGACGGACACGATTATTAGTAATGAAGTTGGACACAATGAATAATTTACGTAAGATATCAAGGAATCGAGAGTAACGCAAAGTCGGAATGAATAAAATCCCGGTGACAGTGACCAAGATAAAATATTCGAATTGTTAAGGATGACACTGTTGAAAAATACAAATGAAAGCCTAACCCAAGTACATGGACGTATTCTGAAGAAGTAGTAAAGGGTAAAATCATGTCAAATTCTCAGAAACAGTGAAGGAAATAAGAAAGAAAAGCTGTTTATAGGATGAATATAAGCCTACAGCACAAGAAGATATTACAAGATTTACCAAATACACATAAAGTAATAAAATACGCCACATAAACTGATTCACAGCGGCAAACAAGAACAATGACAAGGCCGTGATTTCAAGAAATAATATTCATTATACCGCACTACAGACGATAAACAACTATTAAAGCCATTCTTTACTATAACAAACTGAAGTACCTGCAGACATATTGGAGATCTAATAGAAACATTGCTATTATATGATCTGTGTGTCATTGCAACTGTCGTCTTTGTAAGGTGAACTTGTAATTCAAACTTCGAATACTGTGTTTCTGGGTTATATCCCCTTTTCTCAATGTTGTAAATGTGGCACAACTTCTTTATTGAGAACGCTTGTTGTTGTTGTTGTTATTATTCCATTTGATATTATTGATCTTTCCTTCCTCGCATTAATCTTTTCTTAAATGGTTGTTAATCGGATCCTCTCGCTTCTTTTGCATAATATTGTTACTTCAAATTTTAAATTTTACGTTCTAATATAACATTGTACTTGAGACTATTCCGTACTTATTTATTGTTCCGTACCTACTACGGAGATTTCTGAAATCCCCAGTTGCTTCCCTAATTCATTTTATTACATTATCTAACTGCGACCACTACAAATAATAGCAAAGCATTTGACTCTATCCTTCCTATCTTAAATGCTTCATTTATTTCTGGTTCTGTATTACAGTTCCACTGTTTCATTTCAATTGTCACGTGAAGAATGATAATTTTACCTTACCTTTGTTCTGCTAGCCAGTGCATTTTGCAAACCTCATTCTGGAATATTTTTCACCATATCACTCTGATATTTCAATGGATCTTTTCATGTTCCCCCTAATCTGTTTGCTCGAAACCCTTGTCTGATTTTTTATGAATTTCTCTCTTCAAATCCATTTTCTGACATTTCGTCCTTTTTACCTTCTACCGCTGGTGGTCTTACCACCATACCTAGATCGATTTCCTATCAGCTTTCTCACACTTCGCCTTAAACGGAAAACAAGCTGTATCCCGACCTTCACATCCTCCTTTCAGAATCGAAACACTTGCCATGTCAGACCCCTGCTCCTCCTCCACTAGTTAATCCTTTTCAACACCCATCTCAATCTAATGCCGTTCACAGAACGCCGCCCCTTACTCCTTTTCCGCAATTTTTCTACGAATCCTTTGACAAACCTTATAATTCTCTTCACAACTGCAATTGGTGAATTTTCATACTTTAAAGAAGTGTTTAGATCAAGTTCCTCATCTGAATTCGACTCACCCTAGGGAATTAACCCTAGGGTTGTTCACTTCTAGAAAATTTTTAAAAACATCCTTAGCTCTGTTTTCTCAATTACCTTCTCTGTTGTATTCTAAAACCTCAGGACATTTCAGTAATTTTTGGTTACAACACATGATTCGCTTTACTGATTGGATGCAATTTCGTTCCGTTTTGCATAATTATTTTTTGCCATACAAAATTCGTCAGCATTTTCATTCGCCGTCACCATTTTTCCGAATAATCTACATACGATTTTTTAGATTCACTTACGGGTTTTTCCAACATTCTTGCAATTACTCAACATCTGCAAGAGCTTATTTCTTTGGTGCGTTTCTATGCTGCCACACCCTTTCGGCAATTAATCCACCCCTTCCCCCCCTCAAACTACTATTGCTCATTTATATAATATAGCTCAACTGGATAACTTTAACACTTATAGTAATATACCACACAAAGCATCTTAATCAACAGAGAAGGATGGTGTGCCATGTTAGCCAAGTGTCAGAACAATTTTGCAGATAGGATAACGTCCCTTATCTCAATTCCAGATTGTTCTGTAATGTTACTTCTGTACTTCTGCCACTTTAGGTCTGAACTAAACAGCTGTATGGCACGGACTCAGCACAATCTATATCCGAAGCAATATGACGCAAATAAAAAATCACGATCTGCTATGGAGTGGCATCTAGTGATCCCTTGACTAATCTTACTAATATAAGAAAAGTGTAGTGTCCAGGCCAGCAATACTACATCCAGGTCCACTAAGAATGTCTCACTGCTCATACCTAAATGTGTGACTATGATGATGATGATACTTGTTGTTAAAGGGGCCTAACATCTAGGTCATCGGCCCCTAATGGTCCAAGATGAGACGAAATGGAATGAAAAAAATTAAAAGTACAAAATCCTCCACTAACCAGAATTCAAAACAGGAGGACAAAGAATGAATGGATGGATATGAATTTAAAACAATCAGTCGATCCGAACCGCAATGTCTCGCATTCACAGAAACTGATGTGAAACAATAGTATTACTGACCAAGGAACTGCGTCTATAGTATAATACTGAATCGATGATGCTTTTAGTCTAAAGGGGTCCAAAATCCAAGTCATTGGCCCCTCATAATGGTACTTTTCGCTAAGAAAGTAGAACCATAGTAGGCCTATTTGTCATGTTGTGGTACTAATCAAAAGTAGCGTCGACTTGCAGCATTCTGCACAGTATGGTACAACTCACAGGTAATGAAATTCGCGACAGACCTATGATGTTTCGCACATTGCAGCACCATTTACATGCAACGCAAACCTATGGTGTTCATCACATACGTGTACTAACCACAGGAACCCGCACTACTCCATGGTGTTCCTCATATAGTGGGTACTAATTACAAGCAAGCCAGAACCATGGACCCGCACTACTCCATGGTGTTCCTCATATAGTGGGTACTAATTACAAGCAAGCCAGAACCATGGTGTCGCTCCGAAAGTGGTACTAATCACAGGTACTGTAGAAGCCGGCAACGCACTCTGTTGCTACTAATCACAAACCTATTTGATACCTAACATAGTGGTACTACGCGCAAGTAAAGGGGACCCATGGTGTTCCCCACATGGTGGTACTAATCACAAGTAGTTTCATGGTTCTAATACAATCATCCGTTGGTCGCCCTTTTTTATTGCCTCTTATGACAGGCAGGGGATACCGTGGGTATATTATTCATCTGCGTCCCCGCCACACACAGGGGGTAAACGTGTGACCAGAAAGTTCACACAGATTGTTTCTTGCCAACAGTCAACAACGTACAAATTTTTTATTGCCAAGTCTATCTATGGCAGGCATTGCATCGATGGAAATCTTATTGGTCATGGTAATGAACTAACTGAGAATGATTGTTATCGTAGTTGTTTTCCTAAGATCCAAAACCTTGTGGTCATCAGCCCCTGTCGATCAGGAATAACCCAGTGAGCCTGTTTGTGCTTCTACTTCACATTCCAGTCAGAAGTTAGAATTTTATTGTGTGTCGAGTGGTTCAGTGATGGTTAGCAAAAATTTATTGTGTGATAGCCTACCTACGGATTAGGAACATAATCGTGTGAAGTTGACTAGCATGGTGCATATTTGTTTTGTGATAGACAAATGGGGTTCAAAGTCTAGGCCTTGAAAGCCCTAGTATCACTGAGCTGAAAGAAAACAAAGTAATGTGTCTGCACTGAGTCTCTTCTTCTGCCACTCATCTCTGCAAAACGACATGCCTACTAATATTATAGGAACTAACCCGCTGATGACGGGTACACAACAGCTAATATATAGACATCATAAAAGCAACTTATTCTGTCATAATAACCTTGTAATTCTTCAGTGCAGGGCTGATATGTAAAATGTTTCGAACAGACACGTTGGGTCTCAGTATACATTCACAAGCTTCAGTTGGCACAAATACAGTCACCCTTTTGCCCTGCAACAAAAAATATATATATAAATCAGGCACAACATATTAAACATTTATATTCCTACTGTTGATAAATTAAAATATGTTAGGCCCTAATATTGTTTTAGAGTTTTCTGCTGAAAATAATCTATGTACAGTATATAAAATAAGAGTTTTGTCTGTACACTGCTCAGAATTTAAAAAGAATGGTATTTCTGTATCCGTCGTGTCCTCAGTAGCAAGGAAATGAACTTTTCAATTTTTCGCCATCTCTGTCTGTCTGTACGTACAGGCATCATGAGGAAATGGCTGAAGAGAACTGAATGAAAATCTGTATGTAAAGCCGGGGAATGAGGCACTACAATCTAGGCTGTATATAATTTTATTCACACTAAGTGAAATGGTGGTTTAGTGGAAGGCCTAACAACTCTCAAATATTTGTTATTTGTGGTCCTATCGATAAATACTACATATCTAAAGTTATACAGAATAAAATTTCCAATTATTTATGTCTTATACATTTTTGTTGCACTGGCTATGATAACGGAGATATTCATGAATTTTGATTTTTGTTGCTAAGCATTGTCAAGCCATGAAAAAATGGATGAACAGAATGTAATGAAAATCGGTACGTAAAGCCTGGAAATAAAGCAATACAGTATAGGCTATAAATAACTTTATTCACACTGGATAGGTAGTTTTCCGGAAGGTGCCTAAAATTTAACTTTTAAATACCTATGTTATTATGCAATTTAATAAAATCTTATTCACAACATGCACACGACTACATCTAGAATTCTGTATACAATGTAGAATTCCGCAGCAAAGCATAGGTACAACAGCTAGTAATTTATAAAATACCACTCACTGATCACGAAATATCCAGATCCAAAAGACCTAGAAAGCTAACATTCAGAACACAGGTTCATCTTTTGACCTAGAAGTACACTAACAAACGATTTTTCATAATTCAGCTTCTGCCCTTTGCCGCAATAGCATAGCTAATATATGTGAAAATCGAACATGTTGTACAAGGACGGTACAAAGCTCATTTTAAGTCTTACATTGCAAGGAACAAATCTTGGTAGACCATGTTTTATGGCATTAAAACCAATAGTTTATGAGATATGACACCACACTGTCACCACTCTACGATCTATGTGCTGGAGAGGAGATAGTGACAGACAGACTTCCGGTTAGGCAGATTATATAAGACATGCAGAAAGATTGCACGAAGATTATATTCTGTGACAGAATTTCACGGTGTTGTCAGTTGCCCCATTTACAGCAATACGAATAGATGTGCTTCTGCTTTCTTTTAGTCACTTATATACTGTTCACTGGACTAACTTTTATTCATCATACACATCTTTTCTTCTATATCTATCTTCTATTCTTAATACTTTCCACCTTTCCAGACTCATTTTGGTAATAATGCTATAGTTGTATACCAGGCTTTCCTATAGCTCCTGTACACTGTATTTCTTAATACTCATAGCTGATTATTTTCCTTTTCTTTTCCACATCCATCTTCTATACCCAGAAAAGCAAAGACGAGCTTCTGCATGCAGGTGTCTCATTTAGAGCAGTACGATTAGACGTACTTACGCGTTCTATCATACAGCTCATTCATGAAACTTATTTGTCATGCACATTTTCTTATCTTTTCTTCTTCTTGTTTTGTAAGGCCGCCTGAGGACCATGACATTCAACTACTGCATTTGGGGTGGACTTTGATGTTTGCCCAATAACTGTGCATCCGCTGGCTGTGTTATTCCTTCCTCTCATTTGTCCAGAAGGTATCTGTCTTCTTTTCTTTTCTAGAGCCCAGTAAAAGAAACATCACATCAAGAAGAAAACTAAAAATAATTCAGAGATTTATTTATGTTTATGTCTCCTTTTTCTGGAAATTACAAAAAAGTTCTTATTAACTACACTTTTTCGGTATGTATGAAAAACACACTGAAATTTAAGCACATTATAAAAACGCGGCAAGGGGGCCACATAAAATGCCTTCGCAGGCTGAGTCCGGCCTGTGGGCCATACGTTGAATTAGGGTTGGGCACTATGTCCCTGTTTCGGAACACCGTGCCGGTGCACAGTTACGTTCCGCTATTCTGGAACACCGAGTGTCAACTGTTCCGAAACATTCTCGAGCGAGACAGAGATACTGACTCGCTGTCCCGTCAGAAGCGCCACTATGCACTGCCCTTCGCCTACTAGCTGACTGTACAGTGGGCGCATGGGATGCGGGACTGTAACTGCGCAGTAGAGAGAACTTCGAGAGGCAACATTACATGCTCCGCGCCAGCGGGAATGTGCCTGTACCGAATGTGCTGTGGTTGGTGTGTGCCTGTGTGTAGTTACGGCCAAGTCCAGCATAAAGCT
Organism: Anabrus simplex; assembly: GCF_040414725.1. Taxonomy (NCBI): domain Eukaryota; kingdom Metazoa; phylum Arthropoda; class Insecta; order Orthoptera; family Tettigoniidae; genus Anabrus; species Anabrus simplex. The sequence goes on from NC_090267.1 coordinate 185,101,100, forward strand.
GCACGGAATGTGAACGAACAGTCGGAACACTGAAATTCACCCCCAAAAATCACATTTAAAGGCTGCTTTTAGGTTAAGATTTTTCCGGTCAATATGAAATACACATAACACGGTTACAATGGCAGAACAGGTGTTTGAACTAATAAATCATATTTTCACCAGTTGAAATCGGCCTGTATTGTAATTAGGCCCAGGATAAAACTTCACGGCACGTGAGAAAGCAGTCGGAACTCTGAATGAAATATGCACCCAAAAATCATGTCTAAATTTTCTTTTTAGGATAAGAATGTTTTCATTCATTCTGAAATACACCTGTCACAATTACACTGGCAGTACATGTGTTTACAAATGCCACAATGTTATTTTCACCAATTACTCTGTTACAGTACTCTGTTCACATACACAATATACAAGCAGAACACGAAAATAATAATTAACCCATACAAGCGAAACACATACACATACATACATACATACATACATACATACATACATTATCATTATTGTTATGCCTTTCAGCGTTCAGTCTGCAAGCCTCTGAGAATTTACTAAACGTCGCCACAATCCTCGATTTGCAACCAGTGTTGTGGGCTCATTTAGTTCTATACCTCTTATCTTTAAATCGTTAAAAACCGAGCCTAACCATCGTCGTCATGGTCTCCCTCTACTTCTCTTACCCTCCATAGCAGAGTTCATTATTCTCCTAGGTAACCTATTCTCCTCCATTCGCCTCACATGACCCCACCTCTGAAGCCGGTTTATGCGTACAGATTCATCCATCAAGTTCAATCCTAAATCAGCCTTTACCTCCTCATTCGGAGTACCCTCCTGCCTTTGTTCCCACCTGTTTGTACCAGCAATCATTCTTGCTACTTTCATGTCTGTTACTTCTAACTTATGAATAAGATATCCTGAGTCCACCCAGCTTTCGCCCCCGTAAAGCAAAGTTGGTCTGAAAACAGACCGATGTAAAGATAGTTTCGTCTGGGAGCTGACTTCCTTCTTACAGAATACTGCTGATCGCAACTGCGAGCTCACTGCATTAGCTTTACTACACCATGATTCAATCTCCCTTAGTATATTACCATCCTGGGAGAACACACAACCTAAATACTTGAAATTATCGACCTGTTCTAGCTTTGTATCACCAATCTGACATTCAATTCTGTTGAATTTCTTACCTACTGACATCAATTCAGTCTTCGAGAGACTAATTTTCATACCATACTCATTGCACCTATTTTCAAGTTCCAAGATATTAGACTGCAGGCTTTCGGCACAGTCTGCCATTAAAACCAAGTCGTCAGCATAGGCCAAACTGCTTACTACATTTCCACCTAACTGAATCCCTCCCTGCCATTTTATACCTTTCAGCAGATGATCCATGTAAACTACGAACAGCAAAGGTGAAAGATTGCAGCCTTGTCTAACCCCTGTAAGTACCCTGAACCAAGAACTCATTCTACCATCAATTCTCACTGAAGCCCAATTGTCAATATAAATGCCATTGATTGATTTTAATAATCTACCTTTAATTCCATAGTCCCCCAGTATAGTGAACATCTTTTCCCTCGGTACCCTGTCATATGCTTTCTCTAGATCTACGAAACATAAACACAACTGCCTATTCCTCTCGTAGCATTTTTCAATTACCTGGCGCATACTGAAAATCTGATCCTGACAGCCTCTCTGTGGTCTGAAACCGCACTGGTTTTCATCCAACTTCCTCTCAACGACTGATCGCACCCTCCCTTCCAAGATGCCAGTGAATACTTTGCCTGGTATACTAATCAATGAGATACCTCGATAGTTGTTGCAATCCTTCCTGTTCCCTTGCTTATAGATTGGTGCAATTACTGCTTTTGTCCAATCTGAAGGTACCTTACCAACACTCCACGCTAATTTTACTACTCTATGAAGCCATTTCATCCCTGCCTTCCCACTATACTTCACCATTTCAGGTCTAATTCCATCTATTCCTGCTGCCTTATGACAATGGAGTTTTTTTTACCATCCTTTCCACTTCCTCAAGCATAATTTCACTACATCATTTTCTTCCTCCCCATGAGCTTGGCTGTTTGCAACACCACCAGGATGATTTCCTTTTACATTGAGAAGATGTTCAAAATATTCCCTCCACCTCTCCAGTGATTCCCTGGGATCTATTATGAGTTCACCTGAATTACTCAAAACACTGTTCATTTCTTTTTTCCCTCCCTTCCTAAAATTCTTTATTACTGTCCAGAAAGGTTTCCCTGCTGCTTGACCTAGCCTTTCCAGGTTATTACCAAAATCTTCCCATGACTTCTTTTTGGATTCAACAACTATTTGTTTCGCTCTGTTTCTTTCATCTACGTACAAATCCCTGTCTGCCTCGGCCCTTGTTTGGAGCCATTTCTGATGAGCCTTCTTTTTACGTTTACAGGCTGCTCTCACTTCATCATTCCACCAAGATGTTCGCCTTTTCCCATCTTTACACACAGTTGTTCATAGGCATTCCCTTGCTGTTTCTACTACAGCATGTATGTCCTCCCATTCACTTTCTATATCCTGAACCTGCTTACTGTCTACTGTTCTAAATTTCTCACTAATCATGTCCATGTACTTCTGTCTAATTTCCTCGTTCTGGAGATTTTCTACCCTTATTCGTTTGCAGACAGATTTCACTTTCTCTACCCATGGCCTAGAGATACTTAGTTCACTACACTACTGTATCATTGAAAAATCCGCGAAAAACTCGTACATTCCTAACAAATGTCCTGAATTCAGAGTCTATTAAGATATAGTCTATTATGGATCTGGTACCCCTAGCCTCCCATGTGTAGCGGTGAATAGCCTTATGCCTGAAGAATGTATTAGTAACAGCTAAACCCATACTAACACAGAAGTCCTGCAAATGCTTCCCATTCTCATTAGCTTCCATATCTTCCCCACATTTACCAATCATCCTTTCATATCCTTCAGTTCTATTTCCAACTCTCGCATTGAAATCGCCCATTACACTATTCTATCCTTGCTGTTGACCCTGACCACGATGTCTCTCAATGCTTCATAAAACTTGTCAACTTCATCCTCATCTGCACCCTCACATGGTGAATACACGGACACAATTCTTGTCCTAATTCCTCCAACTGACAAATCTACCCACATCATTCGTTCATTTACGTGCCTAACAGAAACTATGTTGCATGCAATGGTATTCCTGATAAAGAGCCCTACCCCAGACTCTGCCCTTCCCTTTCTAACACCCGTCAAGTACACTTTATAATCCCCTATCTCTCCCTTGTTATCTCCCCTTACCCGAATATCACTTACTCCTAGCACATCCAGATGCATCCTCTTTGTTGACTCAGCCAGTTCTACTTTCTTTCTTCCATAAGCCCCATTAATATTGATAGCTCCCCATCGAATTCCATTTTGTTCGCAAGTTGTTTCCAAGGAGTCCCTCGCCTGTCAGATGGGAGTGGGACTCCATTACTCCCATAGGTCCGAGGCTTGCTTAAAATGGTCTGAGCTCGGTAAATTCATGAAGCAGGATGGTACCCTACTTGCAGATAGTCCAAGTGAGGATCTCTCCTCTAACGGGTTATGGACCACCGGTGAATTGTATAGTCCTAGCCGCCTGAGCACAAGGAGGGCCACGACTCCGAATATGTCCAAGATGCCCACTCCCATTCCATAGCAACTGGTATCCCGACTCTCGGGACCACTTACTAGGCCACTCAGCCTTTGCCCATGGTTCACGAACTAGGACGTGACTACAGTAACCCACAAACCTGAACCATACAAGCGAAACACGAAAATAAAAACTGTGGAATGTTTAAGTTTGAAATGTCTTGTCATTGTGCCGGTTGAAGATCCCTTTGCAGACAAAATAGAACATAAATTACATTTCACTCTATCCTGTTTTCTTCTAGTAAAAAAAGTCCTGAACAGGACTCTGATGAGACATTATGCAAAGTTTACCGTCTTTCGTACGGTTTAATTATTTTCGTGCTGTATGTGCTCTTTGCACTTCGAATTCCTTCCCTCTCAACTTCTATTTACCTTCTTTAATATCTCGAAAATTTTCTTCAACATTTTCTCGGGGCTTGATGTTAAAATTTAATTTGGACTTTCAGGAAACCTTTAAGCCCACGAAAAATATAGGTCACCGCTTTGGAATTTAGATATAACTGAATGAAAAAATGTTTATACTTTGGTGGTGTTATGCTCTCTGCAATGCGCCGTTCATTTCTCTCAGCTTCCATTTACCTTCTTTAATATCTCGAAAATTTCCCTCAACACTTTCTCAGGGATTGATGTTAAAAATTAATTTGGACTTTCAGCAAACTTTTAAGCCCAAGAAAAATATAGGTCATTGCTTTGGAATTAAAGATATAACTGGATGAAAAAATGTTGACACTCCAACACAGGGCGGCACACAGCTGGTATCGACAGTGAGACACAGCCAAGGCCAACTAGTCTAGTGCGGCCTTCGACACAGCACGTTTGGTACAGGCACATTCCAGCTGACGCGGAGCATGTCATGTTGCCTCTCGAAGTTCTCTCTACTACGCAGTTACAGTCCTGTGTCCCATGGGCCGGCACTCTTTACCGAAACACTCCGCCTCAAGCTCCTAATGTTGTGGAACAACTGAATGTTCCGGTCTGCCCAACCCTACGTTGAACACCCCTGCTTAAGTATAATGTACATCAAGAAGTACCGTACGGTTATATTTTACTACTGTATGAATTGTTTTTCTCACAGTAGACTACTTTATTGAAGTTACAATAAAATGACACAAGAAAGCAAAAACTAATCACTTTATATAAAATTTTACATTTTTTCTTTACAAGTTGCTTTACGTCGCACCGACACAGCCGACACAGGTAGATCTTATGTGACGATGGGAAAGGAAAGGGCTAGGAGTGGGAAGAAAGCAGCTGTGGCCTTAATTAAGGAACAGCCCCAGCATTTGCCTGGTGTAAAAATGGAAAACCATGGAAAACCATCTTCAGGGCTGCTGACAGTGGGGTTTGAACCCACTATCTCCTGAGTACTGGATACTGTAAGTAAAATTATTTCAAGAATAAAATTTACTGTGTCGACCTATTCAATACAATTATATTCTCTAGTGATTAAATCCTACATGAATTACATATACTAATTAGGAACATGTTTTGCCCTATTTTTGGACATCTTCAGCCTAATAATAATCTTAAGGTCAAGTCTTTAAACCAATTAAACATTAGAACTTAAAAGTAAATACAACTGTCTCATGCTGAAAAATTGTTTACAAAAAGATGTGCTTTAGGTGATATTTACAAAGATTTACAATGTGCACATTAATTAAATTCCATAATTTGTGACAGGGAAGCAATTAAAATTATCATACAATGACTAGAAATAGTCCAAAGCGTAAATCGGAACTTTTCCAACTGTATGGTTGAATCATTAGGTTGATATTTTATACAAATGTGTTCACATTGACTAGAAATTAACCAAAGCGTAAATTGGAATTTCTCTAACTGTATGGATGAATTGTGTTCATTCAAAGGTGGTTATGGTCACCTATGTTGTAAGTACACAGCTACAAAACCGGAACCGTAGTATAATGTCAATCTTGATGGGCTTGGATATCCCATTAGAAAGAAGCATGGTTGGATGGTAATATTTTAGAGGTTAAAAATGTGTATGTTGGAACATACTGTCAATATCATCCATTAGTCAGGTGCCCATCTGATAGAATGTTTCTTGGAATTTTGTGCCATTCTTGTCGGATTAATGTTCCCGTTGGTACATCATTCTACCTTTGGGAGGATTTATGAGTATTGTCTGTAACTGAATAAGAGAAAAAAAGAATTTAGAATGATGAATGTAGAGCCCAAGTAATAACTGTAAAGATGAATGTGTTACACCCCACAAATGTGGACGAACTTAGTTGTCCAGTTAGATCTTAGCTGGATCCAGTTGTTCTGGTTGTATCTGAACGACTAACCTTGTTACTTCTAGTGAAGTATTGATTCAACCATACAGTTGGAGAAGTTCTGATTTACGCTTCGGGCTATTTCTATTCACTGTATGATAATTTTAATTGCTTCCCTGTCACAAATTAATGGATTTTAATTAATGTACACATTGTAAATCTTTGTAAATATCACCTAAAGCACATCTTTTTGTAAAAAAAATTTAAGCATAAGACAATTGTATTTAGTTTTAAGTTCTAATATTTAATTGGTTTAAAGACTTGACCTTAAGATTAGTAATAGACTGAAAATGCCCAAAAATAGGGCTAAACATGTTCCTAATTAGTATATGTAATTCATGTAGGATTTAATCACTACAGAATATAATTGTATTGAATAGGTCGACACAGTAAATTTTATTCTTGAAAGAATTTTTCTTATTGTTTTTTTCAATACGGAACAAATATGAGATTAGTTACTTGTACTGGATATTGGCTGCATATAAGCGACCGCAGCTATCGAGCTTGGTATTTTACACTTTTAACACTCTTAAAGTTTTTAGAGCTTTTATGCCATCATAGTATCTGGTTACTTTGCCACAAAAATATACATGCACAGCACAATACTGACAACAAAACTTTTAAGAATTATTAATGCATTAGAAAAGTAATGTTGTATTTTAGGCTTCCAAATTTATCTCAGATAATAGGGTTTCTTGGTTAATCAGAGCTTGGATAATTGGGATATTACTGTAATAATAAATAATGTTATTGGTGCTATACCTCCCATTAAATACCTTTACAGTTTTTGGAAAATCTGAGATGACAGAATTTGGTCCCACAGGAGTTCCTTTATGTGCTGTTAAATCTACCAACACGAGACTGACATATCTGAACACATTCAAATACCACCGAACTGAGCTGGAATCAAACCCACCAAAGTGAGTTCAGAAAGCCAGCATTCTATCATCTGAGCTACTCAGCCTGGCAATATATATCAAAGTAAAACAGTTTCTTAAAGTCATCTGTACAGACTCTTACCTCACAATGGATGTAATTCTCACATACATTAGTAAATGCGTAATAGCAACCAATTTCCAGATCTGGTTCCCAACAAAATTGGGCCTCATTCTTCACATGTATGAAATATACTCCATCATTGTTCTGAAGTTCCATCAGGTATGCTCTGGGTTTGGTACTGGAAAAGCAATCAAAAACAGTAAGAATAATTTCACCTCTTTTCACACTTTACAATATAACTACAAAGGAATCAATCCCAAAATAATAATTTATTTGCTTACTAATATGAACAAGAATAGTAACCTTAACCCTCTGAGCACCAACGTCCTTTTGAAAGCCTGTTTGGTTTCCATCTGAAAACTGCCAACATCCTTTCAAAAGGACATTTAGTATTTATTTTTTATTATTAAAAGTAACAGTCATTTCCTTTCAGAATTTCCCAATATAGTTAAAGACATACTATTTTTGCAATAAACAGCCTCTTCTATTTTCAAGGCCATTGTTTCAGTAGATCAGTCCAATCAGCAGGCACATTTATTGGCGTGCTTTACTAGGTGCGGCAACAACACTAGCAGTCTCGCTGTGTACCTTGCCCGCTCTGTGTCTAGTTGCTCTCGATCTTTTACTTGTTCATTTATTGCTGTGAAAATTATTATATATCCACTCTCCTTGACAAAAGATAAGTGTGTATGAGAGGTCTTGGAAAATGTTGTTGTTGTTGTTGTTATTATTATTATTATTATTATTATTATTATTATTATTATTATTAGTTGTAGTATGTTATGTAAGCGTTACGTAAAAGAAGTTTGTACCGTATTTCATTAGTACTGACATAAACCAAACGAGTTTTATTAGACTTGTATTTTTGCCTCATTTGGATATGTAAACTAATTATTTTTACTACAAATTTTTTTTAGGTACAAAATTAATGAAATTTTCAATATAGCTTCATAATAGGTTGTACTATTCAATAAATATGTTTGCGATGTATAGAAAAATTTTTGTTCTGCCTAAATTTTATTGCTAAACTTTTGTTTTGTTTTATTAATTAATATTTTTGTGTTTTGGCTGCCAAATATTTACTAATGGTCATAAATGAACTGAGTAAGGCTTTATTTGTATAAGCAATCATATTAGTAAAATAATAACAAAAACTTCAAGTTTCTGCCTACAATAACAGCTGAACTGTGAGTGATCAAACAAAAGCTTGCAAGAAACGGAAACTAGCCTTGGCGCTCAGCGGTAGGAAAACCGTAATAAAACGCGGCACTCAAAGGGTTAATTATTTTTTTTTTTTTTTTTTTTTGCTAGCTGCTTTACGTCGCACCGACACAGATAGGTCTTATGGCGACTATGGGACAGGGAAGGGCTAGGAGTGGGAAGGAAGCGGCCGTGGCCTTAACTAAGGTACAGCCCCAGCATTTTCCTGGTATGAAAATGGGAAACCACGGAAAACCATTTTCAGGGCTGCCGACAGTGGGGTTCGAACCTACTATCTCCTGAATACTGGATACTGGCTGCACTTAAACGACTACAGGTTAAATAATAAAGCTATACAGTAGTATAATGAAATGTAATACTATCACTGTAAGACTGAAGCATGTAGTCAGTTTATATGGTACAGCATAAAAGTTACATAAAACTTTTCTTTTATTATGTTTATAATTTTGTTATAACTGAACAATCATAGGTTACAAAGTTTAGCTCCAGATAAATTGTACACTAAAAGTTTATATATTCGCATACACAGAAATTCATTTGACAGAGTAATTAAGGAATGGGCAATTCCATGGAAATGTAAACCTAAACTCTTAAAAATTAATGTGTTTGTAGAGCTGCATTTCACTAATGGATTGTAAAACTTGTAGTTTCAAGTTCAGGGAACAGTAGAAATTTCATTCAACAATTGACAGTTAAGTTAGAACCATTGTTGTACCAGTTTATAAAATGCATATACAATTATCTTTGGGGTTGTGTGTATAAAGGGAGAATATTTGTTCTGCAATTTACTATTATTATTATGATTATTAGTATTATTATTTTTTCATTTGTTAACCCAACTAAGGAGCGCGTGTGCACTTATTTAGCACAACGTTTCTTCTTACCTTCCCAAAATCTTATCATCCTTTCGCTAAGCTTCTTTTTGCATTCTTCCGGCCATCCAGTAGCTAGTATTTTGTTTAGGTTGTTCAACAAATTTGTGTTTGTTTATGAGATTTCTGAATTTTATCCGTCTTGCAAGATTTATTCATTTATGCCAATTTCCTGATGATCTTTGTTTATTTCTGTAAGCCAGTTGTGAATTTTTAGAGATACTGTTAGATTTAGTATTTTTTTAGCCTATTGTTATCCATCAGGTGACCATAGAATTTTATTCTTTTTCTAATTGTGTCTGTGAGTTTTTTCTGTTACTTGATAGATTTCTGATTTCCTTTTCATCCAAATACCATTTTTCACATTTAGGTCCTAGAATTTTCCTGAGAATTTTCCTCTCTTGTTTTACAATTATTTTTATTTGTGATCTGCCACCAATTATCAGAGTTTCTGATGCCAAAAGGGCTTCTGGTTTGACAATAATGCTGCAGTGTCATAATTTTGCATTCTGGAATATAGATTTTTTGTTGTATCTGCTCCAGATAATTTTGTATGCTTTTTGTAATATTGTAATTCTTTCATTGTTTGCCTGCTGATTTATCCCATTTGCTTGTATAATTTCACCTAGGTATTTGAATTTATCTAGTTTTTCTACACACACTTGAGTGCTTCTTGTTTATTGTTGGAGAGGATTGCCAAGTCCTCTGCAAAGGCGAGGCAATCAAGGTGAATTTTGTTTTTCCCTTTAGTTTCATTTTTTCATTCTCGAACCACTTTTTCCACAACTAGACTGAATAGTAGTGGTGATAATCCATCGTCTTGTCTGACTCCTGTTGTAATTTCGAATGGTTCTGAAATTCCTCCTAAAAATTTAACTTTCGCTGTTGTGCCTCTTAGAGTTTGCTTGATCAATTCCCTTGTTTTTCTGTCGACTTAAAAATTCGAGTATGATGAATGATTGTTTGTTTTGTTTTATGAATTTCTAAAATTGTTTTTAAGTTTAAGATTTGTTCTGGGCATGATCTTCCTTTTTGAAACCCTGCCTGATATTGTCCAAAGAGGTGGTTGGTTTGTTTTTCTAATCTATTCAATAGGGTTTTAGAGAAAATTCTGTAAATGACAGATATTAAGGAAATCCCTCTATAATTGCTTATTTCTGATTTATCACCTTTCTTGTGAAGTGTGTGAATTAGTGCACATTTCCAGTCTTCTGTAATTTTCTCAGTAATCCCAATGTTATGTACGATTTCTTGAATTATTTGCTTGATTTCTTCTAGAGTGGGAGGTTCTGAGTCTGGATCTGGTGTAGGTTTCTGAAAGGTTAATTGGTTTTGTGGACTTTCACAATTTAATAGATTTTTGAAGTAATCTGCGAGCAGTTTGCAATTTTCTCAGTTATTTGTTTCCAATGATCTGTCTGGATGTTTGAAGCAAAGACTAGGCACTTGGTAATTTTGGAGTTCTCCTTTAGAATTCTTGTAGTAGTTTCTAGAGTTGTTTTTCTGAAAGTCTTGGTCTATTTCCTTCAGACAGGTTCGGTGTTGTTTTCGTTTTTCTGCTCTAATAATTTTGGATGTTTCCATTGGAATGCTGTGATTTTCTTATAAGAATAAATAATATTCATACATATATATGTTGTGTTAGTTGTAAGAAATCTACCAGAATAGCGGAGGTTGATCAAATATAAGAAAACTATCTTCGGAATTACAAAATGACATAAAGTTTGAAATAAAAAAGAAACTTCCACCCTAGTAAAAGAAATAAAAGTTAATTCTGATCCTGCCCCCTAAAACAAATTAAAGAACTGAAAACTAAAATAAACAAAAAACAACGTAAGCGTTACTAAAGCAGACAAACATGAGACAACGGTTCTAATACATGAAAGTGAATACTTAAAAAAAACTGAAGAATTCTTTTCTGATAAGTCTTACTCTGTAGCAGATAAAGACCCCATAACTAAAATACAGCAAAATTTAAAAATACTCAAAAATTCAACTTTTTTACTTAAAGAACAGGACTATCAAAAAATGATCAATATGAACCCAAAAATACCTACAGCAAAGGCATTGCCCAAAATCCACAAGAACAGCATACCCATTCGATCAATTATTAACAGCAGAAGCAGCCCTACATACAAAATATCAAAATTTATACATTATTTTCTCAAAAGTCACTACAAATTTAATAATGAATTTTCAATCAAACATTCAACAGAATTTTGCAAAAGACTAAATAAATTTAATTTAAAACCTCACCATAAGATGTGTTCATTCAACATCACAAACATATATCCAAACATCCCGGTTAACGAAACTGTCAATATCGTCAAACTTAATCTTTCCAAATATATTAACTTATGTAAACTTGAAATAGAAGAATTCATCAACATATTAAGATTTGTTTTAAACAATAATTATTTCACTTTCAACAATAAAATTTACCATCAAAAGAGTTTAGCAATGGGTGACCCCATTTTAGGTATATTACCTGAAATTTTTATGGACAATTTGGAACTTAACAAAATAAAAACAAATATAAAAGGGCTCTGTCTTAGGCTTAGGTATGTGGATGACACATTCATTATAAGAGACCACCAACAAAACAATAGTGAGAAAAATCTGGATTTTTTAAACAACCTTGACTGTAATATAAAATTTATGAAAGAGGACAAAAATAATAACTCAATAAATTTTCTTGACGTCAATGTAACACACACAGGTAATAAATTTGATTTTCAAATATACAGAAAATTGTCATAGGCCCCAGTAACAATAAAAAATTATTCACTCCATCCTAAATCTCATAAGCAAGTGGCTTTTTTCATTTTGGTTTATAGAGTGTTTAAAATACCTCTTTCACCCAACAATTTAAAAAAAGAACTCAACTTCATAAAAGAACAAGCATTAATCAATGGATATAAAATAGATATGGTCAATCAGATCATCAATAAGGTGAAACTTAAGTTAACAACGAATCTCTCTCTGGACAAACCTAAAAAAATCCAAGTACGCAACTTTTACATTTACTAATTCTGCCACTCATCAAATCGCAAATCCTATGGAAAAAAAATAAAACAAGATGTCAATATAGCTTTCAAAACTCATAACACCAACCAAAATATATATTTTAAATCATAACACCGTAAATTCAAACAATAACCACTTACATGTACAAAAAGTCATTTTTTGTATGTTGGCCAAACTGGTCGTAATTTTCTTACTAGATATCTAGAACATGTCAATGCCTCAAAACATAAAAAATACTCGGCAATGAGTTCTCATATGAAAAATCTGGCCACCAATTCACTACAATACAGAGGGATTTAAAAATCATTAAAAGGGTTGAAAAGGGTAAACTAGTGTCGAAGTTTGAAAATATCTATATCCATTTAGATCAACACTTCAATAAAAATTTAAACAATATGGTTGAGATAAGTCCTTTATTTGAACAAATACCGAAATTATTACGAACACTCAAATTAGAAAAAAGTATTTTTTTAAATGTTTTCAATCCCACATCTATTAATACTCCCACTACACAAACAGGCACAACTTCTTCCTCTACTACTAAAAATTCCCCTCCACACGCTACACCAGTCATCAATGCTCTGCCCACCTTCTCCTCCCCGACTCATCCCCTGCCACAACTTCCTCACTTCTACAATACAAGGAGGAGAAGCGTGGCAGCAAGGAGTCTTTACACTGCAGTAAACACCACCAGACAACCTAGCAGAAGTCAAAGGGATAAGTGACGAACCATTAACACTACTATAAAAATCAAGTCTAACACACAATATTTACGTAGTTTTCTCTTGTTGCAGACATACCAACACGTATTGGCACAAGTAGCAGCAATTAATTCAACATCTAAGGTTAAACAGTGATTGTCCCTTTCAACCTACACTTTTGTAACAACTACCATCTTCATACTCTACAATGTCAACTGAATACTTTCAAATTTTTGAATACTAAACATCATCTGTACAACATAGTTAATTATGTCAATAATTTAATTTATTGAAAATAAACCATAAATTCTTGCAATGATCACAACTACAAACAATTAAGAAGTAATACGTAAATGATGATGAATACATTTCACACTTTTAAAAATTGACAAATTTCATGAAAACAAGATGTTTTTAGCCTGTTCTCTCGCCCTAAACTTTGAAAAATGTCACAAAAGAATTGTTACAATCACTATTTCAAGCCTGAATGGTACTATTGTATTTTAGACTGTTAGTTTAGAAAAATTTAAGAATTTTACTGTAATTAATTTAATTGAAAGTGTATAGAACTGTCAATTTCCATGTTTACAGCTAAGCTTTTATTTTTTATACTCTGTATTTACAACTGATCTTTTATTACAAAATAAGTTCTTGTAAATTAGTTTTAAGACCATAATTAAGTACAAATAACTCATACAGACTAAAAACAAGATCCTGAACTAACCTTGAGACAATATTCTGGCTGATGAAGCCTGGTAGACAGGCAAGACATGTACCAAATACAGAATTTATAACAAGGGTGAAGTCCTAAAGATAAAAGTATTTTATGTATTGAATAGGTGAAATTACGAATAAACTATTGTATTTTAACATTTCTTTTTAAAGTGTTATATTCTGAGCTGTCAGTGGATAGGTGGCATAGAACGGCATTAGTGGACGAATAAGTTTGAGTAGTGTCTTTAAAAGTAGGAAAGATCACAATATGAAGATAAAGTTGGAATTCAAGAGGACAAATTGTGATCAATATTCGTTTATAGGAAGGGGAGTTAGGTATTGGAATAACTCACCAAGGGAGATGTTCAATAAATTTCCATTTTCTTAGAAATCAATCAAGAAAAGGCTGGGAAAACAACAGATAGTGAATCTGCCACTTGGGCGACTGCCCTGATCAGTAGTGAATGATTAATACTAGGACCCATAAGAGAGGATGGCACCTACAGGATCAGGCACAAAATCAAGCTCTATGAACGTCACAAAGACAGGCACTTGTGTAAAGAAATGCTGACTGACCTTTTACGGGCACATGATCCGCCTGAAACCCTGCAGGCTGGCCAACAGTACCCTCACAGTGACAAGTAGGGGAAAGGCTTCCAAGACCAAATGGATCAGCTCAGTAAAATCAGGCCTAGAGGAACTACAGATCCCATTACAGACCACAGAGAACTTATCTCAGTACGACAGGCCATCGCACAGGAAGTCTTCCCACTGTGTCTCACAAGCAAAAAGAGTACAGGGACCACCAGACCTAAGTGAATGGATCGAAGGAAACAGGCACACAGCCAGAAAATGAAAGCATACTGGGCCGAGAAAAACCAGAAGACCATAGCTAAGAGTTAAGACGAGCCCTGTTGTCGCTAGTATGCCAAAACAACCCAACAGAAAGAAACCAACTAAGTTTATACAAAGATTTTTAAAAGAACTCTAAGTTTAACAGCAACACCTGAACAGTACTGCTGATTTTTGTAATACAATCAACATAAAACTACACAATGCATAGTCTGGATATCAAAGAGAACATACCTATCATAGATACTATAAAAATAGTAAGAATCTAATGGAGCACAGCAAGTTTAGCAATGTATAAATTGAAGAATTTTCAACATTATTAAAATTTACTTTGGAAAATAACTTTTCTTTTTGACAGCAAAATTTACAAGCAATCAAAAGGTCTAGAAATGGATTTTCCAGCACCAGGAAGTTTAGCAAACATATACATGGATTACATGAAATACAATAAAACAGTGAATGAAACAGACAAATTAGTTACATGGTTAATATATGCTGATGATATCTTTGCTATTAGTAGGCCTACTGGAAAGTCTTGACATTGTGGCACAGAGACGTGGCTGGAAATAGGAAAGGAGATAACATTGGCGGGGTGTGTGTGTGTGTGTTCTGTTCAAGTATCAGTCAATAAAGAGAAAAGAGCACAATAAGGGGAGAATGCCGGGGGGAGGGAGTGGTGTTAATAAAGGAAGAGATTAGTGTGCTAAGAGAGGATATTGAGAAAGAGTTGGAAGAAGTGATCTGGCTTATGCTTAACATGAGGAGGGAGAAAGGGAGAGTAAAGAAGGTATGCTTGGCTTTTACATACTGTCACCCCAAGAGTTCCTTATACGCTAATGATAAATTCTTTGAGGATTTATTATTGGAAACTAGTATCATTAGGGGCAAATTTGAAGAAGATGGAACGTTGCTATTTGGAGGCTGGAATGCTAGGATAGGTAAGCAGTGCCCAATGTTTAGCAAAGAGGAGATGAAAATGAGGGGAGGAAGACGAAGTGAAGATAAAAAAATAAATAGTTACGCAGCAAAACTCTTAGAAATGTGCGCAGCAGGAAAAATTCTACATTCTGAATGGTTGGTGGAAGGGGGATACGGAAGGGAAATTGACATATATTACAGCTCAGAGAGGAAGAATTATTGATTTAGTAATTAGCTCGGAAGACATGTTAGGGAGAATCAAAAGGATGGAGGTAGGAGACCAGGTTGAATCCCATCACACACCGGTCTGGGTGTTGATAGAAGTGTAAGAGACGTAAGGGAAGAAGAGATAAAGAGGAGTATTGAGAAGGATAGAAGTTACATTAAATATAACTGCACAGATAATACAAAACGGGAATGGGATGCTCTTATAGAAAATGAGCTACAGCTAATTCGGTGTGGCTGGGAAGTCACTTTGAAGGAAGACAATATGGACGGAGCATTGGAACTAATTGAGTACCCAATTAAAAGGGTGCCCAGATAAACAGGGGCAAGATAAGTAAGACAAGAGGGGAGGAAGGGTGGGATAACAAGGAGTGCGAGGAATTAAGAAAAAAGGTGATGAAGTCGCTAAAAGAGTATAGAAAAACGGAGGGAGTACAAAAAGAGAAGTTTCTGTAAATTAAAGAAAGAATACAAACTAAAAATTGTTGAGAGGAAGAAATTATGGATGAAGGACCAAACAGAGTCAATAAATAGGGAGTGTAGGGAGAGAGAGAGTATGGGATAGAATAAACAAAATTAATAAGGGAAAAGGTTTGATAAATGGAGCATTGATTACGACCAGTGGGTGAGCTACTTCCGCAAATTACTAGGAGGGAAGGACAAATGGAATTATAGAAGGTAGGAAAACGTCTTATGAGGAGATATAGAGGTAACAATATATGAACATGATAAAGAAATTGTAAAAGAGGAAATAATTGAGGTGATAGCCAAAAGGGTAGGTTGGCGGGGGGGGGGGGGGGGGGGGAAATAACGGTATTAACAACCAGTTTTGGAAGAAAAAAAAAAAGGTAAACACAGGCAGATAATAGCGGGCAGAGTAAAACTGTTCAACACGATCTTTGACGGCAAATTTCCAAAAGATGATGATGATGATGATGATGCTTGCTGTTCAAAGGGGTCTAACATAGAGGTCATTGGCCCCTAATGGTACGAAATGAAATGACAACAAAAAATTCAAAATCATAAACTGACCAAAAGAAAAAAAATCGTCATGAAGAAGGAATGGATGGACATGTAGCAAAAACAAAAAAAACAAAAAGCGAGCAAACAAAAGAATTAGTGGGTTCAACTCCAAAAAAAGGATCATATATAATTTATTACTGACCAAGGGACCTCTCTTAAAGCAGAATCCCGAATCAAGGATGCTTGATGTCGAAAGGGGAGCAAAATCCACGTCTAAGGCCCCACAGAATGGTACATGTCGCGAGTAAAGTAGAACCATGGTATTTGTCATGTTGGGGTACTAATCAAAAGTAGCGACGACTCACAGTGTTTCACACAAGATGGTACTAATCACAAGTATTGTACTTCGTACAGGTAACGCAGACCTATGGTGTTTCTCACACAATGGCGCCACATACATACATACATACATACATACATACATACATACATACATACATACATTATCATTACAGACTGTTATGCCTTTCAGCGTTCAGTCTGCAAGCCTCTGAGAATTTACTAAACGTCGCCACAATCCTCGATTTGCAACTAGTGTTGTGGCCTCATTTAGTTCTATACCTCTTATCTTTAAATCGTTAAAAACCGAGTCTAACCATCGTCGTCTTGGTCTCCCTCTACTTCTCCTACCCTCCATAACAGAGTCCATTATTCTCCTAGGTAACCTATCCTCCTCCATTCGCCTCACATGACCCCACCACCGAAGCCAGTTTATGCGTACAGCTTCATCCATCGAGTTCATTCCTAAATTAGCCTTTATCTCCTCATTCCGAGTTCCATCCTGCCATTGTTCCCATCTGTTTGTACCAGCAATCATTCTTGCTACTTTCATCTCTGTTACTTCTAATTTATGAATAAGATATCCTGAGTCCACCCAGCTATCGCTCCCGTAAAGCAAAGTTGGTCTGAAAACAGACCGATGTAAAGATAGTTTCGTCTGGGAGCTGACTTCCTTCTTACAGAATACTGCTGATCGCAACTGCGAGCTCACTGCATTAGCTTTACTACACCTTGATTCAATCTCACTTAGTATATTACCATCTTGGGAGAACACACAACCTAAATACTTGAAATTATCGACCTGTTCTAGCTTTGTATCACCAATCTGACATTCAATTCTTTTGAATTTCTTACCTACTGACATCAATTTAGTCTTCGAGAGGCTAATTTTCATACCATACTCATTGCACCTATTTTCAAGTTCCAAGATATTAGACTGTAGGCTTTCGGCACAGTCTGCCATTAAGACCAAGCCGCCAGCATAGGCCAAACTGCTTACTACATTTCCACCTAACTGAATCCCTCCCTGCCATTTTATATCTTTCAGCAAATGATCCATGTAAACTACGAACAGCAAAGGTGAAAGATTACAGCCTTGTCTAACCCCTGTAAGTACCCTGAACCAAGAACTCATTCTACCATCAATTCTCACTGAAGCCCAATTGTCAACATAAATGCCCTTGATTGATTTTAATAATCTACCTTTAATTCCATAGTCCCCCAGTATGGCGAACATCTTTTCCCTCTGTACCCTGTCATATGCTTTCTCTAGATCTATGAAACATAAACACAACTGCCTATCCCTCTCGTAGCATTTTTCAATTACCTGGCGCATACTGAAAATCTGATCCTGACAGCCTCTCTGTGGTCTGAAACCACACTGGTTTTCATCCAACTTCCTCTCAATGACTGATCGCACCCTCCCTTCCAAGATGCCAGAGAATACTTTGCCTGGTATACTAATCAATGAGATACCTCAATAGTTGTTGCAATCCTTCCTGTTCCCTTGCTTATAGATTGGTGCAATTACTGCTTTTGTCCAATCTGAAGGTACCTTACCAACACTCCACGCTAATTTTACTACTCTATGAAGCCATTTTATCCCTGCCTTCCCACTATACTTCACCATTTCAGGTCTAATTCCATCTATTCCTGCTGCCTTATGACAATGGAGTTTTTTTACCATCCTTTCCACTTCCTCAAGCATAATTTCACTACATCATTTTCTTCCTCCCCATGAGCTTGGCTGTTTGCAACACCACCAGGATGATTTCCTTTTACATTGAGAAGATGTTCAAAATATTCCCTCCACCTCTCCAGTGATTCCCTGGGATCTATTATGAGTTCACCTGAATTACTCAAAACACTGTTCATTTCTTTTTTCCCTCCCTTCCTAAGATTCTTTATTACTGTCCAGAAAGGTTTCCCTGCTGCTTGACCTAGCCTTTCCAGGTTATTACCAAAATCTTCCCATGACTTCTTTTTGGATTCAACAACTATTTGTTTTGCTCTGTTTCTTTCATCTACGTACAAATCCCTGTCTGCCTCGGCCCTTGTTTGGAGCCATTTCTGATGAGCCTTCTTTTTACGTTTACAGGCTGCTCTCACTTCATCATTCCACCAAGATGTTTGCCTTTTCCCATCTTTACACACAGTTGTTCATAGGCATTCCCTTGCTGTTTCTACTACAGCATGTATGCCCTCCCATTCACTTTCTATATCCTGAACCTGCTTACTGTCTACTGTTCTAAACTTCTCACTAATCATGTCCATGTACTTCTGTCTAATTTCCTCGTCGTGGAGATTTTCTACCCTTATTCGTTTGCAGACAGATTTCACTTTCTCTACCCATGGCCTAGAGATACTTAGTTCACTACAGATCAGATAGTGGTCTGTATCATCGAAAAATCCGCGAAAAACTCGTACATTCCTAACAGATTTCCTGAATTCAAAGTCTGTTAAGATATAGTCTATTATGGATCTGGTACCCCTAGCCTCCCATGTGTAGCGGTGAATAGCCTTATGCTTGAAGAATGTATTCGTAACTGCTAAACCCATACTAGCACAGAAGTCCAGCAAACGCTTCCCATTCCCATTAGCTTCCATATCTTCCCCACATTTACCAATCACCCTTTCATATCCTTCAGTTCTATTCCCAACTCTCGCATTGAAATCGCCCATTAGCACTATTCTATCCTTGCTGTTGACCCTGACCACGATGTCACTCAATGCTTCATAAAACTTGTCAACTTCATCCTCATCTGCACCCTCACATGGTGAATACACGGACACAATTCTTGTCCTAATTCCTCCCACTGACAAATCTATCCACATCATTCGCTCATTTACATGCCTAACAGAAACTATTTTGCGTGCAATGGTATTCCTGATAAAGAGCCCTGCCCCAGACTCAGCCCTTCCCTTTCTAACACCCGTCAAGTACACTTTATAATCTCCCACCTCTTCCTCATTATCTTCCCTTACCCGAATATCACTTACTCCTAGCACATCCAGATGCATTCTCTTTGCTGACTCAGCCAGTTTCTTCCATAAGCCCCATTAATATTGATAGCTCCCCATCGAATTCCATTTCGTACGCCAAGTTGTTTCCAAGGAGTCCCTCGCCTGTCAAATGGGAGTGGGACTCCATTACTCCCATAGGTCCGAGGCTTGCTTAAAGTGTTCTGAGCTCGGTAAATTCATGAAGCAGGATGCTGCCCTACTTGCACATAGTCCAAGTGAGGATCTCTCCTCTAACGGGTTATGGACCACCGGTGAATTTTATAGTCCTAGCCGCCTGAGCACAAGGAGGGCCATGACTCAGAATATGTCTGAGATGCCCACTCCCATTCCATAGCAACTGGTATCCCGACTCTCAGGACCACTTACTAGGCCACTCAGCCGTTGCCCATGGTTCACGAACTAGGACGTGACTACAGTAACCCACAAACATGAACCACGGCGCCACTCATAGCCAACGCAAACCGATGAGTTTCCTCACCTAGGTGTACTAGTCACGGGTGCCGGTCCCACGGGCCCCGTGCTGTTCCTCACATAGGGGGTACTAATCACAGGCAACGCAGACCCACGGTGTCGCTCATATAGTGTTGCAACTCACAGGCTACACCCAGACCCGCGGTATTGCTCACATGGGTACAACGCACGGGTACTGAAACCCACAGGGGAACCACTCTCTGCTTCTACTAATCACAAACCTATTGTGTACCAAATATAGTGGTGCTACTCGTAACTCAAGGTGACCCATGGTGTTCCCCGCAAGATGGTACTAATCAATAGTAGTTTCATGGTTCTAATACCAGCATCCCTTGGTCACCCCTTGTAGTCGCCTCTTACGACAGGCAGGGGATACCACGGGTATATTCTACATGTGTGTCCCCCACCCGCAGGGGGTAATGTGTTTGCTCTGCAAGAGGTATTTTATTTCCCTCAAGTCCGCCGGAAAGCCGGTTAGGACCCCCCTATCCGCCACCTGGGACGCGCCACGTGGGAGTATCACCTCACCCCCTGCTACGCCAGTGTAGCAAGTTCGTGGAATTTCCAAAAGAGTGGAAAACGGGGATCATATGATCAATGTATATGAAGAAATGTAACAAAAATCTCCCGTGTAATTATAGAGGGATAACTTTACTGGACTCATTAAGCAAGCTTTACACAGGAGTACTAGCAAACAGACTGAGGGACTGAACAGAAGAAAAGCGGTATTGTCATTTTTTTCAGGGAGGTTTCAAGAAGGGTAGAAGGACGTCAGATAATATAATGACAGTGAAGATGATCCTAGAAAAATACCTGAGCAGGGAAAGAGGTAAAGTATACCTAGCTGCCACAGATTTTGAAAAAGCATTTGATACAGTGAGTGGAAGAGCATTAATAGAAAAATTAGGAAGGTTGGGGGTGTCAAGAAAGATTTTACGTGCGATTGATGTGATATATCAGAATATGTATTGCTGCATTAAACTGGAGGAAAATATAATTAGTCTGATAGATTGCAAGATGGGATTAAAACAGGCATGCAAGTCATGCCAGATACTATTTCTATTATTTATAAACAATATATTCCAAGGGTACAGAGGAAGTACCTGGGTGGCTCTGGTAGTAAACAAGGTAGAGATCTCAGGACTGATTTTTGCAGATGATGTGATTCTACTGACCCTGACAGGTGGGGGAGGGGATACAGAGAAGTTTGAATGCACTCTCGGAATAAGCTAGGAAGTGGTGCCTGAAAATTAACAGAAATATATCAAAGGTTATAGTAATGCGCAATGGAGAGAGACTAGTTGACCTGTGTAGAAACCATAATTTAATCTCAAAATCTACATGTTTTAAGAGGAAACCTCAAAAACTCAAAACATGGAAACACCCTGACTACACTAAAGGAGAATGGCAACTGGACCACGTCTGTATGGACAAATACCACCACAAAGAGATCTATAACGTCAAAGTCCTCCGAGGAATAGACACAGGTTCAGATCACTACGTAGTTAAAATTAAAATTAAACTCACTCCCCAGAGGAGACAACAAAAGCAAGCCCTTAAAACTAAAAGAAAAATAGATCCTACCCAGCTAATCAACAACAAAAATTACCAGAAAGCAACTGAAAAAATAAAAATCACAGACAAACTTGAAGACTTAGTACACAACCTTAAACAAATTGCAGAAGACCTAGCTCCAATTAAACCACGTAAAAAACACCAATGGTGGAACAGTGAATGTGATGAAACAGTGGAGAAAAGACATCAGGCATGGCTATTACATCAGTCCCAAAAGACAGAAATATCCTATCAAAAGCTAGTAAAACAGAGAAAAGAAACTACCCAAGTCTTAAGAAGAATAAAAAGACAACATCATAAGGACACCCTGCAGTTAATTGAAGAACAGTTCAGTAAAACTAAATCAAGGGACTACTACAAAACCTTCAGAAAGCAGCTCCAAAAATATGAACCCCCGACCCTACTGATGAAGGATGAAGATGGTAAGCTGGCCCATAACAATAAAGACAATGCAGAAATTCTGGCTAAACATTTCAACAAGCTTTTAAATTGTGAGGAACCTACAGAACTCCTTCATTTGGACACCAACACCCCGATAAAAACATCACCAGAAAACATCAATCCCCCCACAATAAAGGAAGTCTACCAAGCTCTGAATAAATTAAAAAACTACAAAGCGCCAGGAGAAGATCAGACCTTTGCGGAAATCTGGAAATATGCAGGAACCTCAGCAAAAGTTGCCCTCCATCAACAACTTGTCTCTATCTGGATTAAAGAAGAACTACCAGAACACTGGACAACAGCCCTCATTCATCCTCTGCACAAAAAAGGGGACAAAACCGACCCTAATAACTACAGGGGAATCTCTCTCCTAGACATAACATACAAAATATTTTCAATAATCATCCTTAATAGGATAAGTTTACAACTTGAGAAAGAACTAGGAGAATATCAAGGAGGTTTCAGACCCTGGAGGAGCTGTCCTGATCAGATCATGAGTCTTAAGTTGATAATGGACTATAACAGGAGAAGAAACAGAGATATGGTGATAACATTTGTAGATTTCAAGAAAGCTTATGATTGCATCCATAGAGAATCTCTGTTTAAAATTTTAAGACACCTTGGACTACACCCCAAATTAATAAACATGATAAAATTGACTCTCACCAATACCAAGTCAAAAGTGAAGTTTAGGGGGGAAACATCAGAGACATTTGAAATTAAAACTGGACTACGGCAGGGAGATGGGCTCTCACCACTATTATTTAACTGTGCTCTAGAAATGGTAATGAGGGAATGGTTTAGAAAATCTCCCCCCAAAATAAAGATTGGCCGAAAAATCAAAACAAATTGCCTGGGTTTTGCTGACGATTTAGCATTACTAGCAGTGGACATAAAAGAAGCAAAAACCCAGATATCAGAACTTCAAAACATTGCAAATAAAATTGGCCTCAAAATATCATTTGAAAAAACAGAAATTATGCCCCAAAAACCAACACAGCTAAAAGAAGTCACCATAAATGGTAATAAAATCAAAATAGTAACTCAGTTTAAATATCTTGGAGAAGTAATAACACATAACTTAAATGAAAAAATCTCAATCCAAGTAAGAACAAATAGATTAGCTAAAGCACAAAAATTAACATGGGATATCTACAAAAAGAAATGTCTATCAATAAATACAAAAATAAAACACTACAACACAGTTATAAAACCGGAAGCTACATATGCAGCAGAAACACTCTTTTACCTGAATAAACAATCAAAGACTGACAGACTTCAGAAAATTGAAAGGAGGATTGGAAGAACCTGTATCAACAAAAAATATCAGAAAGATGGACAGTGGCGGTTAATACCTAACAAAGTCGTGTACAAAGAGCTAGAACCCATTACAGATACTATGCGTAAGAGGAGACTGGGATTCTTTGGACATATCATGAGGATGCAGGACTCGAGACTTCTGAAACAACTAGTACAACACAATCTCGTCTCAAAAAATACCACAACAGGATGTAAATGGATCAGAGAAGTAAGAGAGGATCTGAAGGAAATAGGCCTTACAACAGAAGACACCAAAAATAAGATAAAATTGAATACAAAACTCAAGAATACAAACCTCCGCTTTACCCTTACACAAAACAAACCAACAACACGCACATTTTCAACTGAGGAAAGGGCACGAAGATCGGAGCGTCTGAAGAAGTACTGGGAGGACCGCAAAGCCCGAACAATCCCTTCAAAGAGACCTGAACGACGGACTGACTAAAGTGATCCTATGTGGTCATAAAAGAAGAAGAAGAAGAAGAATGCGCAAGAATAGAGGAAGAAAGAATGAAATGAAATGGGTGGTTCAGGGGGAGAGGATTTTAAAGTAGATAAGTTAGAATATTTAGAAGTGATTATAAACAGAAGAGGTGAATGGGAAGATCAAATAAAGAGAGCAAAATGGAAGGTGGTTGCTGCCCTCTCAGTTGTTAAAATTCTAGAGACAAAGTTCCCGGGGATAAATTATAAAATATTGAGGTTAGTATTAAGGACATTAGTGTTAAGTAGAGTGCTGTATGGGGCTGAATTATGGGGTTTCAAAGAAAAAAGAAATGTACTAAATCAAATTATTTGTAAATTTAGTAAGGTGGTAATGCGACTACTGCAGTGCACAGTGAACGCCGGGGCGGTATTATTGTGTGGAAATATATAGAAGTGGAATGTGTTAAGAGAGTACTTAATTATTGGATGCGTTTATAAAGAGGGAGGGGGGTGAAGTGTTGCAAGCGGCTTAGCAACAATAAAAACAGAAAAGTATGTATGCTGAGTGCTGGCAATCAAAAATTAAAATGTATGTGGAGAGGGCAGGGATGGGTTACATCTGGCAAGAGACCTGGAATAGAAGGGGCAGCAGAAGAAAGAGAGCAATTATAATGAGGATTAAGGATATACAAAGGCAAAGACAGGTAGAAGAAAGTAGAAATAGACCATACATTAGTGTATTTAATAAGGTAATACAAATTGCAGAGATAAATATTAGGAACGTGAATAGAATAATGAGATGAGGGCTTTTGTGGTGGTTTCTGGGGATTGTACAAAAGTAAGGGGTGGATTAAGAATAAAGATAATTCACAATATATATATGCGGGAAAATTATTGATGACCTACACTTGGTAGGCCAATGTAAAGAAACGGAAAAGGTAAGAGGGAAGCTTTTGAGTGCCAGTAATCAAGAGATATTAAAGCAAGGGGATGAACAAAAAAATTTAGGGTGGGTGATCACAGAATGGAACAGGGGAGGAAACTTGAATTGGTATTTATGTACGGTCAAAATATTATGTGTAAATAAATTAAAAGATGTGGACATATAAACTTGTAAAGGATGTATTAATAAAGGTAAGAAACAGTTGTGTGGACTCACAAGTGGACATGAATTTAAATGATAAAGTAGTACAGTGAAGGTAGTACTATAAACTGCGAAGAGTGCCAGTTGAAATGCAAGAGGAATAGGGGCATGTACTCAGCGGCTGACAAAATGTTATGACAATCAGCAGGCCTTGAAATAGTAGGTCTCGAGTGAATATGGTACGTATGTATGTATTTAATTCTACACCTGCTGACTCAATCAGATCAGAGGAGGCACGTTATTAGCTTCCCTTCAGGAGAGCCGTGTTGGTTCGTGAGCATACTCGCGATCATTTGGCAATCGCCATGTATCCAGTTATCACCAGCTTCCATCTCGCAGTTATCACTGCTTGGAGGAATACATATTTCTATTATGCTTCTCTCATTGTCAGTTTGATGCCGTGGGTGTTCTTTATCAAGTGTTCATGTTGATATCTTCTTTCCGAGTAGGGGAATAATCCTTGTTTTAATTCGATTGTGCTATTTAGTTTAATGTAGCTTATAAATTGCAAGAGCTTGGGATTTTTTTCCATTATAAGATTGATGAGGTTATACAGTGTAAGGTCTGGAGGAAAATATATAATAAATAAGTATATTTGCTATTATCGATGAACAAGAGGTAAAACCTGATGAATTATTAAATATTTAAATACTTTGGATAAACAGGTTCATTTTACAATGGAGTGTGAGATTTTTTTTTATTTTATTTTTTTTGCTAGGGGCTTTACGTCGCACCGACACAGATAGGTCTTATGGCGACGATGGGATAGGAAAGGCCTAGGAGTTGGAAGGAAGCGGCCGTGGCCTTAATTAAGGTACAGCCCCAGCATTTGCCTGGTGTGAAAATGGGAAACCACGGAAAACCATCTTCAGGGCTGCCGATAGTGGGATTCGAACCTACTATCTCCCGGATGCAAGCTCACAGAGTCTGAGATTAATGGGACTTTTAAGTAATTTGGATATCACTGATGAAAAGAATGTTTATTGTTCTCGAAACATGTTCGATGAATAAATAGTTTCATTAACTGAAAGCGCACTGACAATACGGATTTAACCATAATACTATTTTAGGTAAAAATATAGTAACCGGTGCTCAAGGATTATTACATAGAATGTTACTTTAAATGCCTCCAAGCTTACCTTAAAATGATCGTGGAAGACAGATGCATTCAATACGCTTGTGAGGAACCATCCCGCCTGCTCCTAGAAGTACATTTACTTTCATAACCAAAAATACTGCTTTAGACGCCATACTCCATTGCTTATAACGGCGATTGGTTCACGTAAGAAAGAGGACAACGTCACTGACACCTAGGACGAGGCTGAGAATTTGTTACCAACCATTGCCACATTCCCTTCGAGAGGCTCTTTTCTATCACCGCGGCGCATACTTTCCCCCACAGCAAGAAAAAAGGTAGTTTAGTAGTTGTAACCTATCTTTGCACATCCAGGCCAATTTTTGTCACAAGAAAAGTGGGCCCTTTGGGGCCACACTACCTTCGAGAGGCTCTTTTCTAGCGCCGCAGCACATACTGTCCGCACGGCAAAAAAAAAGGTAGTTCAGTAGTTGTAACCTATCTTTGCACATCCAGGCCAATATTTGTCATGAGAACACTGGTCCCTTCGGGACCACACTCCCTTCAAGAGGCTCTTTTCTATCGCCGTGGTACATACTGTCTGCACGGCAAGAAAAAATATAGCCATATCAAACCAACAGTTGGTAGCACTGTCGTTCCTCTCAGCGCTACCAGTGCGACAGTGAACATTACTAAACCTTGAGTACCGCTTACTATAGTTTCGCCCTGTTTTAATAATTTTTAATAACCTCAGTATATGTCAAACCCACCAACCATTATTATAATAGTTTTAACCATATTACACATAACAATTTCTACCATCCAGGAAAAACTGATTTATTCAACCTACAAAGCCTGTGCCTCCTACAACATGAGGAAGATATTTACTACTAGAGGTTACCCAATCACATTGGCTGAATGCCATACCTCCCACGCCATGAACTCCGTCCCCAGACTCCCTAAGCAACCTATCCCACCTTTGATAACCACATATAATAGTGGTATACACAAAATAAAACACATTTCGAAACAAGCATACAATCTTCTCCCGGATGCAAGCTCACAGCTCTGCGCCCCTAACTGCACGGCCAACTTGCCTGGTGAAATGTGGAACCTGCCTCTTCTGAATCCATACTGGTGTTCTGCTAATTTTACCTCTACTCTGTTTCTTATTTGTTTATCTGAGATTCTTTCAAGGATCTTATCTGTATGAGGTATC
Source organism: Anabrus simplex (assembly GCF_040414725.1). Taxonomy (NCBI): domain Eukaryota; kingdom Metazoa; phylum Arthropoda; class Insecta; order Orthoptera; family Tettigoniidae; genus Anabrus; species Anabrus simplex. Next base: position 185,128,595 of record NC_090267.1, read on the forward strand.
AGTGTCACTACTCTGTAATTTTCACATTGCTTCCTGTCTCCTTTCTTGAAAATTGGTATAATAACCCCTTTCATCCACTCTTTTGGAACACCCTTTTCTCTCCATATCACTCTGAAGAGTCTTATACAACCACTGAAGACCAATTGCTCCTGCTGCTATTACCATTTCTATGGTGACCTTGTCAATTTCAGCTGCCTTGTTCGTTTCTTCCTTTTAGTGGCCCCCTCATTCTCTGCCATGGACACCTCATTTTCCTTATCTTCCATCTGCACTAAATCTGGTTCTTCGATTTCTCCTCATACCGAGGTATTTTGCACGTTGTAAAGCTGTACAAAGTATTTTCCCCACCTCTGCAATATATCCTGCTTCTGTGTCATCACTTCCTCCTGTTCATTTTTAATGAAATTAGCACCTTCACCTGGGTTTTTCTTTTTTTTTTACCCACTGGAATAAGATATTTTTGCTTTCGGTTGTATCTTCTTGCAGAGATTCAGTGAATTTTTGCCAGCATTTCTTTTTCTCTTCTTGAACCACCTTGGAGCACTCCTTCTTGCAGAGCCTGTATTCTGTTTTGCATTCTGTTGTTCTGTTTCTCAGCCATTTTTTCCATGCTTGTTTCTTCCACATAAGTATATCTTTTACCCTGTCATTCCACAAGGGTGTTTCTTGATCTTTCTTCCTTCGTTATACTCTTCCACAGGGCTTTTCTGCAGCCTCCACCAGGACTGTTTTAAAGTACGCCCATTCTTCTTCGACCATTCTGATGTCTTCCTTAGGTGTACTTGTTTTAATGTGTGCCTGGAACTCTTCATTTATTTCCTTCTCATGCAATTTTCACACCCTTAGCTCTCTCTGCCTATTCTCAGTCATCTTTTGTATCCTTCTCATCTTTAACTCAACTCTGTAATCTTCTTCAAATGATTCACTTGGGAGGGTTGTTACATCTACCAACATTTTCCTGTTACCTTTCTAGACCAAAATGTAATTTATCAGAATTTTGATTTTGTTATCCCAGGTATATCTTGTTATCTTCTGCTTTTTTTTTTTTTTTTTTTCAAAACAATGTGTTACCCATGATCAGCTCATTTCTTCTACAAAAGTCTACCAAAATATCTTCAGCCTTGTTTCTCTTTCCATATCCAAATGGTCTTATAATCTCTTTATCTCCTTTTCTTTTCTGACCTTCTTGGGCATTCATGTCTCCTATGACCACAACTTGTTTGTCCTGTACATGGCCTTCCAGATATTCAAGGTGTTATTCAAGATCTGTATCTGTATTTCCCGTTTGTAGAGCATACCCTTGAATTTTATCTGTAACACCAGTTTCAAGTCTCAATCTGACCTTAATCAACCTGTCATTCATGTTTTCTACCAATTCTAGGTATTCCTTTTGGTCTTTTCTAATTATGAGACCTACGCCAGTTTTGGCCTCTCTTCCTCCACTATAGTATCTTTTCTTTAGTTTGCTCTCACCTTTTCTTTTCCATTTGGTCTCACTGATTCCCAGCAATGCTATATCTTTGTTAACCATTAACATCTACAATTTCTTCCAGTTTCCCTGTTAGTGTCACTACATTGATGGTCGCTATCTTGATGTATTTGGTTGCTGGTCGCCCATTTCTCATATTTCTCCCAGCATCACAAGACCTCGCGTCGCTTGTGGGGAACACCCTAGCATTTTCTGAGGCTTCAGTACATTTGTCATTATATAGGCTTTTATTACGATGGGATCAGCATTCCCAAAGGCATTTTAGAGCTACTGCTAGCCGTAACTTATAGGCCGTTCCTAACATGGAAAACTGACACCTTTTGTAACTGCTTCTCTGGAGTACAGACGCTACAGTTGATGTGGGGTTTCAGTAGCATTTCCTCCACTGAGGGCCCATTTCCCTTCTATAAAGACTCCTCCGCCCGTAGCCATTGGTCTTTATAGTGGGTCAGGCTATTTACCTTTCCTGTATAGACTCTCTTTAATCCTGTAAATCTAGCTTTCTCCCTTCTCTTACTTAAAGCTTCGCACCCAAGTTTCTCTAACATTTCTGATACACTATTTTTTCTCCTGAAATCCCCTGTTACAAAATTCTGCTGCTTTCCTCTGCACACCATCTGTTTCTTTTTTTAGGTATTCCTGATGAGGATCCCAAATACTGTCTGCACATTCCAATAATGAACGAACCATACTTAAGTAACTTTTCTCTTTTAATTCCTTGTTGCATCCTTTAACTCTTTTGCATACATTGCCACCGGCCAGGTGGCTGCACGTGCAGTGACCATTCATACACAGCCGCCTGGCAGTTGGTCTATTGAGAGGTAAGTTTTCTGCAACTAGATCAAGCTCTCTGTCAATAGATGACATGATATGCAGTACAACATCTGAAAGCTGAGAAAATGCTCTCTCTCTCTCTTGAAGTTGGAACGAACATCATAGATTGCGTTGCGCAGCAGGCAATCGCTCTCCAAGTAGGGTAATTACCCGCTTGATAATCAGCTCCAGTAAACATTGCATTACAAGGAATAAAATTGAACATATATTATGGGATAATCAGAGTGAATTGGGGAGTGATGCAGTTTTAGAACATTAATCAATTTTATTTACTAGCAGTGAAAATTATAGCAGCATAACAAAAAATTTCACATGAGAGTGACGACACGTTTGAAAGTGATGATGATAATGAAGTCCATCCTACCTACAAAAAGACGAAGGAAAATGGCTGGGAATGGAACAAAACAGGTGATCTAAATATGATTTTATATAAAATTCTGGAATAAAACCCATCATAAATGGGACCCTCCCTCCAGATCCCTCCCCTCTACACATTTCTCAACATGTGATTCACAACACTTTATGGGATGAGACAGCTACTGTAAGAAACAGTTTTGTCAATCAGTTATTCACAGAAAAAAATACCAACTTACCCTGTATGAGTTCACCGGGAACATTTCACAAGGCTCATAACCCTAAACCATCCCGTGATTGTGTTGAAAGCAAAACAAGCAAGAAAAGTGTAATGAGATATGACTCTGAAAGTATTTGGTGGTTTTGCATTTCCCAGAGTGTTTTAGGGTGTTTCACACCATTAAAACTTACAAGAATTGTTCTTCTGGATGTTGCACTTCATCACATCAAAAAAGGATACGATTAAAATTCAGTATGTTGTGGATTACATGTATAAATCTTAGTAGAGTAAAACTGTATCTTATGCATGAAAAAATTATAGGCCTGTACATCTGCATGCTCAGTACATTAAAATTGTATGTCAAGAGGATAAGTAGCCTCATTATGACTTGTAACGATCTGTACACTTTCCCAACAACGTCATAAAATTGTATGTCAAGAGGATAAGTAGCCTCATTATGACTTGTAACGATCTGTACACTTTCCTAACAACGTCATCAACATGACCCTTCCAGTGCAAATTACTTTCAAATCTCACACCTAAGTATTTGCACTTGGCATTACCGGGCGAGTTGGCCGTGCGCGTAGAGGCGCGCGGCTGTGAGCTTGCATCCGGGAGATAGTAGGTTCGAATCCAACTATCGGCAGCCCTGAAAATGGTTTTCCGTGGTTTCCCATTTTCACACCAGGCAAATGCTGGGGCTGTACCTTAATTAAGGCCACGGCCGCTTCCTTCCAACTCCTAGGCCTTTCCTATCCCATCGTCGCCATAAGACCTATCTGTGTCGGTGCGACGTAAAGCCCATAGCAAAAAGCACTTGGCATTTTTTGGGACAAAAACTTCTTCCAAAGAATATTTAAATTCAGTTTTTAAGCTCCTGTTTGTAAATGTTGTAACAGTTGATATTGAAACCGTACAGTGTCCTGTACAGCTCATTGGAATTATAGGTGCCTTTCTACTTCATTAAAATCACTCCTAAAGGTCGCGTCATTGGTAGCAGTATGGGCGATGGGGATCGAGCGGCGTCCGGCCAGAATGGAACCCGCGAATCCAACTATCAGAAGACAGAGCAGGAGCCAAGCCCCCGCGAAGAGACCCTCTCAACTTGCAGAGAGAGCTAGAAGAGGACGCGATGCTGGAGTAGTCAGATACGCTCCGAGGTGTGGCTTAGCTTCCCAGAGTTCCAAACTAACATAAGGAACTTCCGGTTTTTTATGCACGTGTTACGGGTGCCAACGTCGATATTGGCGCATAAAAATGGGATGATATTTTGATCCAGACATAGGAAAATTATGTGAGACACGCCAATGAATAGAGCTGAATTTTCTGCGTTTCCCAGACTAAAAATATGTAATACTTTATTCAGGGGAAGAAATGAGGTCACCAGATGTCCAGATTTAACAGATTGCAAACACATGTGAATACAACAGCGTCACCCAAGCTAAGAGTCGTGCTCAAAAGATGACTCCACCCCCGAAGGACGCTAATGAAATAATTAAAGGTGGGAGTCGAATTACGGGATAATTGCCGATCGTTGGTTAAGCGCACCTGGATCAATAAGGAGAGGAAAAGGAGGGCTACAATATCCACTATTTAAATGGTCTGAATTCCTGGGGTGAAAGGAGCTCTTGGCCTTAATGAGCCGTGAATCGTTTACGCCCATTATCTTCCGGTGCGTATACCATAAAAGCTGAGCTGACCCTCGCTGAAGACAGTTCTTAGCGGGTCGTTGAGAGGGGACATTGTGTCACGATGTGCCCCAGTTTTACAGTCAGAACCCTATTGTCAGCGTATTAAAACAGTGCTATTGTGTCCTTCGCGGCTGTGAAATACGAAGCCTTTGTGAAGTGCGGACGGGAAGCCAAGCGAACCCAGGCGGATGTTTCTGTGCCGCGAGTCAGTAAATAAGCTACAAGTAGAGTTTATAAACGAATAGCGGGTTCGGCTATGTATAATGCCAGCCTAAATAAGTCCGTGATATTAGTAAATTGGTATCACCCAAGTTGCTACTCTAACTCAGGGGCTCAGGTGTTGTGAGCTACCCGATTCATGCTGTGAACGCGCTCGCTGTAAGTGGCATGACCTGCTGGTTCGTGGGGTAGATTCTGTGTTCGTGTCGTGGTGACAGCAGGACCGTGTGACGAGTTGTGGCGTGTTACCCCTTGGATTACTTTAAGATTTCAGCAGTGAACGAGCCAGCCAGAATGTCGGACCTGTGTGTACCAGGGTCACAGGACAGCACGCTCGACGCCAGCACCGAGGTCATGCAGGAGTAAACTCTACCATGGGTCTCCCGTGGAAGGAAAAACCACGGCCACCAAACAGATGAGTTGATGTCAAATATAAATTTCTTAAGCACGATAATGTAGGACCGGGGGTAGGATGAGCTGTCATTTGTAAAGATTCAAATGTTGTAAGATAATGCATGTCCTAATATGGAAATTTTATTGATCTTTATAATATTAAAGTAAATTCAAGGGAGCTGAATTCCCGTACGACCCATTTATTTCTTAATTATTAGCTTATCGTAATGGTTATTTTTAGTAAGATGTAGAATGTCCTAGCAAATATGGGAACAAGGTTAGGAGAATATTTGAGTTCCCCTTAGGGATGGCTGGAACAATAATGCTGGCGAGCAGGGAAAACCATGTCAAAATGTTGTTACTTACTGTCCCATGTGGCTATCGTATACGCTGGGGAAACTCATGGGTCAGTCAGACAATGCATGCCTAGCTTACACATATAATCAGTGCATGTACAGCAAGAGAGAAGAAATCCCGGCCGGGAGAGGTATATGCTGTGTTATTTAGGTAGTTGTGAGGGACCATGTGCGAGTCTCTCTTGATTTTTGATTATTTGGCCAGAATTGTCTGGAGTGGTTTTTTTTTTAAATCTATAGCCGGGGTGAGACACAGAGGCAGGAGTCTCTAATCTTTGGTCAAAAGATTTCAAATATATGTATATTTCCTGTGCGAGGAGCGAGGAGTATGGGAAAGGTTGACTGAGGAGTCATGAGAGCCCTATGCCCAAGGAAGGAAGATACGCGATATGAGACGTAATGAGAGGGCCGAACGCCCGAGGAGTTTACGATGAGATGAGTTAGAAGTGATCGTGCCCACAGTCGGCGTTCAGCGGTAATAATGAGAAGGGGGTGAATAAATGTGTATTTCTTGGGAACTCAGCGGTAAGATGATATAAACAAATGAAATGGGCCAGGGATATGTGCCCCGGCTGGCCATTGTAATTGAGAGGGGTCAAGAATCTGCCGTGGCTAATGAATGAGTGATGACTGTAGTAGCGAATGACCTTCCCTTCTTTTTTTTTGTGAGTGTTTGCTCCTCGCCCTTCACGACAGAGCTGGTCCCGCTGTGCTATTATAGTTAAGGTTTGAGGCTATGGGCCTCCCCCGTAAATTACTGTTGTTTAAATGGTTCAACTAAAACACTGCCGGCAATGATAATATCACGGTGATTTAGAAGGTAATTAATAAATGAATAGGGATCTCCCCCAAATATCCGGTAATATGAGACTGTAGCTAGTCTAGGGATTTTCAGGAATCCACAGTACCTCTCGGTCGGGAGTCGGCCAGTTCGACCCCGGATCAGGATTGCCCCCTTGAGCGAGCTGCCCCTAAGCTTGTGCCTTGGGCCGCAAACAGTGATAATCATGCTGTTTCCTTCCAGGAATGGCTCTCCTTTATGCATGAAGTGTATATATATATCTGTGTATGTTTAATATTTAATGTGCATATATTTTTGAGTTCAAACGGAACCTTTGTACAACGTTGTGTGGTCTTGGTGACAGATGAGGAAGTCCGGGGTTTAGCTAAATAATATGTGTGTTTTGTTGTGTATTGTGTAAATATCTCTTTGATGTGTCAATTATGTAACGTAGGGACCGGTTGATTACGTGCTAAGAATATAATGTGTTATGTAAGTGGACATCATCTCATATTACACGATGTGATCGACAGAAGAATAAAAATGCAATGAAACGGCATGAACTTATGAGGTAAAGATGGACGAAAGTGGTCGCAAACCCTCAATAATACCGTTGAGCAGACGTCGCCCATAGGCGAGTCAGATTTAGAGTGCTAATTACTTTTCTTTTCCTCCCGTATGCGGAGGGTTCATTGTATAGGGTTGTGTATTTTCCTTCTTTTATTATGTCATATTTGAATAAATTAGTATTCGTAACCCCCTTTATATGATTCTTGTCATTTATAGTTATGCTAAGCAGTATCCAGTAATAGTTGAACCCGGAGAATCCTACTTTCATATTACATAAGGCTCCATCTTAATTATTTGTTGTTTTTTCTTTCTTTTTTCTTTCGAACGTAACCACTCCCCAAGTGCTCGGGCTGGCCTGGCTAGCACAGAAAGTAGGAAGGGAATTGGTTCGAAGCTCGTTAGGCTAGTCGAGCCCCCCTTACTCTAGTCTCATCCGTGGGTGTTTACCCAGTTATGTGGAGGCATTCTTATGCGCGGGTCTTCCATTCAAGACCCGGAAGGGTGTATACTTGGCGCCCTCCGTGGCAGGCCATTGTTTATAGTTTACGCTGGAGCATTTTTAGTAAGAGATAGGACGCCTACAGGGAGGATAGTGTGCTATGATGGAGTCAAATTGCCAGGTTCGTGCCACAATCTGATTACATTTGGTATCGAACGGTTTGGCAGTGATTTGAAGTGGAGTACCCGCCACGTAACCGAACGGATGGAGACGTTAAGCACATGTCCGAAGTGCTAAGATTCATAATTATAGATTGGATACTGCAATAGTTGTTCAGATTGTGAGATACTCGGCAGGACTATCAAGGTTATCGTACGGGTGTGCGTAAGTCACAACTCATGATGATAACTCGCACAAGATGAGCCATGAAAGGGAGCGATGTGAATAATAAATAGGATAGGAAAATGACAAGAACAGACAAATCATGTGTCCAGTTTAAGTGGAAATCCGCATAAGTGTCGCTCATAAATTAAAACTGATACCCGGGACAGATTATGAAGTTGTCAGTTCGTTGGGAGACAATGTTATGGTTCTCTCAGTGTGAGGTTAAAACGGCCGGCAAAATTCTTCAAATTTCGCCAGTTACGGGTATCAGCCAAAGATTGTGCGCTGAAGTAACAACATTTGGCAGATATGAATACTATTTCGAGAGGGCTTTAGACGCCGCGGATGAGAGCAAGGTACCTCAACCCATGCTCTAAACGGATGCGTTGTTGCCAGTTTGAGACGGGTAATTGTCTGCTAACGTTATCTTATCAATCTCAAGGTGATAACATCCATTTGTGACTGGGGTATGCCATGTTTCCGGCATACGTAAAATCGAGCCCACGGTAGGCCGCGCGCGAGACTGGAAAACTTATTCCAGGTTAAAAGGGCTAACGTAGAATCATTATTATTATTATTATTATTATTATTATTGTCGAGTGATATGATGAAAATTCCTATACAATGAATTGCGACGTTAATATGGTAGGGGGCGTGACGCAAGCCGTTTGTAGGCCCAGTTTGGATTGATGTGTTGGAATTTCGAGTAAAGATAGGTCACGCTGAAATTTATATTTTTTTAAAAAATTGAATGTATCTGTGCTTTCTGTCGATCACCGGTGGTCAATTTTCTGCCCACGGGAGATCCGCTTTCTCCAAGATAGAATCTAATATGGACGTGCAGGTCATGAGGGAAATGATGTGCCAATTATTGGCAGAACACAAGGAACTTTTTAAAGAACAATTAGACCGGCAGGCAGCAGACGTTAAAGCGCAGTTCGACAAGCAGGCAGAACTTTGCCAGGCTCAGGCGGCTACGAATAAGGATTCGTTAGACGAGCTTGCAGAAGATATGAAATTAGGGCGTGAACGCAGCGACGAGAACGCCGCGAGAATGGAGGCGAAGATGACGGAGGCGTTAGAGGGGAAGTTAGAGGACGTCGTACAACAATTAAAGCAAGTGGAGATTAGGGTAACAAATAGGATCGACTTGACGGACACCAGGGTAAGCGCGTGCGAGGAAGAGATGGAGAAGGTGAGCACCCGCGTAGAGGATGTTGCAAGAGACGTGCAGGAGGCCAAAGCGGAAGTCCGAGAACTAAGGACACGGACGACGGAGGCCCTCGACATGGTGGCCAATGAGGTCAGTGACCGCCTGACCCAAGAGCAGGATATTGCGACCGCCAAGCTCAAGGAAGTCCAGACTCAGGCCCATGGAGAAGTCATGGAGCTTCAGAAGGAGGTGACCGAAGAGATGGAAGCGGAACAAGAAGAAATCCAAGGGAAAATCCAAGGCCTGAACCGACAGGTGGAAGAGTGGGGCAACAAGACTCACAAGGCTGCCGTCTAAGTAGAAGTCCACACGGAGCTTATTAAGGAGATCCGGGAGGAGGTCGAGTTGTTGAAGTTTCAAGAGGCGAGAGGTGAGATCGTGATGCGATCGATCCTCAAGAAGCAGGATAGCGTTGACAGAATGAGTCCGCCGAGTAGTATTGGTCACGAGGCCAACGTTGACATTTCGCAGGGAAATGAAAATACACAATTGCATAATGCACCTCGGGGACAATCGACCCCGCAAGAGAGTGGAGCAATTCCAGTATTTAATCTCCTCCGGATGACGAATGACGAGCCGAAGAAATTCGGGTCAAACACCCATCTTACCCCGAAAGGTTTCCTTGCTGAGGTAGACCAATACTTCATTGATCATCGAGTTCCAGCGGACCGGAAACTCAGAGTAGTCGAACGGTACTTAACGGATCAGCCTTTGGTCTGGTACTGGGCGTTCAAATATTGTTTCGATGGGTACGAGGAGTTCCGGCGGTGCTTCCTCGAGAAGTATTGGGGGATCGAGACGCAACAAAATTTGAGACTGGAATTGTATTCGCGAAGGTATTCTTGCGCAGGGCAGACCCGTTTCTGCGAGTACTTCCTGGGCCAGATGTTGAAGTTTAAAGAATTGGATAGTCCTCCCACAGAGTTAGAGTTGATTTCCGCCATCGGTAAACAGCTCCCACCGGAAGTGCAAGAGGTGCTCATAGCGGCGAATGTCCGAAATGCAGTCGATGCTGAACAAATATTGAGGCAGCTCGATCAAACGAGCGGACTGCAGGCTCGACATCGCCATAGCGAGGCGGTCCATTTTGTCGACTTACCTCAAGATGAAAGCCCACCTAAAAGGAAGAGCCAGGGGACTAGTACGAATGAAGTTCGGGAGATGTATCCCTCGAGAATCAGGAGTGATTGGGGATCCCAGACATGGAATGGACCGAAACGGGAATACCCGGATGGCTGGAACACCCGCGATCCAGGACCCCGGGAGAGGATGCATCAGGGGCCAAGACTCCGGTATCGCCACTATGGACAGCGGAGGAGGCCGTACCAGAACTGGGGACCGAGCGGACAACGGTCGACAGGGCAGCGACCAGGAAGGAGGGAAGAGTACATACGAGATCGCATGAATGAGTCACGACAGTATGTGGAACGACTGCGAAACACGCCGCCCGGTATTGACAAGTGGCAGAGACCCATACAGGGTATGGCCGCCGCGGGAATGTGCGAAGGGGCAGAAAGCCTGCAACTGCAAGCCCACAGGAAGGAAGGGCGTGGAAGAGAATTGAACCCCCAGGCTCCGGAGTATGCCAGTAGCTCCGGAGCGCAAAAAAAATTCGCATAACCAGTGAGGAGATAGCCTGCGGTTCGGGGAGCAGCCATTCTTTCGATTCACAGTGGACGTCAGTTACCATAGCTGCGTGGGTGATCCAACCCGACGATTTGATCGAAGACGCACACCGACAGAATAAGAGGATTATCAGGGAATTACCAGTGGTGCACATCAGAGCTAATGGATTGCGCGTGCGTTCTCTTGTAGACACGGGAGCCAGCGTAAGCGGCGTATCTAGAACGCTCATACGGGAAATCCAATCGAAGGAGCAGATCCCATTATTACCGGTCTCCAACATGAAGGTACGAGGAATTATCCCAGATCGCACCACAGCATGCAAGGCTCAGGTTTATTTAGATTTGCAGATCGGAGAGGCCGTAACTTCACACCCATTTATCATCGTCGAGAAGATGGAATACAACATTATATTAGGCGCCGACTTCTGGAGGGACTATAAGGCAGTTATCGACATGCACCGCAATGAGATCAGGCTAGAGATCAACATGCGGTCCGAAGGAGTGAAATTAAATGAAAATGGGGACTGCGTAGTCGATGAGAGGATTTGGACTACTCAAGTGACCTACGACGAGGAAGTCCGTCCTGAGCAGATTCTGGATGGCAAACCTCAGGAAGAAGAGATAATAATCGGACTTGAAAGAATGGTTGCAAACTTGGAACAGGAAGAGGAAGAACCGACATTTGAGGAGGCAGTGCTGTCAAAAATTAATAAAGCAATGATAGGTGAAGAGGGAAGAGCTAACCTGAAAGAAATCTTGGAACGCCACCGCGACGCATTTGGGTCACAACCGGGAAAAATTTCGAATTTCAAATACAATTTCGTCGTCACAAGTTGGGAACCTTTTCGACGGAATCCGTACCCGATTCCCGAGAAACATTATGCCAAGGTACGACCTATCATCAAGGATATGGAAGAAAACCAGTTAATTTCCAAAGCTCCGACGCCATTTTAAACCCTTTAGTCATCGTGAAAAAGACGAACGGCTCGCTGAGGGTGTGCCTAGACGCACGTGTAATTAACGAGCGCTTGGTACCAGAGTACGACAGGGCACCAAACATTAAGGATATTTTGAAGAAGTTTAGTCACAAAAAGTATTTTTCTGGGGTCGACTTGAGATCGTCCTACCACCACATTGAGTTGTCAGGGGAATCCACGGTACTGACGGGATTCATGTTTGACGGACAGACGTACGTCTACAAACGCCTGCCGTTCGGCATCAAGAACGCAGGATCTGCCTTGATAAGGGCACTTGATACGAATTTGAGCGAGCGGGTGAAGAACTTTACAGTGCGTTATGTGGACGACATTCTGATTGCGAGCGAGACTCTGGAGGAGCATTTGGAACACTTGAACCTGTTATTAGCAGAATTGAATCAAAAGAACTTCAAAATTAATTTGGATAAGTCGAACTTTTGCCAGAAAAGCATTTTGTTCCTGGGACACGTCATAGATTCGGAGGGTGTCGCTCCGAACCCCGTTAAGATTCAAGCTATACAAAATTTCCCCAAACCAACGCGAGTCAAACACATCGGGCAGTTTTGGGAATCTGCGGGTTTTTCGCCGATCATTGCCCCGGTTACACCGAGGCGGTAGCTCCTCTTCAGGACCTCCTGAAGAAGAATAATAGATGGAAATGGGATTCGACCTGTGACGAAGCTTTCCAAAGGACAAAAGAATTACTTGCCAACAGCATCAACCTTGGGTCTTTTCGAGCAAATTCGTGGTCCAAACCGATGATTCCATGATAGGTGTAAAGGCGGTATTGTACCAGGAGACGCCAGATCAGGAAAAACGCAGAAACTACATCGCGTTCATGAGTCGTAGACTTCGGGCTCATGAATGCCAATATACCGTCACGGAATTAGAGATGTTGGCAATTGTTACAGCCCTCAGTCACTGAAGGAAGTATATATACGGATTCCCGGTCGTGCTGCGGACAGACCATAAAGCTTTGACCTTCGCTTTGAAGTCGACGATGGCATCCTAGAGAGTAAACCGCTGGACGTTATTCATCCAACAATTCGACTTAGAAATCGAACATTGTGCAGGAAAGGACAACGTGATTGCTGACGCATTAAGCCGAAACCCCGAACTGGAAGCCCAAGTTATTCATCACATAGAGTTCAGCGGGGGTGACCGTGAGACGTTGGACAGGCTGCAACGCATCGGAGAAGAGCAAGGGAATTGGCCCGCGACCAGACGATTGATCGATTTCTTCAGGAAGAGGATACCAGCAGGAACGCCTGAATACCAGGAGATTAAGAGGCAGGCATCCAAATATAACTATTTCAACGGGATTCTTCACCAGTTCATAGATGAACACCATACGAAGTACCGTACTGTTGTTCCACCCGTGCTGCAAGTGGAACTGATTTGGCTCGCACATCATTCGATCGGTCATGCGGGAATCGATAAAGTTACCTCGACACTTCAGGAGACCTTTGTCTGGCCTAGCATGAAGCGGATGTTTAGGACCGTGTTGACAACATGTGATACTTGTCAACGAATCAAACCAAAAACTTATCTCCTGCGGCAACCACCTAAACCGCTGTTGCCAGAGAAGCCACGAGAGCTATTTGCGATAGACCTTTACGGGCCCTTACCCAAGGCAATTAGAGGGTTACAATTCATTTTGGTCTGCGTAGATGTTTTCTCGAAGTATGTGATGCTGTGCCCAGTACAGAAGGCGAACTCCAGGTCGGTATTGACACAGATCCGAAATAAGATCATTCCATCCATGGGGAAGCCGGACAAGATATTGAGTGACCATGGGTCTCAATTTACGTCCGCCATGTTCAAACGCGAGATCGAGCAACACCAAATCCAGCATATCTTCAGTTCTATTAGGCATCCCGTGTCCAACCCATCACAAAGGACCATGCGAGAAATAGCAAAATTCTGCAGAGTTTACTGCGCCAGACAGCATTGGCGATGGGTTGATGTTCTTCCAATCATCATGGAGTGCATCAACAGTACGATTCATGAATCTACGGGGCAGATCCCGATAGCGGTACATTTTGATCAGAAACCAGAGAGACCGTGGCACCGCGTGCTACAGTGCCCAGAAGACCCCAGGCCTTCGGCTGAACTTCGTGTGAGGATGGCTTCGGGCCATCTCAAAGCCCAGGCAGAGTAGAGGCTCAGACGTCATCGAAACCGGAGATTTCATCGGCCACTTCGTGTGGGAGAACTAGTTTAAGTCAAACGACCACCTATGTCCGACCCTCCGAGGAAGTACTACCACAAGTTTGCAGAACTTTACATCGGGCCATATAGGATAATCCAGAACCTAGAGAATAATGCCTAAAAAGTACAGTCAATGGACGGGAGAACAGAGGCCACTTAGAATGCTGCGAATCTCAAACTTTATCACGCCCCAGGACAACACCCTGAAGAAGGTCCGGATGAAGAAGAACCAGGAGAAGCCGAGGATGACGAGGACAACCCGGATCAAATGGAAGAAATGGAAGCCGATGAAGAAGAGAATGGCGTGAATCACATTGTTTTGGAAGAAGGGAGCGAGTCCGAGGCATCAGCCTGTGAAGATTGTCCAGAATGCTCTGAGAGGACCGGTCTTAGTAACGCTTTAATTAATCTGTGCTACCAGATACAACTGGAGAACACAGAGTTGACCGAGAAGTTCTACAAGTTACGCGAACATCACCAGTGACTACTTTCCGAGACAGTTGAAAAGGAAAGAAAAATCCCGAGTTCGTGATTTTTCTTTGATGAAGAAGGGGGAGAATGAAACCGTACAGTGTCCTGTACAGCTCATTGGAATTATAGGTGCCTTTCTACTTCATTAAAATCACTCCTAAATGTCGCGTCATTGGTAGCAGTATGGGCGATGGGGATCGAGCGGCGTCCGGCCAGAATGGAACCCGCGAAAGAGCGCCTGGAAAACAAAGGGAAGACAGAGCAGGAGCCAAGCCCCCGCGAAGAGACCCTCTCAACTGGCAGAGAGAGCTAGAAGAGGACGCGATGCTGGAGCAGTCAGATACGCCCCGAGGTGTGGCTTAGCTTCCCAGAGTTCCAAACTATCATAAGGAACTTCCGGTTTTTTATGCACGTGTTACGGGTGCCAACGTCGGATTTTGGCGCGTAAAAATGGGATGATATTTTGATCCAGACATAGGAAAATTATGTGAGACACACCAATGAATAGAGCTGAATTTTCTGCGTTTCCCAGACTAAAAATATGTAATACTTTATTCAGGGGAAGAAATGAGGTCACCAGATGTCCAGATTTAACAGATTGCAAACACATGTGAATACAACAGCGTCACCCATGCTAAGAGTCGCACTCAAAAGATGACTCCACCCCCGAGGGACACTAATGAAATAATTAAAGGCGGGAGTCAAATTACGGGATAATTGCCGATCGTTGGTTAAGCGAACCTGGATCAATAAGGAGAGGAAAAGGAGGGCTACAATATCCACTATTTAAATGGTCTGAATTCCTGGGGTGAAAGGAGCTCTTGGCCTTAATGAACCGTGAATCGTTTACGCCCATTATCTTCTGGTGCGTATACCATAAAAGCTGAGCTGACCCTCGCTGAAGACAGTTCTTAGCGGGTCGTTGAGAGGGGACATTGTGTCACGATGTGCCCCAGTTTTACAGTCAGAACCCTATTGTCAGCGTATTAAAACAGTGCTATTGTGTCCTTCGCGGCAGTGAAATACGAAGCCTTTGTGAAGTGCGGACGGGAAGCCAAGCGAACCCAGGCGGATGTTTCTGTGCCGCGAGTCAGTAAATAAGCTACAAGTAGAGTTTATAAACGAATAGCGGGTTCAGCTATGTATAATGCCAGCCTAAATGAGTCCGTGATATTAGTAAATTGGTATCACCCAAGTTGCTACTCTAACTCAGGGGCTCAGGTGTTATGAGCTACCCTATTCATGCTGTGAACGCGCTCGCTGTAAGTGGCATGACCTGCTGGTTCGTGGGGTGAATTCTGTGTTCGTGTCGTGGTGACAGCAGGACCATGTGACAAGTTGTGGCGTGTTACCCCTTGGATTACTTTAAGATTTCAGCAGTGAACGAGCCAGCCAGAATGTCGGACCTGTGTGTACCAGGGTCACAGGACAGCACGCTCGACGCCAGCACCGAGGTCATGCAGGAGTAAACTCTACCATGGGTCTCCCGTGGAAGGAAAAACCACGGCCACCAAACAGATGAGTTGATGTCAAATATAAATTTCTTAAGCACGATAATGTATGACCGGGGGTAGGATGAGCTGTCATTTGTAAAGATTCAAATGTTGTAAGATAATGCATGTCCTAATATGGAAATTTTATTGATCTTTATAATATTAAAGTAAATTCAAGGGAGCTGATTTCCCGAACGACCCATTTTTTTCTTAATTATTAGCTTATCGTAATGGTTATTTTTAGTAACATGTAGAATGTCCTAGCAAATATGGGAACAAGGTCAGGAGAATATTAGAGTTCCTCTTAGGGGTGGCTGGAACAATAATGCTGGCGAGCAGGGAAAACCATGTCAAAATGTTGTTACTTACTGTTCCATGTGGCTATCGTATATGCTGGGGAAACTCATGGGTCAGTCAGACAATGCATGCCTAGCTTACACATATAATCAGTGCATGTACAGCAAGAGAGAAGAAATCCCGGCCGGGAGAGGTATATGGTGTGTTATTTAGGTAGTTGTGAGGGACCATGTGCGAGTCTCTCTTGATTTTTGATTAATTGGCCAGAATTGTCTGGAGTGGTTTCTTTTTTTAATCTATAGCCAGGGTGAGACACAGAGGCAGGAGTCTCTAATCTTTGGTCAAAAGATTTCAAATATATGTATATTTCCTGTGCGAGGAGCGAGGAGTATGGGAAAGGTTGACTGAGGAGTCATGAGAGCCCTATGCCCAAGGAAGGAAGATACGCGATATGAGACGTAATGAGAGGGCCGAACGCCCGAGGAGTTTATGATGAGATGAGTTAGAAGTGATCGTGCCCACAGTCGGCGTTCAGCGGTAATAATGAGAAGGGGGTGAATAAATGTGTATTTCTTGGGAACTCAGCGGTAAGATGATATAAACAAATGAAATGGGACAGGGATATGTGCGCCGGCTGGCCATTGTAATTGAGATGGGTCAAGAATCTGCCGTGGCTAATGAATGAGTGATGACTGTAGAAGCGAATGACCTTTTCTTTTGTGAGTGTTTGCTCCTCGCCCTTCACGACAGAGCTGGTCCCGCTGTGCTATTATAGTTAAGGTTTGAGGTTATGGGCCTCCCCCGTAAATTACTGTTGTTTAAATGGTTCAACTAAAACACTGCCGGCAATGATAATATCACGGTGATTTAGAAGGTAATTAATAAATGAATAGGGATCTCCCCCAAATATCCGGTAATATGAGACTGTAGCTAGTCTAGGGATTTTCAGGAATCCACAGTACCTCTCGGTCGGGAGTCGGCCAGTTCGACCCCGGATCAGGATTGCCCCCTTGAGCGAGCTGCCCCTAAGCTTGCGCCTTGGGCCGCAGACAGTGATAATCATGCTGTTTCCTTCCAGGAATGGCTCTCCTTTATGCATGAAGTGTATATATATCTGTGTATGTTTAATATTTAATGTGCATATATTTTTGAGTTCAAACAGAACCTTTGTACAACGTTGTGTGGTCTTGGTGACAGCTGAGGAAGTCCGGGGTTTAGCTAAATAATATGTGTGTTTTGTTGTGTATTGTGTAAATATCTCTTTGATGTGTCAATTATGTAACGTAGGGACCGGTTGATTACGTGCTAAGAATATAATGTGTTATGTAAGTGGACATCATCTCATATTACACGATGTGATCGACAGAAGAATAAAAATGCAATGAAACGGCATGAACTTATGAGGTAAAGATGGACGAAAGTGGTCGCAAACCCTCAATAATACCGTTGAGCAGACGTCGCCCATAGGCGAGTCAGATTTAGAGTGCTAATTACTTTTCTTTTCCTCCCGTATGCGGAGAGTTCATTGTATAGGGTTGTGTATTTTCCTTCTTTTATTATGTCATATTTGAATAAATTAGTATTCGTAACTCCCTTTATATGATTCTTGTCATTTATAGTTATGCTAAGCAGTATCCAGTAATAGTTGAACCCGGAGAATCCTACTTTCATATTACATAAGGCTCCATCTTAAATATTTTCTTTTTTTTTCTTTTTTCTTTCGAACGTAACCACTCCCCAAGTGCTCGGGCTGGCCCGGCTAGCACAGAAAGTAGGAAGGGAATCGGTTCGAAGCTCGTTAGGCTAGTCGAGCCCCCCTTACTCTAGTCTCATCCGTGGGTTTTTACCCAGTTATGTGGAGGCATTCTTATGCGCGGGTCTTCCATTCGAGACCCGGAAGGGTGTAATATGCCTCCCTTAACCTTCTTCAACCCAATGTTGGATACTGTCAAGGTCCTTTTGAAATTCTGAACAATTCTCAATGTTTTTTATTTCCCTATTAACAATTATGTCATCTGCATAAAATCATATTTTTGATGTTATATTGTTCCCTAAATCGCTTGCATACATTAAGAAAAGTAATGGACTGATTATACTACACTGTTGAATTCCCATCCAAACTTTCTCTTTCTGTGATACATGATTTCCTACTTTGACTTTCTGAACCCTTGAATTTAGAAATGTTCTTACCCAACATATAACCCTTATGTCCAATCCTATTCCCTCCAGTTTCTTTAATAATATTCCATGTTCCACTCTGTCAAATGCTTTGGAAAGGTCTATGACTATGCAATCCAACTGGCCTCCTGAATCCAACTGATCTGATCCAATATATCCTGCTGAAATCCCACCAGTTGTGCTTAAGAAAATTTCTCTCTAAATCCATACTGGCTCCTCATGAACCAATTTTTATCTTCACATACTCTTCTATTAAACTCGCAAGTATTTTACAAATAGGCTAACTGGTCTGTAGTTCTCAGGTTCCCTTTCATCACCCTTTCCTTTATAAATTGGTATTATTATAGATTCGTTCCATTCCTTTGGTATTACACTTTTTTTATGACATAGTCAAAGACAGTGAACCATGTGACCTTGCCGCAGTGGAGAGGCTTGCGTGTCCCAATGAAGCAAGTAGCCAAGCCGTAGGTGCAACCATACTGGATGGGTATCATTTGAGAGACCAGACTAACGAATGGTTGATCAAAAGGGGGGGTTGCAGCCTTTTGGAAGTTGCAAGGGCGGCAGCCTCGATGATTGACTGATATGGTCTTGTAATAATACTGAACATGGCTTAGATTTGTTGATACAGCTACAAAGCTGAAAGCAATGGGAAACTACAGCCATAACTAACTCCCGAGGACATGCAGCTCTCTCTGTAAGAATTATGTACTGACGATGGCTTCCTCCCAGGTAAAATAGTCCCCCATCCGGATCTCCGGGTACGGATTACACGAGAGAGGGCAATCATCAGGAAGATGGATCGTGACATTCTGCAAGTTGGAGCATGGAATGTTAAAAGTTTGAATCGCTGTGGTAGGTTAGAGAATCTGAAAAGGGAGATGGATAGACTAAAGTTAGATGTAGTTAGTATAAGTACGTTTGCAAGAAGAGCAGTATTGCTAGGCCGCTGTATTTGCTTAAATTGTTTTGAATGATGGGGTATACTTTGGAGATTTGTATGCTAGGATACATGTTTACAATATCAAATGAGTGGAAAGAATGATTGGATTGAATATTGAAATTTTTTAATTTATCGACCACTTCTCTAGTGTTTTTGATAAGATTTGTTCGACAAGAAATGATAGAAGGAAATTCTAAATTCCCATGGAGGGAATTAGATATTTTTCCACCAATAGAGCATATCAAAAATCAGATCAAACATTAGATGTATGGCTTTTCAGGCGTTTGCTCTATTAACCAGCATTTTGTCTTAGGTCTGACACTAGACGCTGGTTAATAGAGCAAACGCCTTAAAAGCCATACATCTAATGTCTAATAATAATGTTATTTGCTTTACGTCCCACTAACTACTATTTGAAGGTCTTCGGAGACGCCGAGGTGCCGGAATTTAGTCCCGCAGGAGTTCTTTTACGTGCCAGTAAATCTACCGACACGAGGCTGACGTATATGAGCACCTTCAAATACCACCGGACTGAGCCAGGATCGAACCTGCCATGTAGGGGTCAGAGGGCCAGCGCCTCAACCGTCTGAGCCACTCAGCCCGGCCATCTAATGTCTGATCTGATTTTTAAGAAATGATAGTTCCTTCTTAAAAATCTTTGAATGAATTGTGAGGCTTTGTATAACCTACTAGGTCTGTAGTTAATGATCGGGCAAATGGGGACCCGGTTTTGTGTATTTTGGGGAGGGCTTTGGTGGTGGGTAAACCTGGGTTCATATTAATTAATTTTTTCTGACAAAAGAGTACCTACCATTACAAAAATGTTGCAGAGTTTGGGCTGGGAAGAATTGGGAGAAAGAAGACGAGCTGCTCGACTAAGTGGTATGTTATATGTTATAAACTTTAAATGGTATGTTCTGAGCTGTCAGCGGAGAGATGAGGTGGAATGATGTTAATAGACGAATAAGTTTGAGTGGCATCTTTAAAGGTAGGAAAGATCACAATATGAAGATAAAGTTGAAATTCAAGAGGACAAATTGGGGCAAATATTAATTTATAGGAAGGGAAGTAAGGGATTGGAATAACTTACCAAGGGAGATGTTCAATAAATTTCCAATTTCTTTGAAATCATTTAAGAAAAGGCTAGGAATACAACAGATAGGGAATCTGCCACCTGGGCAACTGCCCTAAATGCAGATCAGTATTGATTGATTGATTGATTGATTGTTTGTTTGTTTGATTGATTGATTGATTGATTGTAAGGATACTGGAGTCTTCCGCAAGTACCTTCTGATCCATTAGGAATATCTCTTCTACATGTTGCTTTTCTTTAAGCTGGATATCCAACTCTGATCTTTGTTCCGCAGTTGCGCTTTCTCCTGGCACATTTATCTTTCTTTCTACTGTGAAAGCCGATATTAAAGGAAGTACTGAATATTTCCTTGAACATTTGGATACTCACAGGATCAGTTACCTGCTGCTTGAACTGTCTGTAGGCCTACATATTTGAAATATTTTTCATTTCAGCTGGAAGGTACATTCGTACTGAACTCATCCTGCCATAATGTGAAGGTACCACTGGTAACCGCATAATGAATTCCTTTACCTCTTTTACACTGCTGTTCTTGCTTTTGTTACGTGGCTCATGGCAACCACGCATATCTGCCTTAGCAACAATTACATCTGTTGGATTTTCGACAGTGTATCTAATAAGTTTCTCAGTTATCGCAAGCGTCTTTAGAAAAAAATCTTAAACACACACGCGCTCTCCATTAAGTGGCAAAAGGTAGTGCTTAGTTTGCAATTCCCCACTCTTGGTTTCTTCAATTCTTCATCTTTTTACAGGTAGTAATTTTACACTAATTAAAATAAAGTTTCTTTTAACTACTCCAGATGAAAGGTTCCAATAGTCATTAAAAAATTCTCTCTTTATCCTCTTCTTTAAATTTGTTGCATTCGTTACTGCAACTTTTCCCAACACATGGATTACCTAACACACATTTTTTTTACACTTTCTTGCCCCTGGTCAACAGATATTCCAGACCAAGCAGACGGTTGTTCTTCCACAATTGTTTCTTTGGGACTGATTTTTTTCTTTCTCTTCCTACCATGCCCTACAATTAGAGACTCACGGGCCGTGAGTGTGGTGCTCCGTCTTAATTGGTCACTCACTTCAGGTAGTTCCAGAGCCATTGTCGGGTGTTCATCATTTAAAACACTGCAAGGTACGAATGAATCTAGTCTTTTGTCTTCCAGATGGGGACAATAATTTTGAGTTTCATTGCTTCCTCTTTCAGTAGACAAATTATCAGCTTCTCGAAAATATCTCACATGAATCACCGTCGTACCATTATTAGGGCACAATATCTCATCACCTCCCAACATAGGCACCATTTTACACTCAAACACATAGTTAAAATTCTTAATTTCATTACTTTCACTACTCATATCATGGTCAACCGAAACACTTTGTACAACGGAAGTAGTAATTCCAACGTCACTTTCGCTTTTCTCATGTTCACAGTTCGTTTCAACATGCTCAGTTTCCTCGTGCTGATGAACTGAATCTCTCAGTGCAAGCTCCAGCAATCTTCTCCCTCTGAATAACGACATGCTGAAATGTTTGTGAAAGCAAGAAATAACCTTAATGGAGAAAGCCACAAAAACCGTTTTTATCCTTACACTTTTACTTTCATTAGGAGGCATTGGCAACTGGGTATTAAAATAATTTAAATTTGTTTTATAATTATTAAGAAGTATGCACATAACTTAAATTATTATTAAAAGGAATATCACCACGTATAGGTAATTTCGACAACACAAGCCATTCCAGTTTCCCGCTCATCAACAATGTAGATAACGTGCATGTGTACAAGAAAGCAGACGCAGTAAGAACGAAAACAATAACTTTAAACTCTTATTTCAATAGAATTCTGTGAACATTCGCTCTTCTAATGGTAAGCACTTCTCGTGTTTGCCTTTCTAGATGTGAGATTTGCCTTTTTGGTGACAAATATTTATCACATTCGCCCTTATAACTTCTAAAACAAGTTCCTTTCCCGCCGTTATTTACAATACTAGAAGTTCGCCCCTGTGACGCTACATGCATTTCAACCTATCAATATTAGAAATTGCATGAAGTGAAAATTGCAAACATTGGACTATTTGCCTTTGTGTCAAAATACGGTCGATATGCAAGTCAAGAGTCTTATTATTGTATTACCGTACTTATACTAAACTTACAAGAAAACAAAATAAAAGCGTATAATAATAATATGTTCAATAAAGATAGCAAAACAAAATAAAAACATATAGCCTAATAATAATAATAATAATAATAATAATAATAATAATAATAATAATAATAATAATAATAACAACACTATGTTCAATAAAGATAGCAAAAATGCAGGACATCAGAGAGTGAATACAGCGCTCGCCCCCGACCAACAGCGTTATGGAAAATGGTTCAACCAGCGGAAGGTTATTATACTCAGAATTTCCCTCTCCTAGCCCCATGGTGTAGGGGTAGTAAGCCTGCCTCTTACCCGGTGGCCCCGGGGTCGAGTTCCAATACCGAGCAAGTTTGCTACGTGGTGCGAGTCACGTAGCTGTCAACTTGCTTTTGGGAGAAAGTGGGTTTGAATACCATTGTCGGCAGTCCTGAATATGGTTTTTCATGATTTCCCACTCTCAGCCAAGCAATGGTAGCATTATTAATGGAAATAATTAAACATTTCACACTAATTGTAACATACGGACTAGAAACGCTGGTAACTAATAAGAGACGAGATAGTAAGATCCAAGCAGTAGAAATGAAATTTTTAAGAACATTGGTTAAAAAAGACAAGAAGTGATAGAATTCAAAATATTAAAAAAACAGAGAAGAGCTAACTACAGAAGCGTTAGTATAGAACAGACAGAAAGCAAGACTGATATGGTTCGGACATGTAAAAAGAAAAAGAATGGGGAAGGAAAGGATAGCAAGAAGGGAATTGGAAACAGAATTTAAGGAAAAGAGACCAGTTGGAAGCCCGAGAAGAAGGTGGATGGATCAGATTTGGAAGGACATTAGAGAAGCTGGATTGGATGTGGCGGAAGTATTGGAGCAGGAAAAGTGGAAGGACAGAAAGGAGTAGAGGAGGCTTGTTAACCACACCCGGGCGACTGGAGTGGGACAATGATGATGATGATGATGATGATGACACCAGGCAATGTTGGAGCTGTATCTCAATTAAGGTTACAGTCGCTTCCTTACCAGTCCTGATGTTTATTGTTTAAAACGGCCTAACAGCTAGGTCATCAGACCCTAATGGTATGAGTTGAACAAAATTAAAATTAAAACTTCAAAATGTATCCACTGACTAGAAATTAAAACAAATGATGATTGTGAAACAAAAACAATCAGTGGATCCAATTCACAATGCCTTTAATTACTGGGATGATACATATCACCTAAAGAGACCCTAAAAAAGTGACTGAAAAACAAAAACAAAAACAAAATCAGTGGATCCAATTCACAATGCCTTAATTACTGGAATGATACATATCACCTAAAGGGATCCTAAAAAAAAGACTGCAAAACAAAAACAACCAGTGGATCCGATTCACAATGCCTTAATTACTGGGAAACTCGATGTATGCCCTATCTGTCAGAAGGGAGTATAAGATGAGACATCGGTGGAGTGTGACGGAGCATGCCAGAGATGGCACCACGTGGCTTGCACAGAGTTGCAACAGGGACAATTCAATGCCCTGAAAACAACCAGGAAAAAGAAATCCAAGTTAATGTGGATATGCAGCGGCTGTGAACAGGACCTCCTACTATACAAACCAGGAAAATCCATGCAAAAAGAGATAAGAGTCACTAAAGGCGAATCTGAACAAGAAGCTAGACATGATGGCTGAGACCCTAAGTAAGATGAAAGAAGGCCAAACATCACAAAATGCTAGAGGGTCAGTCATCAAAAACACCCAACAACAGCACAAATCCAACCGTAGTTGGGAGAGACGAGAGAAATCCCAGAAATCAATTATGGAAAAACCCAACGCCAAAGGGAAGGACCAACATCAGGAAGAGGGAACAGTGGAAACTGCAACAGAAACAACAGAAACCAAAACAGACGGCAGACCAGAAGAGGGATCCAACGAAACTAACAAAGAGTTAACCGCAGTAAATATTGAAACCACACGGGATGAGGAATCGAATGAAGGTTATAGAGTTGTGTCCTACAAAAGGCACAAGAGTTCCCGCACGATAATAGGATCGGGAACCGGTGAAGGCGATTTAATTCAGGCAGGTGAGAGGAGGGCCTGGCTGTATATTGGGCGCCGGTCACAAAACGTGACAGCAGAAAAAAAATAAAGAACTTCTTGATCAAGAAAAACATTTTATTATTTATAAATTTCATTTTCCGTATTGACAGACTCAAAGTATAGATAAGAAATGTGTTTTTCCACCATTCAATACACAATTTATTTTAATAGATTAAGCTAGTACCGGTTTCGGCTCTTTAACGGCCATCATCAGCTAGTACATGTTTTGTTTTAGCCATTAGACAATACACAAGTTGTTATTGTATTAGGCATCCGGATGTCTAATGGGGGATGGAATAATAGCATATAATTAAAATATCAGTGGTCAGGTTAAAAAGTTATAAATAGAGCATGAGTATGTAAAACACATTAAAAACACACAGGTCACAATATATAACATTTAAAAAGTTTCAACACATTAAAATTGTACGTATAGGTAGACACTTGTTAAAATTTTTCAATTTATGTTATATGGATTCCATTCTTCTGTCCTCTGTGCACATCCTTCTAAGTAATGTTGATTTTAGTTGTGTAGGGTAATCTTCGAGGACATTTTGAAACTAGTGTACGTCTTATTGATGTGGGCCTTTGTCATGATGAAATTTCGTTATGTTATATATCCCAACTTGTGATATACTATGGCAAGTTTCAATACAGCAAACAGCAGGTCTCGAGCATGTATTTAGAAGTAGTCGGTGGTAACACTTCTCTCGTCTATGTTTGTTCTTGTAGTTATAGTTGTTGTGGAAGTCTTGTGCTGATGTGTTTGAAGGCTTGTTGTGTTCTACTGCGAGTGAGTAATCTATTAAAATAAATTGTGTATTGAATGGTGGAAAAACACATTTCTTATCTATACTTCAAGAAAAACATTACGCCGGAAAGTATATTGTGTGAAGAGTTGAGAACCATGGGAACCAATAAGGCTTATAAAGTAGGCATTCCACTACAGGCATGAGAAAGTGCCGAGAAACCAGAATTCTGGCCTAAAGGCGTCCTCATCAGGCCTTTTCGTTTCTCTCGCAAAGAACAGTCTGGGCCCCACTCGCAGTAGAACACAACAAGCCTTCAAACACATCAGCACAAGACTTCCACAACAACTATAACTACAAGAACAAACATAGACGAGAGAAGTGTTACCACCGACTACTTCTAAATACATGCTCGAGACCTGCTGTTTGCTGTATTGAAACTTGCCATAGTATATCACAAGTTGGGATATATAACATAACGAAATTTCATCATGACAAAGGCCCACATCAATAAGACGTACACTAGTTTCAAAATGTCCTCGAAGATTACCCTACACAACTAAAATCAACATTACTTAGAAGGATGTGCACAGAGGACAGAAGAATAGAATCCATATAACATAAATTGAAAAATTTTAACAAGTGTCTACCTATACGTACAATTTTAATGTGTTGAAACTTTTTAAATGTTATATATTGTGACCTGTGTGTTTTTAATGTGTTTTACATACTCATGCTCTATTTATAACTTTTTAACCTGACCACTGATATTTTAATTATATGCTATTATTCCATCCCCCATTAGACATCCGGATGCCTAATACAATAACAACTTGTGTATTGTCTAATGGCTAAAACAAAACATGTACTAGCTGATGATGGCCGTTAAAGAGCCGAAACCGGTACTAGCTTAATCTATTAAAATAAATTGTGTATTGAATGGTGGAAAAACACATTTCTTATCTATACTTCAAGAAAAACATTACACCGGAAAGTATATTGTGTGAAGAGTTGAGAACCATGGGAACCAATAAGGCTTATAAAGTAGGCATTCCACTACAGGCGTGAGAAAGTGCCGAGAAACCAGAATTCTGGCCTAAAGGCGTCCTCATCAGGCCTTTTCGTTTCTCTCGCAAAGAACAAATAGATCCTATCAAGGAATGGAGCTCAAATCCTAAGAAAACTCAGATAATAGACGTAATGCTCTGGAACACAGAGGGCCTAAAATCCATCCTGAACTTAGCCCCTCCAGATTTATTTAAGACGGATATCATGATCCTAACTGAGATTTTATTGACAAATTACTTGTTAATTACTACAACATCCACAACCTCGCAAGCCAGAGAGAACGCGGACGTCCAAGTGGAGGCATCTTTTGTCTAATTAAACCGTGGCTATCAACGCATCGTGTTATCCAAAGAACGCCGAACCTACTTGCAATGAAGGCCTGAGGATTCAACATTATTGCTGCCTATTTCCAACCTCACAATACAACACAGGATATAATTGAGAGCCTGGCAGACACATTAACGCTCATCAGTTACAAAGATGCCACCATACTAGCAGGCGATTTTAACTGTCGCATGGACAAAGAGGACATGAAAAGCAAAACAGTCCTAGAATTCCTAGAAGTGGAAGGTTTTATCCTAGTAAACAAGCCACATACTCCAACCTATGTATGCCACAATGGCACTAGTACAATAGACTTATTATTTGTCAACATCTACATCAGAAGCACCTACTTCAAGACTTTCGCAAACGCAGACGTGGCCCCCCTAAGGAAATATATACCTGTATACACTCAGGTCGCAATAGATGAGCCTCTACCAAACAGCAGAGATCAGAAGAGAGTAACAATAAAGAGAACACTGAATACCAGCATCCTAGTCGGAATATCACCATCATCGAGTGATCATATTCTTGATCAAATAAAACAGGGAGAGATAGACTCTGCAGCACTGAAACTGGACAGTTATATAAAGGACGCCCAAATGTGCGATTCAGGGAGAAAACGGAAATCACAACGTTGGTTCGACGTGACCTGTTATGACACAAGAAAACAAATATTGGACCTCCTACACACTGCAAGAACCTCCAAAACTGAAATAAAATTACAGACCTACAGCATTCAGAGACGCGCATACAGAAACCTACTCAACAAGAAGAGAGCAACCTGGGTAGAAGAAGAAGGAAAGAGACTATTAGAGAAGGCATCAGAAAATCACTTTGCAGCTTTGAAACCTAGGTCACCAAAGTTCTCCCAAACTATCACAATGGAAACATGGAAATCACACTTTCAACAGATCTACAACAGGCAATCAACCCCAAGGACAACCTACGCAACTCTGACTTCAGACTTCCCACGCATCACAACAGAGGAGGTAACAAATACGGTCATGGAACTGAAAGGCCATAAAGCTGCCAGACCAGACGAAATTTTTAATGAGCATCTGAAGGAAGCCCTGCCACACCTAGGGGAATTATGGACAGCCTTATTCAACAAGTGCCTAGAAATAGGCAAAGTACCGAGCAACTGGAGGACCGCAACGCTAAAACTCTTGTACAAAGGTAAAGGTAGCCCCGACCAACCGGACTACTACAGAGGAGTTCAAGGTATTCACCAGAATCCTATCTGCAAGATTAGAAAAAGAAACAATCGGACAAATACCGGATGAGCAATTTGGGTTTAGGAAAGGCAGATCGACACTTCATGCAATAAGTAACTTAATGGATGACATAAACAAGCACTTGGGCATCACAGAGGGAAACTTCACGTCATATTCATCGACTATAAGAAGGCCTTCGACCTGCTGGACCGTCAGATAATCATCGATAAGCTTAAACATAGTATCGGGGAAGACAATTATCTAACAATCATCATGGACAAGATATCACAACTAAACGAGCTCATCATTAAAGACAACATCCAAACTTCGACCCCGATACCACAGACCAATGGAATTCTGCAGGATGATCCAGCCAGCCCCTTACTGTTCAATCTTGCAACGTCAGACGTTATCCAATGCTTCAGAAATCTAAAGGAACAGGTCACTTTCTACGCGTTCGCAGACAACATGGCACTAGGCTCATCAAACCTCGAGGTACTACAGGAATGTATGTATCGCCTAACATTATGGGCAGGGAAGAATAAGCTAGAGATCAATGAGCAAAAGACAGTCCATATGATATTTAGGAAGGGAGGGAAAATAACGGCCAAAGACCAACTGTTCTTCACTCCAAACCAAGAACCAATCAAAATAGCACAGGAATTTAACTATCTCGGAATGACACTACAGACCACTGGAACGACCTAACTAAGAATATCAGGAATAGAGCAACTGCAGCCATAATGGCCATCAATGACATCCAACTCCTGCGCAGACTCTCTGTACCCACTGCCATAAAGATCTTCAACAGCAAGATAATGCCCATAAGTGACTTACGGACTAGAATTAATATGGACACATCTCACCAAATCAAATCTCAAAGACATCGAGCAGATCAGAGCAACATATCTTAAGAGGCTATTATGTGTATCAAAATTCACTCCCTCTAGACTAACGAGCTTGTTGGAGAACCTTTCTTCATAGAACAATTAAGACAGAAAATGCCCCTACCATCCACGAAGGCATATCAGGAACCCTTTGAAGAACTTCAGAACAAGAAAAAAGGGACATGGCTGGAATTCTACTCGACCGAACCAATGATGTCTACAGACTGGAAAGGTGCGGACTACGATCTGCGCCACACGCTGACGCAATTCGCAGTGCACGGGTTCCACCATCACGTATGCAAGAAAAAGGGTTTCCACACTCAGGACGAAGTATCGTGTGTATGTGTACAGTGCGATAAACAGTGTGATCGGTATCATGCGCTATGGTGTCACCAGAGACGTGTATCCCTAACACAACTTTGTAGCGACTAAATTGCTATATGCAGAACATCTATGCGTGTTGTGCGCTTTTCTCTTATTATTATTATTAATTACTGGGATGTCCGACTGGTTGGCTGAATGGTTAGCGTACTGGCTTTCGGTGCAGAGAGTCCCGGGTTCGATTCCCGGCCGGGTCGGGGATTTTAACCTTCATTGGTTAATTCCAATGGCCCAGGGGCTGGGTGTTTGTGCTGTCCCCAACATCCCGCAACTCACACACCACACAACACACCATCCTCCACCACAACAACACTCAGTTACATGCACATGGCAGATGCCGCCCACGCTCATCGGAGGGTCTGCCTTGCAAGGGCTGCACTCGGCTAGGAATAGCCACACGAAATTATTATATTATTATTAATAATAATGTTATTTGCTTTACGTCCCACTAACTACTTTTACGGTCTTCGGAGACGCCTATATTATTATTACTGGGATGATACATATTATGTAAATGGGTCCAAAATCCAGGTCACAGGTCCCTCATAATGGTACCAAATCGCTGGTAGAGCAAAACCATGGTGTTCCTCCTATACTGGTACTAATCACAGGTAATGAGACTCATGGTGTTTCTCACATGGTGGTACTAATAACAGGTAATGTAGACCCATGGTATGCCACACACAATGGCACCACTCGCAGGTAACACAAACTCATGGTGTTTCGCACACAAGGGTACTACTCACAAGCAACACAGACCCCATGGTGTTCCTCACATAGCCTAGTAGGACTAATCACAGACGCCTGTATTCCTGTGCTGTTCCTCACTTGGTGAAACTAATCACAGGCCGTGTATACTCATAGTGCTACTTGTATAGTGATACTAATCATAGGCACTGTAGACCCACGGGGTAACTCATCACACATTATGGTAATGCCCATAGGCAATACAAACCCATGGTGTTCCTCAGATAATGGTACTGGTACTACTCTCAGGCAATGCAGACCCATGGTTTTTCTCACATAGTGGTACCAATCACAGGTGTCAGTCAAACCCACGGTGTTTCTCACATAGCAGTACTAATCACAGACAACATAGATGCATGGTGTTTCACATAAAGTTGTATGTAATTCAGACCCATTCTGAATAGTGGAACAG
Source organism: Anabrus simplex (assembly GCF_040414725.1). NCBI lineage: Eukaryota > Metazoa > Arthropoda > Insecta > Orthoptera > Tettigoniidae > Anabrus > Anabrus simplex. The sequence goes on from NC_090267.1 coordinate 185,158,831, forward strand.
ACCAGTGGAATACACACGATGACAATTATCACAAGCAACGCCCAGACCCGCAGTGTTCATCACATAATGGTAGGCTACTGCTCCCATATAACGCAGACCCATCGTTTACCTCGCAAGGTGGTACTAGTCGCAAGTAAAGTCGAACCATGGTGTTTCACTTGTAATGGTACTAATGACAAGTAGTCTCATGGTTCTAATATCATCCCTTGGTCGCCCCTTTTAATCACCTCTTGCGACGGGCAGGAGATACCATGGGAGAAATCTTCGTCTGTGTCCCCCACCCAAAGGGTGGGAGTCCTAGGTCCTTTCCCTTTGCTATCTATGCTACCGTCACAAGACCTACTTGTATTGGTGCGACATAATCAAACAAAATAGTAGGTATGTATATACCCGAGTCAATGTATAAATTAAGAGATTATCGCAATGAATAATCACGTCTCTTTGGTTCCGATACCACGTACAACTGAATCTCTGTTGATTTATGAGCACACGAGTTTTGTAGAACCGGAAAGCTTGCATATTTTCAATGATAAACATTTCTATTATTACGCAATCCAACATAATGACAGTTGTCAACCCAGCATCAAATAGGAAGAAATAACTTACTTAAATATGTGGCTCATTGCGGTAACGACGCCGACTATACATCTTTCCTCAGCCAGCATCGTTATACTTCTTCTTTGTGCAATTTTGGACTTCACTACATCGCTATTCAACTCCACTGAATGATATTAATGCACAATACACAATGTTTCACACCTTAAGAAGCTAATGATTAGCTGTATTTGTGATTAGTGCGGGTTTCAAAATGTCAATTCACTCCCGCGGAAATATCGGAGTGACCAACATCAAATACAGTATTTGCCAACATTCAGATGTTAAATATTCCTTGAGAGATTTGATATGATATTAACCACACACAGAACATGATTCATGTCTCTCTGTTAGGTCATCAGCCCAGAGGCTGGTTGAATCCTCAAATAGCACCACCAAAGGCTATGCAGTTATAGGGAAACTGCAAAAACCAATGGCAGAGCCCAAATGAGGCGTACTAGGCAAGATGAGGAGTGAGGTAGTTTGCCATTGCTTTCCTCACTGGTGGAAGCTACACTTTGCTCTGGCCTGTGCCAAAAGATGGATACAAAAATACTGCATCCTTCAAGAAATGGCAACACGCGGACATGATTCATACGAGATATTAAATAATTATCTAGTTTATGAAGAAATGTGAAACGTTGAAATAAACATGTTCGCGTCTAATACGGACTACCTGATAAATAAAGCTATAGACAGTATACCGATCTGGTTATGGTATATCTTTTATGTTATCCTCTTTGGTATAACGTAGTAATAGTATTTTTCTTACATGATCCTTGGTACATGCTGCATCTGCAGCCATATTGTAAGTTGTGTCAATGGAGAACTCTGTTCTGTGTTTGTGTAGCGTTGTTTTGTGATGTAACAAGTTGAAGTCGCCAGTTTATGTATTAAATATTCTTCACGTCTTACGGTACCCCCATGCGGGTGAATCTTCCTGTATGACAGTATCTGTTAATCAAGTGTTCGCCTCATAATCTTCCTTTGTGGTAGTGGTTTACATTTGCTGCAACGCTCGTAAGCGTATTTACACCATCTCGCCCTCTCGTTTACCTATCCCTAACTCAGTAAGTAACTTAAGTCATCTACAAATAGTAATTTCAGAAGTACAATATATGACTTCCTAAAGCCAGATTTTTGTGGTTCTAAAATTGACAGAAGATCCTGTCATTTTAAGATATTTCATACTTCTAGGTGCAATACTTCAAAATATATTAATTATTGATTGTTGCAGTTAAGAAAACTGTATTTTGACAACAACAACAACAACAAAAAAACGCAATTTCAGCTTTTACTAATTTGCTTAGCAGTTGTACTTAGTTTCCGGTAAAACCCGGCGGGCGAAAGTTAGGTTACAGATTCAACTTGGCGTGGCCCGAACGACGTCACATAGCACTCAGCAGGCTTGCCAACGTCTGCGTTGTTATTGATAAGACCATTGGGCTGGATTCGTTAGGTCTGGGGAGTGACATAATTATTGACCCACCGGGCGAGTTGGCTGTGCGGTTAGGAGCGCGCAGCTGAGAGCTTGCATCCGGGAGATAGTGGGTTCGAACCCCACTGTCGGCAGCCCTGAAGATGGTTTTCCGTGGTTTCACACGAGGCAAATGCTGGGGCTGTACCTTAATTAAGGCTACGACCACTTCCAACTCCTAGGCCTTTCCTATCCATTCGTCACCATAGGCCTAAGACCTATCTGTGTTGGTGCGACATAAAGCCAATAGCAAAAAAAAAGGAAAAAAATAAGGACGATATTGGTATAACTTATTTTGCAATAGGCCTATCAGTTCATTGGTAATTGGGAACCGGGCGAGTTGGCTGTGCGGTTAGGAGCGCACAGGGAGCTTGCATCCAGGAGATGGTGGGTTTGAATCCCACTGTCGGCAGCCCTGAAGATGGTTTTCCATTGTTTCCCATTTTCACACCAGGCAAATGCTGGGGCTGTAGGGCCTACCTTAATTAAGGCCATGGCCTTTCCTTCCCCTTCCTAGGCCTTTCCTATCCCATCGTTGCCATAAGACCTACCTGTGTCGGTGCGACGTAAAGAAGAAAAAAAAGATAATTAGGAACCTAAACTTGTGTCCATAATGTATATATAGTCATGTCAGATATCACCAAATACATCAAAGCGGACGTCAAAATACTGATCTATGCTGGCGATATGGCTCTTATGTCACCCGAGATAACAAAACTTCAAGAAGCCTTCGACCAACTGGAAAAGTGGGCCACCAGAAATGAACTGCAACTTAACGAAAAGAAAACCGTGACAATGACGTTCAGGAAAGGAGGCAGACCAGCAGCCAATGACAAGATCACATACAAGAACGAGCCACTATCAGTAGTCTCTTACTTTAAATACCTAGGGATCATCTTGCAGACATATGGTACTGTTTTCACGATACATGTCCAAGAAAGAATAACAGCTGCAACCTTAGCCATGACTGATATAAAAAACCTTCCAAAGATCTCGCTGGCAACCGCAATGGAAATATTCAAATTAAAAATTACCCCCGTAATAACATATGGTGTGGCATTAATTTGGGAGTATCTTACCAAAAGCAATCTAGCAGATATAGAAAAAGTGAAAGCCAAATTCTTAAAAAAAGCTTTATGTGTATCAAAGTACACCCGATCGCGCCTGGTATATGTGCTGGCAAGAGAAACTTTTTTCATAGAAGATCTCCGCCTACAACTGCAACTACCCTCTACATCGGCATACGAAAATTTGCTCATTGACCTTCAGAGAAAAAGGGAAGAAATATGGCTGGATTTCTACTCTACAGACGCTATATTAAACAGTGAATGGAAAAAGCCCGGTTATCAGCTTAGACATGTAATGACGTGATTTGCTGTTCATGGATTTCACCACCAGTTATGCAGTAGAACCAACTACCATGAACCAAACAATTCACAGTGCTTCTGCAAATTGTGTGGCAAGGGCTGTGAAAGGTACCACGCAATGTCATGCAGGAAAAGATTGGTGTCGCTGACTAAATTCTGCCTCGATGAAAATGAGAGCTAAAATTATTTTCTTTGCATATTGTGCGAATCTTTACTATTAAATAAATAATGTAACAATCCTACAGTCTTAGTGTGTCTCCCAATACGGTAGATATTGAAATCATACGCTGTTCCATCCCAGAATAGGGACTGAACTGGCAGGGATATAAAACTGAGGCAATAAGTCACATGAAATTTTCTTAATCGCAATTTTTTAATTGAAACCTCAGAAACCAAAAGTCCTAAATCAATTTATTTTGTGTGAAGGGTATATGGGAGCGAGAGCACCCTTGTGATACAAGATCGGTAATGAAACGGGCTGTAACAGCACTAGACTCCTTATATGAAGAAAGTTAGACCAGACAACAAACACAGAACCCGCTCTTCAGTAATGTTAGTGGAAGACCAGGAAAGTTCTGAGCTAAAGAAAGAATTAGTGATTATGCAAAAGAAAACAACTCTCCTGAAGCAAAATATTCTGCTCTGAGGAATGTTAAATCTAAGAAACCGGTGATATCTTTCAAAACATCTATACTTACAGCATGAGACATGAAGCTGTTAGTAAAAAAAGTGATGGCTAATTTGTCCTTTTTTTTTTTTTTTTTTTAATGCCATGTCAGATTCGATGTTTGCAGAAAAAGAAACAATGTTAAGTACAGTAGAGTCTCGTTAATCCGAACTAATTGGGATCGGAGTCTGTTCGGATTACGAAATTTTCGGATTATCCGGAAAATATTTTCTAATAATAATGTTATTGTTTTTACGTCTCACTAACTACTTTTACGGTTTCCGGAGACGCCTAGCTACTGAGATTTTCTCCCGCAGGAGTTCTTTTATGTGCCAGTAAATCTAATTACACAAGGCTGACGTATTTGAGCACCTTCAAATACCCCCGGATTGCGCCAGGATCGAATGATATTAGCAAGTGGATGGAAGCTGACTGTCATCAATTACAAACAGACCAAGAAATTGTAGCTATGGTGGAGAAAGAATCTGGAGTTGATGAGGAACAGAGTGACGATGAAGAAGACTACAATGAACAACTAGTGTCACATTCAGTTGCAGCGGCCACCTTAGAATTTGCCGTACGCTACGTCGAGCAACACTCCGCTGCTATGCCCACTGATGTGATGTTTATGAGACGTTGGTTTAACAATGCATCTTTGAGTAGGTTCCAATCACTACGGTAAAATAAACTAACAGACTTTGTAAAGGTAAATGACCAGTGATTGATAGTTTATGATGTGTAATTATGTTTACATTAACTTATTAAAAATGCAAGTAAATCTTCATTCTAGAATATGTTCTTTCATTTCAATAAGGAGAATTTTAAAAAAATGAATATTTCAGTTCAGATTAACCGGACTTTCGGATTAACGGGGTTCAGATTAACAGGGCTCTAGTGTATATTCACTTTAAGAACTCTTTCCCCCAAAGCAGTGGATTATTTCAGGAAAATAAAACACACATTTCCCTACCGTTCAACTCTTCAAAATTGGTCAAAAGAGTTTAAATAGCTAGGTTGAGTAGCTCGGACAGTAGTGCGCTGTCCTTCTGACCCCAACTTGTCAAGTTCTATCCAGACTCAATCCGGTGGTATTTGAAGGTACTCAAATACGGCAGCCTTGTGTCTGTGTATTTACTAGCACAGTAAAGAGCTCCGGCAGGATAAAATTCTGGCATCTTGGCATCTCTGAAAACTGTTAGTGGGACGTATTACGATATCGATGTTACAGCGTTATTGTTGCTAACAATTATCGAAGAGCTTGAAGGAGCTGGAGTGCATGTCGTTGCTGTTGCTTGCGATATTGGGGGGGAGGGGGGATGCAAAAGTAAGGAAAGAACTTGGGGTGTTGGCTAGAAAGACATATTTTTGTAACTCTGTGGATAGTAGTCTGAAAGTCTTGGTATTCTGTGATGTCCTTCACTTGTTGAAACTGCTAAGTGATAATTTCCTTGATGATGGAATCACTCTGTCAGATGGGACCATTGTCACAAAGAATCTAATAGGTCTCCAAAAGCATCAGAAAAGTTTCCTTTAAATCATACACCAATGCCCAAGCATTGGAAATATACACAATGACCATTAGGGGAAAATTATTGAACTAACAAATGATGTAACCTATTCGATGTTTGAAGTCAAGTATTCTTAACTACACAAAAGCTTCCCTTGTGGTTATGGCCTCAACCATCGAAGTCAACAAAACATCTTAAGAAGATTTTTCAACATTTGCTTGAGTATGTGGATGGGGGAAAAGGAGCAATCTCTATCCATTCCAGAGAGGATTATTATTATCCATTAAATCACTTATTGTACTCTTTAGAGAGGTGAAAATCACTGGAGCAGGATAGTTTTAGCTTCTAGACTGAATCAAGACTGATTGGAAAATTATTTTTCCAGAGTTCGAGGTCTCAGCATATTTAATAACAATCCCACTCCTTTCGAAGTGAAGAATAGAATGAGTCTCTTAATACTGACTGGGAACGCATACATTCCACCTCTGTCTCATGAAGGCCTTTGTTGCTGAGGACAGAATTCAACCTTCTACCTTTCCTGATTCCGTTACACTGGGGGGAAGAGAAACTGAAGAAGAATTCCAGAATTTCCCTTCCAGCGAACTTGCATAAAAGTGACTGAAATTTCGTCACATGGTTTCAGTTCTAATGGAAGTGAAGAAAACTTGCTATTGGATACTGACCCGCGCCATTTATCGATTCACTATGAAGATGTAACGCACAGTGCTTTAAAATACTTGGCAGGCTGCCTTGCCTTCAAGTGTAAATGAATCAGTAGTTCATTGCGAACACAGATAAACGTCGTCTTGAAGCGAAACTATCCTCTGAACAAGACTGGTTCAAAATTATTTCTCACTTTTCCTTCCCTGAGTAGTTGGCTACACTAATAGAATTTGAAGTTATTTTGTGCATCCTTCCACGGACATTGAATTTCAAAGTGAAACAAATTATTGGAAAACATTAATGTCTACTACATACTTGAAATTTCCTTAAATCGACTGAAAAATCATTGCCTTACATGTAGAACCAGTTGCATAAACCGTTTTTGATCTTAGATCAGAGACGAAATTGATCTCTGTTCACGCTAAACTGGGATTTTTTGGTATTGCATAAACGTTATTTGAGATCAGTTTCCACTGAACTAGGATTTCACTTTGCCTGGAGAAATTTTTCCGATCACACTCTTTGTTCAAGGAGTTTTTTTTCTATTCGAGATACGAGAACAGCTGATTGTGAACATAATATTACCTGTGTTGTTACGATAAATCATAAGAAAATACATGAAAGACTAACCTAATACATTGTTAGCTATAGTTGTTGTCCGTATATAAACAATATTACGCTTATAATGCAGTGAAATATAATTCTGAAACATAACCTCTATAAATTGCTTACCAGCGGGCGAATTGGCCGTGCGGTTAGGAGCGTACGGCTGTGAGCTTGCATCCTGGAGATAGTAGGTTCGAATCCCACTGTCGGCAGCCGTAAAGATGGTTTTCCGTGGTTTCCCATTTCCACACCAGGCAAATGCTGGGGTGTGCCTTAATTAAGGCCATGGCCGCTTCCTACCAACTCGTAGGCTTTTCCTATCCCATGCGACATAAAGCCACTAGCAAAAAAAAGAATTGCTTACGATATTGCATTATCTCGTTCATGTTTTACAGATGTCTGATTAGTGGGATATAGAGGGTTATTGAGGTAATGCTATTAACTTTGTGTTTAAAATGGAACTACACAGTCCAAAAAAATTAGGGGACCATGTTTTTGAATGTATGCCATGCTCCACAAAATAATACCTCACGTATGAAACATGCCACTATAAGCAAATGTGAAATAGACAAGCTGATCAAATTGCTAAAATTTGTAGTAAACAACAACTTCTTTACATTCAATAACAAAATTTACTAACAGAATGGACTAGCGATGGGCAATCCAATATCTGGAATTCTTGCAAACATTTTTATGGATCACTTTGAGACTAAAATAATCAGTAAAATCACATTTTAGCATATGAACCAATTTCGGGGTCCCTTTTCCTTTCTCCCTTCAACAGTTCCACATTTGGGCGATAATTTTACTTCAGCTTTAGTGGCGACTCCTTCCCCTAATTAGTCATACGCTGGCATTCAAGAAAATCTACATCTAGCTATGATATACATCTCGGGGATTAAATTATATCAACAACAACAAAAAAAAACACCATATTTTTACGTGAATCCGACTGATAATCGCCCCTCTTATTTTTCAGTATATCTGCATATCTATCAGGTCATTAAATCAAAATATAACTGATTTTAAGTTCAATTATTCGTCATCAATTATGAAATTACTTTAAATTAATGTTATAATCTATAAATACTAATAATAATAAATTCTTTACAGTAACTTTATTAAAATCATTTTGCATGTTGGGTTAAGTTAAAATTCTTTCTAATCATTCTTTTATACATGTTGGTATTTCATTCAAAAATAAAAAATAAAAAAATGATTGTCTTGAAGTTATTATCTTTCTCATAAGTTTCGATTCAAAATCATCAATCATTTTTACCATTATCCAAGGTCTCATCTTCACAGATAAAAATAATTTCATTCCTGTAGTTTCCTGCAGAATTAAATTATTTATGGAAGTTTTCTTGACCTGACATAGATTACATTCTACATCTCCTCAGTCTCATATAAAAGAAAATTAAAATTGTTTAATTCTTAAAGTTGTCATAAATGATCCAATCATTCCAACTGGCTAATTCTAAACTAAAGAAATGATATACAGTATTAAGAACAAAATAAAATGAAATTCTTTGGGAATAACACCTAAGAGTTGTCAAATTCTCATTAAATATCAAATCCTAATATGTTGCCAAGTTCTATCAAAATATCAAATCTTTACATGATATTGCGTTTTATATGCATAAACATTAAGAATGTGTATTAACATTAAGAAAGCTTCTTATTAATAAAACATCTGATCCTTGTTTCATGCTGTTCGTGACTAGTTTCATCAATAAACGTAAGCGGAATAAGCAATGTTTCACATCTGTAGCTTTCAATTGTTACCTATGATAATACACCAATAAAAATAAAAATAAATATATTATTAATCATAATTGGATATATTCAAAATATTCCCTGAGAAATATGTAAAATTCTCCAAAAAATCTCAACAAGTTTGTTAATAAGTTATATTAAGGTCAAATCGCTTCATATATTCAATCATATGGTTGCTAATAGTCAAGGAATACCATAGATGAAACATCCAAAACTCGTAAATAGCAATAATATAACGCTATGAAGACACTACAATCAATGATCTGCTGTTTCAACTTAAATCAGTTTAAATATTAAGTAACATAAAATTCTCTTAGAAAATGCCGTCATTATTCTTTACTATAGGTTATTTGGAATTATTTTTGATGATCGTACTCTATTATTAAGCTGCAAGTTCACTAACCAAATGCCATCAACTCGTAAGTAAACCCATATTACATGTTGCTATTAGCGTCAAATATAACCTTGATCCATAACTGCGTTACATAAACTAACATCAATTAGCCTTACATAAAATTATTTCCTCATACGTCGTCGTATTTATGATAATTCCTCAACTGGTATATCAACAAATGTATATTATTCATAACATTCACATTTCTTACCTCATATTTCCGACGTATTTGACTTCGCCGCAAACATAAACATCAGATGATATAGATGTTGATTCCCAGAGGGAATCTGAAATATTTGTCCTGAATGAGCAAATTTATAATACCAATATAAATGGTCCGTTATTGGACATTATAAATTTTCCACCTAGCTCATTCTTGGTTGCCAGCGTTTCGCCCTCGTGTGCTAGGGTGGGCTCATCAGTTGGTACCTAGCACACCTACCAATACGCTGGCTAGTGCATACCGTGGAGGCCACTGCGTAGGCTAACTGGAGCCACCGGCAGTGCCAATGCACTAAGAGACTTTGTCTCATCACTAAAAATTGATGCCTGCTTGGCCATCAGATGATATAGATGTTGATTCCCAGAGGGAATCTGAAATATTTGTCCTGAATGAGCAAATTTATAATACCAATATAAATGGTCCGTTATTGGACATTATAAATTTTCCAGCTAGCTCATTCTTGGTTGCCAGCGTTTCGCCCTCGTGTGCTAGGGTGGGCTCATCAGTTGGTACCTAGCACACCTACCAATACGCTGGCTAGTGCATACCGTGGAGGCCACTGCGTAGGCTAACTGGAGCCACCGGCAGTGCCAATGCACTAAGAGACTTTGTCTCATCACTAAAAATTGATGCCTGCTTGGCCATCAGATGATATAGATGTTGATTCCCAGAGGGAATCTGAAATATTTGTCCTGAATGAGCAAATTTATAATACCAATATAAATGGTCCGTTATTGGACATTATAAATTTATAATACTTTGAACAGATTCAAAGTTCAAAGTAACGCTCAATTCATAAGATTTCGTATCTCAACAAACCTAATGTTTTATGGATCAACAACTACCATTCATATCAATATGCAATTCTTATCAAAGTACAAACTTATTAAGCCTATATTTACTTGCATTTGGCAGTAAGTCGACGTTGTATACGATCTCGATAACCTAGAATTCAATATGCTTCATTTTCACATTTCAAATATCTCATATCACCTTATGCATGGTATAATTCTTTGAAAGTAAGCTGAAAATTGCTAGCAAAGCACTTCATTGGCGAGTATAATCTTCCCTACACATGGGCGTGTTTATATGTTTTGGAAGACTACCTAAATCCATCGTTTAAATGTCACTATTAGTACACTCGCACTGAAACTACATATTGAAATCACCTCTCGAAGATATATCGACCTATCTCTTATAATAATAATAATAATAAATAATAATAAATACCGCCAGACGTCAATCCCATCTCCAGTTTGGTTGGCCATCATGTTATTCTCGTAGACATGCATAAGAAACATATTTAAAAGCATCATTAGTTTCATAATCTTGCTATTTACAGATCTTCCGTGAATTATGGCTATGTTGAGCAAGGTAGATTCTAACGTTGCAATCATTAATACTTTGGTTTGAATGATATAAAAGGTATCTTAATTATTGCCTCGTTTTATGATTAAATACTTTAAGTTAGTGATTTTCATCGTCTTCTGTAATAAATCTTTGATAATCTTTAGTTCAATCCCAATCTGGGCTCAGCTATTCTCTTCGTCTCCTTTTGGATATACTGCTTAGGATTTCTTTTACGTTTTCGAGAAATATAGCATTATAACTTTTTATTCCAACTTGTTTTCTCAATTTAGGAAATCTCCCTTTTAAATATGCTATTTTTTTGGGTATGAATCCTCTCGTAAATCTTCGCCTCGTAACTCACTGCAATGTTCGACTGTTCCTACTGTTGGTTTAACAATTTAAAATTACTGCATTTATCTCAATCACGGCCACTTGGATTCCGTTGGTCTGTACTTTCTTACTTTATATTTACAGCCTTTTTGATTCCACATGTCTGTGTTTTACAATTCGTATTTTCTGCGGCATGATTTCTGACACTTTATCGTTATTCACGGCAAAATAATTATTTTAACACCTCATTTTGAAATAATCAGGGCAATGAAATGGTACACATTTATTGTAACTAATTTATGTACTTTTATCCTAATGTGTACATTTATTGCTACATAACAACAGTTTAACATCTGTAACATACCTAGAACCATAGCGCTTGGTCCAATTCAACTTCTCATTACGGCACATATTATAATTGTTCTTATCATTAAATTATGCTGTTCATTAATAGAATATGTATAGTTTTAGGCTATTTCGACTAAAATGTGTATTTATTTGATTATGGCTGATGATGACCCCGAGTATGGTCGAAACTAGTTCCAAGCGACTTAATGTAATGTAAATATATGCATTGCAAAAAGAGTGTATTGAATAGGTGGAAAATTTTTATAAGAATAAATAAACACAATGTCTGTTAAATGTTGCCCTCCATTGTCAATACACTAATTCAGTCGACTTCGAAACCTTTGAGTCACCTTTTCAAGCATATCGACCAGGATATTGCCAATTTCGGCTCGGATGTTGTTGCGTAGGTCTTCCAGAGTGTTGAGATGATCTTTGTAAATTAGAGACTTGAGATAACCACATACGAAGTAATCAGGAAGGGCTAAATCAGGCGAGCGCGCAGGCCAGTTTACGTCCCCTCGCAGGGAGATTAGTCGTTCGGGGAAGGCTGCTCTCAAAACACCATTGGAAACCCTGGAGGTATGGGCTGTGGCCCCATCTTTTTGAAACCACACGTTGTCATAATCCATTTCTTGGAGAGCAGGTAAGAAGAATTATTGTTGGATCATTGTCACTTGACGGTAACAGCATGACCGTTTTCTTGAAAGAAGTATGGACCCATGTTCCCTACTCTTGATATGCACACCATACCATGACACAATGCAAATAAAGTTCTTTGGGATTTGTTGCACTCCAATACTGCATGTTCTGTTTATTCACACAGCCACTGAAGTGAAAATGTGCCTCGTCAGTGAAGAACACAACTGCGTCATTCGGCAAGGTGTCACGCAGCTGCTCACATGATGTTTGCCGGGTTACATAATCTTGCTCCGTAAGTTGTTGGACCCCAATCATTTTGTACGGGTGAAAGTGGAGCTCATAGTGAAGAATTCAACGAAGTGAATAGGACAACATCCCAAGGGCAACTGCCTGTTTACGCGCAGAACGCTTGGGTGACCGCAGAATAGACACACGAACTCTGTCCACATTTTCTGGTGTTCTAAAGGTCCTCGGAGGTCCTTTCTTATCTTTGGAGACACTCCCCATTTCTCTGAAGGCATCCACCCACATTAAAACACATTTCCGATCAGGAACACAACCTCACGGAGGAATATCCAAGTGACGACGAAAGTCATATTGCACTGCAATCACTGACCGACCATTAAAGAAATATGCCCCCAGGGCAAAAGCATCCTGCTTTTTCGACCAAAGCATGTTTGTGATTGAGGCGGGTGGGAACACAAATTATCCCACTCTGCTACTTTCACTAAACCCAGCCCTCTCCCCTCCCCTCTCCAAGACCTTCATTGCAACAGGAAGTTTCCACACCCCACCCTGTACTTTTGTTTCATCAGACATTTTTCGGCCTTTGCCTATGCCGTTGATCTTTCCTCCTGGCTCAATGTTTTTTAAATGTTTACTACAACTGTATTTGAGATAGAAAGTGCGTTTAAAACCGTAACTATGAGTACCTTAATTCATGCACTATTTGCAGTTTTTAAAAAAGTTGCTTAGTGTTATTGTCTTTAGACTTATTCAAGTAGAGCTCTCTTTTGCTTCAAGAATCTGTACCATGGCTCTCAACACGTGCAAAAAATTAACAGGAAGAACTTTACCTATTTTACTTACATATTCTTTCCCAGGTAGCAGGTAGGGACCCTTTTCAGAGGCAGCCCTACCCAGGGAGTGGCGCCCCTGCCTATGAGAGTCCCAGAACACACTGACCCATTGTGTAACGTCTGGTATGGGTCCCAGCTCAGAGTTACGAGTGAAGACCTCAGCAGCATCTACGGCGGAAAAGGTGGACTTCAGTACGGTGGAGATGGTGGAAGGGGCAAACCTGTAGCATCTGTACTCCCAGAGTAGTGGCTACGAAAGGCGTCTGACTCCATGTTAGGGGCGGCCTAATTTTGATCCTGTCAGTAGGTATAAAATTCCTTTGGGTGTGGCGATCCCATCCTAACAACAGCCTATATGCATAAAGTAGATATGGTGCCTCGGAAAATGTTAGGTCGTCCCCTACCGAAGAAAGTGGAGAGGAACCATATTGGCCCCTACCCGGCTACAGCTGGATAAAGGGAAACGAGGATGATGATGATGACCCAGGTATATTACAACTAAACCTTTATTCTTTACTGTTGAAGTATACAAAAGAGCATCGATGGATTCACATTCAGTTTCAAAACACGAATGGAATGTCCAAATAGGGGCGAAAACAAAGTGATAACAATCCTCCAGGGTGGATTTTTATCACAGTTGCAGAGCTTCAGTATGGTGTATGTCCTCCACGAGCATTTATCACAGGTTGGCACCTACGTGGCGTGCTCCGTATAAGTCGACGGTGGTCACGTTGCGGTATCGGGTCGCATTCTTCAATGAGAACCTGTTTGAGGTCTTATAGAGTCTGTGATGGAACAGAACGCCCACAAACACTTGTGTCAAGCCTATCCCACGCATACTCAATGGGATTAAGGTCGGGACTCTATGCTGGCCATTCCATCTCTTGAATGTCCAGTTCTCGCAAGACAGCTCTGGTGATGCGCACTACATGAGCCCTGGCATTGTCGTGCATGACTACGAATACAGGGCCAACACCATATGCAGCAACCAACACATGCTGTAGCAGTATCTGCTTGATGTACCCTGCAGCGATAAGATTACCACGGACGACGGCAAGATCCGTACGGCCATCAGTACTGATGCTACCCCACACCATCACAGAACCTTGTCCGAATCAGTCGCCTTCCTGGACAACATTGGCATATACTTCTCAACATGGCGTCTCCATACACGTTGACGTCTATCACACTGTATAAGGGGAAACCTGGACTTGTCTGTGAGTAACGCAGATCTCCATTGGCGAAGTTGGCAGTTGACGTGAGTACGGGCAAACAGAAGGCAAGCCACGCGACGTTGCTTCGTTAAATGGGGCACTCGAATAGGACGTTTGGGTCATAAGGACACTTCTCTTAACCTGTTCATTACTGTTTGATCAGACACCATGACTGCAGTGACCCTCCTGAAGTCTTGTTGCAGTTCTCTGGCAGTTGCTGAACGACACCACAACACACAGATGGTCAGATATTGGTCATTTTGTGGGGTTGTTATGTGTCTACAACTTTGTCCAACCCTCCTTCTGAACTGGCCTGTCTCGTAGCAATTTCACAAGCGTTGAATAACTGGCGGAGAGATATTAAGATCCACAGCAACCCAACGAAAAGTCCGTCCTTCCTGGATGAAAGTGACAGCCCATGCAATTTGAACCTCGTTAAGGTGTCTCATGGGATGTGCTGGTTGATGAACGTGCTCAAATAACCGCAGTAGTCTGTGTACCTCACGACGACACACGTACGCACCGTTATTAACTTTGTTTTGAGGGGTCACCTGACATTTTAATGCATGGCTATGCCTACAGATGGAGTATAACTTCGACTTGGCATACCCTGAGTAGCTAAGGTCTCAAGGTATGCTGTATGACGATTGGAACTCCATCTACCAAATTTAAGTTTACATACCAGACGTTACAAAATATGTTCCCCTAACTTTTTTGAACTGTGTACACTTGTTTTCTACACCTAGCCTTAACCCTTTCCCACGGACTATCTTTGACGCACTCTGTGGTGAAACCTAGAGTAATAATTTGCTTGTCAGGTATAGTTGTGGAGTACCTTCACTAAATAATTTATTCAAACAGATATTTAATGGATTAGATCAAGATTTAACAGTATTAGACACGTTGAGCAAAGGCCCCCTACTAGATATCACAGAAACCTGTTACATACATCTAGACCAATACTTCAGTCCAAATCTCAACTTGAATGACATTTCCGAAAAGCCCAGAATTTTATTTGATTCTCTTATTTCAGTTCTCAGCAGTGTTAAACTCCCTAAAAATAGCTCCTTTTTTTTTTCAAGATTATATGTCGCACATTATCACGTTATCCTTCCCTACCACGCCCACCGACTCCGCCCTCTCCATCACCCCTCCTCTCCCCCTTCCTGACCCACCCCTTTTCCTCCCTTAACGATGTTCTACGCTTCTAGCAAACTCTAGCACTTGCTCCTTGCCACTCTCCACACATATATCAGGCTGTTTGAGGTGAGTCTCCTACTTAACTTTATAGTGTTTTGCCCTATTTCCAATATCTCATTTTAACTCTTAACTTTCTTTTCATACTTCAGGTTCCAAATTGGATCGAGAACTTTCTGGCAATATATACAATTTCTCTTTGCCTGCAGTATGATCCACTTCTTTGAGTACCTCATAAATGATGGCTTCTTTTTATGAGTTGATGTTACAAGCCACCAACAAACTTACTTACGTTACTTTATTATCAATACTCTGTGGAAGGATTGCATCCTACGTCAGTTTTTGGATGTCCATGTTTTATTTTCACCTAGTTTAGCAGTGCTACGCTTGAGACTTTTTAACCACTCCAAAGTGATCAAGTCTTTAAACATTTGTTAATATCTTCACTTTCATTTTATACTTTGACCATCAAGCACATAACTTCTTTATATTCTTTTAAGCATTGTATTTCTACTTCATCCTATTAATGTCCCTTATTACTAAGGGTCTATTATATGTAGGCTACTACATACTTGTATATCTTTGTTCATACAACCTGTTTCAGCTGATGATGATGTCCATAGACACCAAAACCGGTACTAAATAAAAAGTGTTGTGTTGTGTTAACAAGATATTATGTATTGAAAAAAAGGTGGATCGATCAAATTTCCCTCCATTGTATGTTATCTCCTTTCAATACGAACCAGATATTAAGTTTTTAATGTTGAATGAATTTCAACAGTTCTTTAGTATGCTTCTTGTTTGGTCCTTTTATCAGTTCCTTTGCAAGCCTGAATCTTGGAGTATTTTTCCAGTTTTCCATTTGTTTCTTTTGAACACATTTTCCTATATAGTGCTGGGCTTGTCCATAGGAAGTCCCGTATACAGGTTCTGGGCCTACAAAATATGTTTCTGCCCCTTTCGTGGCCAGTTTATCTGCCTTTTTATTTCCTTCTATACCTGCATGCCCTGGTACCCACCCATATTATTTTGACAGTGTTGTACTTTGAGAGCTTCAGGAGAAGTGAGTGGCAGTACCAGACAATTTAAATATTATCCGTACTGCCTCTAGTGCCTTAATGGCTGCTTGGCTGTCCGTAAAAATGAAAATGTTCTTATTCCTATAGTTCATTTTCAGATTTTCTTCAAGACATGTTGTGATAGCTATCATTTCAGCTTGAAAGACTTTAGTGTGTCTTCCCAAGCTCATCTGGATTGATCTCTCAGGTCTTCCCCCATTGATCCCTCCTCCTGTGCCATCCACAGTCTTTGAGCCATCAGTCCACCACACCACATCTTCTTTTTCAGTATTCCATTTGTTGATATCCCAGTCTTCTCTCTTTATTATCTGGGTCTCAAACGGTTTTTCAAAGTTGTACTTTGGTATCATATGATCAGAAGGCATGTGTAAAACTTCCTCTGTTATACTCTGTTAATTTTAGATTGTCCTAGATTGGGTCCTTGTGCATTCCACTACTCTGATTGTGCCAGTCTATATGAACTCATTCTAGCCTGTCCTTTTATGAAATTTCATAGTGATGGGAGGTCTAGTAAAGTATTCAAGGTTTCTATCAGCGTAGTTCTCATAGCCCCAGTTATGGCTATGCATGCCATTCTCTGTAGGCTATCCAGTCTACTACTGACTTTTCCTTGGTTTACTTTCTGCCACCAGATGATTGCAGCATAGGCCATCATCAGTCTAATGATCATTTTACTGAACCCTTGAACTTACCATTCCATCGTTGGTCGGCCACAGCTGCTGCAGTAGAGCAATATCGAACTCTTAAATTTTGGGGTCGTAGCGGGAATATTTCGGTCACGATCTTAACCAAACGATAGGGTTCAGAAGAGAGCCTAACTACTTGAATTGAGGAGCAAATATGTGCTTACTAACTTTTATTGAATCAATTAACTGCACAAAAAAAAAAAAAAAAAAAATCATTTATATAAAATCCTTGATCAAGAAAAAATTTAATTATTTAATGTTTCAAACGCAGTCACATTGCATGGCGTTAGTTTTATTGATTACAGTATCGAAGAATCTTCTTTGGAGAAAAGTAGAAATATCACGGATTAGTGGACGGCGAAACTGAAAAGTGTAAAGAAAACCTGAAAATCGGGCACCTATTGATCCAAACGATAACTGAGAATTAATCCACACGATCCGTGGAAAATCTGACCTTCAACAAATAGAGTTCCAGATTTACCCTTAATTAAGGTTATCCACCAGTCAAATACCCTGTTGGATATGGAAACACCCGCCGAATGGACCCTTAATCGAACCAAATTGACTATCAGTTGCTTTGGATAGGTTGCGAAATATTACTGGAAAGCATAGTGTTCACTACAAGTTAACAGCAGCATTCACAATTGAAAATAAAATTCTACCATGTATTGTCATCTCGTGACACCCTTAAGTTATAAAATAATCCCGATGCTGAAACGTGCATCACCCAAACAGCTGTTCAGAAGGAACCAACAACAACACGATCCGAGAGGACCTTACGTTAGGTCGTTCTGAAGGAACAAAACTGTGAAATGCAGGAAACACTTATTCATCACGCATTTAGAAGAAATGCCAAACACTGAAGTTAAATAAAAAAGTGGTAAATCACTTGAAAAATATTATTACAAAACCAACTTTCAGGTTATAAATGGTTACGTTATGCTTAATAAAATTACAAGTTCACATGGTAAAATAAAATAAAAATATAGGAATTCTTTCCTTTACAACAACGACTACCATTACAGATCCATCTGCTTATTGTTTGTCCCAACAGACTAACTACAAAGTTATTGATCGACCACAATCAACTATTATATAATAAAAGAATGACGAAAGTTGAAAATAAAATATATTCCCGGCTGACAAATCGAACCCGCATTTGTAACTCAAGTCTCACATAAATAAGTGTCAACACGCACACTATCAAAGCAATCGGGCGTCAGAACGACAAAACAGTTAAGTCCGTAACTAAAATAAAATACTGAAGTTCAGTGAACTCAAACGCATAGCAAACTTCAATAATATTCAATCACCGTTAGCTCAGTACCCAGTATTGGACAACCCTCATGTTCAGGCCTCTAATGGTTCCATAATCTTAAGTAAACACCTTCCAGCTGGTAAGGACTGTGCGCAAAACATGGCCTCAATATTACTTAGCTAACACTCTTCGCATTGCATACACTACTGCAGACACTACCATCACTCAAGTCACTTCGCAAAAACACCTAGTCTAAGACTTGAGTATATACAGCCAACACCCTAAACCTATCGTCGAGCCTACCTAATGTATACACACCCTAACACTAACCTCTATGTACACACACACATCTTCCGAAACCTATCGTTGAGCGTAAACTGGTACGTCTTTATCATCAGTATACTCCTAGGATAACATGATGTCCTAAATCTATTGTCGAGCGGAAACTGGGTTGTCTACGCTTCCTCTAGCATGTCAGGCGAAATCGTAACTTCGAACACACTCTTTGATATTTTAGCTGTAAACCTTGTCGAAACTAATAGCACACAATGAAACAAATCTTGCCACAGAATGAACGCAAGTCTGGAAATGCAACTAAGTCCCTATCTTGTTAATAAAACTTGAAATTGAAAATAAATAACGCGTAGCAAGCAATCCATAATTCAAACACGATCTCGACATACACAATGAAGTTTGGAAAAATAATAATGACTTTCAGCACACGTCTAACAACACGTGAATATTGCCAAAACAGTAATCATCACCATCAAAAAAGTCCACAATAATTCTAGGGTGAGGCCCACAAATCGCCTACCATCTCACTACTCCAAATATCCATATCCATAACTATCCAGTGAAGCGAAATTCAATGAATCTACACAGCCAAACTATTGCTTTAAGAACATCCAATATCTCATCCCACAATGTTTCCGATTTAATTATAAATTATCATCTTGTAATATATGAAATTTACTTTGTGGAAATTTGTTACAACAGTCATATAACACCTACCATGTATTCCAAATGCTCTTCTATC
This sequence comes from Anabrus simplex, assembly GCF_040414725.1. Lineage (NCBI taxonomy): Eukaryota > Metazoa > Arthropoda > Insecta > Orthoptera > Tettigoniidae > Anabrus > Anabrus simplex. Next base: position 185,178,322 of record NC_090267.1, read on the forward strand.
CTTGAGGTCGTATAATATAATATTCATTATACTGACTTTACGTAAAGTCGTCACTGAGACTTAACTGCCAAGAGCTACAATCTTCAACAGAAATTGTTTTTCACTGGGGATCTTAACTTGAAATCATAATGTGCGTCAGAGAGCACTCACTTCGAACTAACCTTTGCCCGGTCAGCTGTTCCGGATTGTTAGCGGAATATACTACAGCCTGCCTCAGAAATATCACATTTAATATATAGCCTGTCTCAAAAATCCATCCTCATCGCCTCTCATGGCGGCATTACACATGAAATACAGGCTTCCTCTGCCTTCAACATCTATACAACTCTTATCTCAACATATCATTCCGGCACAATCCATTTCTTCTGTTTCAAGACTTTTCAAACCTCAATCCTCTCGTGACAAACAACTTTTATAAAAATCCTTTTTCATTTATTTTTACTACAACTTTCGGGCCTCAGGAATACAATAACAAACCCTGATTTCCTATATCACCGACATACATGATGTCACAAAATTTAACTTCCCACGAATAAATAGAACTTTATCAGACTTCACTAGATTTCGAGATGAACGCAAATTTTACTGAACATATCTGTTAAATACACTTTTAACATAGAAATTTTTATCACGCAGTAATAATAATAATAATAATTATTATTATTATTACTATTATTATTTCAACAAAAAAATTCTGAACTCATATGATATTCGAAATTAAGACATTCACCACGACTACATGATCGTTATCACCTTCCTAATTTTACTCAATTTGAACAATATCTCAAAGAATATTAACACATTATTTAAACTTTGCATTTTATACTTTCTCGACGTGAATTTTACAGCCCTGAAGAGTTTCACACGACGACCAGAAATGTAATACATTCGCTTGATCATTATTAAATATAAATTCGACGCACGCACTGAAGATTTTTTGGGACAAACAAATTCTAACTACAGCATTGATAAAAATATAGTTGCAGACCTGTAATCATAGTAGTCATCCTGGATTCTGGCTGCATTTAGCCAGCTGGCCTCGTGCCTAACCTTCCATGGCTACATTTGGCATCATCTTATATATATAACTTAAGTTATACAGATTTTTACACTAGGTGTCGATTAACACCGCAAATACCACACTTTCTTTGCGTTTAACTTGCGATGAGCACGCTTCTCAAATGGCGACTGCCACATTTTTCCCAGGACCCTGCTCTCGTTCACACTACTGCTGGCCAGGTGTTCTAAACAGATAAGACAATCAGACCTCACTGGTAGCCTCCAGACTTCCCTTTTACAAATATCAAACACATATGCACTTGTAATACGGAGAGAAACTCAGCTACGTATTTTAACCAAATATCTAAACCTTCACAGTTATCATCGGCAGCAGTTCAGGAAAATTTCTATCACCTTCCATTTAATATTCTATTTGATCACTGACACGAATATACTGGTATAACAAAGTACTTTGAGAACAAAACCCCGCACTTTCTTGCAGACAAGCGACATGGGTTTCACCGTTCAAACCATCAGACAGAATGTGTAAAATAGGCAGAGGGAGGTTTCTTTTATACCCTCTGGGAGGGACACCACCCTCTCCACGAGGCTCACTTATGCATTCTGCTAATTCCACATCCACTGGACCAATTCTCTTGAGATTTATTCCATAACTTCGGACAGACTTATAATTCATTATGGTGTTAATTTAATATTTTTCCCATACTTGCAACAGGCGAAATGAATTATTTCTGCCCTGGAGTTTCGAGCTTTTCTTCATGAAAATGACCTCGCCACGTGTCGCCAATCTGCGAGCAGGACGCAAACGTTTCTCCAGGCTTAACTGCATTTATATTTACCCTGGGGATTCTATCTTCACATATGGTTTATAAATAATTTACATCCTTTATTCCTGGATTTACCATGTCGCCAATATCTCTCGTTATGGAGGATTTTTTCGAAATTGGTAGATTATTCATTACTCAAGGTCCACTGAAGTGTTCCGGCATTTGACGAGCTCGCGGCTCGCTTGTCATGAAGAGTTCGTTCCCACGAGACAGTGAGGCTCTTGAAATAAAAACATGGCTACTCTCAAAAAGTTGTTTGTAGCTGTAATAAATATTTGGATTTTTTTTTCATCGTAGAATTATGGGTTCAATATATATCCACATTACCATTGATGGTCTTGGACCCCATGTCTTCCTGACAGCTCTTTTATATGTATACAACAAGTTCTTGGCCCTGGTTATGTTCCTTTCTATATGTAGATTCCTGGTTAGATTTTTATCTAACACTACACCTAGGTGCAGTACCTGTTCTATATATATATATATATATCTTGCCCAAGGAGATTCAGTGATCTCTTTCCCTATAATTTTCTCCTTGTAAAATGGATCAGAGTTATCTTGTTCAGGTTGACTAATAGTTGTTCTTCCCGACACCAGTTCTCCACAAAGTTAAGTGATCTTTGCATGAGGTCCTGGATAGCTCTCATCACTTACCTCGTACCACAATCGCTAGGTCATCTGCGTATCCTTGTGTATAAACACCTTGTTCGTTGAGCATTGCTATGATTTTGTTCACCACAAGGTTCCACAGCAGAGGAGAAAGAACTCCTCCCTGAGCACAGCCTCGGGTGACCCTAACCGTCATTGTTTTTTCAAACAGGGTTGCTTTTATCTTCCTTCCATCTAATATGGGTTTAATCCATTTGACGACAGTTTTACTCACCTTGCTCTTTTCCCATGCTTTGATCATAGTCATAGGTTGTATTGCTGAAGGCTCCTCCTATATTTAGAAATGATGCCAGTGCAATTTCTTTATATTCTAGGCTTCCCTCTAGTTTACGAACCAACTGGTAGAGTGCTACTTCAGTGGATCTGCCAGGTCTATATGCATACTGATTTCCTTGTAAGTTTGAGTTCAGTTCCACCGTTCTTCTGATATATTCAGAATTTTCTCCATTGCTTTCAGCATGGAGGAGGTTAAACATAATGGTCTGTATGCTTTGGCTTGGGCATAATTTGCCCTTCCGGGCTTAGGTATGAATACTGCCTTAGCTTCAGACCATGATTTCGGCACGTACCCTAAATATAATGTATACAAGAAAATATTTATTATTTTGCCACCTGTCTGTCTGTTAGGTCATCAGCCCAGAGGCTGGTTGGATCCTCAAATAGCACCACCAAAGGTTATGCAGTTATCAGGAAACCACAAAAACCAATGGCAGCACCAAAATGAGGCGTACTAGACAAGACGAGGAGTGAGGTAGTTTGCCATTGCTTTCCTCACTGGGTCAGAAAGTGCTATTGCAGTATGACTGACCCTGCCTATTTAGTACAATACAGAATGTTTAACATATGAGTTAAAACATTCTTAAAATATGAGACATGTTTTGCCTCTTATGATTCATGGTCTTAATTTGTTGAGTCAACCATGTGAGTTTGCCAAAATGATAATGGGCTGTCACTAGCTGCGTTGATGTGATTTTGATGCGAAGAGGGTGATAATATTCATTGCTTCAAATTAAATGTTTTGTAATTGAGCTGATATCTTGGAAAATAATGTTGAATAGTTGTTGCTGTTGTTTTCTTCTTTCGGATGACAATTTTTTTAACGTTGATTCTGACACTTATATGTTGAAGAATATTGTAGTGGTTTAATGGTTGAATTGGGGCTGTTGAATTGTTTCGATTCTTGTTAGTGGTTGGGTCTTTGGTGGTGTTGACTTATTGTTTGAAAGGTTATTGGGAAACTAGTGGTCGCTGACAAAGCTAGTGTCCCAATAACCTCTCACTATATTTTCATTCTGTATTATATTGAATAGGTGGCAAAATAATAAATATTTTCTTGTATACCTTATATTGCCCCCCTTTTACCCTGGCTAAACCCAGTCGGTGAGCGAGAGATCCCGAGGGGGAACGTTCGTTCACCGGCTGACCTTATTTTTGAGACATTTAAAAAGGATAGTTTTGACAACCAAGCAAAAGAATAAATTAAAACAACATTTGTGACATTTATTATATATAAGCACTCATAAAACAAACAAAATATTCTTGCTGATACATTAATACTTTCACAAAGTTGATTTTTCTTTCAAACAGACTGTACAAAATCAAATTTATCTTCATCTGTGTAGGCAAAAGGTTATGCTCTGAAAAAACTATAAATTAAAATTAGGCCTACACTGGCTTCAAATTTGGAAATTAAATGCTGCGCCTTCCCTAACTCGTTCTAATATTTACATAATAATGGCAAAATTACTTTCTCCTACTTTCTCAGTATAACAGAATAAATTCAAAATTTCCAATTATCCACGTGGTAATTATATGATTGACACCTCTCTTAACGATCCTTTATGCCATTTTATCAAATCGCACGATCATGTTAACATATATTAATCTGTTCTGATCATTTAATTATGAATTAGTTATTAATCATTATCTCCTTGAGTTACTTATTAAATATTCAAACTACATTGATCACTGAGTATTAAACCTAATTAGCCTATTTTAACTGTTCATTATTTCAAATCTTTGCCTTTAAACTAAATGTACTTTTTCATCTGAATTAAATTCAAAAAGAGAAGAAACATAAATCTTGTCATTACGTTACCATAACTTAAATAATAATTCACTAAACACTCCACAGAACCAATAAATCGACAAAAGACAATGCCGAAATAATCTGGATCACTGTGGTGAACACATGACCAGATTAAAACACAATATTCACAATTGACATCAGAAAATATTGCTAACTACCACATTCTCACAATACATTCACACTATGGTTACACGAAAATTTATGTACATTATTTGCAGTCGAATCCTGGGCATATTTTTATCATTGCATGATTTTTATTCTGGGTCAGGTCAGTGAAATCGCATGGATGAACAGAGGTTAATTAAACACACTCGACTTTGCATGTGGTATGTAATTGAGGTAGAGTATCACTTTTACAGAGTGAATTATTCACGTACGACAACGATTACTCGTAAGTTAAGAGTATTATTCAAAGAACTGATAAAAAACAATAATCACTACCAGCAGATGGGTCATCTTAAATCACCAGCACGTGGTCGGTAAAGCCTCAATTAATTATTTTTATTCTTACATATAAGAAATGTGCCCAAAACGTGCTCAAATTTCCACTAACATGCTGTGTTCTCAAGACACAAGCTTAAACACATTATAATCTTGTCCAACAGGATTACCAATATTCCAGGCAAATTCATAAATAGAGCACATTAAGTAATTTATTCTAAAAAAATAGTCCATCACTTTTTATGGCTTACGACCATTAAATGAATGTTTAACCCAATCTTGTAGTTTAAAATTATTATTATTTTTATCGATTACATCTATCAGCAATCTCGAAATTAACTTGATAGCAGATGACACAATTCTAAAGAATTGTCAGACTATGCACAGATGAAACTCAATTAAACTCTAATCACTAGAACCACATTTAATTCCATCTCACAATACCTCAAAATATCACAATCACAATCAACATATGCTGTAGCAGTATCTGCTTGATGTACCCCGCAGCGGTAAGATTACCACGTCATATAGATGTTGATTCCCATAGGGAACCTAAAATATTTGTCCTGAATGAGTAAATTTATAATACCAGTATAAATGGTCCGTTATTGGACATTATAAATTTTCCAGCTAACTCATTTCTGGTTGCCAGCATTTCACCCCCATGTGCTGAGTTGGGCTTATCAGTTGGTACCTAGCACACCCTCCAAGACGCATGGCTAGTGCATACCGTGGAGCCTACTGTGTAGGCTACTTGGAGCCACCGGCAGTGCCAATGATTATGTCAATAACGGACCATTTATTGATATTATAAATTTACTCATTCAGGCCAGTTATTTCAAGTTCCCTATAGGAATCAACATCTAAATCATCTTAAGGCCAAGCAGACATCAGTTTTTGGTAATGAGTGCACTGATGAGCCCAGCTTAACACACGGGGATGAAACGCTAGCAGCCAGAAATGAGTTAGGTGGAAAATTTATGATGTCCAATAACGGACCATTTATATTGGTATTATAAGATTACCATGGACGACAGCAAGGTCCTTAAGGCCATCAGTATTGATGCCACCCCGCACCATCACAGAACCTTGTCCGAATCGGTCGCCTTTCTGGACAACATTTGGGCATGTACTGCTCACCACAGCATCTCCATACATGTTGGCGTCCATCACGCTGTGTCAGAGAAAATCTGGACTCGTCTGTGAACAACACAGGTCTCCATGGGCGAAAATGCCAGCTGACGTGGATACAGCCAGACAGAAGGCGAGCTGCGCAATGTTGCTGCGTTAAACAGGGCACTCGAAGAGGACGTCTGGGTCGTAAGGACACTTCTCTTAACCTGTTTCTTACTGTCTGGTCAGACACCGTGACTCCAGTGATTCTCCTGAGGTCGTGTTGCAGTTCTCTGGCAGTTGCTGAATGACACCGCATCGCACAGATATCGGTCATCCTGTGGGGGTTGACATGCGTCCACGATCTTATTCAACCCTCCTTGTGAACTGGCCTCTCTCACTGTAGCGATTCCGCGAGCGGTGGATAACTGACGGAGAGACATTGAGATTCACAGCAACACGACGAAAAGTCCATCATTCCTGGATCAAAGTGACGGCCCTTGCGACTTTAACCTCATTAAGATGTCTCAAGGGATGTGCTGGTTGACGTACAAGTGCTCAAATTACCTCAGTAGTCTCTGTACCTCACGACGACACACAGATGCACTTCGTTTTGAGGGGCCCCCTTACATTTTAATGCATGGCTATGCCTACGGATGGAGTACAACTTCAGTTTGAATACCCTGAGTAGCTAAGGTCTTGCGGTATGCTGTTCAACCATTGGAACCTCATCTACCAAATTAACATACTCATACCAGACGTTACAAAACATGTTCCCCTAATTTTCTTAGACTGTGTATTATCGTTCCCAGTACGCATAGTTATTCATCATTATTATTACTGGTATTATTATTATTATTATTATTATTATTATTATTATTATTATTATTATTATTATTATTATTATTATTAGAAATGTGTATTACTAAGTTGAGTATACACTGACTTAGGAAATGTCATGGGATAGTCACCTAATAGCGTGTGGGGCCTCCTCTGGCCCTGCGAACTGCAGTGAGAAGCCGTGGAAGTGAGTCAACAAGTCCCTGATAGTCCTTTGGACGCAGCTTACACCAAATCATTTGCAGAGCGGCCACCAATGCTGGTCTGTTTGTGGGTGCAGGATCCATGGCACGGAGCCTGCGTTCCAGGACATCCCAGATATGCTCGATAGGGTTCATATCGGAACTCCTGGGTGGTCATGGCGTCGTGGGAGCGATGTGGCAGCGCGTTATCGTCTTGAAACACCACAGAACCGTCTGGGCACTGGTAGGCCAAAAATGGGCGTACATGGTCTCCGATCAGCTCAACTTACCACGTACCATTCAAAGTCTCTTCCAGAACAACTAGGGGGCCATTCCATATCAGGAAAATGCACCCCAGATCACAACAGAGACACCAGCGCCCTGGACCACACCTTCGAGGCAGGCGGGATCCATCGCTTCATGTGGTCTGTGCCATACACGGTGCCTCCCATCGGCATGCTGCAGTTGAAATTGTGATTCGTCCGACCATATCACGTTACGCCATTGTTCCAGTGTACATCCGTGGTGACTGGCGACAAATGCGCGTCGTCGTGCCCGATGACGTTGGGTTAACAGTGGCACCCATGTGCGGTGCCGGCTCCCATACCCGATAGAACCCATGTTCCTACGGATTGTCCACTGGGAAACGTGTCTAGCACAGCCTGTGTTGAATTAAGCCATGATTTGTTGCACGGTTGCCCGTCTGTCACTATTGACAATCCGTCTCGGATGTCGCCGGTCACGGTCATCGAGGGTGGCTGGACGACCGGTCGTTCGTCTGTTATGGACGGTGACACCCGCATTCAACCATTCACGATACACCCTGGGCACGGTTGATGGTGTGAAGCCGAATTCCCGAACCACTTCCGAAACTCACTTCCCATCCTTCGGGCACCGACCACCATACCTCGTTCGAACGGTATCAGCTCACGACGACGTTCCATGTTACACCTGTCACATGCACAGCCACTGCTCACAAGGTCTCCTATACAACTGCCGCTGGCACAGGGGGCGTATGCTGCGCAGACAACACACCTGCTGCGCATCAGTGCTCCGCTATCCCTTGACATTTGCTCAGTCGTTGTACATGGTATAGAGTCTAACACTAAGTAGGGCAGGTTATTTTATCACAATTGCCAACTTTTATCGATTTAGGCAGGAGGCTCCCGATTTACGACAGTGTTTCCTGCTTCCCGATTGTTCTATTATTTCTCCCGATTTTTTTTTTTTTTTTTTACTTCAAAGATTTGTTTTCTAATTTCGCCATTTCAGCTTTGTACGCCAGTGGCTGGAAATTCTTCGCTCATTGACTGCTTTCAAATGAAATATGAACATTTATTAATACGAGAAATGCGCACGAAGGTGCAATTTTTATTGTTACCTTACATCACGACGCGTATATCGATTGTCAATCTCCCGTTCTCGTATGCTATGTTCATGTTCACATCTGTCTAGTCGATTGTAGAGACTAGTCGCTAGATTTGGAGTTTGTTTTAGTAACTTAGTGACAGAATTTCAAAGATAGTGACTAGTGACTTTTCTAGAGATTTTACGAGCCATTTGGAGATGCAATATATTAATCTATGCATTTGTTAAGTGATGGGATCTAAGTGTGTAATTAATTCACATGTATGGAGCATGAGTACATACTATTTTTGGAAGGCTTAGATAAGAGACGGATCATCTCACTCTCATACTTCCTGTGAAGGAATAGATATGTGTAATTTTTAGCCTTGTAGCGTTGTATAGCAACAGTCTGTTTTTTGGGACAATAAGTGTTATATACCTTTATACTCCTGAATTGCCCAAAACATATAGAATAAGCAGTTTTGAACAATTGTATCTCCTGATTTTTCCTGATTTTCATATTAAAATCTCCTGATTTTTGGTGTTGTGAAGTTGATAGGTATGTTTTATTATTTATTGTTATGCCAAGTGAATTGGTCTCGCGGTTAGGGGCATGCAGCTGTGAGCTTGCATTCGGGAGATAGTGGTGTCGAACCCCACTGTCGGCAGCCCTGAAGATGGTTTTCCGTGGTTTCCTATTTTCACTCCAGGCAAAGGCTGTACCTTAATTAAGGCCATGGCCCCTTCTCACTCCTAGACCTTTCCTGTCCCATTGTCGCCATAAGACCTAACTGTGTTCGTGCGACGTGAAGCAACTTGAAAAAAATGTCTTTCTTTGGCCAAACCTTCATTTTTTGAAAGTGACTGATCCCTTCCATTTTTTACACTCTAATATGAATAGAGGATTTTTGCCCAGTTGTACTTTCTCTTAAAACAATAATGACTGCCACCACCACACTCCACAGCCCCGGTGTTACATGATTACGAATGAACAGTAGAACACTGAAAGTAAAAAATACTCTGTTATGTCTTGTTCATGATAATAACACTAAAATAGTTCAGTTTTTCAGTTGATGTTTCTTTTTTCTTTCTTTCTTTCTTTCTTTCTTTCTTTCTTTCTTTCTTTATTTATTTCTATCTTTCTTTCTTTACCTCACACTACAGGACTTAATGTCCCAATTACAGTGACTACTCCGATATATAAACTACGATTAACATGACAGTACTTATATCTAAACTCTCTTCTAATTTTCTCTCATCTAATCACCTATAATACAGTAATAAAAATATGGAAGTATTTTTTCTAAAAACTAAAGAGCCTTATATTAATATAGTAAAAAAAACCTCAAAGTAAAAAGACACGAAAGTAAGGCAATCCACGTAATGAGTAATATTATAGAACTTCTCCTTACAATACATAGTCTTAGATTTTCCGTATTTCTAAGACTTCATTCAGTTGCGTGATCTGTTACAAACTTGTGCATTGGCAGAGTGAAATCAAGGACATTATTTTTTTGAATGGCACTGTTGAATATTCTACAGAGCCTGTTGACTGGCGAGTTATCATTGGCACACTTCCTGTGTGGTTTTTTTTTTTTTTTTTTAAATGTTGTGGTATTTCTGGAATTGAAGTACCTGTCCGATATTATTGCCGAGTGATATAGATGTTGATTCCCATAGGGAATCTGAAATATTTGTTCCGAATGAGTAAATTTATAATACCAATATAAATGGTCCATTATTGGACATTATAAATTTTCCAGCTAACTCATTCCTGGTTGCCAGCGTTTTGCCCTCGTGTGCTAGGCTGGTATTATTGCCGGGCCCGCGGTGTAGGGATAGCAGGTCTGCATGTGACCCTGAGGCCCTGGGTTTGATTCCCGGCCAAGTCAGATTTTTACCTGCACCTGAGGGCTGTTTCGAGTTCCACTCGGCCTACGTGATTTGAATTGAGGAGCTATCTGATAATGAGATAGCGGCCCCGCTCTAGAAGGCCAAGAATAATGGCTGAGAGGATTCGTCGTGCTGACCACACTACACCTCATCATCTGCAGGCCTTCCGGCTGAGCAGCAGTCACTTGGTAGGTCAAGGCCCTTCAGGGCTGTAGTGCCTTGGGGTTAGGTTAGGTCCGATGTTTTTGTTAATACCGTGAAAGGAATAAATTGAAATTTTATCGTATTCATTTTTTAATTGGTATTCCCCTCCTGGCTACTTATTCCTGCCATCAGGTTGATGAATATTTCTGGGGAGAACACTGATTTAGACTCGTGGTGCAATACTGGAATTAACATACAGAGATAGTAAACATTTGGATACACTCCTAGATTTATCTTCTCTTGAGATAATTTAAAACTGAGCTGGATAGCTGCAGTCGCTTAAGTGCGCCCAGTATCCAGTATTCGGGAGATAGTGGGTTCAAACCCTACTGTCGGCTGCCCTGAAGATGGTTTTCCGTGGTTTCCCATTTTCACACCGGGCAAAGGCTGGGGCTGTACCTTAATTAAGGCCACGGCCATTTCCTTCCCATTCCTAGCCCTTTCCTGTCCCATTGTCGCCATAACACCTATCTGTGTCGGTGCGACGTAAAGCAACTTGCAAAAAGAAAGGTTAATTTAAAGCATAAAAAGGCTGCAAAGAAAATTGACTCATGGATGTGGCAAAAACTTGCCATATGCAACATTTGTTCAGTTATTTCCTCAATGGATGATGGAAATACAGGAGCCTATTCCCCTACCAATTCTTTCAGGAATCAAAGTCGTAAGGGCCTGTATCTTTGATCGTTAATAGCATCCTTGCACCTCATTTGTAGTCATCACTACCATGCATGAAATAAATTGAAAAACACCTTTATCCTCATAAATGTTCTGTCTTTTACTTTCTGTTTAATTTAAAGTATTACAAAATTATAATTTAAACAAGTTTTGCGTTTCTGTTGCTACAATTTCATTATATATGTGGACTATCTGCGTGTTTCAGCCAGCTGTTAATTCAAGATGGCTTTACCGCCTAATTACAAACAGATTGCTGTCGCATCTCCTGCACCGGTATCTGGAAACCGTGAGTATTGTTATACAGTTCCTTTGTCCCTGGAGTAAATCTCATCTTCAACAGTTTGGTAGGTATTTCATCACCTGTCATTACTAGCATCTTCACAGTTTCTTTCTCTGTTTGTAGTTTCCTGTAACGTTCTTGGAATTAACATGCTGTTAATTTTCTAGATATCAACTGGAGAGATTTTACCTCCAAAATGCTGTTGAGAATTTTTAGCTTTTTTAGTACATTCAAAGGAGGCTTGGATGTATTGTAGAACATTATTTATTTGAGTATTTCACAGTTTTCTTATATAGTGCATTTATTACCTATAACTCAAGTTATATTATGCAAAATATATAGGCCTATTAAATTGTGTAGAAAATTTTTATTATCAGATCTACATTTAAGTTTTGAACATATTTCTTTTCTTAGCAATCACTTTTATTTTATTTTTATTTTCACTTTAATGTCTACAGATACATCTTTTTGACTCTGCACAAATGTAGTACAGTATATAAATTGAGGCAATTTAGACAGTTGCATAATTCCTTTTGGTAGTCGCATAAAGCAGAAAACATCCCATACAAATTTAAACATACAACAATGCAAGAACTAATTAGTGGCACCTGTTTTTTGCAAATCACAAAATGTTTGTGAATTTTGGCTCAGAACGCAAAACTACACTGACTAGCAAAATTAATGGATTACTTGAATTTCCAAAGGAAAAAAGCATGTTAAATTGTGAAACATTTCTTTTATTGTTTACATTGATTATTTTCATCAAAATAATTATCCAATTGATGTTAACTGTCTGTTATTGCTACACCTAGTTAAACAAATCTTTCAAAATTTAACATGCTTTTGCCTTTGAGAATTCAAGTGATCCATTAATTTTGACGGTCGGTGTATTTACCTTTAAGCAAAATCACTGAAGAATTGACTAAACTATGTGGAATCACTCTTTGCTTTAAGTCTCTCCTGTAATAAAGGAAATTCTCATTCTACAAGAACATGTTTAACCATACACAGTGTTTAGGGATGTAGTTGGTAGGGTCAGTCAGGGTAAATATGAGACATTTTTTACAACTTTGTTCATAAATTACAAACTACAACAGTGACAATTATGCAAATAATCATAATAAATTGTGAGTGGTGTTACAAAAAACACTGGAAACAACAGATTATTATATATTAATTAACTTTTGAAAAATAAATATAAATGTGCGTCTCATTTTTAATCCGCAAAAGGAGGAATTCTGAGACAACCCAGGGAACAAGTGAGACAATATTGTAGCAGACTGTAAAATCATGTTGGGGAGTTAATAGGGTAATTGTGAGACAGTTTAGGGTCAAAGGAAGACAGAAAAAAATCTGGGTATAATAGTTTGCAACACTTTCTTCAGTTTTATTATAGGAACAAAATGGCCATGTTTCGATAACACAAAATTTAGATACATTTTTATACATTTTCCTGACAAAAATTACATAGTATAGATTGTTGACATTATACCATCTAATTAAATGGTACCTGAGCTTTATGTCTGAATCTCTGTTACATTTTAATGATACTAAATAAATACATAATGCCCTTTGTAATCAGAATGGTGAAAAATCGAGACATTTCACTTGGTTAAAAAATGTGTTAACAGAAACTGTAGGAGTTTTTTTTTTTTTTAATCAACTGTTTCCGGGAATGCAAATGTAATGCCTCTATCTTTCCCTGTTATTACTGGAACAAGCAATTTCGTGAGTAATTTTGACTTTTCCACAACGGATATGTCATTTTCGTTAAGCCTAATGCAGTTTTGTTATTGTCCACACAATTGAGACACATAATTTGCATGTCTCCACCTTCCAGAACTTTTTTAACAGTGGCAACATATTTATATTGAAAAGAATGCCACTTTCCACAACTTTCAACTTTCAAAAAGTACAAGTACAAAGTCACCCGGATTTACTTCATCTGCCAGGGTCCTTTCCACAGTATCTGTGTCGAGTAGACCAACTTCATCAAGACTGTCACCGCTACCTTGCCAATCTTCATCTTTGCTTGAAGCTGAATCAGAAGAATCAACTTTTGCTCTTGTCTTAGATGAATTAGATGGAGGTTTTACAACTGGAACTGTTGCCTTGCAAATACCAGTACCCTTTCTATTCTTCTTATGAACTGGTTTCTGTTTTTCCCTCGCAAGCTGAGAATACTCTTCAGATGTTATCACCTCTGCTGTTGGGTCCACTCTTTTTCACTTGATCATGGTTTTGTCAGTGCGTTTGATTTTTGAAAGTAGGATAAGTATTTAGGTACAGAAACAAGTGTACCAAGTGTCTCATTTTCCCCCTAGAAGTGTCTCACTTTTACCCTCATGATGTCTCATATTTACCCCCTTTTTTCAAAAATGAATTTTCTTCTCAAATCAAAAACATAAAATTGTGTTTTCAAGCTGAAAAAGATTCTCTCTTACACTACCAAATAAAACCACAAACACTTTCCTGGATTTTTGGATTGAGCCAGAATAACAAAATAAAAAGTGCAACACATGAAATTCTTTTGGTTAGAAAAAACACCACTCAGGAAAAACTTGTCTACTGGTAGATATATAGTTCCAAGACTTTTCAATTATTTTATCATAATGGATATAAGACTAATATATAACATCATTCATGCAGTGTTGAGATCATTAATCAGAGCAGAGAAATTTGAGTGTCTCATTTTTTCCCTTTTTTTGGTCTGTCTCATAATTACCCTGACTGACCCTAGTTCATGTGCAGCAGGTCAAGATATTGATGTGATTGCCATTCTTCCCTTAGATCAGAATATGGGCATTTTGTAGAAGCTGCAGTGAAGGCTGTATGAATCTGTCAGTAATGTTGATAGTAATATGTCATTTTCAATGTATTGTAAGATTGTATCTGACAGGAAAACCGCTCTGACTCTCAGTAATATGCAGCTCATTGTATCTCTTTCTTCAGACTGATGTATAAATTGTGTGTAAGCTGGGCCCTACTTGTTAAAGTGGCAGGATAATCTTTTTACAAATATCCATGGTTTCATATATGTAATAAGTGTTCTCACTACTACTACTACTACTACTACTACTACTACTACTACTACTACTCAAACTTTCCCTGAAGGCTGACGCTTGTGTTTCTTGTACATAAAAATAAAATATTATACAGGGTGATTAATTTGAAAATACAGAACGGAGTGCCGAGGTTTAGGCGCGCTGGGAAGCGGAGACAGCGAGCGCAGTGCCCGCCATGACAAGCAGGCATAGTTGGCTCAAGGAAGCAGCATGATTACGCCTATAGGAACTAAACGAAACTGAACTTGCCGGCTACATAGATGCTCTGGACAAATAAGTAAATGAATAAACAAATAAATCAACTAGGAAATTAAACTGAATTCGCCAGTAATAAATAAATATATAAACAAATAAATAAATCAACTAGGAAATTAAACTGAACTCACCAGTATTTACAGACGATGCTGAAAGTGATCTCCTTCAGCTGCAATGCAACTTCACATATTGTAATGAGATTTCGAAACACAGTTTGTAGTTCATGGACAACGATAGAACGCACAATGTTCCTAATTTCAGTTTTTAATTCTTCTGCAGCTCGAGGATTATTCCTGTAAACCTTTCCTTTAAGATTTCCCTATAGAAAAAAATCACATGTGCTTAAATCAGGTCATAAGCCTTTACTGATGATCTGATCATCGAACATTTCCCGTAACTGTCGCATAGAGCTACGCGCCGCATGGGCCGTCGCACTATCCTGCTGGAAATAGCCGTACTTTTTCTCTTCTTCAGTCAGTTCAGCAAAAAATTGTTCCAGAATTATTTAATTTAATTTCCGGGTTGAACCGTGTTGTACTTGTACGCACATCACGTACAGTTTGCCAACATTTGGAATATATTGCAGTATTCTTTGTCAAGGCGACTGAAATACCCCTATTAGATCCGAGGTAATCAGTCTCCCAGGCAGAAATTACACTACTAGAGTGGCCTTGATCTTGGCCTTTTATAACTGAAACCGAAATGTTTTCTCCGCTTTGTGGACGACACTTTTGTAATCTGGCCTCACGGGAGCAATAACCTACAGCTATTTCTCGACCATCTCAACTCCATACACGTAAATATTCAGTTCTCCATGGAAATAGAAGTAGACGGAAAACTACCGTTCCTGGATGTGCTGGTAATACGCAACCCCAATGAGACGCTGAGTCGCGCAGTATACAGGAAACCCACTCACACAGACAGGTACCTACATGCCTCGTCTCATCATCACCCATCACAAAAGCAGGCTGTCCTAACATCACTGGTGAACAGGGCCATAGCGATATCTGACGCAGAGCACCTTGAGGAAGAGAAAGAACACGTCACGGAAACCCTTAGGAAAAATGGCTACTCGCTCAATAACATCCGACGAGTCCTTAAAAAATCAGAAGAGAACAAAGAAAAGGCCGCCGCAGGAGAAAACAACAGGAAAGAAGACCTAACCCGCCAGAAAACAGCGATACTGCCATACATTAAAAACACTACAGACAGGATCGGCAAGATACTGGACAAATACAACATAAGAACTATCTATAAACCTCACCGGAAGCTAGCCCGTTATCTACCACCAGTAAAAGACACAATAGAATTACAGGCCCCTGGAGTGTATCACATTGAATGTAGCTGCGGAGCTTGTTATGTAGGGGAGACAAAACGTCTGATCTCCACCCGCCTAAAAGAACATATCCGTCACACCAAGAACCAAAACACAGATATTTCAGCAGTAGCCAAGCATTCCTACGAAACTAGGCACGGAATATCATTTGACAAGACCAAGATCCTAGCAGCTATCCCTTGGAATCTGAAAAGGAAAATCCGCGAGGCTATCGAAATCAAGAAACATCTGAACAACATAAATTTAGAAGAAGGATATAAAATCAGTAATTCTTGGATGCCTATCATTCATATTTTAAGACATACAGACCACAACATAAACACACGGGCCACAGCCCCATTACATAACAGTGCGGGCAAGTCCCCACTACCTGGCTGTGACACATACTTTCCAGAATTCTCACGAGACAGCCAGGGCTTACGTCAGCCAGAAAGGCTAGATTATAAAAGGCCAAAATCAAGGCCACTCTAGTAGTGTAATTTCTGCCTGGGAGACTGATTACCTCGGATCGAGTAGGGATATTTCAGTCGCCTTGACAAAGAATACTGCAATGTATTCGAAACGTCGGCAAACTATACGTGATGTGCCTACAAGTACAACACGGTTCAACCCGGAAATTAAATTAAATAATTCTTCACACCATGGAAGCTTCACTTCTAAGATATTGTTCCAGAATGTTATGAATATAACGGTCAGAAGTAATTGTGTCGTGAAAAAATATCGGACTGATAATTCGTCGGGCACTGATAGCGCACCACACACCCACCTTCACATCGTGCCGAGGTCTCGGCTGTAAAATGTGCGGGTTGTCTGTATCCCAGATTCTATTGTTCTGTGAATTGACATATCCACTCAAATGAAACCAGGCTTCGTCGCTCATAAAAGGAAAGTTCGGATCCACAACACCATCGTGGACACTATTTATTAGCCAATTGCAAAATCGTATTCTTGCATTGAAATCTGTAGGCAGTATGTTATGGACTGAATGAGTCCGATAAGATCGTAAATGTAACAATTTTGTTGCATTACATGCTGAAGAAGGTGAAATACCACTTTCCTGAGCTAATCTCCGAAGCGACTTATGTGGACTGACCTGGAGTCTTGCCTGTATATCTTCTAACCTCTCTTGTGTGAGAGCTGTTCTTCTTCGCTTCTTTTTCTTATTGCTTACGGAACCAGTACTACGCTACTTGTAAACGAGCTGATGCACGTAACGTTTTGCTGGTACTGTCGCACCGGGAAATTGTCTACGGAATTTTCGAAGGCACCTTTTAACTGGTTTCTTCTTCTTGTGCAAATAACACTCGACCAAAAATATTCTTTGCTCTAAAGTGTATTTAACCATCATGATAATAACCTCACAACACACCTTAAAAGTCCAATATTTTCTAATAACTGAGGAACAGAATGCTAAACAGCTGCGCATTGCAGTGAGCACTTCTTATCTCGCCGTGTTGACAGAAGCCATATGGCGCTCGCTCAGGGCTTCCCACGGCATGCGAGAAGAAGTCGGAACACTTAAAATATTCTCCCTGTATTTTACTGTAAATATGCTATCAGCTATCTTCTGGTTTAGCTTTTATTTCTGAAAAGTGGAAATAAAATTTTGCAAAAAATTATTTACAAAAGAAAATAAAACCAGCAAAAATTATACCAAAATAATTTTTTTTTGAACTATGAAATAAAGCAAAAAATGTCACCACAAACAGGTGCCTCTGGTTATAATGTATAGTGGGTCATTCAAGTATTGGTGTGTTAGCCCAGCTTATTATTATTATCATTGGAAGGAAACACATTCAGTTAGACTCAAGATATAAAAGGTTCTGATATGTATGTTGTCTCGAACATACTATTTCCAAACTGTTATAAACTTCAGACCACAGGGTTGATTTGAAGGTATTGACATTTGGCTAGCATCCTACAAGTAGTTTACAGAATATATGAAAAAATCTACTAAGTTGGCAGTGTGTGTTTGTAATCAGTCCAGGGACTGGTTTGATGCAGCTTTCCATGCCACCCTATCCTGTGCTAAGCTTTTCATTTCTGTGTAACTATAGCATCCTACATCTGCTCTTGTCTGCTTGTCATACTTATACCTTGGTCTACCCCTACCATTCTTACTGCCTACAATTCCCTCAAGAACCAACTGCAAAAGTCCTGAGTGTTTTAAGATATGTCCTATCATTCTCTCTCTTCTTCTCGTCAAATTTAGCCAAATCGATCTCCTCTCTCCAATTCAATTCAATATCTCTTCATTCGTGATTCGGTCTATCCATCTCACCTTCAGCATTCTTCTGTAACACCTCATTTCAAAAGCTTCTATTCTCTTTCTGAGCTAGTTATCGTCCATGTTTCACTTCCTTACAATGCTACGCTTCAGACGAAAGTCTTCAGAAACATCTAATTCCTTCATCAGTATTCAAAGTGAGCAAATTTCTTTTCTTAACCCATGCAATGCCAATTTGTACTTCACCGATCTCATATATGAATTGGATATAGTGTCATGCTTTGAAATTCCATGTAAATGCTCAAAGTAGTTCTGTATGGCAGATATACAACTCCATTTCCTTTGAATTGAAAGCAATCTGGTGTTATTTCAGCTTCGTTGGAGTGGAACATTTTTCCCGCTAACGTGTTCCCATCATGGCATCTTAAAGTAGACATTCAACTCCTGTTGACGGAGAAATTGAATGTTTCCTCATAAATAGTGATTCTGGAGAGCTATATTTTGATAATGAAGATGGAGAATATATAGGGGGCCGTAGTGAACTACAAGAAAGTGCGAGGCAAATTAGTAATAATGAATCTCCTCGGATAAATTCTTTTTTCCCCAAATATTAATGATTTTGATAATACCAGTTCTTGGATCAACAATTTTATATTTCAGTTATAATGTCGAGTGGAGTAGCTACCGTCAGCTGTCCTGAGAATGTTGTTTTTGTGGTTTCCCTTTTGCATTCCCAAGCAAATGCCAGGACAGTTCATATTTATAAACCACAGCTGATTCCTTCCACCTCCTTACCCAGTTTCATTCACCATCATTCATTTCATATTCATTATCTTCCCAACTGTAGTTGGCATCAGGAAGGACATCCGGCGGTAAAAATATGCTGTGAAATATCTCGCTTCATCCCGACACCGTATTGGGCTGTGGGGCTAAGGGGACAATATGCATTCCATTAATAATATCCATTTTTAAAAATCTGTAAGAGTGCTTTTTCCTTAAAAATAAAACCTCGGCCCAGAGGGTTCGCCTGGTCATCAAAACTTGGCAGTGAAAAGGTTAAGAAAGCTCTTCCTTGCCTGTGCTAGTCTGCATTTTTTGTCCTCCTTACTTCTGCCATCGTTAGTTATTTTACTGACTTACTTGACTTGACTTAATTCCTCTTGTTCCCACGGGAACATAGGGCATCCGTGAAACATCTCCATTGCGGTTGTCGACTTGCCAATGCTTTAACTTCCTTCCAAGTCTTCCCTGCTTCAAGAGCCTCCTCCTCTACAGTCCTCTTCCAGGTCTTCCTAGGATGACCTCTCCTCCTGAGTGGTTTTTCCAAGTGAAATGAACATAGGTCATTACAATGACGTCTGTAGTAATGGCGTGATTAAAAGTAATATGAAATACTCGATCAAATGAAAAACCACGCATTTTCTCACTTTTAACAAACAGTACTATGCTGCTGATCTAACAGTCCAAAGTTCCAGAGCTGGAATGACCAGGCCGCAGACAGCCATGAGCCATAAACACTGTTTTATTTGGGGGGGGGGGGAGAATCCCAGGGCAAAAACTATGCTCTTTTACTCATCTTTTTCCTCGGAGTACTCAATGAGTTGTAAAATCTCAATTCACAACACTGGTAGGGGAAAATCTATCTGACTTTGAGGCAAATTTTTCTTCCAAGCCAGAAGAGAAATCCCCTCCTGGCTGCTAATTTGGAATAAAATGAATGGAGAATTTAAAGTGAAGAGGAAGAAGCTTTTCTTAAGAAACGGCTCACTTCAGGGTTAAATTTTGAGTTATTTAGTGAATTGTGGTGCTATAATTTGGAATAGCCCTAATTATAATTCTAGACCAGGTCATACGTCAGTCTCTCCCATTATTCCATTAATTGTGTACACTGATCAGTCCAATGAGCGCGTCAGAGTAGGGATCGAATAGCTGGAATACCATGATGAACGAGTGTATTACATACCAGCAGTATCAGAAAATGTATGAACCAGAGGAATGGCATTCTAGAGAAGAAAGTTATCTAACTCCCCTGTTATTTCCCACCAATATTCAGACAGGGTGTTATACTCAACACGCAGCAGTAATCTCGTCTATCGAAGATGAGTAGCAGCATAAGAGACAGAGAACATCACAACAAACAATGGTCAACATAATGTTATTGTTGATTGATTTTATGAGCTTTCGATATTGTAGGCCTTCACATTTAGTTTTTTTCTAACTCTGAAATACCATTCTTATCATAGTCAGTACGGTATAAATGATTGGGAATTGTTTTCTCTATCAATTCTGTTATGTAGTACGTTTTGATGGGACCAGTAATATTAGTGTTTAAAAATTAAGTTTTAGGCATCTTCCCCTAAACTACCATTTCATCCAGGGTGAATAAAATTGTTTATAGCTTAGACTGTAGTTTCTTATTCCCTGACTCTATATACCAACTTTCATTAAATTCTGTTTACCCATTTTCTCGTGGCTCGGCATTTATATGGACTCGGCAATAAAAATACAAATTCATGAATATCTCTGTTATTATAGCCTGTACCCTAAAAATGTATAACATAAATGAACAGAAATTTAATTCTATATAACTTTAGTTATGCAGTATTTATCAATAGGACCACTCTTAAAATAAATACTGTATTTTAGAATTAAATTTTAGGCCTTCCCTTAAGCCATTTCTCTCAGAGTGAATAAAATTATTTACAGCCTGGATTGTAGTGGCTTATCATACCAATTTTCATTAAATTTTCTCAGCTGTTTTCTCGTGATGCATGTACATACATGCAGACAAATGGACGTACAGACAGAAATTATGGAAAAGTAAAAAGTTCATTTCCTTTTTACTATGGACACATCTGACACAAAAATCCCATTCTTTTTAAATTCTGAGCAATATACAGACAAAACACTTATTTTATATATATATAGATATCTAGATTTTTGCTATTGTTCTTTACTTCATTATTTGATTGTTTCATTTTCCTACCAACAAACAGTGATTACATTCTTGCTGAATGTTAAATATTAAGGTCTTTGAAGTTTTAGTTTTCATTTTATTAAAGTCCTCTAGTCTTGTTTGAGCTCTATGGGCATTTCATGCATGGCATGCTGTCTTCTTGAACTGTCCTTGTGCTACTTCATTCTATTTATTACTGAAGAAACTATCTCCTGCTCTACATGTGGTAATGGTAAGCAAAAATTCTCATTATATTACAGTGTCATATGTTCTTTCAGCATGTGGTTGATTTTTATTTCAGATGTTAGGCCTAACTATAGCTAGTATTTGAATTTTAGTTTGGTTTGTGAGCATTTGGTATACAGTTACTTTATGCCAGTTTTGCAGCTCTCAGCATGATGCTAATGTGTAGTTAGCCCCATTAACAGCCCCATGCTTAGTAGTGCTGATATAAGGCATGAGTAGGAATCCATTTCCAATCCTTGCATTTCTCAGCAAAGTTAACAGTATTCAACAACTTAAGTTTGGAAAATATTCGTGTTGTGTGTTTATCGCTATACATTTTGAAAACTATGAAAGACGGGGTATTTAAATGTGCATTTTAGCAACTTCTCCTGCAACAACAGGCTGCCTTTAACACGTCAGTACACTCCTCCATTATTGCATGCCATTACACGCCTGACGGCAATTTGCTCACCTACTAAAGTTTAGTTTTTGTTTTTTTTCAATTATTTGCATACTTCTCTATTTTATTTTTTTAATTCCCCCATTCATTTTTTCAATACTAGTTAATCACATTTATACCGGGCAAGTTGGCCGTGCGGTTAGGGGTGCACAGCTGTGAGCTTGCATCCAGGAGATAATTGCTTCAAACCACACTGTCGGCAACCCTGAAGATGGCTTTTCGTGGTTTCCCATTTTCACACCAGGCAAATGCTGGGACTGTACCATAATGAAGGCCACGGCCACTTCCCATTCCTAGGCCTTTTCTATCCCATCGTCGCCATAAGACCTATTTGTGTTGGTGCGACGTAAAACAAAATGGAAAAAAGTTTGTATCCATTATTGTAATTAATTACTATTCAGTATTATTATTTTGGACTCTCCAACGCAAAGCTACAATGTTCAAACCAAATGAAATGTACCAAATATGCAAAAGTCTGTTATAAAGATGATAGTGACCACTTCCCAATTCTTCTCACGCTCTTGAATGAAAGGCAGCCGGAAGTACCAAAGTTCTGGTTACTTCTACAGACAAATTGGACAAATTTCAAAGTGCGCAGTGATGTCCAGTGAGGTGCTAGGGTCGGATGACGACCACGTTCCTTCCATTACCACTGGAATTCTGGCTCTTGCAGAGGAGTTTCGGTATTCATTGCCGGAAATAGGTCGTATGATGGACTAACAAATTTTCAGCAGCCATACGTGATCACCAATGGGCTTTTAATCATTGTCATCAGAATCCTGTTATGGACTACCATGTGGTCTATAAGCGCCTCTGTGCTAAAGCTTGTTCCTTGATTTGAGAGAGTAAGAAATCTATTTGGGAAAAGTATGTGTGTTCCATGACAGCTCATATTCCGTCATCGCAAATGTAAACAAAAATCTGCCACATTGTCATGGTCCAGAGTATGCCCTCATTCCCAGCAATCTCCATTCATGGAGAGATGGTTACGATTTCTTAAGTCATTGCAAATCGCATCGCATTACATTTTGCAGACGTATCCAGCTTTGGGAGATACAATCCTGCATTTCTACCTAGTAAGTGTGAGGTTGAGGCACACCATCTCCTCCTCGCCTATAGTGCTTCATACAGTATTCCTACAACATGCCTTTCACACGCCTTTTTCGGCCAGAAAAAATCCACAATAAAATACTGGAACTTTTGAGTGACCAATGTCTTCAGTATATTCTTACCCTATTGAACAGAATATGAAGTGAGGAAGTGTTTCTGTCTCAGTGGTGTGATGGAATTTCAATACAAATTCCCAAGCCAGATAAAGATTCGAAGCTTCTGGATAGTTATAGGTTAATATGCCTTATAAGTAGTCTCTGTGAGCTATTTGAAAGGATAGTAAACTGGCAACTTGTGTGCCCTTTGGAAGAGAGAAGCATCTTCACTAACCACGGTTTTCACTCTCATTGGTCTGCCACTGCTCGTCTGGTCAGACTGGTTTGTGCCGTTCAATAGACCTTTTTCCGGAAGAAACACCTAGCTGTATTACCAAAAATATGGCTTCCGATTCAGGTAGCTAAATAAAGTTCAGGAAACTCAATTGTCAATGTTTCGCCCCAGTGCGGCATGGGCTCATCAGTTGGATATCGCACCTTCCCAAGACACTGGCCGGCTAGCACGCTGGCAGCCATATTTTTGGTCATGCTAGCCCGGGAAGGCATTATAAAGCAAGTGGGCATGCAATTCTCCCCTAGTACGTCAGCACTGCATTGTGCTTATCACATGTATAGCTTGCAGTGGTGCCATTACTGGCGTGCTAGCCAGCCATTGTCTTGGGAAGGTGGGGTATCCAACTGATGAGCCCATGCCGCACTGGGGTGAAACACTGGTAATTCTTGACAATTGAGTTTCCTGGACTTTATTTACCCAGCTGGCAGCTGTTTTTTTTTTTTTTTTTTTTTTTTTTTTAGCCAACGATACTACCTGGTGATATGGGATTATCTCCATTCTTCACCAGTGGGGATTTCAGGGTAATTTACCTACATTTATTGAGAACTTCATGTACCTCCTGCTCTTTCGGGTCCTGTAGGGAATGCTTTTTCTCTGTTACGTTCAGGAAAATGGAGTACCACAGGGATCTGTACTGAGTGTCGCGCTGTTCGCAGTTGCCATCAATGCCGTAGCCGCTGTTGCTAAGCCTGCAGTTGTTCCTTTGCTGTATGTAGACAATTTAGCTCTGCATTACACCTCCAGCGGGATGGCAGTTGCTGAGAGACAGTTACAGTAAGCTTTTAACTGAGTCGGCATATGGGCCCTGCAATATGTTTTTTATTTTCATCAGTAAAAACCTCAGTTGTACATTTCTGTCGACATCGGCTTTTGCATTCTGATCCAGAGCTACGCTTGCAAAAGTGTCTTGCCAGTAGTAGACAGTTGCAGGTTCCTGAGTCTTCATTTTGATAAGACACTAACATGGCAGCCACATATCTGTCAGTTGAAGGTAGCCTGGATGAAGAGACTTAACTTGCTCTAGTTTCACAGCAGTACCTCATGGGGGCTGACGGTGCGTTGCTGCTATGTTTTTACAAAGCTACGGTCCTTTCCCAAATTAACTATGGTAGGAGAACCTGGGGTTATTAAAACATTATCATTTAAATACCATATGTAGGAAAATAAAACACCAAATTGAGTTACACACTATAAATATGTGGGAATGCAGAAATATCATTAGTTACTTTTTGGTATTTATATGATAATGTTCTAATTACCTCATGTTCTAATTACTCCAGGTTCCCCTAGTGTGGTTTATGGTTCTGCATCAAGATCTACGCTGAACCTTTTAGGTAGTGTTCACCATATTGGAGTTACGCTGGCAACGGGACCTTGCCATACTAGCCCCATTCCCAGCCCACTCGCAGAATCAGGAGTTACGCCCCCAGACCCCATTTGATTGTCTCCATATCACTGGTCTTGTCCAGGCCCTACCCTAACCAGTCCAGACCAGTGCCCTTTTCCAGGTCCTTCCCTAGTCCAATATTCTTGTCCAGACTTTGTGGTTCTGACCTGGGGCCTTAGTTCCTAATTGAACAGGTTGACAGCCTTGTGCACCCGAATACGTCCTCGGTGAGAGGGCCGCAAGAAGTAAACAAAGGACAGTCGTTCCATGTGGTAAAAGTTTGGTAGTGAGGGAGCAACTATTGATGCAGCAAGTTCATTTTCATTGTAAATACTGTGTGTATGACTGATTAAAAAGTATTTATTCCTTTTTTCATTGACATATTTATTGCTCTTCTAGGAGATACTAAGCGTGTGTTGCAAAATGTTTGAAATAAATAATGAAGTGATTTATTGTGCAGAAAAAAGCTTCTGGTGACGTTACTGGGACTAGTGATGCTAGTAAGAAACCAAAAATTGTTCAAAAATGTAGGGAGGAGTACTCGAAAGAGTTTAGCATAACTGATTTTTAACATTACTGTAATGTCTCAAACTGAGGACATTCACCATATAGGCTCAAAATAAGGTCTAACTCAATCTCAGTTGAAATCAGTGTCTTCTCTTGTTCCAGCTGAACACGGTGTAGACAGGTTGAGTTTCCATGCTGAGCAGGTTACAAATGTTTTTCTCTTTTTTTAGGACAGTATGCACACTTACCATATCTGCCACAAGCATATTCTCTTGGCACTGCTCGGGCCTTTGGAGGTGAAATATTTTAATCAATCGACTCTGTATTGATATTGGAATGATGGTATTATCTTGAGCTCTGCTTTGTGCATGATCACAGACGAGCAACATGCCAAAGTACGAGGGGCGTTCAATATATAATGCAAGAAACTTTATTTCTTGGCTAATTTCTGTTTTTAAAGAAATTGGCATTTTGTTTGAGACAACTTTGAATATTCCCGCTTCGCATTGTTGAGTTTCATTAACTTCTGATAGGTGGCAGCGCTATAACTAGCCTCAAAATGGCGTGTGTAACAGAGGTGCATATCAAACAGATAGTAGTTATTGAGTTTCTTTTGGCGGAAAACCAGGGCATTGCGGAAATTCATAGGTGCTTGCAGAATGTCTATGGAGACCTGGCATTGGACAAAAGTGCGGTGAGTCGTTGGTGAGGCGTGTTTCATCATCACAACAAGGTGGACCAAACCTGTCTGATCTGGATTGTTCTTCCTCATCCACTCAACAGCACGGATCTTGCGCTTTCTGACTTCATCTGTTTGGCCCACTGAAGGATACACTCCACGGGAAGCACTGCGTGGATGATGGGGAAGTTATCAATGCAGCATGACATTGGTTTAGACATCGATCAATACCATGATGGTACCATGCAGGCATTCAGGCCCACACATTACAGTGGTGTAAGGCCGAAGCATTGAACTGAGATTATGTTGAAAAATAGGGTATTGTAGCAAAAGGGAATAACATGGTGTATTTGAATCCTCAATAAAACCAGCCTGGTTTTAGAAGGAAAAAAATGTATTGCATTATGTATTCAACTCCCGTCATACATCAGGAATTGCCACCTTGGAGGGAAGTTTTGTGTTAGTTTTATAGTTGACAAAGTTGTTTATACGACAGATATATGAAGAAAAAAAAAAACATATTTAGTGGCTGTCTATTGGAGATTCGTGACTCAGAGTATCTTTTTTTTTTAAGCTTGTCAGTTACATCAACACCACATTTATGTTGATTTTAACATGTGACAATAGTTGGTTTCTCTGCAGCACTGGATTCTGGATCAATCTCGTCATGAAGCATTGTTGACAAAATATTAGCAATCTTACTCTTTCGATTTATAACATATCAAAGTACCTGTTATCGTAAACACAAACATTGAACTGTTTTCAGATCATGGACATTCCCCATCTTGAACAACTAGTATAGGAAGTATTGCTCTCTTACTTTTCCTTATGGCCCCAACTAATGTTAAGCAATGAATTTCATTCTGGATCCATATTGATGTGATAGTGTCCTCACTAATGCCAGTCCCATCTGCAGTAGATCATTTGAAAGTGGAATTGACGTAAAGAACACGTCACATTTCGTTCTGTCTTTCCTAGGTGTTGAACCATACATTTTACAATTTCATATTCACTGTTATCTGTGATATAATATCCAGGATTTTGCTTTGTGACAAAGCTTCTAAATTTGAGGTATAGAATATCTTGGAATCAGTGCAGACCCTAAGCTTGATCCCGAATTTACTTGATTTATTTGGCATATAAATCCTAAAACTGCACTTCCCATTATATCCATACCTGAGAGGCAAAAGGGCATATGTCCATTTTTTTGTGATTCCTAGTTAGAGCCATTTTTGTGTTTGGTATAATAGACCGCATCTATGAAATAAAGCCTATTGTCCTGTTGCTATTCCCTGTGGATCTAGAGTGTGACATAAAGGCGGAAGTCCAGAGTGCTTTTAGAACAGAAAAGGCGCATGTGGGTCATCCGCCTTTTGTAGAAAACTTTTTTGTGATGCATGGTCGCATTTGGCATATATGCCTTCTTTCTTCTAAGTAATTTCTCTGCAGGAAGAAAGAGTCAATAGACATTTTCCTTATGCCTACATTCTTGGAGCATGATAATGAAGTGTGTTTATTATTGTGAACATTATTATTGTTTCCTGTGTTACGGGAATATAAAAGACCAGCATTATCACATGCAAATTTGCATGAAAACAACAAGAGTGAAATATTATAAGCCATAAGGAGTTAAAAGTTTCCTGAGACTTGGGTGTTTGAATGTACGCAAAACGAATAGTTTTTGAAGAACGAAGATGATATTGCAACTTGCTCTGAAGCAAGCATGTGAAGCGAGACATAAATATACTGTATTTATGTTTCTTACTGAAGAGTTCCGTATTAGCCTACATTTTGTTACTGACTGTGCTTTTGTGGAGTTGCACTGTAATCACCAACTTTGATGCATAGAATGATGTAATACTAACTTCGAGACTGATTAAAATTAGATCCCATTAACATATGATGTATTATTAGTAATATCATTGTTATTATTACTGTTTCAGAGCTATTTATCAACATTAGACTTAGCTCCTAAACTTCCACTACATATATCGCGTCAGTTAATAGGAACCTTGGTGAAGGAAGTTCCAAGAAATAGACACAGAACTCATAAAGAAGTGGATAGTTCTACAGAGAGAAGAAAAATAACAAAACTCGACACACGGGGAAAATATAACATGAAATAATTCCTGTGTGTAAAATTATGTTTTTGAATACGCTGTGTTTCACTGACAAGTTTGTCAGGGTTTCTGGATGAATGGGGTAGTTACATGTGATCCAAGAGGGAAATCAACGCCAACCAGTAAAATACCAGACACAGTGATACAAAGTGTAAAATCTCGTATTTCAAAATACCCACAATAGGAGAGCCATTATTCCAGACAAAGGAGAAAAGAAGTATCTTGGGCCTCATCTTAATATTACAATGATGTACAGAGCATACATCAGAGAATGCAAGAAAAATAACATCCCTGAAGAAAATGTAGCCAAAGAATGGTTATATAGAAAGATTTCCAACAAAGATTTCAATCTCTCTTTCCAGTTCCCTAAAAAAGACACTTGCGACGGTTGTGACCGGTTCCAAAAACAGTTGAAAGATGCTATAAATGAGGAGAAGCAGAAAATTGTAAAAGAAAAAATCACCATATGGAAACTGATGGCAGGTACAGCTTTAAGAAGAAAGATTAAGAGGAATCAAAAGTAGATGCAAGGAAGAGAACAATCACAATGGAAACTCACCAACTTGGAGATTGCTGTGCCATGTTTTTGGGCTCAGTTGATCAGAACATGCCAGGTAAAAAAAGTCGCTAGTAGTCTATGAAATGCAATATAGCAATTTCAAAACTTTTGCATCTTTAACTGAAAAATATGGATCCTGTTTCAGAAATGGCAAGAAATCTACTACTGGTGAAATGTTTCTAATCTCAAGGTGTATGGCTTAAAGTTTCAACTGATAAACCTGGAATTATTGCCTACAAGACATCCTTCACAGACACCTGTTTTCAAGAAATTATCAGAAGACATCGTAGTAATGCTCTCCTGTTACCAAAGGAAATTCCGACCGTACAAAGCAGACCCAAACCCATTAGTTCAGCAAAATACACGGACCTGCAAACGTTAACGCGGTGGATTCTACGGCAGTACCGTGCATTTAACAGTGATCTCCCTTATCGAGAAGACTAATATCCTAGCGATGATTGATACTTCTACAGTCATAAATTGAAATTCTCTGGAGAACATTTCAGTCGGGAGAAAGTAATTAATTACAATCATTATCTTACAAAGAACTTCAGTAACAATAATAATGTGGAAGTGTGAAAAAAATAGTGAAAATTTTCTTAATGTGATAATTATTATAAAGTTTTATGTGTACTGTATTATGTTTTCTTGTTAACATAGCTACAGAACAGATATAAATTGATATTACAAACAGTTATTTACATGATACTGTATAGGCTTTTGGGCTTATGCCGTTTCGAGAAAATAAGGTGAAATTCGTAACGTTTCACAGAGAACTGTGCTCTGCGTCCTCAGAAGAAATTTCGACTGTCCACGAGAAAGGCTTCTTAAACAATGACGCTTTGAATTTGGACGTTACAATGGAAGTGGAAATGGTATGTTCATTCGCCACCAGATGGTCCCCAAGACGTGGCACAACGCTAGCGTTCGAAGCAGAAGCTGACCAAACCATCACAATCAGACTAAGCGGTTCACATAACGTGTTTGCGTAACATATGACATTGATAGGTGTATAATATAGACACAAGCCTGGAATGAAACATCTGGTGACGAGAAACATACGAATTTGGAAAACACTGAGACGAAATAACAATAGTGAAGGGACAGGGAAGGGAACTACCTACGTAAATTCTTAATGGCTGGCAACCAGGTATTACCTGATAGATAGCCGGTGTCCCTGTTGAAATTGTTAGGATTTCTACATATTTAAGCTATTGCCGATTTGTCTGGTTGGTTGAGATGAATATTATGTTCATGTTCTTTGATACAGGTACCAGTGAACTGGCATGTTTGGCCGATGTATACCTTACCACAATACAGGGCATTTCGTATACCCCAGAATGTGAAAGTGGGGACAATTTGTCCTTGGTTTTACTCAGACTGTGGGCAATTTTAGTGGCGGTGCCAAACACTGACCGCCTTCAGTACACCGAGAGTATTGTACCGGTTTACAGTAATGCCTTTTGGATTGAAGAATGCTCCTGCAACCTTCATGCGACTGAGCATAAGGTATTTTCAGAATATGTTGGAGATTTCTGCCAAGTGTATCTCGACAACATTTTAATTCACAGCAAGAATTTTCAAGAACACCTTGTACATCTGAGGAAAGTGCTGCAGTGACTGAATATTCATGGACTGACTTGCCAACTGGAGA
Source organism: Anabrus simplex (assembly GCF_040414725.1). Lineage (NCBI taxonomy): Eukaryota > Metazoa > Arthropoda > Insecta > Orthoptera > Tettigoniidae > Anabrus > Anabrus simplex. Next base: position 185,208,832 of record NC_090267.1, read on the forward strand.
AGTGCCACTTCGCCCAGTCCCACGTAGAATATCTTGACCATGTCCTAACATCTGAAGGCTTAGAATGGCAACTGGAGAAGAATCGAGCTATCGAAGAAGCTGAGCACCCGCAGACCAAGCGACAAGTATGTCAGTTCCTTGGCTTGTGTGGATGGTAGGCTATAGCAGCTTCGTGCCACACTTTGAAGAGAAGGCAATACCCCTCGCCAATCTACTCCGTAACAACCGCCCATTCCGATGGACCAGCAAGGAAGAGGCGATTCCAAGGCATTAAAAGTTGCGATATGTAATGCTCCAGGTCTAGAAGTAACGGGTAACTTCAAAACTCAACCTTACACTCAACTACTGAACATTTTTCTGATCCACACTGGAATTGAATTCATGTAATCAGTGTTGGAGAGCAACTTAATTTTCAAAGGAGATTCTAAGAAAGAAATTAATGAAAAGCTATCAGAGTAAAAGCTGAAAATGTTGATGGATATAGTCAGAACCTTCCAACAGAGGATAACCACTTTTATAATTTTATCAGCACATAAACAGCCAGTATCATGTTGCAAAATCACTTGATATAGTCTTTCTCATTTTCTAGAAATGCTTCCTCAAGATGTTTTCGTTGTTGACAGTAAATCTAGGCAGTGATGATTGCATACCTGTGAAACATTTTACAGTAGATGATGCCTTCATTGCCATACTAGATGCACAATGCTACTTTCCAAGGATAGGAACAAGCCTTTGATATTTTTGTAGTGCTCAGTCGTTGCTTTCTTCATAATGTTGATATTAGGCTACAGTATTTCATAACCAGTAAAAAGCAAGTGAAATGTACAGTACCCATGTTCACAAGTTTGGAACTTTGCTAATGGAGTACAAATTTCATACAATGATTGAATGATCAAGATTCATCATACTAACCAATTCTCAGATTGAAAAAAATCATTGTAAATTAAACTTCTAAGCGATCTTTGTCAAGTTTAAATGGTCTTCTTCAATGTGGAGAATCATTCATATCAGACCTTGGAAATAGTAAACATTTACAAACCACCATCTCAACCTTGGTGTAATGAAGCCATCAAGAATGTAAATCATCCGGCAGTCATTATGGGAGATTTCAACAGTAGGAGTACTTCCTGGGGGTATGGAGATACTAATTCAGATGGTCTATGTGTGTTAGAATGGTCTGAAACAGATGTTTTCCTTCTGTACGATGCAAAAGAGAGAGGCTCCTTTCACTCAGGAAGATGGAAGAAGGACACCAACCCAGACCTCTGTTTTGTTTCAAGGGACGAGCACGGAAGACCTTTACAATGCAGCAGGAAAGTACTGAACAATTTTCCCCGAAGTCAGCATAGACCAATTCTTCTAAAAACTGGCATTGAAGTCCCAATAATAAGATCAACACCTGTACCTCGCTGGAATTTTGAAAGAGCAAACTGGGAAGCGTTTACTAAAGAGTTGGATCACAATATTCAGTGGATTCCACCCAAACTGGACAACTATAAGCGATTTGTTAGTTTAACATGCTCCATAGCAAAGAAACGCATTCCCAGAGGATTTAGAAAAGAATATATCCCCGGATGGAATAGAAGATGTGATGAGCTGTACAAAGAATACCAAATCAGCAACAGAACAGAAGTCGCTGATGAACTATTGCAAAGCCTAGATTCTGCCAGAAAAGATAAATGGAATTCAATGACAGCAAGCATGAATTTCCAACACTCAAGCAGAAAAGCATGGACCCTTCTTAGAAAACTTGGTAGTTGTACTCCCAAATATATTAATAAGAGCTCAGAGGTATCTCCAGTAGATGTAGCTAAAAGAATCATCAAACTGTCCAAAATACCAGAAAATGTCAATAAAGATGAATCAAAAAACTCAAGAAAGAGCTAAAAACTAGGCTATCCTCGACTGAATCAACCCCCCAGTTCTCAGGGGAATTCACAACTGCAGAAATCTCAACAGCTCTAAAAGAAATAAAACCAGGCAAAGCAGCGGGAGTGGATGGGATATATCCAGAATTCCTGAAACATTGTGGACCTAGAACCCTACACTGGCTACTTATGTTCTTTAATGACATCTTAAGAAGTGGTAGGCTTCCATCTTTGCTTAAGAGAACTAAAATAGTTGCCATTCTAAAGCCCGGAAAAAGTGGAGATAGTCCTGAAGATTATAGACCAATAGCACTCTTAAGTATTTGCTACAAGTTAATGGAGAGAATGATGTACAACAGAATCTCAACCACAGCCTTCCAACGCATACCAACTGAACAAGCAGGATTCCGACCTAACCGAAGCTGCTGTGACCAGGTCTTGGCACTCATCAGCCACATTGAGAACGGATTCCAAGACAAGAAGAAGACAATCGCTGTTTTTGTGGACTTGACATCAGCTTATGACACCATATGGCGACAAGGCATGATTTTGAAATTCTTGAAGATCATTCCCTGTAAGAACCTCGCAACACTGCTGAACAACATGCTATGCAATAGAGCGTTCAAAATACATTTAAACGGCAATAAGAGTAAGCCCTATATACTAAACGATGGTTTACCCCAGGGATCAGTTCTTGCTCCTCTACTATTCAGCATCTATACTGCAGATCTTCCAGAAACTACTTCCAGGAAATTCATATATGCAGATGACATAGCTCTGGCTGCCCAATCGAGTGACTTCAAAACAGCAGAAGTTACACTCACAAAGGATCTCCATAACCTGAACAAATATTTCAGTACTTGGCGACTCAAACCTAACTTAAACAAAACTGAAGTAAGCTGTTTCCACCTAGACAACCAAAAAGCCAACTATGTACCTCAAGTCGAATTCAAAGGCCAAAAACTTAAGTATAACCCATATTCAAAGTATCTGGGCGTCACAATGGATCGGACACTTTCATATAAGCAACATCTCTCTAACACTGCAGCCAAGATAAAAACAAGGAACAACATATTACACAAGCTCAGTGGAACAGGATGGGGAGCAAACGCGACAGTACAACGAACATCAGCTCTTGCCTTGATTTATCCAGTTGCAGAATACTGCTGCCCTGTGTGGCTTAACAGTGTATATACTTCAAAAGTTGATACACAACTGAATGATACCATGAGGATATCAGGCACCATCAAATCGACACCCCTAAAATGGTTACCCGTTTTATCCAACATCCATCCCCCTCACATACGAAGAGAACTGGCTCTAGTAAGAGAATGGCAGAAATGTCACAGTAACCCTCAACTGCCCTCTACATCAGGACTGCAACCCTCAGAAACCGAAGAGATTAAAGTCCAGAAACCCATCATGGAAGTTAGGCGAGAAGCTCCTGGAAACACATTTTGATGCTGACGAGATCTGGCGCGAAGAATGGACCTCTTCAAATCCTGACCACCTGGGTTTAATCCACCATCCTTGTAGAGCTCCTCCTGGTTTCAACTTACCGAGAAGGGAATGGATATCTCTAAACAGAATCAGAACAAACCATGCAAGGTGTAAATTCTGGCTTCACAAGTGGGGAAAATCTGAAGACCCATTCTGCGACTGTGATAATGTGCCTCAGACCATCCAGCACGTTGTTATGGACTGCCCAAAAAGAAGATTCAGTGGATCCATTAAAGAATTACATAGTGCCTCTACAGAAGCAGTGGACTGGCTGAAAAGTCTGGACATTAAGTTTTGAATGCTGACTTGTAAATCACATACTTATTTAAGAAATATGTATTTACATGTACTTATAATGTATCCTTGTTTTTGCCATACGAAATAATAATAATAATTCATGTCAGACTGACCCTTCGTAATGAGAAAGCCATCTTCTTGCCATACTTTCCTTTAAAATGTTTCCCAATGACCAGCGAAAATGTTTACATTGACTTTAGATGCCTCTGCTCCTCTTTTAAACTCAAAAGGATGTCTGAAATAAATTATTTTTATCCACTTGATATTCCATTTTCTTTGTCCATAAAAGTTTAAAAATTCAGGGGATATTTTCACAATATTACAGTGCCAGTAATGACCTTCACCTCAAACAAGTGTCTTTCAAACATTTTAGCCATGGAAAACAATAATGGATTGAACTTGTGCATCAACTCTTAATTTGGACGTTTAATTTATACAAATAATTTTATGTATATTGTGTTGTCTGTAATTTGGATTAACTCAACATTTTTCAGCCTGACGTTATAGTCAGGCAGAGGTAATTATATACCAGTGATTTTTAAAATTTAATTGTGATATGGTGTGGAGGTTGTGATGATGATCTCATCCAGTAACTTAGTAGGTAAGGTACCATATTTTGTGATATGTTAACTTTGCTGAGAATGTATTTCTGATGGACATAAAGCATTTATTAGCTCTAATAAGTTAAAACTTTCTTTAGCATTAAAATTACACTATTTATGACAGAATATTTTAAGACTATTGGTGTATTGGTTTTAAACACACTTTTTAATTATGAAGATTATAGAATGTTGCTTTGTGTCCTATTTAGTTTGATAACCTCCCTGCTCCAAAATTCATATTCATGTTCCTATAACTTATTTTTATTTTAGCAAATGAATGATAACCCTTCCTGTAGACCAGTTTGTCATGAATTGCTTTTTTGTATTTCTTAGATTTGCTGTCAGCTGGTGCTCCTATGACATTCAACATATTGAAAGGTGAGCATCTGTTATCAGTAGCTCTATTTTTTGACGATTACACTGATGCACATTAAGAGTAAATATTATCTAAAATCAACCTAGTGTCTCCAGTTCTTTCTGTGCTTGGTATTCTGTTAGCAATAGATCAAAGATTTGGGATGAACCCTTAAGTTTTATGACGTTTGGTATATCGTATATTAACAACTCCAAAATTGCTTTTTGTAATGGCAAAACAACTGAGCAATGGAATCAAACTTAGATAAATTAATTGTGAGAAGTCTGAAGGATGACAAAGTGTCTTGAACACTAGAAAGTAGTTAGACTAGAAAACAGTGGACAGTGATTCACAAACCATTTGTAGTATTGCAGATGAATAAGATTTCAAATATTACTCTTCTGGTTGTATTCCAGTAAATGTGAAATTCAAGAACCCTCCATCCTTAGTGGAAGAATGAGAAATTATCCTAGAGAGAAAAAATGAATAGAATAACCATGTTTCCTTTTTACAACGATAGAGCAAATGTCATGGGATAGCGGAGCACTGATGCGCAGGTGTGTTGTCTGCGCACCACATGCCCCCTGTGCCAGCGGCAGTTGTATAGGAGACCTTGTGAGCAGTGGCTGTGCATGTGACAGGTGTAACATGGAACGTCATCGTGAGCTGACACCGTTCGAACGGGGTATGGTGATCAGTGCCTGACGGATGGGAAGTGCGATTTCGGAAGTGGTGCGGGAATTCGGCTTCACACCATCAACCGTGTCCAGGGTGTATCATGAATGGTTGAATGTGGGTGTCACCGTCCACAACAAACGAACGACCGGCCGTCCAGCCACCCTTGATGACCATGACCGGCGACATCTGAGACAGATTGCCAATAGTGACAGACGGGCAACCGTGCAACAAATCACGGCTCAGTTCAACACAGGCTGCGCTAGACACATCTCCCAGTGGACAATCCGTAGGAACATGGTTCTATGGGGTATGAGAGCCGGTGCCACACACGGGTGCCACTGTTAAGCCAGCGTCATCGGGCACAACGACGTGCATTTGTTGCCAGTCACCAGGGATGGACACTGGAACAATGGTGTAACATGGTATGGTCGGACGAATCATGATTTCAACTGCACCGTGCTGATGGGGGCACCGCGTATTGCACAGACCACATGAAGCGATGGATCCCGCCTGCCTTGAAGGTGTGGTTCAGGACGCTGGTGTCTTTGTTATGGTCTGGGGTGCATTTTCCTGGTATGGAATGGGCCCCCTAGTTGTTCTGGAAGAGACTTTGAATGGTACGCGGTATGTTGAGCTGCTCGGAGACCATCTCTACCCATGTTTGGCCTTCCACCGCCCAGACGGTTCTGCGGTGTTTTAAGATGTTTCAACGTGCCGCCACATTGCTCCCATGTCACCCGGGAAAGGTTCCAGGAACATGCAGCGGAGGTCGAACGACTGCCATGGCCACCCAGGAGCCCCGATATGAACCCTATTGAGCATATCGGCGATGTCCTGGAACGCAGGCTCCGTGCCATGGACCCTGCACCCATGAACAGACCAGTATTGGCGGCCGCTCTGCAAATGATTTGGTGTCAGCTGCGTTCAGAGGACTACCAGGGACTTGTCGATTCACTTCCATGGTGTCTCACTGCAGTTTGCAGGGCCAGAGAAGGCCCCACACGCTATTAGGTGACTATCCCATGACATTTGCTAAGTCAGTGTATAAACCAAGTATCAAAAAAAGTTTGTGCCGTATTTTTCAGTGAGAAATAATGACTTTGTAATTTCTTGCAAATGCATTTTATTCAGCAAAACAATCTCCTTCAGCTTCAGTTACATGTTCCCAATCGGACACAAGCTTGTAAATTGCGTGTATTTAAAAGTTCTTGTCTCTAGAAGCAAAAGATTGTCCTATGGCTGGCATGACATCTCAGTTTTGGAACCGTTGCTCAGAAAGTAAACCTTTATACACGGCCAAAAATCAGGTGATAGTCTGATGGAGCGATGTCTCGGCTGTAAGGAGGATGAGGTAGAAGTTCCCAGTCAAGTGTGTCAATTACCTCCGTGGTTGCTTTTGCCTTTGCTGTTGACTAGTGTTGGCTGCTTCTGATGCACTGCAGCTGCAACCCTTTGCAACTGGGACAAGTACACCTCGGTTATGATGGTTTTGCCACGCTCTGGGGGAATTCAAACTGCATAATACCAGTGCTGGTCCACTAAGTACAGAGCAGTACCTTCTGTTGATAAATGTTACTGTAAAACACCCATTTCTCGTCACATGTCAATAACTGGGCCAGGAATGGGGCTTTCTTGTAGCGTGACAGTGATAAAGAGCAAGTAGTGAACTGCTGGAGTTTGGTTTCCTCGTTCAAAACTTGAGGAACCCTACTTACTGTGCTTGCAAGTCTTCCCAAGGTTTTGCAGATGCACTCGAATGACATTCTGAACTCTCATGCAAGTCCAAGTTCCCTGTACATTTTATGTGAATCACGCTCGATGTTCTTGAGCAGGGCTTCATTGATATTGGATGGACATCCAGTTCAAGGCTCTCATCTCCCAATGCAAACCGACTGAACCACTTTTGCACTGTGTGCTCACTCACTGATGCCTCTCCAGACATGCAGCATATCTTTTGAGCAGCTTCTGCATCATTGGTACCCAATTTGAAAACACAAATCAAAACGGCTGTAAAACATACTTTGACACTTAAATGTTCACTTCAGGATTGTAGTGCCTAGAGAACTGCTTTTGACACGACCGACACACTGACAACTCTGCACTGGCTGACAGTTGACGTATCAACATCTGACGTCATACATACAGGATTGCTGACACCTGCCGTTTGAATTTCACTTGTCATCCCAACGGCACAAACTTTTTTTAGATACTTGGTGTATTTACATACTTTTCATTGTAGACCATTGTACTTTTCATGTACAATCTTCAAGTCTTTTTAAATAAGCCACGTCCACATACCTCATATTCACAGTAAGATTTGTGGCTACTTCTATGCCTTTTACTTTGGAACCATTAAAAAAAAAAAAAACAGTGTCTAATCATCAGTTCTTAGGTCTTCTGCTGCTTCTTTCATCTTTCACTGTCAAGTCTATTATCCTCCTACATACACTTTCCTCCCCCATTTGTTCGCATAACTCCACCCCCATTGGTTCATACATGCAAAAAGTGTTCCTTCCTAATAAAGGCTTTGTTTTCATAGCTAATGCACACATTCAACATGTTACCCCTAGCTGGTTCATGGTGTGAGTTGCTGTTGTCACATCCTAGTTTTTGAACCATGGGGAATGGTTTAGTGGCCTAGTAAGTGCTCGGGAAGGTCAGGATATCAGTTGCTATGGAATGGGCAGGAGATTTCCTGAGCCATAGGCCCTCCTTGTGGTCAGGTGACTAGAACTACCAAATCTACCAAGGCATCTGAACCATGAGTGTGAAATATTCCAGGAATAACATTAATGACAGCACTCTGCTTCAGTGAATTTTAGATTCATGCACACATTGTCCTTAGCAAGCCTGAGACTGATGAATATGGAGTAATTTCCATTTGATAGACCAAAGACTCCTTTGTATCAAATCACTAAATGAAATGGAATTTGGTCATCATCAGTGGGCTAATGGAAGGAACTGGCAGTCAGCAAAGAAGATGCATCTGGACAAGTAGGAGTTGAGGATATTTGGGAAAGGTGATATAACAATAGAGGGAAGATATATCTTTTAAAAGGTGTTAACAAGCTGGGGGAAAAATATGAAGTAGGACTATTCATTACAAAAACTGTAGCACACAACATAGTTTCTCTTGGTCATGAAAATGAAATGAATGGATAGGTTAGGTGATTGCAGGAATTAAGACTGGAATGGACTCCATGTATTCACCCTGTAAAGGACGAGATGCATTGAAGGAGTTTAATGAAGCACAGAGTGATGTATTAATCAGGGTCGGCAGCAAGGATCTTTATTCTTCTGGGAAACTAAAATTTCAAATTTTAGCAATAATAGTTGGATGTTTAATGTGATAGGCAAGATCATAGAAAATCAAAACCTAAAATACCTATTTCTGTTCTCAGTTCAGGAAACAGATTTTTTTATCTGGTACAGTCTATTCTTAATCGTATAGAAGACCTGACTGAGGGAAAGCCTTATGGATTCATCTCTCTTACCAGAACATGTAGTGGGCATGAAAAATTACTAACAATGGTATGATACTCATTTTAATACGCTCTGTCCCAAAGACTGTAGCTGTCAGTTAGATATTGGCCCCACTGAAAACTGGTTTTTTTTTTTTAATATCTTTGGATAAATTCATATTTGGAATTCCAATTCTGACAAATTAACATAATATTAAAATTGGTAACACTAGTTAACCATAGTACAACATTAGTTTTCCCTTCTTACTATCTATTCACCTAGTAAAGAAATATCTCCTGTTAAGGGGCTTGAGATTATACTGTCATCAGCTCTGGATATTTACTGCGAAAGAATAAATGCTGTATACACCACTACAGGGTTAATTACTTGGTTGGTTAAAAGGAAGTTGTAGGTTCTGAAAAACATTTAGACGTCCCTGATCAAAAACAATTAGTGATGAACACTAAACAAAAAATTATAAAAAGACATATTCATGCATCAAATTTGAAACAGAAGTACAATATCAGCACTAAATGGAATGGTTCATAATTTTCTTGATTATCATACATTGTGATTAAAGTAAATTAGTCTATTAGTCAAAGGAGAGCTTCAGTTTATACCTTAATTTTTCAGATTTTCAGTTGTACATCTGATATATTTCCGTGTTTAATCTTCATTGTTTATTTTTATGACTATTCTAGTTCACAATCAGAGAACCTAAATCCATTTAGTTCTTGGTTTCCTGCTGCCGAACTTGTCCAAATTTTTAATAATGCCTGCATAATTTTAAATACTCTGTGATATCAAAGGCAACATAATTAATAATAATATTGTTTTTTTACACTCAACTAACTACTTTTTTTACTGTTTTCGGAGACGCCGAGGTGCCGGAGTTTTGTACCGCAAGAGTTCTTTTACATGCCAATAAATTTACTGACACACTGTTGACGTATTTGAGCGCCTTCAAATACCACCAAACTGAGCCAGGAACAAACCTGCCAAGTTGGGGTCAGAAGGCCAGCGCCTCAACCATCTGAGCCACTCTGCCCAGCCTCGACATAATTAGTTTGAAATTGAACTGTAAACAAAGTTTGAAATTGAACTGTAAACAAAGTTTTTACATTTTCCATAACTATTAGACCTAAATTCTAGAAACAGACAACAGTTATTCAGTACATCATTTTTGCATAGCATTCAATCCGAAAAGAATCCATTTGAAGTCTGTTCCCCTAGAGCTGCGACCTCGTAGCTTCAATATGGATATGATTTATAGAAAGTTGAATACCAAAGACTTAGTATCTCTTAGCTCTACATCAGTGTAAAAATTGCAGTTTATCATGACATATTTGAAGGACAGATTTTAGTTAAAATTCATGCAAATTTTTGTTGTGAAAATCCTGTTCCTGACGTTTGCACGTAGAGTTCTTAATTATCTAGTATATTTGAGAATAAGAGGTTCTTTGAAGACTGTATCCAAATTGTGAGCTGGTTGCACAGTTATTTCTAACAAGGTGATTTTGAAAGATCGTATACTGGTATTATCTCAGATTTGATTTTTAATATCAGGGTGTTGATTTTTCCACACACTATGAAAACTGGACTAGTTCCCTGTTGAAAGATATTTGTGAGCTTCCCATTTCATAGGTAATAAATTTCATATTCCGTATTGAAGAGCAATATAGTGTAAAACAAAAGCTAAAAGTTTCCACCTATTCAATACTGTTTATTGTAACCTTTAAAATGTTACATATACTTGATGAAACTAGTTTCAGTCTTGCTAGAGACCATCATCAGTCAGATTCAATAAAGTTAAGGCAAGACATGAATTATAGATAAACTTCAGTGCAAGACATGTAAAGATTTGGATGTTAAACACTCGTCACGATCACACGTTTTTTGTAATTTCTCAGTTTTCTTCCAGTTTGAAGAATGCAACTAAATTCATGAAGATTTTTCAAGTGCTAGTATTTTAAGTGTTTCACCTGGTCTTCTGTGAAGTGCAATCTTCAGATTGGAAGAGAACTGAGAACTTACATAAGACGTGTGATCATGATGAGTGTTTAACAACCAAATCTTTACTTTTCTTGCACTGAATATCAACAACACACGCTTGCTTCATAAATTTTATCTATAATTCATGTCTTGCCTTAACTTTATATTGATTTTGACTGATGATGGTCTCTAGCAAGACTGAAACTAGTTTCATCAAATACATGTAACTTTTTTAAAGCATACAATAAATAGTACTAAATAGGTGGAAACCTTCAGCTTTTGTTTTACTTAGCTTCCAATTTGCAAGAAGTGCTCCTTATTATTTATTCATGTACCTCAAATTTTAGTTCATAGGATGATAAACCAGTTGTTTTATCAAGGATAAGAGCAGGCAATCGTGTAGAATACCCCAGGTTCTCCACTTTGAAAGGTGCTTCTGTCACTGCCTGTCCTTGCATAGGTAGGTTGTCTCAGCCTGTTGTCGCTTGACTGCTTGCATGTGCATGCATTATCAATCTGAAGTTGAAAAATGAGATTTAACCCATGTGCAGTTTTCTCTATTGAAGCTGTTATTGCTATAGAATGTTTGTTTGATGTGCTTCTTTATTAATACCTTATTGCATAAATTACATGGTAGCTGGTTTGTAATTGAAGGTTGTATTGTTTGCTCATCTGCTAAAGAATACTGTGACTCTTCACCCTGATTTTTAAGGAATATTTTTCTTTGATTGTATTATTTTGTTTTAAAGTATTAAATGAATAATCTTGATATTTCTGGATGTCAGATTGTTTCCAATTATATATAATTATTAGGTTGATTGTTTCCTTAAATCTTTTAAATACATTTGAGATATTGGATATGTGATGTACACTTAGTTTCCCAGTAGTTGCCATAGAGGCCCGTTTATAATTTGAGATAATGGGTAGATTTATTCATTCATAGTAGTTAACAAAACATTACAGTGAGTTTTCAATGCTTCTAGTTTCTTCCAGAAAATTCATCATTTTTATTTGCACTATATACTACTAATATGCTAATGAGTATTTTTTTTTTTCTGTTTTACAGAACGTTTACGTGCTTCTAGTGCATCAAGTTCATCATCTAATTCAGGGGTGAGTGGGGTGAGATTCTTGTAATGAATTCTATTTAAATGCAGAGAGATACACAAAATTCTTATTTCTTCTAATTTTTAATGTTTGACCTGATATAATTTTTCAAAATTTCACTCAGTAAATGGGATGTTATCTCTCAGCATTTCAGACATTTTCTCAGGTTGGTAGAAACTTGTTTGAAAATGTTCTGGATTAACCATTACAAATGTAAATGGGTTCTTGCCTTTGAACATTATAACAGGCAAAAAATATGATTTTACCAATTAAAATTTTTTGCATTCTTTACTTTGATAATGATATTTTATAGTGTGTTCGTGGATTATCTATATAATAGTTGTTATACTTTTTTTTAAATAGCCTTGCATTATTATATGTAAGCCCCCAGTGATTTGAAAAATGAAACTCCACTTTTGGATGTGTCCATGCTTAAGTTGTGAGATATGGTGAAGTGTTAGTGGCATGATCATTTATGGTTGTACATTGTTTTAATTTTGCAGAAAGATTCTTCAGCTAATCAGAGCCCATTTGTTGCCACTTCACATGGACATCCTGGTTTTACTCCTCAAAAGGTTGGAAAAGGAACTGGTGTAAGTACATTTATTCTCAAATAATTCCCTGCTATTTGAATTTGTTTGTTTGTTTGTTTGTTTGTTTGTTTGTTTGTTTGAAAGAGAAACTTTCCTGCTGCTTGTAACATAAAAAGTAACTGCAAATACAGTTGAACCTGACTTATACGTATATCAAGGGGAAGAGAAGAAACTACTTGTAACTCAGGATTACTTAGAAATCAGACTTACGCAGTACATCACATATTTACTGAAAAATCAATGGAATAGACCTACATGTGTAAATCCTTGCAAATAATAAATACATTAAGACAGAAAATATTTTGAACTTGGTCCAGCCATAAGGAAATCGGATAGTTTGGCTTGTTTCACTTTTCTTGCATTAAGAGTATAAACCTTTTGCAAACTTAGTAATGAATTCAAAGCATTTTCACTACAACTTTTTGCACTGATATTGCCCCCATTTTTCCCGAGCTAAGCCCAGCCATCGAGCGAGAGATCCCAAGGTGGACCGTTCGATCGTTGGCTATCACTTTCTAGAGGCATTTAAGGGTTGATAGGGATTGATGACCAAGCAGGATAAAAAGAAATGTTAAAACAACACTCTGACATTTATTCACATAAGCAAACAAACAAATGAAATACTCTTGCTGATGTTTTTACAAAAATAGAACTTTCATAATATTGCATTTCTTCCTCGATTTAGAGTGACACGTGTTCTTAATCTCCAGCCTTACTGTGCTGTAATGAAACCAAAGAAAAATTAGGCCTCTTGCCTTTTCAAATCAAAATATTTGACTGAAAGAATTAAATAAATTAACATAGAACTTCATAAAATCACAAACAGCTGTCTTGCTTACGAGGGTTTTACAATAAATGTGTTCAAAGCTTTACCAATTCAAAGTAGTCTCAACACGTGGTTTTAAGATGTATCTAACTGAATTTGTCATTTACAGTATTTAATAATAGTCAATGACACCAACATGAACTTCAGTAGAAAATGGAAATTGATTTCAAAATTCTCAAAATTAATTAATTATTATTCTGATTACTATTATTATTATTATTTTCTCATCATTTAATTAGCCTATGTTTCATTGTCACACGATCGTGTTCTTATTAATTTTCCACCGCATTATTTACCTAATGATCGTCATTAGCATTTCAGAATAATTATTTTGAATTAATTATTAATGACTTATTTTCACCATGACTCCAATTAATCATGCGGCTAACAAATTTCTACCTCTGATCTCTGTATTTCATTCCTATTCAAATTAATCTTAAAGTATTTCAAATTTTAGAAATTTACATTACCAACGTGTGAGCTAGTTAAATAAATTTTATTTACAAATCGAGTGCCTTCATAAAGTAACGAGATGATCTTTCCTTTTAAATCTCGCTAATTAAGAAATTAAATTCTTCCTAGTCTTCCTCGACTAAACTTAATCAAACTTTCCCTTAAGGGCACGAAAATTATTTCTTAAGGCAACACACAACGATGAGTGTAATCTGCGCCACAGCGAGTGCGTGACCAGATCAAAATTAAATTAATCCAACATGACACAAGAGAAATATACCTATTTACATACACACACACATTCACACTAGGGAAACACGTTTTTATGTACATTATTTACATCGAATCCTGTTTTGGCAAGTTTATGCATGATTTTTATTGGTGGTCGGGACGCGTAATGTCTAGCAGAAATAATCCGTGTACTGAAATTATCCTTCATTTATAGTGGCTAGTGATCGAAGTCATGGGTATCACTTGGTAGAAACACATTTCACATATCAACGTAAGTTCATCTAACTCATGAAATTATAATGGAAGATTCTAGTAAAATCCATAAGCACTACCATCATTTGGGCTACAGGTTGAAATTACCGCAAGCGTGAGCCTTACTTGTATTACTTTTATTTCCTACCTGTGAAATACACTCGCAACACGTGCTCCAATAATTATACTCTATCTTGCGCTCCCAATACACAAGAATAAGTCAAATATCATCATTAATTCATCAACTGCACAATTATACAACAAGTATCCCTCAGGATTGGTCATATTCCAGACCCTTCATGAACAGAGCACATTCAATCTCACACATAAGGACTCTACAGTAGTTTTATGGCTCACGAGCGTTTACTTCTGTTTTACCCGATCTTTAGTTAATATTATTATTATTTAAGTGATTATTACATCTACTGATCCTCATGGAATATCGTAAAATTAGATGACTTCATCATAAATGCAACAAGTGATCTTGAAAGACACTAGGTTCGACCCTATTCACTCAAAATGTACACGTAAATTTCCATCTAGTAATTTTCAACATTACAAGGAAAGTAGATTTATCGTGTAGTCAGTGATTATTAAATATAAAGCTCCTTAAGCATGGAAAATCATTCAAAGACAACCTACATGTCTACTCTAATAGATTCCAAAATTTCATTCACACGTACCTAGTCTACCACGACACCTTAAGAAGTGGAAAAATGAAATATTTCTAACTACAACAAACTAATAGATCTACGACTTAAGAAGAAAGACCTCTAGTTGTACAAAAGATAAGACAGATAAATTAAATTAAAAAGGTACTCAAGTTTTTGGTGGGGTTCGATTCTCGTCGACAGTCAGTTATTCCAGCATACTCCTCCGGTCAGTCTCCTTCCAATTACCAGATACGCCTCACATTTTACAGCTCCATGGAGGCTCTGCAACAGGTGTCCCTCGATGAAATGATGTTGTTGGTGGTTGCGGAATTATCCATCTTGAGATGTTCAATTCTACGACGACTTCCGTAGAGTGCCGGTCACAAGCTGTAACTGAGATGACAAAATTAAGTACTTTGCACAAGCACACGCCGAATATAAATATCTCGTCTACACTGTCACACTTAACTTGGCTCCTAGGCGTCTTTATTCCATAGAATTCACTAATGGTTTCTCTAAATTCTAGCAGAACGGCGTCGACTTGAACAGAAATTGCTTCTCCACGTGGTCTGAGAATGTGGTGCAGCACAACACGACGAAGGATATTCAGAGTAAGAGCTTCAAGAACATTAAGAGCATTAAGAGAGCGATTTACTCGAAACACGGCCTTTTATCCTAATTAGCCTGAGGGGTGTGATCTTCAGCGAGGACGGTAATTGGCTGATGGTCTCCTTTAATTGGTTCAGACTATTCCAGAAACAAGCTGGGTTGCGCGCGTGCGAAGGTAGTCACGTGGTCTGCTCTGACCTTGGCACAGTCTTGCTGGTGTGTCTCCCCTCTGAACGACGAAAAAAACTCGTTCTCAGCTCGCCACAACTCCCCAAATGATATACTGCAGTCACAAGCAGACAATAAAATTTTCACCTTCCACTTGTTAAAATATTCGTAATATCGCCAATTTTAACGGGGACAATATAACGTCTACACACATTGATTGCACTTAGCACTTCACTCAGTTCAGGTGTTTCAAGATTCAAGTCGTTATCTCCATCTCCAATGTCACTATCACTTGTAGCTGGTCCATCACCACTGCGTTGTTGGCATACATCAGCAATAATCTCTTCATCCGGTAGTTTCCACATACAGCCAGATTATCATCGAAATGCACAGAAGTATCGAATTCTACACCCTCTGGTAGCGTTAAAGTCAATGGCTTGTAGCAAATTAATGGAGAGAGGTTCATTTCCTGCATCACTCAGTGTTATTAAATGTTGAACCAGCATTTTTCTATAATGCACTTTGAAAATTGCAATGGTGCCCAAATCAAGCAGTTGTAGAACACTGGTACAGTCAGAAGGGAAAAATTCCACTCGGACATTCTCCAGAACGATTTGAGGTGGATGTGCTGCACATCGATCCATAAGGTGAAGGATCTTCTTCTGTTTTGTCCAGGTTTTTTTTTTTTTTTTTTTTTTCCAACCACTGTTCCATTAGAAGCATAGTCATCCAAGAATTTCTGTTGGATTCATATTCCGTGGGTTTTGTTTTTGCACCCTTAAAGCACCTCGGATTTTCCTATTATCATCGCCATAAGACCTATCTGTGTGGGTGCGACGTAAAGCAGAATAGCAAAACAAATTTCCTATCACAAGTGAAGGAAGTTTGACAGATCCATCTGCATTGGTGGCAAGAAGTACTGTTACACGAATTTTACTTTTCTTCCCTCCGTGGCATGAGTCACCTTTTTCAGCTAATGTTGTATTAAAAAGGAGATTGTAGAATTATCTGGTCTTACCACAATTGTAGATGTTTGGAGGCTGATAATCACTTACGATACCGGGCAGTACCTCCTCTTTCCAATATTGCACCGTGACATCGTCCACAGCTTTTGAGTCACCGCAAATTGTTCTCCCTGTGATTCCATGACGATCTTTAAACCCTTGCAACCATCCTGATGAAGCCTTGAAATCAGCAGTGACACTCATCATTTTAGCTAAATCTATCGCCTTTGCCTTCAGCATGTGGCCACTAATTGGTAGAGCTGCAGCCCGCTTTTGCTGGAACCATGCAAAAAGTGCTTTCTCCAAATATACGTACCTCCCTTCTTGCTGATGGCTGCGCTTTGCTGATTTTGAACCAAGTTTTAAGAACTCATCCAAAATGGCGTTTCTTTACTGATGACTGTACATAGCGTGGTATAGGCAATCCCTCAATCTGAAGCTGCTCTTTTTTTTTTTTTTTTAAGCGTCCACTTCTCATATAACTTTTCCTTTTTCTGTTTTCCATAGCTGAACAAAAGCAACTGAATGACAAAACTACTGTTCAAAAGTAAACACCAGATACCGTCACCATGGACATTTTACTTCTCCGTTGTTCCCACAAAAGAAGTTCTCATATTCAAACAAATTTACTGTATTTTCTTTTGTTTCCGCACCGAAACAAATCTATGCATGCATGTATCTATACATACATACATACATTGCTTGTAATGTATCTTAATTTTTGGCGGCATTGTGAAAGTCAGAAATGACAAAGGTAGCGGAGGAGCGAAGGGGACTCGCTCGTTTGGCCTTTTTTAAGCCGCCCGTAAGTAAGGGTCAACAATGTCGCTCGGCGAAACTCTCTGTGTTCTGTTTCAGCACCGAAACCCAACCGCTCTACTTCCGCCTACTCCAACAAAGAGGAAACTTCATAAAAACAGTAGTTTCTTTTAAATAAGCACATGCTCATTACAATTATGCAAAACTCAGTTATATTTTACTGACACGTAATATGTATAACAGTGAATTACGTATACGCAGATTACGTATAAATAAGGTTTAATTAACACGCTTTAAAATTGCATTTTGCTGGGATCTAAAGGAAATTATGTACAAATACGAATTACGTAGAACACAGTTACGTATAAAGCAGGTTCAACTGTATACCATACTGTAAAGAACTGCACAACTTATCAAAACTGTATTTGAATACTAGAATCTTCATCATCATCATCATCATCATTTTCCAACTCCAGTTTCCCGGGTGTAATGTACAAGTACTCACCATGTTTACCTGTCTGCATACTTCGTCTGTTCCAGTACATCTTCCCATTTGAGACCCCTCTCCTCTGATTCCACTGTGTCTGTCCAGAGTTTCTTTGGCCTTCCCATTGGTCTTTTTCTGTGGACAGCAAGATCGAAGTATTTTCTGGCAGGTCTCTCACTGTTCATTCTCGTGATTCGCCCATTAGGGTGGGCCGAAAAATTTGAATTCCTTTTTTCTTTTTTCCAAGTCGTAATACTGCGAAAAAGTTGTGAATTGTCTAGAATAAAAATGTGTAAGAAAACTAATAAAATCGGTTTCTTTTTTTGCAGTCGCGCATGTGCTCTAAAGTTTGCTGAAATTTGGAAAAAAAAAACCACTTTTTTACGATAATTGTTAAGATTTATAAATTAGCCTCTTCCTGAATGTAATAACTCAAAATTCTTATTTATTAGAACCACAGAAAATAATGTTTAAATATTATTTAAATCCATCAACATCTTCCGATTGAGCATTTCCTTCAAAGTTGATGAAAATTTGAAAAAAGCTATATACAAATAAAGTAGATCACAGTTCAAGAAGAAAGAAATTTTAACAACTTCCCCGTTTATTTTTGTTTTCTTTATGGAATACAAAGTTAAATGTTCAAAAACAAATTATTTCAGACCATCAGTAACATTTATAAGCAATTTTTTAAATTTAAAAAGCAGGCTATTGTGTGAAGAATCGTAAGTCCAAGAAACTCATGTAGAACAATTGAACATAAAAGTTTGCACTCATTCATAGCTGAAGGTAATTTGAAATCTGATTTATGGGCAAAGTTAGTCATGATTGACCTTGACAGCAGAATCATTCTGATAAAACCATCCCCAGACTGAGCTCCACGAATTTTTCTTGCGGCTTCTGTCACGAGTTTCACACATCGTTCAACTGTCTGTGTATGAAATGGGAATATCTTGAATATTATATCCCAATTAGGGACCGAATCACTTTTAATATATGATTTAATCTCATCGTCACTGATTTTCTTTTAATTCTGGGATAGAAGATGAAACACAGTCCATCCAGTTAATTATTTCAGAGTAGTCTTGAGCCTTGAAATTGAGTTTTGGCTGCAAGAATGTTCTGATAGTAGTTCTCTTTCGATCTAACTGTCTTGCCTTTAGAATTCGTCGAACTTTAAGCTCTCTTACAATTTTTTGTATTATCTTGTGTCATGGCTAACATTAAATGTTCTGGATGAGCGAAAAAGTCATTTCATTCTATCACAGGGTCGACAATATTACGTACATTTTCAGGCAGGTACCTTGAAGATTGTATTGATTGGTACACAAGTTTTGGTGGTTTTGTACACTGAAGAAAATGGGAATTGCAACACCCAGAAGGAGTGGTGCTACATTGCTGCAATTGAACATGCAGGACGAGTGTTTGGTTGTGATTCGATGATTACACTTTCAGGTCCCTCTGACCGCAAGTTTGGACAACAATCAATACAGGATGTGCCCACCACGAGCTGCAATACATTGATGAATTCTTCGAGGCATGGAGTCAATAAGGCCCTGGATCGCTTCCTGAGGAATTGTGGCCCATGCTTGCTGCACTGCATGGGTCAGTTGTTTCAGAGTTGTGGGTGGCTGAGGACGGTTGGCCAGTTGTCGACCCATCATGTCCCACACATGTTCAATGAGACTGAGGTCTGGGGATCTGGCTGGCCATTCTAAGGTTGTGATGTGGAGAGCTTCTCTGGAGATGCGTGCAGTGTGAACCCGGGCATTGTCCTGCTGAAACATCCCATTAGCAATGTTCGCCATCATAGGGACAACCACTGGATTGAGTACCCTATCAACGTACTGTCGAGCAGTCATAGTGCACTCAACAAGTACTAATTGTGATTTCACATTAAAGCCAATAGCTCCCCAGACCATAATGCTTGGTGTTGGCCCTGCGTGCCTCTCGACAATAAGATCTGGGCGGCCGCTCTCCCTGGTACATCGGCGCACACGATTCCGGCGAACACTGCAGGCAAGACAGAAGCGCGATTCATCACCAAAGACGACCCTATGCCATTCGTCGGCCCACGTCGATCTTTCTCGACACCAGGCCAGCCTTACACGTCGCTGTTATGAGGTCAATGGAACACCTTCTGCAGGGACACGGGCTTGTAAGCCAGCTGCACACAGGCGATTACCAACTGTTTGTTGTGTAACGTGGGGTGCCACACCTGCTCAAATTTGCGCTGCTGTTGCATGGGGTTCCATCCGGGCCATCCGAATGATGCGGCGATCCTCTCTCACAGTTGTCTGTCGCGCTGGGCCTGTGCCAGGTCTACAAGTGTGGGTACCTTCATTTGATCACTGCTGCCATACACGTTGTACCGTAGATTCCTGTCAGTCAACACGTGCAGCGACAGTCCTTAGCGATCCAACCTCACACAGCCCAATTATACGAGCCCTCTCAAACGGCGACAGTTGTTGATAGCGTGCTCTTCTCTGTCGTCGAGGCATGTTTGACGGGGAACACTTCACTGCACAGACTGCAAGTTAACTACGCTACACCAGAGTCCGTATACTGGAGTTGATTCCTCCGCGACCAATCTCGTGGGGAGACCTGTAGCAACAATCCAATGGATCTGAAACTGTGATCGTTTACATACCTACACGGCATCGTTCCATATCTTGAAAATCAACACAAACGACCAATGCCTTCATGGTGTTGCAATTTCCATTTTCTTAAGTATATTTACTTGTTTTGGTACTAAACCACATTGGCATGTATGACTTCAAAATAAACACAACTATTTTTTGAAGTTCATATGTTGGACTTTCTTCTCTTAAGTACAATCTGAGAGTTTGATTTGCATTGTCAACCACCTCGAGTGTGACAAGGGACCAGGGTCTCGTACAGTCAAATTCTCTTTACAATTTCCCGACTTTATTGCCTTGAAAATATTGGGCAGATATTGCTGGTCCTTACTTTGTATACTTCTGTTTATTGTGGGGATCTGACAGTCAATACTCTTGAAGCCAATCGCTGGACTTTTTTTGCAGCCACTTAGCTTTTCACCGATTGGTCCTCTCAACGATTTCAGACTCGTTGATTTACCATATAGGTATTGAAACAGGTGCCGGAATGGCATTTCATTGAAGTGGAGAAGGCAAACTGCCCATTTTGACGGTTTTCCCAAATGTATTTTTATTCGGCGAATCAGACCATTTTTCAAACCTGTATTGACAGCAGTGCCATCATATCCTACAACTAACTTTTCAAGGGAAATACCACGGCCAGGCAGATAAGAAATAAAAGAAGTGAGAATATCTTCAGAACTTCCAGAAGTTGTAGTAACATGGCTGATGTAGACTGAACCAGGTTCTTGAATTAGCAAGTAGTTCTCTTCCACTTTTACTCTACAGAACCTTTTCAAATGAGTTAGATCTACCGCTTACCCCCATCAAAATAGAGATCTTGTAGTGTAAATTCTTTGGATTTACTGCTCAATTCAGTTCTAACATTTTGTTTTCCTCTTCTTATTTTGTTTTCGTCTATAACATGGGAGATGTCAGAATCTGTAATTTATCCAACGTCATGTAAAACACTTGAGATTGCAGCGGTAGCACGATCAGGAACTCCATAACAATCACTCTGTAATGCAGTAGATTTTAGCTGAATTCTCATCTGCCAATTATCGGAGGAAACCTTTCTTGGAACTTTAAAATCTTGGGTGCTATCACTACCTTTACTAGAAGGATATTGGTATTCATCATCAGTTTCAACAATGTTTACAATTGAATGCGAGCACAACGGTTTCAGATGAGATTCAGATTCATTATCGTATTTGATGTGTGTTGCATTCGCTCTTGGAGTTACTATTGTGGCATTTGCATCTCCTTTCCAATGATTGAATACGCTTCTTTGTTTCAGACACATCCAACCCTTTCCTATTCCATGTGTTCGTAATAAGTAGACCCTAAACAAATCATAGCTCAATAGCAGGTATTTTATTTGATTTTGCACAAACACAGTTGACAGTTATATTGCATTTACATAAATCAGGGGTTCTGTTACAAATGCACTTAACAACAATGGGGCATTTACAAGCTGCTACGTCAAAAAGCAGTGAGCATTTTTGCTTAAACTCATCAATTTTATGCTTAAAGGAATCTATTTTTATCCCTTGTATATGATTTTTCAAATGCTGTAATATTTATCATGCAACGCATTTATAATTTGCACAATTCTCTTATCTGTAACCGTTGGGATGGATGCTTCCTAATACAAACCAATTATTTTGTTAGCTCCTGTACAGGCAACCTGTGAAAAAATGGCACTCTTATTATTAGCTTTAAGCGCCAAGTGGTATCTCTTCTGTGAACAACACTGAATCACGTCCTCACCAGTAGGAATCCTGTTCGATGAACAAATAAAGGGCAATCAAATACCTGTCTTGTGATTATTTTGTTAGGTACAGCCATAGTATACCACTGTTAAGTCACAAAGTTACACAAAACTCTCATAATACAAAACTAACATTGTAATACAGTAAATGCAAATGCCACAATAGTAACTGGAAGAATGAATGCAACACATATCAGACACAAGGAATAAGTGCAGACTGGCATGATAATCAAGTGTCATAAATTTCATTTTTGATTGATCCGTATTGAATTGAGATTACATATTTCAGTAGGTCCTAATTGTTCTGCAATGGACTGAGACTCCCATCTATTCAAACCAGCACGCGCAGTGTGTGTGTATTTACAATCTTAGAAGATATTCAATTGACATGTTCATATTGGTCCTCATAATTGCATTGCTTAATCCTCGCAAGCCATATCAACATTATTGGGACTTTTTCTTTTTAATGCTATTTTTTCGGGGCATCGACCTATGAAGATCTTTTGTCCGTACTTGCACCATATGTGAGGAACGTGCATGTATTATGTAAATGGTGGAAGTGTAAAGTGTTGAACGTGAGGAAAGGAACGTTTAGGATGACACAAACACCCAGTCCCCAGGCCGAGGATATTAATCATTTTACAATTAAAAACCCCCCTGACCTGGCTGGGAATTGAACTCGGTGCCGCCGGGTGACATGCGGACACGTTGCCCCCTACACCGCAGGGCTGGGCTATCGGGACTTTAATGGAAGACATATCTGTACTTTCTGTACTAAGAGTTAAATTCTACCCAATGACTCATGTCCACTAGTTGAAGCAGTGTATAATTGAGCCACAACATAGATTGGAATTTACTAGAGAAAATTACTTGTATACTATTTGTACTTCGACATTTTAGCATAATTTATTGTAATTACGTTAGGAACTTTTATCCTGATGTGTCCATTTATTGTACATAATAACATTTTAACATCTGTAACATACCCAGAACCATAGCGCTTGGTCGAATTCGACTACTCATCATGGCACATATTATTATTGTTCATACAATTCATATCATTAGTTTTATACTGTTCATTAATAGAATACGTATTGTTCTAGGATATGTCGATTAAAAAATATGTGTTTATTTGATTATAGCTGATGATGACCCCATGTAGGGTCGAAACTAGTTTCAAGAGACTTAATGTAATGTAAATATATGCATTACAAAAAGATTGTATTGAATAGGTGGAAATATTTTGTAAGAATAAATGTGACCCGATAATGGCGCGGCGTGTTGGCGAGAGTGGTAGGTGGGCAGAGCTTCAGGGTCTTTGACCCAAGCAAGTTACGATGAGTGCAGGAATTTGTTAGATTTGAAGGCTGTTGCGCGAGTAAAAGAGCTTAACCAATTTGAACCCTTCTTTTTTCTAAATCATTATCAGTTTGAGTAAGAGTCGACTAGAGCTATTACATTTAAATATTGACACGTAAGATAGAAAATTATTGTAAAAATATACATTTTTCCAAATTTCGGCAAACTTTAGAGCACGTGCGCAGCCAAAAGAAATGAACCGATTTTTTTTTTTTTTTACACCGTTTTATTCTCTCCAATTCGCAACTTTTCCGCGCTGTTAAGACTTTTTTTAAAAAAATGCCCATACCACTGAAGTCTACACTTCTTTATTATGCTGGTAATAGGGACCTCGATGCCAGCTGCTTTTCCCTTTACTTCATCCATGATTTTATCCTTTGGAGTAGTTTGATTCATACGAGTAGTTCTAATGAATCTCATTTCTGTTGCCTGAATTCTGCTGTATTCATTGTTTAGTAGAGTATATGCCTCCAAACCATATGTGAGAATCTATATGGAGTAAGTATGGTACAGGGTTGGTTTTTGCTTTTTGTGGTATTTTTTAGTCCTAGAGTAGAATTTTGATTTGATTGTAAAAGTTTGATGCCTTCTGTGCCCTGCTGAGTATTTCCTACTTGGCAGTGTTGTCTTTGGAGATTGTGCTTCCAAGATACTTGAAGTGGGTAACTTATTCTAATTTTGCTCTGTGCAAAAAGAGGTTTGAGTTTGTTCCTTTTGTGCTGATGGTCATGAAGTGAAATGTAAGAACTGTCAGAAGAGGACAGCCCAGTATCTGTATTATTCCTCCAAAGCACCTGAAAGAGTTTGAAAAGTTGACAGAGACATATCCTTAATTTAATCAGTTTACACTTTTTTTTTTTTTTTCAGAGCTCTTATAGTCTTTCAGGCATCAGCTCATTATTGGTAATCTTCAGTATATTTCATCTCAGAAATTAAAACAGAGTGAGCATTCCTATTTTGTTTTAAATGTGCTTCTCATTTAAATCACTCATCTCTTCAATGCTTCCTTGTGTAATGAGGTTACGTACCAGTCCTTGACTCTGATAATGTGAAAGCGTCGCAGGCTTATAATCATGATTCATAGCCTGACTACATGAAATTTCTGAGTGGAACTCTCAGGTAATGCTGTTGACTTTTTTAAAAGGATCACGTGTTTGATTCAGCCTATGATGGTCTAATTTCATCACAAATACTGGTGAGATACCGTGTCTTGTCACTTCTGCAATTGCGCTGTATTTCACGGCAAAGTTCATTGTATGCTTCTTCGTCTTGCTTGGTTTGAATGCCACGTTTCTTCAGTATGCTCCTCTCTTCTACCAGCAGTAGAGTGGTGTTCGATATCCAGGGGTACTTAGCTTGGGGAGACTTAATAAATGGTTCAGGGAGAGAAGAGTTAATGATTGTCGTGAGGTTATCCCATGTTTGGGAGGCCGATCCTCCTGTACTTGCTGGAGTTTTGGTCGTATTCTTTCCCCAAAATCTTGGAGAACATTTTTATCAGTAATGCAAACCTGTGTCACTCTTTTTCTTGGTCAATTTCAGTTCGATCCACATTTTCATGGATAGCATAATGTGCGTAGGATGCTAAAGGGTTTGATGTGTCACCTATTCAATACAATATATAAATTTTTAAACATTAGGAATTTATTATTAATTCAGTTTGAGACAAGAAAAATTTTTGCCTTGAGGAGGTAATTTGACTGATGATGCCTCAATGAAGGGCGTAACATGTCTCAAACGGAATTAATAATAAATTCCTAATGTTTAAAAATTTATATTGTATTGAATAGGTGACACATTAAACCCTTTAGCATCCCACGTTCAGTATCTTCAATAAGGACAACAATGATTTTTATCACTTACAGCATAATGTGGTCACTACCACAGTCTGCTCCAGGATAGGTTTTGCAATCCGGTACAGAAGTCCGCCATCGTTGCCTCACCAAAATTAAATCAATCTGATTTCGAACCCTGACGCCAGGAGAAATCCATGTGTATCGACGCCGTGGGTGATGTTGGAAGATAGTATTGCAACTAGACAGGTTATTGCCAACACAGAACTCCAGTAGACTCTCACCATGCATATTTCTCACACCTAGACCGTGTCTTCTAACCACATGTCTCAAATGATTGTCTTCAATAGTCTCACCTATCTTCACATTAAAATCAACTCGTAGAATTAATCGATTTCTTCATCCATTGCAACTGCAGTAGGAGCATAAACCTGAATGAAGTTGTTCTTACACGGAGAAGCATTCATCTTAATGGAGATGATTCCGTCAGTGACGGGCTCATATCCCATGACAGCACTGGCTAGTATTTTAGGAATCACTACAGCAACACCATTCCGACTCAGATCCTCACTTCCAGAAAAATATACAGTAAAACCTCGTTAATTCAAAGTCGTTGGGGCACAAAAATCGGACTTCGAACTACGTGTTTTCGAATTAACCGCCAACGCGTAATTCAGACATGCCAACCCTTGCAGCGTCACAATATATTCTAAGACCTGTTACTTCATGTAATTAACCTTGATTCACAATTTAAACCTCTCAAATACCGTGGAAAAATCTATTTCCAAAATGTATCCAGCAAGGTGCAATTACAGAATTCAAATAATGCACTTGAATAACTCACTCGCAAACATAACTTCAGGCAGTGATATCAAAAGAAAGAAAACATGATTCAAAGACGGGGAGAAATCTATACTGGCTCCCCTCCTCCCCTGTAGAAGTGCTTTATTCATTGGATTACTGTACCGTATGCATTTTAGATGCCTTGAACTTGCACGGAAAATACCCGATGCCCGTAAAAGATCGCAGCGTATCGAACTTTCCTATGATGAGGGGAGAATCTCTTGCTTCCGTCCGCGTTACAACAACAGTACAGTGACTATACTTGTACGATTTCATGCCATGGACTTCTAAGACCCATTAATGCATGCATTACCTTGATTATCAGTTTAAACATTTCAATTGCCATGGAAGACACTAAAACAATCAGTGGCAAACATAACCTCATGCAACGAAAGGAAGAAAAACATGATTCAATGACGAGGACAAATTATGCTGGCTCCCCTGTGCAAAAATGTTTTATCTTTTGGATTACTGTACTGTTTGCATTTTTAGATGCCTTGTACTTGCACAGAAAGTGCCTGACGCCCTTAAAACATCATGGCTTTTCGAACTTTCCTATGACGGGGGAAGGAAGTCTCTCGCTTCCATGTGCACTGCATAGCAACAGAGTACATTTCCCGGCTGTCAATTCTCTCCTTTAAAACCATAAGACCGTTTGGCCTCAGCATTAAAAAGATAATGATATAGATGTTGATTCCCATAGGGAATCTGAAATATTTGTCCTGAATGAGCAAATTTATAATACCAATATAAATGGTCCATTATTGGACATTATAAATTTTCCAGCTAGCTCATTCTTGGCTGCCAGCGTTTCGCCCTCGTGTGCTAGGGTGGGCTCATCAGTTGGTACCTAGCACACCTACCAATACGCTGGCTAGTGCATACCGTGGAGGCCACTGCGTAGGCTAACTGGAGCCACCGGCAGTGCCAATGCACTAAGAGACTTTGTCTCATCACTAAAAATTGATGCCTGCTTGGCCATCAGATGATATAGATGTTGATTCCCATAGGGAATCTGAAATATTTGTCCTGAATGAGCAAATTTATAATACCAATATAAATGGTCCATTATTGGACATTATAAATTTTCCAGCTAGCTCATTTATATTGGTATTAAAAAGATAAAACAAACGATGCAGTTTTATTGGCATTGACAATATTGTTTGGTGCTTATTGGCATTGACAATATTGTTTGGTGCGTACGAATTGATTATATAAACCACCCTTTTTCGCCAACTGTCGGCATCGCTAGTGTTCGCGGAGTCTGCCTCTGCGCACACTGCCATCTGCTACGTGATATTGTGGCATTCCTTAAAACGCCGATTACAAAATAATTACGATTCCACTCGAACTTAGCAGATATGAAGCACGCTGCAGAAACGTCCAAATTGGGTGAAAGTGCGGAAAGTTACCCCTGCACGTTCTGGAAGACGCGTTCTTTCATGATGCGGAGATATTTTGAATTCAAATTACTCTGTAAATTACTTTTTTTTTTTTTTTTCAAAATATAAAGGCAGTTTCGAATTAAAAGTCTGAATTTCGGTAACGGGACCGACATTGTTCTTCGAATTGCGAATTATCCGTATTTTAAATTAAACAATTTAAATAACATGCAAAACCGTACCTCATGCTTCCAGAAACGAGAGCTGCAAGATTTTGAATTAACTGATTTTGAATTATCGAGGTTCTACTGTATGGTGTTATGCGAGTGAGTGACAAAGTGGCCACAACCTTTCCAATGTGTTTCACTGAGTCCAAGTATGTCCAGATCATGTAGGCTCATTCCTTTTTCAACGATAGCCAGTTTTCCTGTCAGTAAGAGACCTCGTACATTCAGGTTGCTATCTTTCTAACTATGCACAAGGTTGGTTTGGATTGATTTGCATGTTCAGAGGCTGCTCTCCACCATGTCTGCCCCGGAGATCTGACTGGGAGACTTACTCCGGACACTGATTTATGATTGAGTAAAGCCATGAGGTTGCTTTGGGAAAATTAACAGTGGCAGTTTCCCGTCGCCTTCCACTGACCCCCAATTCCAGTCTGCTCACCGACCCAGCTTCACGCTGGGGTTAGTACCCAACCTTCCACTGGGTTGCTCAGCTTAACAGGAGCACCACGTGTAGGTAGAAAATGGAGAATTGAGGTGAGAGAGGCTAAGAGAACTCTCTTGTTGAGTTCTTATATTTGCATCACACCTCCATTTAACCAGAGTCTCAAGGTGGTCGTAGGACAAGGTATCAGCTGATGTACTGTCATTTACACATTTTTATGTTGCCAACAATTTGGGTGTTAATGTGCTTTGTATGAATATGCATATGCCACCACAGAGAACTTCAAAAAATTCTCCTATTGAGGGACAAAGATCATCTGAAGTGAAACAGGTGTAGTATAACAGTTAGGTGATGGGCTATGCCACTGTTATTCAAACTTTTATTGAGAAAACCTTTCAAGAAACGCAAGAACACTATTGTAGTAGTGTGCAGATTGCTGCAAAAAATGTTATCATTTTAACGTTCATAGACGATGTGGTACTACTCATCAGCCATCAATGAGGAGCTGAAATGTGTGAGTAGAACACTGACAAGCAGGAAAGTAGTTTGATTTGGTTTTAAATGAAGACTAGACAGTCTATCCCCTCCTAACTTGTAAGCAGTTGGTAGAGCTGGAGTAACGTGAGATGTACACATTGTGAGAAGTTTTCACTGTTACAGAAAAGAGATCACTTAAAGATGAGATGAGATCAGATTAGTTCACATCTGCAAGCTGGAAATCGTTGCTGCTACAGCCCCCGTTCTCTATTAAAATCATACAGACTCTCAATAAACTTCAAAATTCAAATCTGTAAGATCCTGATTCTTCCTGGTTTTTAATACTTTTGTCAGATGCAGTGTGTTAGTAAACAAGATCTCCTTATATTTCTTTTTCTTTGGGAGGAGAGTACTTAAAAGTATCTGTGGTTCTGTAAAAGACTCGGACCACAGAAAATGGAGAACAAGACACAACACTGAACTTCAGGATATATACAAAGATGCTAACAGTATCGGGAGTAAGTGGACCGTGTTCCTAGAATGGACAAGAGCCAATTCTAGACTACAAATCGAATATAAGGAGAAAGTCTGACCATGCAAGAACAAGATGATTAAATAGAATAAAAGATGGGATTTGGAGGATCGGTGTTACTGAAGACTGGAAGGAAATTACTAAAACGCAGTCGCTGTGGGGTATTGTGCAGTCCTGTGGATCTTCTCATATTATTTACTTTGTTTCAAAAAGCTGTTATTTCAGTCCTTTCAGTCTATTTCTGTGCAGTTTTCATTGTGTTCTGAGGAGAATGTGAGCTGTATTCCCCTGATACAGAAATTGTGCATCAGCTGTCTTCTACTCTTTAAGATGCATAGAAGAAGATTCAAAAAGAATGTTACACATACCACCCAAATGTGGCAGCATTGCACAACAAACTTAGCACAAACACAGTGCAGAATTCATGATCTCATCTTCCTACAGAGACTCTCTCACTGGCAGTAGGCAACGCATCATATTGCGAGTCGATATTGGTACTTCAACTGGAAACAAACTCCTAAGTTGGGAGTGGAACAGTGCAGTATTTGGTAGGGAGCCAAACATCATAGTTGTATTGAGACTCATCATGAAATTGCCACAGTGCAAGATCCAGCTGTAGTGAAATATTAGCAGCTCAATCAAGACTGCTGAGACGATTCTCATCATCTACAAAGGCCATCAGCGTCTTATCACAGTAGACATGCTACAGGTTCGTGATAGCATTTGGAGTAATCACAAGGTGACTATTTATCTGCTTGCATTCGGGAGATAGCGGGTTCGAACCTTACTGTCGGCAGCCCTGAAGATGGTTTCCCCATTTTCACACCAGGCAAATGCTGGGGCTGTAACTTAATTAATGGGGTCCTTGCTGAGTTTTGTTAGTTTTGTCATTTTCATCCAATATTCACCATATTTTGAGAGTTCATCTATGTTGCCAAAGTTAAGATTATTATAAAATTTGGAAATATTTTTTGACTCATAGTTTCAGATTTATAACACATTTTATAAAAATAATTTGAATAAATTCAAAACATCCATTGCAAACTTTGTTTTTACTTTTGTTTTTAGTTTGAAACTTTTTTGTAGTAGTTCTTTACAGGTATGTGAATAATTATTGGTATTATTTGAAAAATAATATTATTGATGCTATTTGAGTACTTCGTCTCTTAACCTTTTGCATTCATTTTAGAGATTGTCAAATGTTCACATTTATCTCAAGGTATCTCTGTCAGGTATCATTATTTTTCAAAATGATTACCAATTTTTATGCATCTTGCATGATAGTATAGGCATGCCAGGTTTGAAGATGAGCAGGCAAAAACTATTGCATTAACAACATTTTGAGAAAAAGCTAAAAATTACAATATCTGCATCAGAACATCCCATCACCATATCTTTATTCTTCCTTGGCCCTTTTCCTCTCCTCAGCAACAGTTCTTAACATTCTACTCTTCTTATTAAACCCTTATAGATAAACATGTGTACCCCTAGCAGTAATGATCAGTCTTTGAATGTTGAAATATTAGAATAGTTTTCACTAAAAATCATTGAATATTCCATTGTACTAAACCACATTGCATATGAGTGTAAAGTTATTAGTTCCAGTTAAGAATTATTGGTAAATTGAACACGCTGAACCCACACTGAATTTTGAATCTTGGAATATTCCTCAGCATTTTCTCCTCAACATGATTTGTCATCCATTATGGAAGAACTGGTTAATTTGATTATTTCTAATGTTCCTGGGGGCCGATGACCTTCGATGTTAGGCCCCTTAAAACAACAAGCATCATCAGCATCTAATGTTTCTGTGTGTACATAACTATGGAAACTCTCCATATATGACAACACAGACCAGTAATCCAAGAATCGTCGGAAATTAAAAAGCAGAAATTCCAAATATATTGGAGGAAGGGGGCATGGTTTTATGAAGGGGTTTTTAAATACCTCAGCAGAAGATTTAAAATTGGCCACACAAAAAAAAAATTATTTAGCTGTGTGCCTCAAGGAATGGAGTAATATTTAGGGCAAAAACCTCAATTTTGATTTTTGAACAATTTTGGCTTGGAAACTCGGTAGGGTCTCTCCTTAAAACGGCCAAGGCCGCTATCTTTCTACTCCTGGCCTTTCCTGTCCCATCGTTGCCATAAGACTTACCTGTGTCAATGTAACATAAAGCAAATTGTAAAAAAAAATAAAAGAAATAAAAGATCTTCTACATTGATTTATTCTCATTCCTCCACAAGCTCGT
Source organism: Anabrus simplex (assembly GCF_040414725.1). NCBI lineage: Eukaryota > Metazoa > Arthropoda > Insecta > Orthoptera > Tettigoniidae > Anabrus > Anabrus simplex. The sequence continues at coordinate 185,240,423 of NC_090267.1, forward strand.
TCTCTGTTTCCTACCACCATCAGGAGAGCAGGCTTTAATGCTCTTTGACGGGCATAGTTGACAGATCTTCAGTTTTGATATGGGAAGTATAAGATAAGAAGAAAGCAGGTTAAATAAAGAAAAAGGGAAAGTTTATATTGACCTATTGGGTTCCTTTACTCCTTTTGTGTTGGCGTTGTATTTTTATTCTTTTACCATGTGTATTATTCTTTATCCTTTTCTGTTTTCCTTTTTCATTCATTTATCCAGCTTTCTCCTTTTCCTACACTTTCTACGTCAAGACTGAAGGCCTGTCAATGTTACCCCTGAATGAATGTTAAAGCATGCCTTACTGATGAAGCTGGGAAGCAGAAACGAACTCATCAGGGGTTGAGAAGGAAAAGATGAGGAGAGAGACAATCTATCTCTAGATGGCAGTATATCAGTATTGTCCTTGTCCTTTTTGAGTTATCTTCCTATTTCTTCCTCTTTGTACACTGACCTGTCAGAGTTTTTCTTGTTGTGTATTCCTTTCCTTATACCTGTTTTTCTGTGTATGACCTGAATTGCACTCGTTTGTTCTTTTCCATTACCTACTGTTAATCTGAAGGATTCTTAAGGCAGGACCTAAGGGTTTGTTTGGCTCTGAAAAGAGCTGTTGCAAGGTGTCATTTGTTAGCGTACCTTTGGTCAGGAGATCTCTTAAGATGGTCTGACCACAAAGTCAGACGTTTTTAAAATTTACATTTGTATGTCTAACGCTGTGTACTAGCCATGATTAAAATAAATACAGTACATAAGTTACCTACTTATTTTGTCAACATTGAATAGTTGCAGACACCAGTTTTCTAATCACTTCATGTCCAAGAGGCAATTCCTATCATAAGGGAATCAGGTAAGTAGAACGTCCAGGCACATAGTGAGTTGGCTGTGCGTTTAGGGTCTTGCAGCTGTTAGCTTACATTTGCGAGGTAGTGGGTTCGAACCCTACTATTGGCAGCCCTGAAGATAGTTTTCCATGGTTTCCCATTTTCACACCAGGCAAATGCTAGGACTGTACCTTAATTGAGGCAATCACCATTTCTTTTCCCCTCCTAGCCTTTTCCTATTCCATCATCGGCATAAGACCTATCTGTGTCGGTGCAACATAAAACAAATTGTATTTTATGGCTTGAACATTCAGACATGTGTACAGTTTGTAATTGTATTAATTAGTGTATAGTATATCTATGTCATATTGTATTGTAATATATTATTCGATAAAATGTTCTTGACTTGCTGTTATTAAGTGTAACTGACTTTTTGAATCTTTCATATAATTTTGTTTCTTTTCACAGGGAGACACTCGGATACCGAAACCACCAAAAGCCCCTGAGAAGCCCTTGATGCCCTACATGAGATATAGCCGTAAAGTATGGGATCAAGTGAAAGCTCAGAATCCTGAGTTGAAGCTGTGGGAAATTGGTAAAATCATCGGGCAAATGTGGCGGGACTTGCCAGAGGAGGATAAAACCGAGTATGTTGAGGAGTATGAGGCTGAGAAGGTAGATATTATACACCTAAGAATCCCGTAATTGAAAGACAGGTTTGATGTATTGTACTCAGTTTTTAATGAGTCATTTACCGGGCGAGTTGGCCGTGCAGTTAGGGGCGCGCAGCTGTGAGCTTGCCTCCGGGAGATAGTGGGTTCGTAATCCACTGTCAGCAGCCCTGAAGATGGTTTTCCATGGTTCCCCCTTTTCACACCAGGCAAATGCTGGGGCTGTACCTTAATTAAGGGCATGGCCTCTTCCTTCCCATTCCTAGGCCTTTCCTATCCCATCGTCACCATAAGACCTATCTGTGTCAGTGCAATGTAAAGCAAATAGCAAAAAAAAAAGTCATTTATTGTTATAGAGTTTTCATACTGCATTCTATGTGCCATTTATTTGTAAAGTTGCCTTTTTGCTATTTTTTATCTCTTTTATTATATATTCAAATAAGAAAGATAGAATGAAACAATCCAAACAGAAAGAAAGAAGTGTACTACTGATAGACAGTAGCTGCATTCTGGCTTAGGAACTAGTGAAAACTTGGAAACTTAACTATCACATATCATTCTAACATTTCAGTTGTACGTAATGAAGGGTGTTGTAACTACAAAGATGCACACACAGGGTGCTGTCAATCGTATACACTGTTTTATTTACAAATTATATACACATTATATACACACGCTAATAAACTTCCGTCTTGAACAGAGCATTGCTATGAAGAAGAAGAAGACGACGAAGACGACTGTAACATTAGCATGTTAACCAACTACCAACACAACAAAATCACAACATAAGTTCACATACTTGACTAACGACTTTCACTAGCAACTCTCGCTAACAACTCAACTCCAGCTCCCAAGACTGCCTCTTTATATATATTGCCTGGCCAGGCTTCTAGAAAGGTATGATGCAGCATGTTTTCTCATGATTTCTGGAGTCTCCAATAACCTATTTACAAATGGAATTTTTTATACAACTTCAGTGATTAAGACACATTCTTCTGGACTATTACCATGTGTTGCACAACATTACACTGGATTTATACATCATATACATCATAATAATAAATTATATACTATTAATTACGTGTTGTTACATTAAATAAACTCATGTTAATGTACATACAGCAGACATGTCGTGACATAACCTCACGTTTTGTTTTTTTATTTTTACAAGTTGCTTTACGTCGCACCGACACAGATAGGTCTTATGACGACGATGGGATAGGAAGGGGCTAGGAGTGGGAGGGAAGTGGCCGCGGCCTTAATTAAGGTACAGCCTGGTGTGAAAATGGGAAACCACGGAAAACCATCTTCAGGGCTGTCGACAGTGGGGTTCGAACCCACTATCTCCCGAATACTGGATACTGGCCGCACTTAAGCGACTGCAGCTACCAAGCTCGGTACATTTTGTTATGACCGTGATTTATACCAAATAAAGTCCGTTCATAATTGCGTAAATAATAATAATAATAATAATAATAATAATGATTATAACATTAATCGGGCTTGATATTTTCATTATTTACCTATGGGTTACAGAATTGTTTCCAAGTTAGACTAGTCCATTACACTTGCATCAATATCTCCCCTATAACCTGAAACAATCTCAACAGTCTGTCACACTCATCGACCTTGCCTTGGTCGTAGATTATATCTTTTCTCTTCCTCGACGTTGCGGGATGTGTTCTCCACCTCTTGATCGGATCGTGCCGTGTCGGGGGACGGTGTTGCCTCGCTGTCAGCCTCAGTAGTTGCTGAGGCGTTCTCCTCATGACCAGATTGTGCTGTGTCATTAGTAGCCTCTCCTCCAGGTGGACCCATGGCAGTATCAGGCTCACTTTGTATGCGCAACAGTTGGGTGACTCGCTGCAACTCCGATGCATGGACCTTGACAGTAGGTCGTTAAGCAGCAGGGCTATGGTGTCTACTTACTAAAGACCAACCCACTTAGGTGCAAGATCTGCGTGAATCGTATTACTGACTGGGTGGTTACGTTGCAGTACATGTTGGCCTGGTAGGAAGATCTGGGTCTCTTCGACATCTTGAGCCTTGGTCTGGGTAAGGGATCTCTTCTCGGCCAAAGCTTGTTTTTCCTTGACGTCCTGCTGCTGCTTATGCTGCCACTCTGCTAGGGAAACAACTGCATCATGTTAACCAGAAGTGGGTTGTGGACGAATTTCCCAATCCCCGGTGCTGTATAGCTCCGCTGGGGAATAGCCAGTAACACGGTTGTTGCGTTGTCACAGGGCAAAGAGTGACTGCGGTATCTGACGGTCCCACAGTTGATATTCCTTCTCTGTTAGGTGGACTCGTAGCATCATCCTTTTGAGCTCATGGTTCTATTTGATTGGCCTTGGGTGTAGATAGGGGTAGTCCAGTGCTCCACACCCCATTCAGTCATACTGTAATTTGCAGCCACTTCCTTGATGTGAACTGCGTCTAGGTGGGTGTGCTATTTACCAACTGATGAGCCCAACTTAGCACACTCGGGCAGAACGCTGGCAACCAGGAATGAGTTAGCTGGAAAATTTATAATGTCCAATAACGGACCATTTATATTGGTGTTATAAATTTACTCATTCAGGACAAATATTGCAGGTTCCCTATGGGAATCAGCGTCTATATCAACTGACTCCCGTTGTCTGACACAGTGCACAGTGGATGACCGCAGCGGCTGAATACCTCATCCTGTAGAAGACTGGTGATACGTCCCGTCATGGCTTCTTGTGAAGAGGTCGGTGATTACTAGGAGTACTGTTTTACCCCTTGGTATTCTAGGGTAAGGACCCATCAAGTCCAGGGCTTTGACTTCCCAAGGGCGTTGCGGCCATCTTCCTCACTGACTGGAATCTGCCCTCCTGTTGCTTGCCTTGGTGCAGGCTCAGATGTAGCACCCCTTCACATAGTCCAGGATGTCTTTCCGCATGTTGACCCAGAAGAATCTTCGTCGGATAGACTGATATGTCTCTTCACTTCCTGGATTTCCGGCTTCAGTGCTATCGTGGAACTTCTCAAGGATGTCTGTCGTGTGCTGTCTAGGGATCGCCACTACTGCAGGAGTGTCAGAGACGTGAGATCTTTACATTAAGGGTCCTCCATCAATCCAGAAGTTCTTGTAGCACATCTTCATTTCCCTCGGGACGAGTCGACTATTGGTGTTCTGTCTCCTAATCCACTGCATCAAGGTCCTACAAGGCTTGTCTTGTTCTTGCCATGGCTTGATTACTCCCAGATCAAATTCCTTTGCGATGGTCAAAAGAACAGGTACACTGAGTTCACTCTGGTGTTTTGGTGGAAACTCCCTCTCGACAATGGTGCTCCTAGCTTCAAGTTCCATCTCCGGATGCCTAGAAGATGCCTTAACTGGATATCTCCCAGGTGTACGTCAACTTCCTCATCCTTGTGAGTCTGGGGGTTTCCATCATGCCAGGCAACCCTCAGGATATCTCCCAGGTGTACGTCAACTTCCTCATCCTTGTGAGTCTGGGGGTTTCCATCTTGCCAGGCAATCCTCAGCTGCCTATCTTTTCCAAGCAAGACTTCATGAGCTGTATAGTCTAGGATCACCTTGCATTTTACCGAAAAGTCATGACCTAATATAATGTCGGGTATTACTTTCTAAATCACTGCAATGTTAATTACTATAGGGAGGTCCATGCATTTAGCGGTTAGGTTAGTCTGTCCTTGGATGGAATAGGTTACCCCGTCCGCTGCTCCCACTACCCTTACGAAATGTTGAGACTTCATAGGCGGTAGTAATATGGCAACTGTCCTATTCACGAATGAATGGCTTGCTTGGCTGTTGAGTATGGCTGAAAAATTATTGTTCCCTATCGTCAAGATGATAGCTGGGCGAGGTTGATCTGTTCTGCTCACAATCCCTCTCCTACTTGTCCAGGGCTGCTTGTCTATCGGGTCTTGAGGCACTTTCCTGTTCCCGGTCCCATCCCCACTTAATCCAGAATGGGCCGGACCCAGTTTTCCTGATGCCAGAGTGCGGCATTTGTTCTTCAGGTGTCCCGTTCTTCCACACTGGTAGCATTTCCTAACCGAAATGGTCTCTTCCGTGGCTTTCTGCTTGTGTTCTTCTTCTAACTGGGTGATGATTCTGTGCAGATCATCAAAGGATCTTGGTTACGATACCTTCACTAGGGGTCTAATGTTACCGTGGAGTAGCTCTACGGGGTCTAGTAAGATCTTGTTCTCGCTTCCATCAGGATGCAGCCGCTTAAAGAGCTGGTACTTCTGGAGGACGGACACGCTAACTCTCATGCCAGTGGGTTGTACATCAGTCAGTAGCTTCCTTTTCACAGAGCTCTTCACCCCTTCGGAATTAAACCTAGCAAGGAATTCCCTCTTGAAGTCAGTCCAGTTTAAGTTTAACCCCTTCAAATCATTCCACCAAGTAGCAGCTTGCCCCCTTAACTGTGTTGTGACGAGTTGAACTAAGATGTCCTTGGTAGATTATTCCTTCCTAATAGACTGATTGATCCCTTGATGTAGCTAGTCTGGTGTTTTCTTCCAGTCACCCATGGAATTCCGGAAGGCTCTCTATAATCACTTTCGGGTCTAGGTGTCCTGTATTGCCGGTTAGGTTTGAGGGGTTTGAAGGTGTGGTGATAGGTCCTGTTCGAGTTTATCTTCTACCGCGTGCAGGACGCTCTCTCTCAAATTCTGCACATCTCCCTTGAGGGTCGAAATGCGGTTTTCTAACCTTCCTTCAGTGTCAGAAATACGGCTCCTAAAATTTCCCTCAACGGTAGGAATTTTCCCCTCAACCTGTTGTTTGATGCCGGAAACCTGGATTTCCACCTTCTTCTTGAGGTTCAAGATGTCCTCTCCCAGCTGGCTTACCCTACTATCGATCTGCTTAACCTGTTCCAGTTTTGACCTGATGTCCGATATCTGCTGTGTTAATTGATTGGTAACGTCTCTAATTTGGTATGAAATTTTATCATCTACGGTTGAAATTTTCGATTCTGGGCACTGTTCTACATTGTAAACCTGTGTGTACACTTAAGATATTTGTCTAGTTAAAACGGTATTAGATTCAGAAATCTTATCATCTACCTTCAAAATATGTTCTGTTAAGGTGGAATTAACTTGTGAGTTAACGTCTCAGATTTTGTCATTGATTGTATCATGCTCACTAAGTCGGAACACATTTTGATTATATTTACCTCCTCTTCCTATGACAGGTCCGGTGATTCGTCCACATCAATAAAAAACTTTTCGGGATCTTCGCCGTTTTCAATGAGTTCTTCAATGTCTTCAATGATTTTTTATTGCCGTTCATCGGAAGATTTCTTTTTGCGAGTTCGTTTTGCAGTTTGTTTACAGACTTTTTTCCAATCTCGCTTTCATTTTGTTCTGATCCACTTAGTCTTATTCACTACCAAAATTATCTTCAATCATGTCACACGATCGCCATTGTTGTACTACAAAGACGCACACACGGGATGCTATCAATTGTATACACTGTTTTATTTACAAATTATGTACACATTCCACACTAATATAATGTGTTTATAATTTGTAAATAAAACAGTGTATACAATCGACCGCATTGCGCGTGTCGTCTTTGTAGTTACAACAAGGGGCTAAAGTAAAGACATTGAAATTAAGTATCTATATTATAGCTGTTACAGTACACCAGAAAGGTGAAGTAAGGGTAGGAAATTACTTCCTTCCTCGAAACTGTGAATATTGTTCAACCTGTCCAGTTTATGTACTCAGTGCTATAAATTGAAGTGTACTATTGTGAATATTCTGTAAAAATAGAATTGATTAATAAGTTTCATTTTTTCATTATGTTCCTTTATTGTTCATCAGTATTCCTTTAAATTAACACCGTTTTATGTATTCCAGTCTCCCCTGCTCAAGGTTGTTGGATCACATCTGAGCTCATTCCATTGACAAATGATGCTTAATTACAAATTATCTGTTTTACTGGATTTGTTGCCATGTTATAGAATCTCTGTCTGTGGCAAATTACGGCATTCCAGCACACGTGGTTATTGCTATCATTCTGTTCTGGGAAGATCTAATTCTGCATTTCTGTGAAACCATGCCCATGAAACAGCTAATTTCCTGTACACGTCTGAAGTTACACATTTTGTGTATTCCCTTTACCTTCCTATTCCCTCCATCCCACCATACTCAACACACACAGCCTCTCTCTCTCAAGTGACTTAGAAATAAAGGGATTGAGCAGGAGGTACAGGTTGGAAAGAAATAAGAGTTAGGAATGTTGTGATGTAAGGAGAAATAAAAGGAACTTTCTAAGAAATTGAATTTAAGTAAGAAATCAGCTAAAGATAATGTAATGGCAAGCATAAGTTTTTGTCATATGAATTTTAGTGAAAAATGAAATGGTATAGGTACTTTGAAGTTTTATTTATGGCAGTTGGTTACTTTAAGTTTAATACATGGTATATAATAATCACCGTTGATGGAAAACTGGATGTTTCAAAAGCAATAGTAATGATACGTCGCCGATCCCTCTAAGAAAGATAAGCACATCAACATCTTATAGAAGCAAAAATTTGAAACGAGCAGAGTGACAGGAAGCTACACTGGGAGCGAAAGGAATAGGCCCATGGTAGGTACACAATAAAGAAAAGCGATCACCATTTGATAACGAGTATTAACAACTGTATTAGATCAGTATAAGTGACTTTGTGCAGTGTACACACATATAAAGGATCTAATATATCACAGATAAACATAGACGAAGTCCATTTCTTTTCCTACTTTCTCCTTTTTCTTTAAGAGTATAAGAGTTACAATATTCACCTTGAAAGTGGAAGTACAGCTAAAAGGACAGTGAAAGAACAACTAGCCAAGATTACAATTTTCAAATTTGTGCATACATTGTCATGTCTATCATATTCTTTTTAGGAAACTCACAGAAAGTTTTCAAGAACAACATTACAATAACAGTATTATAATTGGCCACGTATAAAATACATCACCTCCAGGGTGTTTTATAAAAGCCTAACAGTTGAGCTAAAAACATCAAAGTGAAAGGGGGGAGGGGTAAAGGATAATACTGATAGGAGAGTAAAAGTTTGAATCCGATTGCGTAACTTAAAGAAAGTTCATCCACCCGTTACTGTCATTATTAAATGCATTGTACAATTATATCCACGATGGTCACTCTCAGTCCACATTAAAACTTTTCAAAACACAAGTCGTGAAAATACAAGTAAGCTGCAGAAGGTAAATAAGAAACTCCAATAATGGAAAAACTGTTAATGCACAGAACAAGGCCTCAGAAACTTGAAATTGTGAACAGCATGCCTGAAGGGCAAATTTAGACCCATGTAGACGATATTAGAGTTCCAGTTGGACCCAAAAGATCTCGTATTGCACGGGCAGGCCGCACAAGGTCAATAGCCCCTCCACTCACACAAACTGTACAAAAGTCGATGCCAGGCTAACCAGACGAGCAAGGTTGCCCATTTTATATCCAAGAGGAAGCGGAGACTAGTAGGTTTGAGAAGTTTTGATGATGTAACAGATGACAGGTAGTGCAAGGTAGATCGCAGAGAAACAGTCAGTATGCAATAAGTTACAGGAGCGGACGGAGAGACGGGAGATAGGCGAGCACATAATGTTCAGCCAATAACATCAAGTAATTAATACGTAGAGGCGTAGGTGGCAAAAGCAGGTTAGCATATTAACGTAGAAAGTAGATGATAGTGTAGAAACGTAGATACAACAATTATGGCAGGAGCTTTTGATAGTATAGTTCATGAGAGACGTAACTGATGAAAGTACCAACTTGTGTGGAACAAAGTGCAATACTTGTGAGTGGTACCATCTTGTGTGGAACACCGTGAGTCTTCGCTACTTTTGATTAGTACCCCAACATGACAAATACCATGGTTCTACTTTACTCGCGACATGTACCATTCTGTGGGGCCTTAGACGTGGATTTTGCACCCCTTTAGACATCAAGCATCATTGTGCTTTATAAGTGGTCCCTTGGTCAGTAATAATATTACTTACGATCTTTTTTTGAGTCTGATTCACTGTTTTTTGTTGGGTTCATGTCCACCCATTCATTCTTCATGACATTTTTTATTTTATTTTGGTCAGTGGATGAATTTGAACTTTTTGTTATTTCATTTCGTACCATTAGGGGCCGATGACCTCAATGTTAGGCCCCTTTAGACAACAAGCATCATCATCTTCGATGAATGTAAGGGCTGTAGGATTAGACAAGAGAGTAACTGAATGGGTGACTAAATTTCTAGAAACCGGGCGAGTTGGCCGTGCGCGTAGAGGCACGCGGCTGTGAGCTTGCATCCGGGAAATAGTAGGTTCGAATCCCACTGTCGGCAGCCCTGAAGATGGTTTTCCGTGGTTTCCCATTTTCACACCAGGCAAATGCTGGGGCTGTACCTTAATTAAGGCCACGGCCGCTTCCTTCCAACTCCTAGGCCTTTCCTGTCCCATCGTCACCATAAGACCTATCTGTGTCGTGCGACGTAAAGCCCCTAGCAAAAAAAAAAAAATTTCTAGAAAATAAAACTCAGAAGCATTATTTGATCCTGTAAAGATTAAGAGGGGAGGTCTGCAAGGCAGACCTTTGTTTTCTTGTATATTTAATTGATATAAGAACTGGAACCATAATATATAATTTTGTGTGGCTATTTCTAGCCGAGTGCAGCCCTTGTAAGGCAGACCCTCCATTGGGGGTGGGCGGCATCTGCCATATGTAGGTAACTGCATGTTATTGTGGTGGAGGATAGTGTTATATGTGGTGTGTGAGTTGCAGGGATGTTGGGAACAGCACAAACACCCAGCCCCCGGGCCATTGAAATTAACCAATAAAGGTTCAAATCCCCGACCCGGCCGGGAATCAAACCCGGGACCCTCTGAACCGAAGGTCAGTTCGCTGACCATTCAGCCAATGAGTCGGACACTGGAATCATAGATAAAGGTTTTTGGAGATGATGTTATAATCTATAGAGTAATAAATTAATTACTGTAATTATGGCCTGTAAAATGACCTTAACAGTGTTGTGACGGTAAACAAGATGAAAAGTCAAGTTGTAAGTTTCACGAAGAGGAAAAGTCCTCTTGGTGTTACGGGGTTACCTGTGGAACGCAGAGGTGAAAGAAGGTGCGGGCCTGAATGGGTCTAACTACAATGTCACTTGTTCGCTAAATCACAATATCTAGCCTCCAAGAGGCACACCTTACAGTTACAAAACTTGCAGAAGAGCTAACAGGCTCTCCGTTTCTTTCAGCCTCCACAAGGCAACCTCAAAAATATTACACTCTCTGGCCTTCCATGGCCCAACTTACAATTTGAAACAGGGGTATCTCGTACCCAACCTATAAGGCCTTTGTGGAAAAGAACAGGTTAAGTAAAAGGCCCGAAACACAAACTGAATGGAGGCGAACTGCACTCCCAGATAATGCACACACACACAAAAACTAAAGGGCTCTAGGCCGATGAAACAGGGGCTGTTCCCAAACTACTGAGGTGACTCGTATAAGGTTAAATTAATGCATTATGGAAAGGAACAAAAACAGTTACAAAATGTAGTCACCTCAAACCAAAATGAAGGGGAACTCGAGAGGGTACATCACTCTCTATCCCCGATTTACAGTCAAAGATTTTGCGGAACTTTTTACATTGGTCGGAAGAAGTTACATTTTAGAAGGTAGTTAAAGATTCGGACCTTTCCCTCGGGTTAAACTGCTGAGGTAGCAAGAAGAAAAAAAAAGTTAGATGGCCATTACCTTGTAGATGTTCTAGCTGCCGACGAAGAGGCCGCCCGCTTCCTGCTTAACACACACACTCAGATGTCGATCAATTGGCCAAGAAATGTGAAAAGCCGCCGTTTATAAACCCTCGGGGAAGATTCGAGATCGTTCAAAACTAAACTAGCCACACCTTCTCAATTTATTGGTTGATTTCAAAAGTTACACTCGGAATCGAACAAGAAGCCCGTGTGATAGATGGAAAATTAATTACAGAAATTAGGGATTGGCTAGATTCAAAACTGGTGGAAAGAAAAAGAAATATTGCCAACCCAAAAATAAATGAACATCATTCAGTTACAAAAACCTAGAAATACAAAACTTCTTTAAAATATAACTTCTTACACCTCGCACCAGGGTGCATCATCACAGTTTTTAGTAGTCATCTGTGAAAGAATGTCCAAACTTCTTGATGAATGGCAAACAAAACAAGGATAAATTCACTCAGTTTAGGCAATTGCCCAATAACAAAATTACATCATATTTCTGTGGTGACATCTTCTGAGTAAATTTCTAAGTTGGTGTAGTTTCAGTTTCACTGTTTTACCAATAGATGAGTTCATTTAGGCACAGAATTAGAATGCGCGGCGTTGGGGTGTACCTCCCGGTACAGTTTTAAAGATGGAAATTTACCCTCATGAGGATCATTCTTAAGTACCTAGGTATTATAGTGAGGAAAGATCGTCATTGGGATAATCACATGAATTGTATTGTAAATGAAAGTTGCAGAGCTCTTCATATGGTTATGAGGGTATTTAGGAGTTGTAGTCACTGTTGGGCTTAATGTAGTGGAACCTCGATTCTCCATTTTTGGAGGGACCACAGAAAAAAACAACGTACAACACAGGAAAACGGAAAATCCGGGAACGAGTGAAGCATCAACAATTTGGCTAAACATCACAAAAAAGAAATATGTACTCGTAATCTTACAAACACCCCTAAACCAAACCAAACCAAACTACAGCCCCATTGGGCCTTCCGCCTATCAGGCTACCGCTGCTCTGTCCGAACGCCTGCAGATTACGAGGTGACTCATGGTCAGTGTGCTGAATCCTCTCGGCCGTTATTCCTTGCTCTTTAGATCGGGTCGCCACCTCACCATTACATAGTGCCTCAATTAAATTTAATCGTAGAATGAGTGAACCTGGAATCAGCCCTCATATCCAGGTAAAAATGCCTGACCTGGCTGGGAATCGAACCAGGGCTCTCCGGGTGAAAGGCAAGCAAGTTCGACCGTGGGGCCAGCTTCAAACATTAATTACTGGTACGCGACCTTAAAATCTCGAAACTTTACATTCAGTTTTACTGGGAAAACTTCATCTGTTTCCTCTGAAAACTTCTTTCAGTTCAGCAACGTTGATCAATCAAACTGATCGAAAAACCTAATAAAACTAAGCCAAACAACAATCTACCACAAGTACCATAGTTTTTAATTCTCTAATCTAATAAAATAAAGTACATTGTATATTAAAATATCCAACATGATGGTGAAGTCCCTTTTTCTTTAAATCTTCTGTTGTAATTTGGTCACCGGTATACTGTTCGTAGTCGGTTTATGGAAATCTTGTACCACGTAAATTAGGCCAACATCGACTTTTAAAGGTTATGTTGAACTCGAGAATATGGTTTTTTATGTAAGTATCGATTCTCTAAGTTCTCGAATGCGTTATATTCATTTCTGCCCGTTACTAATCACAATAAAATTGGAAAGAGAAATAATATCATCAAAACTTTCAAATTTATGGTTATTCGCGACCTTGAGCTCAGCTGGAAAGCACGCTCGCTGTACAAGCCTGTACGAGTGCGAAATGATACGAAATTTTTAAATGAAACATGCGTAAATAAAACGACTGTGGTTTTTATAACATTTGAACACACAAACGTGAAATTCTCAGTCTTACATTAGGACCAAAACAGTTATAGGCAATCCCAAAACCTCCTATGGGTTTATGCATGTAAGGTGCAACATCTGTTCCGGTCTCGGTAACATAATTGTATACAATAATATTAAAATACTAAATTTGTGTTACTTAAGAAGGAGCAGTTTTGATTCCTGGCTGAAAGGTCAGTGACTATACAGTGCCCTGAGGGAAGTGCCGTAGACCTGTTCGGCGACACACTCCAAGAAAGTAAAGGAAATGAACATCTAACTCTGGACATAATGTAGATGATTTGCAAGTACGAACATTTGACGTCTTCAAGTAGAGCTGTAGAAAGATAATTTAAAAGTCACCACCTTATCAATACACAGATTTATTTACCGTATTTCACGGCATAATCGTCGCATCCTTTATTTTCAATACAAAAATCGGACTTTAAACCTTTAATTACATAATCGTCGCACGTCCAAATTTTGTTCACTAATCTGGTTAAAAGGTAAATGGAACTGCAACGTAAGTTGCACATGAATGCGCAATTTAAATACGTGTATGGTTTATGGGTAATTTGGCAACACAGTCACGTTTGCGACATGTTGCACAACGCATAAATAAATAATACCGGTATATGTACGACGCATGGCTTACCGGTAGACTATCGGCAGTTTGACAACGTGGTCGCGAGACAGTGTACTATTTATTCACCACCTACATATTATGCTTACCGGTAGGCTATCGGCAGTTTGACAACGTGGTCGCGAGACAGTGTACTATTTATTCACCACCTACATATTATGAGTTCCCATTTGAAATACGTAAGGCTGTAAGTTATCGCTTATCGGCAACGTCGCCAGGAAATACCGGCTAGGTAGGTTGAATGGACCTAGAACCAGCCCTCAGATACAGGTAAAATTCCCTGACCCGGCCGTGAATTGAACCCGAGGCCTCCGTGTAAGAGTCAAGCACGCTACCCCTACAACATGGGGCCGGCTCCTGTGTTATTGCGCACGAAGTGAAATCCAAGACGATAACGCAGATTTCCGCGGAATTATTCAGCCGAATTATTTACGATGTCTCAGTTGTCATCGCTAGACTCTTATCTTACTACTACGTCATAAGTGTCCGGGCATGGGATGAAAACTTTTATCCAAGCAGTCAAGATAATTATTATCCAATGCTATTAAAGTTTTATTTTATAAACTCGTCAGTAATGTAATGTAAAATCATCAATAACTGGGAAGAAATATTAACCTAATTACCGTATGTTTAAAAGAAATTGAAAAAAATGAATGTTTGTTACTGACGTCTCAGAATACAGTCAACAACTATACAGTAGATCTACACCGCGCTAGCTAGAGCTCCGGTTTGCGAGCTTTGCGCAAGCGCAGTAGTGTGTCGCAACCAACGAGCTAAACTGATAAATTGCTGCATGCTTCCTTGCTGCCTAACAGTATTGGGTGCTCTGGAATGGACAGATCACAGATGCATTTATTTGCTTCAGATTTACGTGATTACTGTAGACATGTGTGCGTGAGAATTTAAGTTTTTAATTTGTGTTTTGGGTGTTTGCAGAAATAATTTGTTTTAATAGTGAACAATTACGGAAAGTCATTTATATCGCAAAACATTAACGTGTGAAGCATTTATAAGCGATTATGGGTAAATATAGAAACTATTCTGCGGGCTTCAAGCTAAGCGTAATTGCCTTCGCTAAACAGCACGGGAACAGAGCTGCAGAAAGAAAATTTTCTGTGAGTGAAAAGTTAGTGCGTGACTGGCGGAAAGTAAAAAACAAGCTAAAAAGCACAAACCCTTCTAGACGCGTGTTTAGAGGTCCTAAAACAGGGAAGTTTCCTATAATTGACGAAGAAGTGTTTAGGTACGTCAGTGAAATACGTAACAATGGCTGCAGTGTATCATATGAAATGTTACAAATTAAGGGACAGGAGGTAGCGCGCAAACACAACATACCGGTAACTCAGTTTAAGGCGACTCGTGGGTGGATTAAGGGGTTCATGCGACGACACAATCTGTCAGTGCGAAGGAGAACAACACTAAGCCAAAAGTTGCCTGCTGATTACACGGACAGGATTGTAAATTTTCACCGATTTGTCTTACGTTTGCGCAAGGAAACTTCGTACTTGCTTTCTCAGATCGGTAATGCCGATCAGACTCCAATCTTTTTTGATATGCCTCGCAACAGCACTATTGCGCTAAAAGGATCATGGAGTGTATTAATGAAAACCAGCGGTAGTGAGAAATTGCGATGCACGGCAATGCTAGCCATTACAGCTGACGGGAGAAAGTTGCCGCTTTACATCATTTTCAAGAGGAAAACGATGCCTAAGAATATACAGTTTCCCCGTGGAATTCATGTACGAGTGCAACCAAAGGGTTGGATGGACGTAGAACTCATGCTGGACTGGGTTAAAACTGTGTGGAATAGAAGACCTGGTGCACTACTAAAACAACCAGCTCTGCTTGTTTTAGATAGTTTCCGAGGTCACCTCGTGAACGAAGTGAAGCAAATTCTCACTACAAATAAGACACGACAGATAGTCATTCTTGGTGGCCTAACATCTGCTTTGCAGCCACTAGACGTATGTGTTAATGAGCGGCGATCAGCAATTGACGCCCGCCGGAAATATCAGGCATCCACCCTTGGACTTGTTATGCTCGTGGGTGAAGAAGAGTTGGGATCTTATACCACCTGAACTAGTCTCCAAGAGCTTCAAAAGGACTGGGATTTCGAATGCACTAGACGGTTCCGAAGTTGACGCAGTGTGGCAGGGAGACGAAGAATCTGATATTGGTATTAACAGAGGCGAGGACGGCGCATCAGATAGCGAAACCTGCGATAGCGACACTGAAGATTTGGAATAAATTGCGTACCGGTGAGTCCGCATTTCACAACAAAGCGATAATTTTGCAAGTGTAATATTTTAACTTTAATACTCAAATTAATGACAAATTAACTTAATACGTTCATTTTTATTTTCAGGTTGGAAAAACATTCGGCGAATTGTTGCGAAAAATTATGAATTTTGTTTTAGACTATTTTAATTATTTTGATGCATAAACGCGAGTATTACGTGCATCTTAAATTTGTATCAAATACAATTTAGTTATAAATACATTTTTTGAGTAATACAAATACTGGTATTAAATATTCATCGTATAATGGCCGCACCCTACAATTTTTTTCGAAAATTTTGGTATAAAAAGTGCGACGATTATGCCGTGAAATACGGTACTTCAAAATTGGTAAATTAGGTCAAGACCGGTTTCGATCCCTAAGGGATCATCTTCAGTTGACATACATATAAAAATATATTTACAAAAACATCACATGTAAAATATTAATCTTTTAGTTAATTCAATTGAGTCAATTTTTTTTTTTTTTTTTTTTTTTTTTTTATTTAGAATGTTGGTGGGTACATCTTAGTTTGAAAACACGTGTGTGAGATTTATAGGCTCACTATGTCTAAATTATTACGTATACAGTAAATATTGACATATTATTAGCGAAACTACAAAGATTTAATCTGAGTCCCTCTGCTATTCAGCTCTTTGCTTCGTACCTCTCCAATCGGCGACATCGTGTTGTCATAAACGGCACTACCACAGACTGGAAGACGAAGCAAACAGGTGTCCCACAGGGATCCGTGCTTGGACCTCTTCTGTTTACTCTATATATCAATGATATATCTTCTCAGTTCAGTAACTGTAAGTATCATTTATATGCAGATGATCTACAAATATATTATCACTGTAAAGCTATTGATATTGAGTTTGGAATTCATCAGATGAATTCCATTTTAAATCTGATTAGCTCCTATTCTAATAAGAATTGTTTATTAATTAATCCTAAAAAGACACAAGCTATTATAATAGGGCAACAAAGGCAGTTAAATATCCTTAATAAGAAATTATTGCCTTCACTTTCGCTTTGTGGTGTAGCTATACCATTTCAGAAGTCGGTAAAAAATCTTGGAATTATCATAAGTAACACACTAGATTGGAGTGAGCACATAACAAGCATCTGTAGGAAAATTCACTCGTCACTTCACCCTCTCAAAACTCGCCAATCACTTCTTCCACTAAGCTTGAAAATTAAACTTATCCAGACCCTCATATTTCCCATACTTGATTATTGTGATATTGTAATGATAGATGCCACCATGGAACAGACACTAAAATTACAGAGGGCAATGAACTCATGTATTAGGTTTATATTTTCAATTAAATTTTCAACTCATATCTCCCCCTATTATGAACTTCTCTCCTGGTTAAAAATCGATAAACTACGACATCTTCACGTTGCTACTCTCGTATTTCGTCTGCTGAATGAATCTAAACCCCAGTATTTATCCTCAAAGTTTAATTTACTCTCCTCCTCTCATGAACACAACACACGATCGACTACGACACTCTCAATTCCTGTGCATCGCTCATCTTCATTTAACCGCTCCTTTCAAGTATCTGGTGCAAGGCTATGGAATTCCCTTCCAGTTAGTGTTAGGAATTGCACTTCCTTAGCTTCTTTCAAGCGGTCTTGCCGAGATTACCTATTAAATGTATAACCAGCTTGTATGAATGGCAGTATGAATGGAAGAATGAATGAGGTTAGGATTTATATTTTGTTAAATTATTTCATTATTCTGTTTTATAAAGTTTATTAGATATGTGGTTATTTCATTATTCTGTTTTATAAAGTTTATTAGATATGTGGTTAAGTGTAAGAGAGGGCCGTGAGCCTTAACTTCGCCACAAATGAAGGCATGAAATAAATAAATAAATAAATAAATATACTTCTTTACATACAGTGTCAAAATTATTACATTCAATATAATTTATCTATTTGATGAAAACACTGGCAAATTGCTTACTGAAATGGTAAAGTGTGTACATTTTTTAGTTTAAAAGTATATGTTGTTTTTTACATGTTGTCATTTTACAATTTATATTACAAAGTATAGAATAAAATTATTCTTGCTATTGTGCACATTGATAATAGTGAGACTATTGTAGGGTCTTCAAAAAATATACCGCTGTTTGAGGTATGTCACTGTATATGTGCTTTTTTGAAATGTCAATAGCCTAATTACATTCTTATATATAAGTTATGAAATTTCACTTTTTATAGTTCGGTCAAATGGAAGAAACATAGAATAACCTTGTTAATTTAGATTTTTCATGACTAAAATACTGGTATATAGTACATTATTAAAATAGATCCTTAATACTAAAATACAAGTATGTGGTACCTAAACCGGGGTTTAATATATAATATATTGACTCAATTGAATTAACTAAAAGATTAATATTTTACATGTGATGTTTTTGTAAATATCTTTTTTATATGTATGTCAACTGAAGATGATCCCTTAGGGATCGAAACCGGTCTTGACCTAATTTACCAATTTTGAAGTAAATAAATCTGTGTAATGATAAGGTGGTGACTTTTAAATTATCTTTATACTGTGATACCAATCAATACGGAAATGAAGCTAATAGATTATATTCAAGTAGAGCTGTCGAAATGTGCGCTTTCTCCTTCCATTTGTTGTGGACTTTCTCTGCTTTATGCTTTTGATTCTCTAAACAATACCACCCGAATGCGATGCTAAGATGGTCCCTTATGCAAATTCACCGCCGATCGCTTTTCCAGTATAAGCCTATACTTCCTCAAATTACCGCAATGTCAGTACATTAACACCAAGATCCGTAAGTATGCCATAGCCATCCTTTCATGAGGTAGAGGTTCTTGAAAAACGCGTGATTTAGTGTTGATGGGACTGAAATTTCTGGACGGTTGATAAGGCAAATCGTTTCTTCAAGGAACGGATAATGCGGGATTCTTACAATGTGATTAAATTAGGATGCTTGTGGGGCCACGTAATTTGAACGGATAACATGGGAAAACGTAGTTTCCGGGAACGTATAATCGAGGTTCTGCTGTACTCACTTGTTTATTAAATAATATATAATATTCATACACATATGCACAATATGCATGACTTAATAATTGTTCTTTACACCATAATTGATACTGTAACTGCTCATGAACTGTATTCCGTTGCCATATTTTATGCCAACTCTTTTTGCCAACACACCAACACATGCTGCCAGCTTTGACCGTAATAGTCCGTTGAATCGCCAATTAAGGCTGTAAATATGTTGGAAGATAGTCCGCCTAGTCAATACAATTCATTTATTTACCTTTCACCTTAACATCTAGTACATGTTTCGAGAATATTATGCATTCTCTTCCTCAGCTAGTGGATTAAAATTTTAAGGAAGAAAATCAGAAAATAAATTATTTCTTCAAAGCTGGAGAAAAAATGTTTGCGATGTAATAAAGGCAGAGTGTTTGTTTACTTCTCTTCCTCAGCTAGTGGATTAAAATTTTAATCCACTAGCTGAGGAAGAGAATGCATAATATTCTCGAAACATGTACTAGATGTTAAGGTGAAAGGTAAATAAATGAATTGTATTGACTAGGCGGACTATCTTCCAACATATTTACTGTTACTAAGTCAATACGGATCCATTCCCGACCATCATGGTCAAGATTATTAATAAGTAAGGCTGTGTCCCAAAGTTCAGTATCCCATGCAAATGTAACCTAAACCTACTCCCCTCCCTTGAATCTACCCAAATACACATTGGTACAAAACAATGAATCATGGAAAAATGAATTAACATGCACATTGACAATTCATACCTGCCAACTTTTACAGTTAGTCCGTAAAATTTACGAATAGACAGTATGTTTTACGGATGAAATATAATATTTTAAGATTTTACATATCAAAATCCTCTTTTTTAAATTCCCGCCAGAACAATCTTCCGCAGGCTGTCGATACACACTGTGTGACCAGCGAATGTTAGGTAGTTCGCTCTGATTTATATTCATCGGATCGTTACTGTCTTCGAATGGGAATACGGGGTGCGTTCTTAATCCCAGTCGATTGATATCGATAAGTTTATGTTGAAAGAGACTGCCTCTTGGATAACCATATGGATTCATTCGATAATAACATTTACCGTCCTGTATAAAAAATAGTTTGTCCTTCACCACGAATTACAAAGCATAGGTTATGTTGTAGTTTCGAAGGGAAAAAAACATGTGAATTATGTTCGTCACTTAATTTGCTTCATATTTATTGCCACATATTGCAAAGCTGAGGTTGTGTAGTTGTGGAGAAACATGAATTGTCCTTGTTGCTTATTTTGTCTTTTGATCATCGTTTATCAGTAATCATGAGTAAATCTGCAAAAAAAACATCAGGTGTTTAGGGAAACCTTTTCTTTGAGTTTTCCATGTATACCGAAATCGAGAAAAGGTGACATATTTGCCTTTTGTACCATGTGCTCTTGTGATATTAACATAGCACATGGCAGCAAAAACGACCTGACTAATGATGTTAAGTGTGTTAAACATCTTGGTCATTTTAAATCTAAGGAAGAAAATCAGAAAATAAATTATTTCTTCAAAGCTGGAGAAAAAATGTTTGCGATGTAATAAAGGCAGAGTGTTTGTTTACTTCTTTTATAGTGGAACACAACATTCCATTGAGTGCAGCTGATCATGCAGGAGCTTTGTTCAGAAAGATGTTTTCTACGTCGGAAATCGCAAAAACATATGGTTTTGGTTGCACAAAAGCAACGTGTGTCCTAAAGAAAATGCTGTGTAGAACAACCCAGGACATTGTTACTTGTTTACAGAATAGTCCATTTTCTTTTTCGACAGATGGAAAGCAATGATACCAATTCCAGGTTGTATCCCATAGTGGTTATTTTTTATGATGCTGCTCGAGAAAGTACTCTAAGTACAGTAGAACCTTGATAATTTGAAATTGATTAATTCAAATTCCCGCCTAATTCGAAGAAACTCTCGTTCCCGGAAACATGAGGTACAGTTTTGCATGTTATTTAAATTGTTTAATTCGAAATGCGGATCATTCGTAATTCAACGAACAATGTCAGTCCCATTAACAAAATTCAGACTGTTAATTCAAAACTGCCTTTACATTTTTTAAATAGTATTTTACAGAGTGATTTAAATTCAAAATTTATCCACGTCATGATAGAACACGTCTTCTGGAACATGCAGGGGTAGCTTTGTGCACTTTCACTCACTTCGTTGTCTACATTTTGCTTCATATTTGCTCATTTCGAGTGAAATCGTCATTCTTTTGTAAATAACATAGCAGGCAGTGTGTGCAGAAGCAGAGTCCGCGAACACTGGTGACGCAGACAATTCGTGAACAATTTGTATGCACCGAACAATATTGTCAATGCCGATGACACTGCCTTTTTTGTTAATGACAAACCCAAATGGACGTATAGTTTTAAAGCAGAGGGGGGTCATTGTACTGTGTTGGAATGCACACAGAAGCAAGACTTACTCCACTCGTCATAGGCAAGTTCGATAAGCCACGATGTTCAAAGGGCATTGGGTACTTTCCGTGCAAGTACAAGGCATCTAAAATGTATAAACTACAGTAATCCAATGAATAAAGCACTTGCACAGGAAAGCCAGCATAGATTTCTTTTCATCTTTGAATCATGCTTTTTTTTTTTCCTCTCTCTTTCGTTGCATGAGGTTATGTTTGCCAGTGATTTATCCAAGTACGTTATTTGAATAATGTAAATGCACCTTGTTAGATATACAATAGAACCTCAATAATTCGAAATCGGTTAATTCAAAATGCCGCGTAATTCGAAGAATCTCTCGTTCCCCGAAACACGAGGTACAGCTTTTCGTGTTATTTAAATGGTTTAATTCGAAATATGGATAACTAAATTTTACACAATTGAGATTCTTCCACCGTTTTGATACTTTATTTTGCCTTTTGGCAAATTTTTTATTTATATGTCAACAGTACATGTTTCGTTCCTTATTTAGGAACATCCTCAGCTGTTATAGTGGCTTAAGTGAATGGTTAAGATTTTAAACACATAGATTTACAATACATTGATTCACTTAAAAACTAAATACGAATTAAGATAGATGATATTAAAGACAATGTGGGGTTAGTGTGTTACTGGTATGAGAGCAGATGATTACATGGTTGATTGACTTAAAACTATGTCTATTCATTAGAATAGTTGTTCAAAAAGTTTTTCACTATGTTACATAAAAAGTCTATATGCAATTAAAAAATTTTTTTAAATGTTTAACTTCATAACATTGTTCGAATTGTTGAAAGTTTTTCTTCCTTTACTACCAGGTAAGTTGTTGTATATTGTGTGCTTGTTATAGTGCTTTTGATTGAGTCTAATGTGGAAACTTTGGAGCTGATTGCTGATCTATTAATGTGAAGGGAGCCTCATTTCAAATTTCTTGCTATAGCTGAATTCCGATTCTACTGTGACCCTGGAGGGGTGACCAGACGCAAAGCAGCATCAAACGTCCCTCCAGGGTCACAGTAGAATCGGAATTCAGCTATAGCAAGAAATTTGAAACGAGGCTCCCTTCACATTAATAGGTCAGCAATCGGCTCCAAAGTTTCCACATTAGACTCAATCAAAAGCACTATAACAAGCACACAATATACAACAACTTACCTGGTAGGAAAGGAAGAAAAACTTTCAACAATTCGAACAATGTTATGAAGTTAAACATTTTTTAAAAAAATTTTAATTGCATATAGACTTTTTAAGTAACATAGTGAAAAACTTTTTGAACAACTATTCTAATGAATAGACATAGTTTTAAGTCAATCAACCATGTAATCATCTGCTCTCATACCAGTAACACACTAACCCCACATTGTCTTTAATATCATCTATCTTAATTCGTATTTAGTTTTTAAGTGAATGAATGTATTGTAAATCTATGTGTTTTTAAAATCTTAACCATTCACCTAAGCCACTATAACAGCTGAGGATGTTCCTAAATAAGGAACGAAACATTTACTGTTGACATATAAATAAAAAATTTGCCAAAAGGCAAAATAAAGTATCAAAACGGTGGAAGAATCTCAATAGTGTAAAATTTAGTGATTAAATTTTGATACGGAAAATGAAGCTGATTACTTGCAAATATGGATAATTCGTAATTCGAAGAACAACATCGGTTCCAGTATTGAAATTCAGACTTATAATTCGAAATTGTCCTTCAATTTGTTAAAAATAATACTTTACGGCGTAATTTGAATTTAAAATTCTCCGCGTCACGATGGAACGTGTCTTCCGGAACGTGTATCTTTCCGCACTTTCACTTTGAGTTTAGTGTGTCTACAGCGTGCTTCAGAGTTGCCAAGTTCTAGTGAAATCAAGTTCTTTTGTATTCTTCTAGTTACTCATTTTATTTAAAGTTTTAGTGTGCAGTTATAAACTTCGAAGTTGTTATATTTTATTAATACTGTGTTTTAGTTTATTGTTACGATATTTTAGTTTAGGGCACGTGTGTTCCTTTTTTTGTGTTGCGATGGCTAAGCGTCAGTATTCTTCAAAGACACTCGGCGAGAAAGTGAAAATTATAAGGGAGGTCGACAAAGGACAAAAGACGAAAACTGAAATAGCTAAAGAATTTGGAATTACTGTGTCCACGCTTCGAACGTTTTTAAAAAATCGTGAGAGCATAGAAGCTCAGGAAATGCAGGGTGTAAATACAGCAAACTGAATGCGCGTTCGAGGAGCTAAACACTCCGATTTGGAAGTACAGTTGATCGAGTTTTTTCGGCATGTTCGGGCAAACAATATCCCAGTAGATGGCGAGATTATTAAGGGGAAGGCGAATGAACTGGCGCTGAAGATGGGTCTTGAATTTCAGTGTTCGAACGGGTGGATTCAGCGTTTTAAGGAGCGGCACAATATCACATGGCAGGCAGTGTGTGGAGAAGCCGAATCAGTGAACACTAGTGATGCAGACAGTTGGCGAGAAAACGTGGCTCACATAATCAATTCGTATGCACCGAACAATATCTTCAATGCCGATGAGACTGCATTGTTTTTTAATGCCGAGCCCAAACGGACTTATGGTTTTAAGGGAGAGAAGTGCCATGGCGGGAAATCTTACAAGGATAGGGTCACAGTCCTTCTGTGTTACAATGCAGACGGAAGCGAGAGACTTCCTCCCCTCGTCATAGGCAAGTTCGAGAAACCGCAATGTTTTAAAGGCATCAGGCACTTTTCATGCAAATATAAGTCGTCTAAGAATTCCTGGATGACAGGCAAAATTTTTGAGGAGTGGCTGGTATGCCTTGAGCGCAAAATGGCATGCCAGGACAGGAAAATACTTCTGTTGTTGGATCAGTGCACTGCACACAAACATAATCTAATTTTAAAACATGTGCGTCTTCTTTTTCTGCTGGCCACCACTACGAGCTACTTGCAGCCCCTAGACCAAGGCATAATTTCATCTGTGAAACGTGCCTACAGAAAGCGACTGGTGCGTTACTTTCTCCGGGAAGTTGCTAGAAATATTCCGGCAGGAGAAATATGCAAGTGGAACGTAATTGATGCAATGCGGAGTGTGACAGTTGCCTAGGACTCTGTTCCTTCATCGACCATCAAAAACTGCTTCGTCAAGTGTGGTTTTGGTTCGTTAAATGAAGTAGAAAAGGGAGCAGAAGAAGAAGAAGACGACAATGAAGATGAATTGGAGGAGTTACGGCAAAAGTCCGATGTCGGTATGACTTTCTCCGAATATATCGCCATAGACCATGCGGAGACTACTTCAGAAGAGCGGGATCCCGCCATTATGATCAGCTGTGACGCCAGAGGGAGATGCAGCTACAGGTGATGTTGAACACGACGAAGATAAGGCGCAGGCGGCAACTGTTCCGTCAAAGAATGATGTACTTGCCGCTCTCGCCGTGTTGGATTCAGTGATAAGTGCTAGTGATGCTGACAACGCTACAATTAAGGCTATGGCCCATATGGAGCAGTTCGTAGCTAGTGTATATAAAAAAAAAGATGAAGCAACCTCTCATACAGTCTTTCTTTAAAAGGCAATAAGCCTAATGTGTGACAAAAAATCCCTACTGGATCATTAAACATTTGTGAACTATTCAGGTACTGTACATAGTTATCTATTATTCTTTATATTTGTGTAAAATGTATGTCTGGGTTTTTAATGTTTGTGTTGTTGGTGCCATGTGTTTCCCATATATGTCTGGGTTTTTAAAGTTTGTTTTGTTGGTGTAATGTGTTTCCAATTTGGACAGCCTTGTTGGCTCCCCTGTGCAAGTGCTTTATACTGCACTTAAATCAAGTAGGTTATAACATATTTGCTTAAATTGCGTCGTGCATATATACAGTAGATTACCGTACTGCTTGTCTTTGAATCGTGTTTTATTTTTCCCGGGTGTGAGGTTACGTTTGACAGTATACGGCGTTATCCAAGAGCATTATTTCAATAAATGCACCTTGTTAGATACATTTAGGAATTTTTTTCCCTACGGCATTTGAAAGGTTTAACTGTGAATCAAGGTTAACTCGTGCAGTAACGGGCATTAGAATATCTTGTAACGCAGCAAGGGTTGGTACTGCTGAATTGCGAATCGGCGGTTAATTCGAAATCGCGTAATTCAAAGTCCGATTTTTGAGTCCCAACGACTTCGAATTAACGAGGTTTTACTGTATATTGGAAATCGGTTTTTCCATGGCATTTGAAAGGTTTAAACTGTGAATCAAGGTCCTTGCGCTCCGATGCACGGTGAGCAGCTGTGACTGTGTCACTTCCCACACAACGGGAATCACTTTCGGCAAAAGGTCATTATTACTGTCTAAATCATCTGAAAATTCAAGGGTATCTGCCTCATTCAGCCTTGAATCTGGCCTAGCCATTATTATAAAAAGATGGCACAAGCACGTGCAACAATGGAGTAATGAGAAGGTGTAAAATTATAGTTTGCGAAGTACAGCGAACACACGATATACCAAAGAAATGAAATAAACTCTAAACTAAACTGATAGCAATATCAAATTGTTTTATTCGTAAGCCAAGCCAAACAGATCCTCGCAATAACAATTTTGAATAACCACAGCATAAACATTCACGGTCAACAGATTATATTTGTCGGAAATAAAAATATTTTGTAGGGCTGGTGGATATATGTAGAGTAAAACACAAATTCTACGCTTTAAGTTACTGTCACGATCTACTGTTACCATTCTCCCCATAACCTCTCGCGCCGACAGATCGGCGCACTGAGTGCGAAAGGGCTTGGTACTTTTTTTTTTCCTTTGAAACTTCTTTTTGACATTCTTCTCTTATGTTCAATCTCAGGCCTATCTCAGTGTTATCATCCAACAGTAGTCAGCGATCATCTTCTTGTCCAATCTTCGTTGATATTTGCGCTCCATAGCTCTGATGTCTTGGTGGAACGTTTCACCCTGTTCTTCGCTGACTGCACCCAAATTTTCGGGGAAAAGTCCACATGTGAGTGATGGAAATGTATTTTGCCACTCCTGGAGTAACCCAATGCTTAAAATTTGTCCACATATTCATTACAATTGCTTTATAGTCAGGATCCTTTTAATTACCCAAAAATTTACTGATGGAATCTTTGAAAGCAACCCAGCTTTTTTTTCCTTTGTTGTCATGCTAGTCTAAATGTCTTTATCCTTCATAAGCTTGCGGATATCGGGACCAACAAGGATTCCCTCTTTCAACTTGGCTTTGGATAAACCTGTAAACTTGTTGCACAGATACAGTAGAAGTCCGCTATAATGAGTACGGCATATAACGAGAATCCCTTTATAATGACAGTTGTTTTTTGCCCCTTCATAATTCTTGTGTATTATCCTTTGCTTACAGCAAGATCCCTATCACTGACGCATCCATTATTACGAGCAATTAAGCGTGCGTGATTTCTTTCGTTACCGATATTAATACACCCAGCGATTATATTACGTGCGATCAATCATCTTCAGTATCGTTTCCTCGCTATGTCCACTAAAACGAGCTTTCTCGTCGACATTTGAAGGCAGTGTCGGAGTCGATTAGTAATACCCTTACCGGGCGAATTGGCCATGCGGTTAGGAGCGCGTGGCTGTGAGCTTGCATCTGGGAGATAGTGGGTTTGAATCCCACTGTCGGCAGCTCTGAAGATGGTTTTCCATGGTTTCCCATTTTCACACCAGGCAAATGCTGGGGCTGTACCTTCATTAAGGCCATGGCCACTTCCAACTCCTAGGCCTTTCCTATCGTTGCCATAAGACCTATCTGTGTCGGCGTGACATAAAGCCACTAGCACTAGTAATACCCTTCAACTGCTGTTCCGTAAAGAAAATTAGAAATAGATGAGAACATGTTTTCATAATAAATACGGTATGTAAATAACATTGTCGATAGCAGTTGTTAACTCGTTAGAAATAAAAATTAAGTAAACGATAGAACGGTCGCTTAATTTTAATAATCTACACTGACATTAAATAAGAATGTGATACATCTCAAGATATGGCAGAGGGCATCACTGATTTCTGAGGTTAGATTTTATTTTCTCGCATCTGGTTAAATTTCGGTAAGGCTATTTCCATCTAAATTTATAGCTAGGTTATCACTTTTC
Organism: Anabrus simplex; assembly: GCF_040414725.1. Taxonomy (NCBI): domain Eukaryota; kingdom Metazoa; phylum Arthropoda; class Insecta; order Orthoptera; family Tettigoniidae; genus Anabrus; species Anabrus simplex. Next base: position 185,268,124 of record NC_090267.1, read on the forward strand.
TACTGGTGCTTGATGAATGTTTTCATGGTACATACGCGTTTAAGTTAGGTGACCCTATTTGAATAATAAAACTGAAGCGTTTGCCACAAAATGCGACCCTTGATATCATTTTCTCGCTATGTGCACTCACGAGCTCTCTCATTGATATTCTAAGGAGATGTCGGAGTCGATTAGTAACACTCGTCAACTGCTGTTCCATAAAAGAAATGGAAATGAAAGAGAACAAGTTTTCGTAACAAATACATAAATAACCTGGTGGATAACAATTGTAAACTCATTAGAAATAAAATCTAAGTAAAGATTGCTTAATTTTAATACTCTCTACTGAAATTAAATAAGAATGCGGAACACCTCAAGATATGGCAGAGCGCATCACTGATTTCAGAGGGTTTCTTTATATTTTCTCGCATCTGGTTAAATTTCGGAGAGGCTATTTTCATGTAAATTTATAGCGATAATGTTATAATTTCTCTACTGGCCCTGGGAATATATTTTCGTGATACATATAGTACGGTTGAGTTAGGTTAGGTGACATATAGTACGGTTGAGTTAGGTTAGGTGATACTGTTTGAATAAGAAAACTGAAACAATATTGCCACAAAATGTGATCGATCATCTTCGGTACCGTATTGTTTTCTCGCTATGTACCCTTGCGAGCAGTCTCGTCGACATTCAGAAGCGATGTAGGAATTGATTAGTGATACCCGTCAACTGGCGTTCTCTAAAGGATAGTTCGAAATGAAATAGGTTAACATGTTTTTCTAATAAATGCGTAAATAACATGGCCAATAGCAGTTGTTAACTCATTAGAATTGAAGGCTGAAGGAAACGAATGTATAATTTTAATGTTATAGACTGAAATTTAGTAAGAATGTGATACACCTCAAGATATGGCAGAGTACACCTTTGATTTCAGAGGATAGTTTATATTTTCTCGAATCTAGTTAAATTTCAAAAAGGCTGTTCCCATGTAAATTTGTAGCGAGGAGGTTATTTCTCTACGTGTACTTGAAATAAGTTTTCATGATACATGTATGGTGAGGTTAATGCTGTTTGAAGAAGAAAACTGGAACGTTTGCCTCGGAGGCCTCTGGAGTGATACTATAATATTTTCAGAATTACATTAAACGTACACTTTCAAGTATGATCAGATTTCGAAAAATAACAAACAAGTAAGCAGTAGTGTGGATATCATCCGTGAAAATGCAACTCTTGAAGAAAATGTGATTGCAGTTTCATACCAATTTTAATGTGCATGATGTTTTTCCCAACTTTTACAAAAATCGGATGTAACGACAATCCACTATAGCGAGTATTTTTTACTGTTATAAATTCTCGCTATAGCAGACTTCTACTGTATTTGAATTAATCGCCATCTTTTGAAATAGCCTTAACATACTGTTTCCTTACACTTAATTTAATATGCAAAGGGGGTAACAAGAGGTTTTTTTTTTTTTGGCTCAGCTAAGCTTTTTTGAATTACATTCTTGGTGCATGGTTCAAGATTTTGTATTTTTGGCCATTCTTTTTTAACCCAATGTTGAGTCTTATCGCAGCTGTCCCACTCACAAATGAAACATGGATACTTTGTAGATCCGCCTTGTTAACTAAGGAGCATGGAGATTACTTTCAAATCACCGCAAATGGTCCAACCATGGCTGGCATATTTTATTTTGTTGAGGATGAGAGCCAGGTTTTCATAGCGTTCTTCTATATGCACCGAGTGTTCCTCTTGTACAGATGCATACTGGCTTCCATTATGAAGGACAGACAGCTTTCAGGCTCCTTTTCGAAGAATCTATAAACAGCCTCCATTAGTCTTTATTGTAGGTGATTAAATTTGCTCATCAGTCCGACTCGTTGGCTGAATGGTGAGCGTGCTGGACTTCGGTTCAGAGGGTCCTGGATTCGATTCCCAGCCGGGTTGGGGATTTCGCTTGTGATTAATTCTTCTGGCTCAGGGACTTGGTGTATGTGTCCGTCCCAACACACTCCTCATCACATTCAGACAACATACCACACTATCAACCACCACAGAAACACGGAATAGTGATTACATCCCTCCATATAGGGTTGGCGTCAGGAAAGGCATCCGGCCGGAAAACAGGGTCAAATCCAAACGTGTGACACAGTTTGCAACCGCGACCCCACAGGTGTGGGAAAAAGTGATAGAAAAAGAAAAGGAAGAAGAAGATTAAATTTGCTCATCAATCCAGGAACACTCGAACAATAGACCAGTTTCTCGTCTTCCTCAAAATACTTAACAAATTCCTTTTCTCTATTCTTGTACCAAAAAAAAAGGACGTTCATTTGGTCAATATTTTTTTTCTTTCAATCTGGAGCCCAACAATTCAGCTGCCTCTTTTGGAAGGCACAGATCTCTAGTCAGATCATTAAGTTCAAGCTGGCAGAAGTGTTAGGGTGAATCGCCTTCAGAGGACTTATCTTCGGTATTGGAGCATTGAACTTCAGGATGTCCGGAGTCTGAAGACTCTGAAGAGATGACTAGCAATTCAGTTGGAGGCAAAGGCACTGGCACATCAAGTCCATTCGTAACGGGGTGCATGGCTGATGAAATGTTATCAGTTTAGCAGGATTTCTGCTGTTATACCCACAGACATGGCAGGAACAAAAGTAACAATCATCAGGGTGGTTTTTTTTGGCTCCACCCGTGTCATAGGAATTCCGAATCATAAAGGAGTCTTCTTTTTTTTTTTGAGCTACAAGCATAAATTATTGAGACGCTGCACACAAACTTTATGAGGAGCCCACGATTTGTCCTGGTTCTTGAGTTTCATGACAAAATATGCAAGATAAAGTTGTCTAACATAGTCTGTAATGCTTTTCATGCGATTCTTAATAGCACTATATTCACCGCATATATAACAAAAATCATCTGGCACATTTTCACAACGTCTACTGGAAGCCGTGTTTCACAAAATGCACAAAGAAAAGCAACCGTTAAAATTGTTTCTGTGAAGAAGTTTCCACTTGTCACTGTATCAGCGTACGCACGACACTACTTGGTGAGCGTTCCTGCAAGGTCGGCGAACGAAGATGATCTGAGATAAGGATTTGCACATGTGATGGGGTGGTGTCACAGAGGGATAATCTGAATGTTTCACCTTGGTAGAAGGGTCAGGCGGGGAGTGAATAAATTCAACGCTTAAAACAAATTATGGCAAATGTTCATAAAAATCCAAGTACAATTGAATTTTTCAATAAAGCCTGGCGTGATAGACCATTTTAGGCCTGTGTTATTGGACAGAAAAATGGAGTTCTAGCAGTTTTGAAAGAAACTCAACAGAATATTTTTTGTATTGGTTGCAGCTGCCATCTAATTAACTTAGCTGCTGAAAAAGCTGCTGCAACTTGACCAGTTAGAATTGATGAAATTCTTGTTGATATATTCTATTACTTGGAGAAGAGTGCCAAAAGAAAAGAACTTCTTAAGAAATGTCAAAGTATGCATGAAAAAGAAACAAAGAAGTTGTTGAAGCATGTGTGCACAAGATTGTTATCCCTGGGCATTTAGACAGCTTATTAGATCAGTGGGATCCACTTCTTTCATGTTTTTAAGGATGAGATGGTAGTTTGTGCTCCAATACTATTCCCAAAGGACACAGTAGATCTGCTGGCAAACAAATGAAGAGAGTGTGTGATTCTCCCTCCTCCTCCAAGGGGAATTTTCAGCAGCAAACAATAAGTGACAATTAGTGACTCAGAGCCAGAGAGCCAAACAGTGTTATTGCATGTTTATGGATTGAACATGTGAACACAATTCTTGCTTTCTGTTTGTAAATTTGCGAGGAAAGGGAGATGTCTCCCAGCTTTAACTATTTGAATCTTTTCCCAAACGAACAGGTTGTAAATGGCTTTTCAAACAGATTTTCAATTCTATCTGTTTGAGAATCATCCCTAATTAATTGGGACCACATATGCACAGAACAGAACAAAACAGAATCAACACACAATGAATCAACTCGCTAATCAACAAAATAAACATGAATGAAATCACTAGTCAGTCACTACTCAAGCACTGCAGGTAAATCACCCCAGTGGCATTGGCCACTTTCGTCACGTTGGGTTCTCGCTAGGGGGTAATCCGTGGTTCCTGATCGCTGTAACCTTGGACATGCCGACTTTCTCGAAGTTGCTAACAGGTTGTTTCCCTGTCTTTGCGAAAGAACAGATGCTGGTGGTTCATTTTTTGTCAAGATATTGTGCACTTTGGTTTAAATTGATAAGGCTTCACTTTTCTGGACATGTTTATTCATTCCAAGCGATGTGTTGACACTGAAAAACACTCGTAGACAGACGGAAGTGGCGCATAATTTCCTGCAGTAAGACAACAATGACGTCACTTTGTGCCCTACCTAAAACCTAATATTTTCATATTTTGCAAGCTAATGGAGATTTTTAAGGTCTGATTTCGACATTTCACTCTACTACACAAAATCTTAACTGAATTAATTAAAAACAAAAAGTGTTATTTTCATGAGTTTACGAGGCCTTTAAAATGGTATTTCATGGATTTCACTATTGCTTCCCACAGACCACCAAAGTGAAGTGAACTTGAAGGCATGAAATGCCAGATTAGCTGCTCTGCTGCTGCATGCTCATGAAATCATAGGTTAAATGATTCTGACAGGAACATTTCTCTCAGATCTTGTAGTTTCCAGTTTGCTCCGACAAAATTGGTTCCATTGTCACTATATATGCGTGCTCACTTCCCTCGTCTTGCTGCAAACTATAATGCAGCTATAATGGCCTCTGAAGATAATTACTAACCACTCGTAGATCGATTGCCTTTGGTGACAAGCAGACGAATATTGCAATATAAAATTTCAGTGTTGTTTTGCTCCTCATATTCCCACACTTGATCAAGGTGGGATACATTTAGTAATAGATGCCATGAAGGATTTCCAACAGTGTTAAGCTTTTGTGGGTTTAGGCGACGCATGACAGTTATGACAAGCACGTCATTCCAAACAATTCGTTTTGTAAGAGTCCAAGGGACAATATTTGTGTCAGTTTACACTTTTCATCCTACTGTATATGGTCATGCCATTAAGAGATTTCCAAGAATATAAAACAAACTGATATTCTGTTGAAATGAGAAGTCCTTGTTCTCTTCTGTTTATCTTTACACATGTAACTTTTGAATACAATTTCAAGCTCGTTATTTTCTATGAATTTCGTTGCAGTTTCCTACTTCTTGCAAAATGGGTAAATTTTGTTTTAAATTGTCCTTATTGCTTTAATTTGCAAAAGTAAAATCACTACAGTATTTTCTTAACAAAAATCATATTATTAGTTAAGATATGTCAAAATCGCATCAGAATATTGTTTTCTTGTGATCATCATTGATGTAAAAATAATGCCTCTACTCATCTAGGAAGAGCACAGAAGAGGACAGTTATTTAGTTTAATGGATCGAATCATGTTCTATGTAAGTATGTTTTTTGTGAACGTTCAATTTTTAGTTGAATGAGACTCTCCAATTACGAATCTTATACTCAAGCTTTTTAGGCTTTTTCAATTGTGAAATAACCAGCATTCTACCAGAGAGCTGTTTGGCTGTGTAAGTTATGGCTTTAATTTTTTCAGATTCATGGATCGTTATCAATATAGCTAAGTCCCGTTTGTTAATGTTACATGAATCATTTGTCAGTCCACCCTCTTGGCTAGTTGCACCTATGGCTTGGTTACCTGCTTCTCTGTGATGTACAAGCCACACAATCACAACTAGGTCACATAGTTTACAGGAAGGAACCCAACTTTAGTATTTATGTACTAGTTCCATCTGGTTCATCGAGATCAGAAACATTTAGAAACATTCAACGTACTGCTTTTAGTCTTAGCAATAATCACTCGCCCTTGCGGACACTGTTCTTTGAGATGTAGTTATGTTGGAGGATTATTGCAAGTCTTATGGCACCTATTACAAATGAGCCCACACAATTACAGAGATTATCAGATTGTATACTTTCGGCTGATGGCCAAAGGTACCTGTAGCCGTACAAAGGAATAAAATATATAAACTGGTTAGATTTTGTTTCTTGTTTTATTAGTGCATTGGTCTACAATAAAATTGTAGTCCACAGATGTGATAGTCCCATATTGTTATTATAGCAGATTGCATTTGAGAAATGAAACCTCATTTTTGCTGTGTGATGAACTTGTCTTTCCAAGAATTCCTTTTTATAGTTAAAGGTTTCCTTTAATGATGTATCAGCTTTTAACTTTTTTAGATCGTGGAGAGCAATATATGTGATTTAGTGCCATTATGAGGTTTCACCTTGACATGTTTTGTGCTGTATTTCAGGTATTATATAATGAAGCTCTGAAATCGTATCACAGTTCTCCGGCGTACGTGGCATGGATGACAGCAAAAACGAAAGGTAGGCAGGCGGAGGCATTGATTTTGTCCCGTCCTGTCACTATGGGTGTGCTATTTTTATTGTTTCTGACTTTCACTTCCAAATGGGAAACAGGAACTGCTAGAACTATTAACATGTGCAAAACTACTTGAAATATTTGAGTAACCCTTTAGTTATGTACATATATTTATAAGTCTTTTTGTAACAGTTACCATTTGGTAATTATCTTCACTAAACTTTTAATATTCAAAATTCACAGATTTTCAATGAGAAAGTACTCTGTTGTAGATAATGCTGTGGCAACTCAGTGCTGATAAGTGCATGGTGTGGTCATGACAATCTGGTATTAATATTCTGGCAAAATTCATATTTTTTTTGTTCTCTGCGAGTATTTTTTATGCTAGGGTTGTGCTTAGTGCGTGATTCATTTGAAAGACTTGAAGAAAGGTATTAAATTTTCTGCATTCCTTGTATTTTTCTTGTCCACGTGTGGTGTTTCCAAATGCATGTAAAATTGAAAATGATTCACTACCAGAATAATTCTGAAATACACTGATGAGCAATTGATATAACTCTAGGAAACAAATGGAGAGCAGCAACTTAATGTGTAAGAATGCATAGAGTTCACATAAAAGAAAGGCATTGGTTCAAAATTTTTGACTGCAGCCTTCGTCAGTGGAGCATTGTGATGAGCAATTGAATTAGAGAGCTGTCGTTTTGGCAAATTGGCATTGTGGTCGGCCCAGCAGGGTGCATGACTTCAGTGTCACCAGACCCCATACTGGCAGTGTAACACGTTGAGCACAGGATGGGTAAGACAAAAGATCTTGGCGTATTTGATCGCAGCCAGATTGTTGGTTCCATGCGTATCAGTAGAGGTGTTAGTATTTGTTAATTAGCGATAAAACAAAAAATCATATTTGGAAGTTAGGATAATTTATTTTCATGTATTTACATGTTTTGTGTTCAGGAGTGAATTTAAATCGCAAAGTAATGCAAATGTTGTGAATTAACACCACAATCTTCAAAATAACATTTTTATAAATGTTTTCCCAATACCACTCCAAACATTCTTGTCCATAAGCCAGTATTTTAATTTGTTCGGTGTAAATTCAAGAATGATCGATTGTATTGTTGGGACAGTCTGTACTGTGATACATTGTCGATAGTCTCGTTCCACGGTGACTTAGAGTACTGGAGTAGATCTTGGATAGTAGCACTGTGGTCGATGATGAACAGCTGTAATCCTGTGACATGAATCGTTTGGCTGGCTACCTCCAAAAGTTTACGTGATTGTTGTTGAAATTGGGAACTACATTTGCCTCCTGTTACATCGGTAGCGAGTGTAATGCACAGTAGAAAATGCTATATAATTTAATATATAGTGTGTAAACTGTGCATTATCATCAAAGCTAGGGTGTTATTTGCGTGAATCAGTTGGCGACCACATGTTTGTCGCGGTAGTTCCAAACTTAGCAGTAAGCAAAAGAATGGGAAGCAATGTAATTGAAATATTATGAAAGGAGTTCAGAAATAAATTTTGCATGTGGTTACGACTTTATATTAGGGTGTGACTACAATCAACCATGTGATAACAGTGTTTGTTGTTGGACATCACAAAGTTGGCTTTAAAAATGCCAAAGGTAGCAGTTTCTGCCACAGACAGACCTAAATATTATAAGAATGAAGGATTTGTAATTTCTTTTGGCATTCTTATATGCAAATATTTTAATTGTACTGTAGGTTAGATTATCGCAGGAAAGATGCTTTAGACAAACATTGTAAATCTGAGAAGCATTCAAAATGCCGAGAAATTTTGTGTTTTGAAGTTAGTGATCCTAGAGTGGCCAACATTGAAAGAAACTTTAACAAATGCTAGTAGCATGGAGGATTTGAAAGAACAGTTTATTTTGACATTACTGTTGCGTTTGGGAAAGCTAACATACGAAACTAGACAATCCTGCTATCCATACTTGGCTTAATAAATACGTTCATGGAAGTGGAGATTTACCATCATCAAATCAGATCCATCAGAAATACATCCCCATGACTGGTGAAAGGAGGGAAGAAACTAAAGGAGAGCTAGAAAAACAAAGATGTATTTCGACTATGTGACAAAACTACTGACAAGAATTATAGGCGTGTTTTCGACATCTTACTTCGTCCCATCAGTACTATCGACTGAAATGAACACCCATCTGGCTGTCTCTGTTGTCCTGCCAATAGCGCAAATTGCACCAGGGCTATATTAGACACTTTACAAAATTGAACTGGAGCATGCATTGGCAGTAGTTACGGACTCTACATGCTATCATGACAAAATGTGCACGTACTCTTCAAGGACTGGTAGAAGAAATAGTCATGTCCTGTGTTGGGCTTATAAAGTCAACCTTCTTGGCTGCATATTTGTAAACGAGATTGATGAATTGATCATGTCTATAGTAAAGACAATATGCAAAAAAACAAAAGGCAACTGCACTGCATTTCTAAGAGAAAAATAAGAAAAAAACAGACAAGATGAAATTCTAGCATTCTCAATGCCTGTGTGTACAAGATGGAATTCCTGGTTTAAAGTTGCAATGGCCACACAGGTGAAAGATGTGGTAGCATTTTTCAAAACACTGGAAGATTAAAATTCTGGGGTCAACTTTTTCAAACAAGCATAGACTTTTACAATACAAATTATAGAATTATAAACAGTGTATGTTTCTGTTGTTGGTGCCTCTCTTATTTTCTTAGAGGGATCTATGTGCCCTACGATTTGTATTCTCGTTGGGAAGCTGGATGACCTCGAGGTAAAGCTAGTGATGGTGGAGTATTCAATAAGACGATCCTCCAGAACTTGCAGTATATGCACATATTCACTGGGACCAATGAAAATATCCGAGTATTATTGCAGATCACATTTTTTCTAAAACAAATGTTAGTAGGAGCCTTTTATTTCGGAGCAGTGGGTTATAAAACATTTTCTTGTCACACTCTTAGACAATGAATTGGCGGTTATACTCGACCATGTGCGACTGCAGTAGAATTACTTTGGCCGCCATTTTGAAAACTTCGACCAAGTCGAATCGATCAAATCGAAACTCGAAGGTGCAGGTTCAACATTCACGACTTCTGCGTGCTTAACGATGTGGATGCCAGTCCACTTTCTGAAAGATTTTAATGTTTTCTTCATTAGAAAGGAATTTCACGTTTTCCTTATCCCTACCTAGGCTACCACAAGACAGATATGCACCATGCTAGTCATTTTCACACGATTATGTTCGTAATCCAGATATAGGCTACCGTATCACGTGACAAAACTTCACTGTACCACTCAACACAAAATAAATATCTAACTTCTGAATGGAATGGGAAATACAAGCACAATAATAGGCTCACTTTTTCTGTAATTACACAACTACGGTGACGGCTCTTGCTCGAGTTTTAAATCACATTTTTTTCACAAAGGATGACAACTAACATTTTCAGGGCTAGGAAAAATGTGATCGTACTCATAGTAAATGGTAATAGCGAAAATTCGTGATGTCCTAATCCAGACATAGGCAATCGTATTACGTGACAAATATTCGCTACAATTTACTGTACCACTCAACATGAAATCAATTTCTAACTTCTGAACTTTGTGAAATACAAGCACAATAAACTCACTGTGTTATTCACCAATCTCACTGCTAACCGGCAAGCAAAATTGAACATTCCTGAAGCTAACAGCTTGCTCCCCAAACGTGCAACTTATCCTCTGAAGTTCAAGAATTTAGGGCCTTGTTCCATAATCACGCAACTGTTGCGACAGATCTTACCCGAGTTGAAAATCACGTTTGCTTCACAAGTGATGACAAATAACATTTTCAGGGCTAGGAAAAATGTGGTAGTACTAAGCGGTAATAGTGAAAATTCGTGACGCAATAAGTGAGGCATTTTTATATATTTTTAATACAATGAGAATTGGGACTTCAGATTTATGACTTGCTAAGCGGGAAAACATGTTAATGAGGAACGTACTAACGAGGTTTCACTGTATTCATTTAGAATGTGTTTCAATGTGCTGCATGGTGGTGAAAGTAAAATAAAATTGTGGCTTCCTTATAAGAATTTTCTCATTCTTCAATAGGCACATATTATGGTTTACCTGCTATTTTTTTTTTACTTTGTTTTATTCATTTTATACATTTTTAAATGCACGTATTGTACAAACCTGATCGCTTTCCAAATTTTAACATTTTTTTTTCTGAGAAAATAACAAAAACACAAAACGCTACCTTCTGAATTTAAAATCAACAAATCTTAAAAAATAAAAAATGCTTTCTAACACCTCTACGTATGGGCTATTCCATCTCCGAAGATGCACCGGCAATGGGTTCTTTCCATGGGCCACCAGATTCAGTGTGTACCATGAGTACATAGATTTGGGCAATTCCACCATCGCCAGGGTCAACTGCCGTGGAGTACATGTTGATGACAGGTCACCATCACCCAACTAAGATGGTCACATTGCAACAGATCACTCACGAATTCAATGTGGGATAATAATGAAGTGTGAGCAGCCATACCATCCAGGGCAACATCCTCACAATGAGTAACAGAAACCGAAGTCCCACCCACTTGGGTACCACTGTTCACTGCTCTTCTTAAGGCACAAAGAATGACAATGGCGCAGGAACCCTACTGTTGAACTCTCAGAAAACCTGCACTTACCACAAGACAATGTACTATCCATTTGCTCTGATTGGTTCGATTAGCATTCCTTGGGCATGAGGTCACTTGCCCGATCCCTAAGTTCACTCAACCCCAATCCTATCTAGCACATCTAAGTAGTGCTGTCAAGTGAGATGTGCACACCATTGACCCTGCTCTGAATGATGCGTGTGCATTAGGGAGACTGTGCAGTAGTCATGAAACCTTATGACTTTTCACGCTTCCAGTAGTATCTTGTGGAGTCCTTATCACACCACATTGACTTAGTCATCAGGGTGAAAAGGGGTGCTTCATGCAATTAGCCAGGTATCTCTAATTCAGTTGCTCATCATTGTATTGATTTCAAACATGTCAGGGCATTTGTTAATCATTATTACATTTTACAATTAAAGAATATTTCTCCTATTCTTTCTGTTTCTATAATATGTTAAATTAGATGTCAGGTTTTCCCAATTGCATCCTGGATACAAATCTCAGTGACTGCATGTGGAACTTTTGATGGACAAAGCAGAGAAGAGATGGTTTTTCACCAGGATCTCCAGTTTCTTTTGCCTCTGTCATTTTACTAATTCTCTAGTCTTTCACTTGTCACACTTCAGGTGTGCAATAGGTATCAACAACCAGCAGGATTCTTATCTGACACAAGTTAAGGCTTCATTCCTCCTATGTGGCAATTAGCTTGAATCATATTAATTTTGAGAAATTATCGAGGCTAATAAAAAGACTTTCTCAGTGAATGTGTAACTTCATTTCGGTTATCAAAATAGTAATATGGAAAATAAGTATTTCTGATTTTGTGGATGCTAACAGCACCTAAGCATGGTAGTTTCACAGTGCAGCATGTCCTTGGGAAAATATGCTCTCCATGCCTTGCAATAGAAAAGCATAGTAGAGATGCACATGTTCAGTCAGTTCCTGTTTGTTCAGTAGACCTTTCCTTTGCCTTGCTTGGTGAGAGGAAAGTTCAGTTATGCCACAGTAATTTTAAAAGTCTGACAACTGCAGATGATTGGTAGTGGTAATTTTGAACTTGCTCTGTATCCTCTCCACACTTGCTTCCTTGTATCGCTTCTGTCAGCTTATGTGACTGAGAATTTGGTGCTGCAGGGAGAGTCACATTACATCAATTTGTATTTAATTGTGATTAGTATTAGTAATTAGTTCAGTGTTATCAGTTGAAAATCATTGAAAGGTAGTATTAAGACAGTATAGATTGACCTGTGCAATGCCAAATTCCATCTTTGCTGAGGGCATGTCATGTGTATCATATCTAAGTGGGTCAATTATTGTGGTGTTTTAACAAAAAGATGTGTGTCCAGTCTTTCTTTTAAGAGGAGTATTCATTTTGTAGTTAAATAATAATATGGTGGTAGCTATCTTTCACCATTCCTAACATTTTCTTCTATCCCAGTATAGTTTATGTTTATTGGTAATCTGTTCTATTTTGTGTCAACAGTTATTTCATCCACATACATTTTTAATTAGGTTTTATGTTTTTCTGAAATTTGCAAAATGAAGCATATATTAGTACACAGGTTGCTCCCATTAATATGATAGCATTGACATGTGACTCTCATGTTAGCTAGGCCAAGGGTTTCATGTTATGTCCAGATTGCTTCTTCCTTGACAGCATTTGGTTCCTGGCAGCTCCACGGCTTATTTACATTCCATCACTGTTAGCCAGCCTAAATTATAACTTGATCGCTTCTTTTCCTCCCTTTTTTTTCTCTCGTGTTTCAGTTAGAGTATGAGAAAAATTTGAAAGTGTATCACAATTCCCCGGCTTATGTGGCGTACATAGCAGCCAAGACCCGTGGTAAGTCCGGTAGGTCCAAATCCATTTCATCACTCTTGATGGTCGTCACGTCCCGTGTGCTCCATTCGTTCGTAACATTGTTTTTGTCACACCCAGCAAGCAACCCATTGAGCAGTAGTTAAAGTAAAAAATTGTAGATTATGATCCATGTGTGTTTTGGAAGTAGATATTCTTAGACCATGGTAGTAATGTGCATGATAAGATTAGTAGCGTTTCTTAATTAATGGAGTGAAATGGAGTTGAGTGGTTCACTCAGCATGATTGCCTGGGAGAATATGAGTGGCTTTTAAGTATGTTAAATAATGCATTTTAATTTCACATTATCATTATTACCTATGTGCATAGAATCTGAAGTTTTGCTCATTTCCTAATTAGCTAAAAAACAGGAAACTTTACACTTGCATTCTCAATATATTTGAAAATGTCAGCAGGAAAGAAATAAGATATTTTTCATTCTATAAGTTGATGGTGATAGGCTCTGTCATTATACATTTTTCACTCTCATTTCTCATAGGACAAATAGAAAATTTCCTATTTATTTCGTTAAATTTTAAAAAATTGAAATCAAATTCAAAATAAAAGTCTAAAGTTGATGAGTAAAGATACCTTTGGAATATAATTTCCCTGATATTGACAGATCCTCTGTTTGTTATTGTAATTTCTATCTAGTGTGAGTTCTACCTTTGGAATATAATTTCCCTGATATTGACAGATCCTCTGTTTGTTATTGTAATTTCTATCTAGTGTGAGTTCAAGACCTTTTGTGTTTCTGAAAGACTGAAATGTTCAGATGTTCAATTAACTATGAATTAGAACCTGTGTAAAATTTGTGAAAATGTTTAAAGGAAAATAGGAAAATCATTCTTCATATATACTTATTTTATTTAGAGTTTATTCTTGAAATTCCTGATTTTGTTCAGTCCTCTTATTGTGTACAGTGTCATTCATTGAGGATGCTGATGAGATTAGAGCAATTAGAGATATGTTTCCTACAGAGGTGGAACCAACTTCGTGTGGTTATTTTAATTTCATATACAATGCAATTTCAGAAACCCCCTCAAATTAATAAACAGTTGTATTTCTTTCCGTACTTTCCTGTGGAAAACCGTCTAAAACTGTTCTATCTAGAAAATTTTACCTGTGGAATTGATATGTTCACAATGATTATGAAGTTTCTTCCTAACATTGAGTTTTTCTTGTTTTTGCTTCTTCATTTACAGAGTTCTTTCATATTATCCATTTATCTGCATCCAATTTTCATATATTTCATTAAAGTATTGTGTTATTCTAGAAATACAGTATCAGCCGACTACCTAATGACAATTTATTTCTCCCAACTCTTTTGGAGTCAGAGAAATGAGAGTGTACAGGAAAAAAAAAAGACAAGGACAAAATAGACATCTTGCACACATTACTGTCATCATAGATGAGCACTCACCTCATCAACTCCAGTTCTACTTTGTCTATTCCTTCTTGCCCTCTGAAGCTGGTTTCTACGTCCCAGCTTCAGTTTGGGGAAAGGGAGGGACTCCTTCAGAGGTATTGAATTAGGAAGTACAGGGTAAGAAAAATGATGCATATTTAAAAGAAAAGTGGGAAGTTTATGCAGGTTACAAATGATGAGAAACACAGAGGAGGAGGAAGAAGTCAGTGGGGTTAATGTACACTTGTTTCTTCTCTATCCATTGCATGTGCTGGGCGAATCACATAAAATAACCATTGTGAATATTTCTGAAACAAGATGTGCAATTGATGCATCGTTTTCACATGTTGGAAGTACAGTTAGCGGCCCACAAAATCTAGCTCATACAGAGTTTCCAAGAATGATTAGAAAGTAGTTTTTTTTTAAATCTTTTTTTTTAATGGAATATTGTCTTTTGATGCTAAAAATATACTGTAGTTAAGATTAGAATCACAATGGCGTTTATTACTTGCATGCAAATTTTTATGATATATGATTTGGATCTTTTGGTGCTGTCTGCTCCATAGAGATGGACTCTCTCATCCTCTATCCTAATTCATCTGAGTCACAACAAGCTTCGTCAGAGGGGCGGGCAGCCATCAGCACTTTTATGAGGAGCCAGCCATCTTGACTAATTAAGTCTTGACTATGAAATTATAGGACAAAGGCCAGATAAACACAAAAAAGGGAAGGGAGTAAGTGATGCTGATGAACATTTGTGACTAGAGACTAGAAACACAGATGGGGAAAGACAGTCCAGCAGGTCAGTATACAGTACGTAATAAAAAGGAGCAATCGAGTAAAGTCATGTATAGGAAAAAACAAACTTTGATTGGAACACGCATTAGGATAAACATAATGCAGGTCATTGTAGGAAAAGGGAGCGGTAAAAGGACAAATGTGAAAGCATAAAAGGAGGCGGACAGTCTCCACATCACTGTGTACTGCCCTCTTCATGTAGATAGGCTTTCTCATCAATCCCAATTCTTTTACATTCATCTGTTTCAAAGATATATCTTCCCACCTGGAGGGCTGATTTTTGAATCCCAGCCAATCCCGAGTTGAGATTTTCATCTCAAAAATCATGTGGTGTCAGGAAGGGCATCCGGCCTTAAACCCCTAACCAAAACCAAAATGAGCCTGGATGGCTCCAGCGATAGGTTCAAGAAAGTATTTTTGATTATGTAGCAAATAATATACACTTGTCTGACCACTTTGATGCAGATAATATGCAAATTTATCTCAAAGAACGAAGTATTTTTAATAGAAAGAGATTCTAAAAGTCACTTTTGAGATGCTCATTTCCATCTATTGTACCATTAAGTGTGATGGAATATTTTTGGGAGTTATTCTCTTTTATATTATCATATCCCTCTTTCCTTGGGGCCTTTTTGTGGTTCAGTGTCATTTTTCCAAATGAAGAAAGCGATAGTAGTAGTTAACAACTATTATTATAATAATAATAATAATAATAATAATAATAATAATAATAATAATAATCGTCATCATAATCATAAAATGGCCTCAGCTTATCAGGTTTAGGTCGTTTGAAGTGATGCCATCGGGCAACCTTGTTCATGTTCATGCTGTGCTTGCTTTCATTTTTCTTATTTCCTGGATGATACTTATAATATTAATGAGCAGTAACATTCATGTATAGATCTTCATTGTTGAAATCCAAAGAGTTTCCTTCTAGTAAACTGTTGTGCGCTATTAAATGCTAGTATCTGTTTTGTGCATGAGGTTGCTGGGTGTTAATGTGCTTGTTAAAATGTTTGTGATGATTTGTCATTCATATGCCTTGTTTTGAGACTGATTACCTAGATGTTAAGCCTCAGAAACTTAATTGTGAAAATTATTACTTAAAATGTCTTTGTCTTGTTGAAAATTTTACCTTTAATAAGCAGTATTTATAAAACGTTGTTGACCTTTTAAAGTAAGTATTAAATCTCATGTGGTTCTTAAAAAGTAGGATTTTTGGATTATGCAGTGTGTGTGTATTGCTGGAAATTGTTCTCATTTCCTATTCATTTCTTGGATTATGGCCCTCTTACTTGCTAACCATGTAAATAAAATATACTCTGTTTGATACCTCCATAATAAGCCCACTGGACAAAAAATTAGTCGCCCTAGTGCACACTCACAGATAGATCGTTAAGCCTATACAGATGACACAGAAAATGAGTCCCATGCTGAACCGCACGTGCACTGCCTCTATGCGAGCATAAGGCAATAGCAATCAGTGAGACATTGATTGATGTGTCAGACGGACAGTATACGTCAACATGGGTAGATGTAAAGCTGTGACAGAGTGGCGAAAAGGGGCAATCGTGTTTACCCATGCCTATGTTCGTACAGTGCGTGAAGTTGCTGGATTTGTTAGTGTTTTTCAGCAGACTGTTAAGCAGTGGTGTACTACACATGACCACGAAACATGACTTCAGAATTGTGGTTGTAAAAAAAAAAAAAATCTGACTGCTCCGGTCCACGGCTTGTGAATCAAAATCGCATCCAAATCCAACAGGACTTGCTACAGTCAGTGAATGAAGGTTCATCCCAACCTGTTAGCGAGAGATGGGATGGGAACTGCATGCAAGGAACATTTGGAGTCGGTCACGTTGCAAGAGGCCACTCCTCACACGGGTACATAAAACTGCACACCTTCAAAGGGCTAGAGATCATCGTACATGGAGAGTAGCTGACTGGCAGAACATAATGTGGTCTGATAAATCATGTTTTTACCTGTTTTCCAATGACGCACATTGTTGAGAGCACCAAAGCCCAAATGAAGCATTTCATCCTGCATGTGTGCTAGATCAGGTTCAAGCTGGAGTTGGGTCTGTGATGTTTTGCAGGTGTTTTTTGTATCGTGGATTGGATCTGCTCACTGATGTGACCACTGACATGAACCAGCATTCTGGATGATCAGGTGTTGCCTTTCAGTCAACACCTGCATGATGAGAATGCTATTGATAACCCCGTACCCCTTCAGCTGTAAGCATATTTTCCACCAGTGTGACATCAGATGATCCACGTTAGGAGAGTAAGGTGGATGTGGTAATTTCTGAAACTGCATCTCAGCAATACAGTCATTTCTCGATTCATATGGGTTTGCATATTGTTATATTTTAGGAGAACACCCTTTTGCCCTTGTCTCTGGCCACTTTTTTTTAAATTACACAGTGTAATTTGCATAGGGTTGCCACATATGCGATACTGTTGATAATAGTTCCCAGTTCCAGCCAGTCAAAGATGATGCTGATTCCCTCCGTGTCCATGAACTTGCCGATAAAAGGCATTATGTAAAATTTCTAGCAAGAGGGCTTCTTACACTGTATTGATGTTTGGTCTCCAGTTCATAATAATGAAGCCTGTTCTGATCTGCAGTCACAATCAGTATTGAAATCCACTGGATCATGGTTGTGGTGTTGCAGGAGATCTTTGCTCACATCCACTTGCACTTGTATTTGCGCTTTTGTCAGGCACCTAGGAACTCATTTGGACAACACATTCCCCAACTCATGGTGCTCGTGTACAGAGCGCCCAGAGATCTTAAAACGAATCTTGTGGGTATCTCAAAAGTCTCTAAATGTGTTACACTACTTGTCATGGATGACAGACTCCACTCGGGTGATGATGGTGACATTATCATTACTGTTCTTCAGTCACTGGGCCTCTTATCTGTTGATGTGCAGCTACTTTTCTAGCCTTCGAACCAGTTGTACATGTTTTTCTTCTTGTGTGTGATGTTACATGCTACCAATCACCTGTAAATCTCTGTGGTGGCGACACAGTTTTTCCACAGAAACAATGTTATCCAGTGTTGTCCTTCACCCTGTCTCTGTTGTCCGATAGCACATAAGGAATGGCAGAAAAATTCACTGTAATGGACACAAAGTATTGCATCCCTCTGTTCACTGCTGCCATCATGTTTCAGAGTTGTCTGCTCCCAGCTCCAACCAAGACTGATCCTGTGCTCTGTGGAGGCCGCTCTTATGTACATGAGCGGTCCGTATATAAAATAACATGAGTGTCAGCCGCGGCAGAGCCAGGAGCAGACGAGTGTCACCCCCAAAGGCGATTGCTCCCAGTGCTTTATTTTCTTTAAACAAAATGTTTGTATATACAGTACAGGCAAGGGATACTTGTGATGTGATATTGCTCACAAAATTGTGGACCACATGTGACTATGATACACGGGTGATTCTATAAATAATGCACAGTTTGACAGTACTGTAAATTGTAATACTGTACTCAATACTAATGAAGGTCACACCAGTCACAATTCAAGGTATGAGGAAGATGCACCTGTGTTCCTTTTGTCTGTAACATTACTTGGGTCTAGATAACAAAAGATAGTAATCCTCACATACACCTACCGTGCATTGAGTAAAGTTTGTAGTTTGCTCACAGTGGACCATATACAGTTTCTCATTGGGCTATTCGTTTATGTGTTGGCTGTACCAGCTCAGACAGTGACCCAGGACCTGGAAGGCCAAATACATCAACACCAGGACAAAGTGTAAAACTTGTGATGGATGCCCTTCAAGGAAATTACCATATGGCATGTGAGGATTTTTTGTAAGCCTTGGAGATTTCACCAGTTTCATTATTCCATATTTCAACAAATGATTAAAAGAAGAGAAAATTTTGTTTGTGATGGATCCCATGCTTGATTGCTGAACAGAAGCAAAAATGCATAGACATGGCAGAGTTGCTGAAACAAAAATTTCATGTTGAAATTTTTGTCTTACATTTTTTCTGTTGATGAAATGTGGATTTGAGACTTTGAGACAAAGTTGAAAGCACAGTCTTAAGAAGTGGAGAGCTGCTTTTTTCCCATGACCAAAAAAATGTTGACGAGTGCAGCTGAGGGTTAAGCAAATTATGATTTGTACTTATGATCACCAAGGAATCGTCATAAGAGTTCCATGTTGACCAAGTGTCACAGCAGTGTATTGCTGTGACTTAAGGCTTAACATTCTTCCACACATGGGGAATGTGATCACTGAGCTGCATGAATACAGATGGAAAATGTTGCCTCACCCACCCTACAGCCCAGACGCAAGTCCACCAGACCTCATCGTATCCCCTAAGTTGAAAAATTCACGTGTGGATGTCATTTTTCTTCTCTGAAAAAGCTTCCTGCTGCTGTTACCCAAGCCATTCTACACATGAATTTTAGTGATGCTGTAGATGGAGTAGTAAGTCTTCCCAAACATTGCAATTTGGTCATCGAGATGCAGAGAGATTTGGAGGGTTGCAAACAGTTACTGCTGAAATAATCATTTTCAAACTGAAATAAAATATTGTGCATTATTTATGGAATCGCTTCATAGTTTGTGCAGTCCATGTTCCAATTCTGAATTGGAAATTTATTTAGACTGGTCTGCAAATGTTTTACTGTTGTAAAAGAATTAAATGTTACTAGTCCACATGTGACATCTTCATTACTGTCCAGACTTTATGAATTGTTACTCATATAATTGCAGACCATTTAATTGAAGCCCATCATAAAACCAATTTCCATCTATACGGTCATGTAAATTGAATACTATTGCCATCTGTCTTCACCTTTCTAACTTTTCAAGTAGAGTTTTGTTAAAATATACTAGTTTATAGTTTCCTTGTTCTGTGCTAAGGGTATATTTTTTAGTTCTTAGACAGTTAAGCCTTTCAAGGTGAGTCTCTTAGGTCACCTAACCAATATCGGTCAAAAAGCAACCTCCACCCGCAACCCCCCCTCCTCTCTCTCTCTCTCAGCTTGAGCATGTTCATTATTATAACCTCCTGTCATTGTTCTCACTTGGTCATAATAGCAATAAATTCTGATACTTTATTATTATAGAATATCCTGATTTCACTCAGAAAATTTAAGTCACTGATTTTGAGTAATAGTATGTAACCTATTTGTCAGAAATCATTAACCTAATATATTTGCACAGCCCAACAAGCTGCTGAAGAACGAGAGATACATGAACGCTCAAGTGGAGGATCTGGCAAACCTGCAGATCGTCGTATTGATATCCAGCCAGCAGAAGATGAGGAAGGTACTTAGTATATTTTTTACTTCAGCACATTATTTATTCTAAGATTGTTGGTGTCTTTTATTACTGGAGTGTCACTGTTATTGTTCTCTACTGAACCAGAAGACATTAACAAGTTCCTTGTGGTTCTAGTCACCATGTGTCCCAAAGCCTGTTACTCTTATCCATTGGTGCAAAATTCCACAAATTGTGGAGTAAATAACTACATCCTAGTTAAAAATGTCAACATTTTGTTCATAATTAAGTAAAGGATCGAGGCATGTCTGCTGGTTTTGATCGGCCCACCATTTACCCAAAGGAACTTGTTTACATCTTCAATTCATATCGCTTTGGGTCACCCTGTGTTTAAATTGTTGTCTAACCTATCTTTTTCACGGGAATCACTTAGCGTGATTACAGCGAATAAAGCCTACATGCTGCCTTCAGATGGCAGGTTGTTGTTTAATAGGACAAGTATCACCTTTTTTTTATATCTTGTGTAACCTTTTCCTTTTTACACTGCTCTAACTTAAGCAAATATAAGTTTTCAGATTTGTGTTTATTAGAGAAACTATCGATATGTTTATTATCTTTCCTAAATAATATTTACAAGCAAGTTCATGTCCTTTTTTGGCATGGAGCCTTCACATTCTGGCACACCAGTGGCACGAAAACAAAGAGGTTTAGGAACGTACTGGATCCCATTGGAATTGTTCATTATTTGGAACAAAGTAATGACAGGCGGTGATTTCTCTGCAATGTCTAATGATGACCCTACGTACAGCCCCCAAGATAGTGACTCATCTCCTGACACAGACAATGACTCTGAAGTATGCGGGTCGGCCATTTACGGAGACGAAACCCCAAGTGAAACTTCTCCAAGTCAGATTGTTGGTGATGACTGTGTGCCTAGGTGAGGCCCAGTATGGGGGCATAGCATGGCATATGTGTTTTTAATGACTCACAGATAAACATTGTGACTACTTTCAATAGCCCTTCTGAAATTTATAACAGCAAATTATGCAGGCTATGGTAACCGAAACTGACAGACTTGCTGCACAAAAGTTAGGAAAGTGTCCACCAAGAATGGGGGGCAGTTATCCAAATGGATTGTTACGATGGAGGAAGAAATGGCCTGTTATTGGGAATATTACTTGTCACGGGATTAAATTATGTCGCTGAACTGCCACTTTATTGGTCGAGAAACCCTTTATGTGAGAATAAGGTAATAAAGGCTACTATGTACCGCCTGAAAAGCAATGTTCCCCTCCACGGCACCATAGACTCGTCTATTACAATATTTCTCCCAGGGGTTGCAGTGTTCTGAAAATTTTTGTTCTGCCTACGCAGAATGGTATAATGCATTACCATAACTCTCCTTGGGTCGAGTTTCAGCAACAGAGATGTAAGCGGGATAAACATACTCTACATATTTCTTTGTAAGCCGGGCTGAGTGTCTCAAACAGTTGAGATGCTGGCCTTCAATCAATCAATCAATCAATCAATCAGTCACTACTGATCTGCATTTAGGGCAGTTGCCCAAGTGGCAGATTACCTATCTTTTGTTTTCTGAGCCTTTTCTTAAATGATTGCTAAGAAATTGGAAATTTATTGAACATGTCCCTTGGTAAGTTATCCCAATCCCTAACTCCCCTCTCTAAAATGAATATTTGTCCCAATTTGTCCTCTTGAATTCCAACTATATCTTCATATTGTGATGTTTCCTACTTTTAAAGACACCACTCAAACTTATTCATCTACTACTGTCATTCCATGCCATCTCTCCACTGACAGGTCGGAACATACCACTTATGATATAGATGTTGATTCCCATAGGGAACCTGAAATATTTGTCTCGAATAAGTAAATTTATAATAGCAGAATAAATTTTAAATTTATAATGTCCAATAACGGACCATTTATATGGGTATTACATACCACTTAGTCGAGCAGCTCATCTCCTTTCTCTCAATCTTCCCAGCCCAAACTTTGCAACGTTTTTGTAACGCTATTCGTTTCTTGGAAATCACCCAGAACAAATCGAGCTGCATTCCTTTGGATTTTTTCCTGTTCTTGAATCAAGTAATCCTAGTGAGGGTCCCATACATTGGAACCATACTCTTGCTGGGGTCTTACTAGAGACTTACATGCCCTGTCCTTTACATCCTTAGTACAACCCCTAGATACTCTCATAACCATGTGTAGAGGGACCCTTTATTTACAATCCCATTTATGTGATATCTCCCAGTAAGATATTTCCTTATAATAACACTTCAGTACTTACAATGATTCCCAAATGGAACTTTCACCCCATCAATGTAGTAATTAAAACTGTGAGGATTTTCCTATCGTGAAACTCACAACCTGACTTTTAACCCTGTTTATCATCATACCATTGCATACTGTCTATCTTACAACATTATTAATGTCATTTTACAATTTCTTACAATCTTCTGTGTAACAACTCGAAATGCATCGTTTAATTTACCTATACATTCACATAAGTAACTAGTTTCCAATCTACTGTTGATATAGCCACATCTCCTTGATCTTTAAAATATATCCCTGGGGTTTTCTCATATGGTAATACCTGAAAATCTAGCGCTTTGCCCATGATAATTCCATATGTCATTAGGTGACTGACTGTTATGACCCAGACTTCTTTTCATGCTTAAGTCTCCATCTCACACCTCCAAGGAAATGACCTGCAATTGAAAGAATTTCCTGCTATACTCTGGGGGTTCGCGTTCCCATATCATTTTATCGAATATTTCATGTGACAGCATTGCTTTTAATCGCAACATTCGTACTGACATCATTGTAATAATCTATATTGACTTCAGTTGGGAAAACTATAAGGACAGTCTTTGTGAGAATTCCGTAGCGAAGCACGGGTACATCAGCTAGTTATTTGATACAAATAGCTTTGCGCTTCGCATAATTGCGCGGGCGCTTGATGCAATACATTAATCTATGCATTTGCTAAATAGTGGCATCTATGTGCATGACCAATTTATACATGTGGAGCATGAGTTCACACTATTTTAGGAAGGCTTATCAGAGACCGATCATCTCACTCACATGCAGTACTTCCTGTGAGGGAATAGGAATGTGTAATTTTTAGCCTTATAGCCTCGTATAGCAACAGTTGGGCTTTGAGACAATAAGTGTTATAAATATATCATAGTACTTTGTTGCACAAGACATGTAGAATAAGCAGTTTTGACCAATTGTATCTCCTGATTTTCATATCAAAATCTCCTGATTTTTGGTTTTGTAAAGTTGGCAGGTATGGTCATGGTATTTTCTAATTCCAATACTATGTGGACGTGCATGTTCGTAATTCTTAAAAATTGTAATAGCATCATCCAGAGGCTTCTGAGGCAAACGTTTTTATATTCTCACTTGAAACAGCATAAACTAGAGCCTTTACTGAGCATATATTATGAAAACAAATTCCAAGCCCTTGGTAGGGTACCAGTAATGATAACCTTATCGCTATGAATCTACATGGGAACACCCAGTCCGAAATTTAACCAGGCACGAGAGTATATAACCTAAACTCTGAAATCGGTGATGCATACTGTGTTTGTGGTTTATCTTGAGAAATATCTACATAGTACTAAAATTAACTTCTTCCTTTATTTCTGTGGAGTTAACAACTGCTGTCAGCCTTGTTATTTGTGCATATATTGCAAAAACGTCCTCCTTCCAAAACACCAAAGTTTGTTTAATTTACATCCATTGTAGTAGTGAGTCGAAAGGTGTTATGAAGAGACATCAACAGCGCCCTCAAATATTGGTGAGCATGTCCTAATTTGCTCATAATAATAGATGAATTAGTGAAGGGTTGGTTCTCTTAACTGAAGGAATTATTGAGGAGCACGAAGAAAGTTGTTGTTACAGTGGAGTTCTTGCTATATGCCATACTCACTATAACAGACTACTACTGTATCTTTATGCCAGTATAGTGCAGTTCGTACCACCTTGTCTCTGACGTTGCAAAAATAAGCTCAGAAATATTACCATTTGTTCATATATGCTACACATTCCAACATTGTGTATGGATCTTTTCTTTGTCAGTCTGTGCTTTGATAACCCCAATAGTAATCACAATTTTTGGGGTAGTCATCATTGGCATTTTCTAATTCATCTTTGCAGTCATCCTTTTCGTCACCAACTTATCCCTTTGTAGGAGAATGGACATTCACGATACTAAAATGAAAGGATTTTACCCTTAATTTCCAAGGCTGATCAGCTTATTGCTTAGCAACATTGTAGTTTTAGGTCTGTGACTATTCCTATGAGTAGTTTTAGGTCTGTAATTATTACTATGACTGAGCAAGTTGACTATGCAGTACAGTTCATGTAGCTGTAAGCTTGCTTTCAGGAGATGATGGGGCTGAATCCCACCAATAGCAGTCCTGATTATAGGTTTTTATAGTTTTCCGGTATCATGCCAACAAACGCCAAGGATGTACCTTAATGAAGGCCATAGCTGCTCCTTCCCAATCCTGTTTCCTGTTCCAGCATCTCTGAAAACCTGGTTAGTGCAACTTTTCACCAGCAAATGATATGTGTGTCTTTCCTGTTCTAGATCAAGACGATGGATACTCGGTTAAGCATGTGGCTTATGCTCGTTACCTCCGGAATCACCGCCTCATTAATGAGATATTCTCTGATGCTG
Source organism: Anabrus simplex (assembly GCF_040414725.1). Classification (NCBI taxonomy): domain Eukaryota; kingdom Metazoa; phylum Arthropoda; class Insecta; order Orthoptera; family Tettigoniidae; genus Anabrus; species Anabrus simplex. Next base: position 185,293,199 of record NC_090267.1, read on the forward strand.
TAGTGCCAGATGTACGTTCTGTAGTAACTACTGCACGTATGCAAGTTCTTAAGAGACAAGTCCAGTCACTCACTATGCATCAGGTAATAATAGAGTATTTTAACAACCACTATGAGCAGATGAGCTTTACTAAAGTAATATGATGGATTTTACAGTTGAATGGGCATGACAGATTCATCTTCTGTGTTCTATTTTTTGTCTTCTACTATCTTTCTTAACCGTTATTGTTTTTGTCTCTCCCTTTTCTGTTTCTCTTTCTGCTTATTCTATATATGCCACATCAAGGAAGAAATTTTCTCGAGATTGGCCCACCTGAGGAGTGTGTTTGCCTGCAACCTCCTTGAAACTGAGAAGCAGAAATGAGCTTGTAGGGGTCTGAGAAGGTACATATCTCGAAGAGAATGAAGAAAGGAGAGTCCAAGAATGAAGAAAGGAGAGTCCATCTACAACAATGCCTGTGTTTGTAAATCTGGAGTTTGTCCTTGTCTCTCACTTTTTTTTCTTTCTTTAGGTCTTACGGCAACGATGGGATATGAAAGGGCTAGGAGTGGGAAGGAATTAGCCGTGGCCTTAATGTACAGCCTCAGTATTTGCCTGGTGCAAAAATGGGAAACCACAGAGTACCATCTTCAGGGCTGCCGACAGTGAGGTTTGAACCTACTACGTACCTGCCAAGTACTCTGGTTTTTCTGTAAAATTTACGGATTTTGAGTGTGTTTTGCGATTGTACGGATGAACAACGTTACTGAACGGATTTTGAATATCCGTGCTTGTTTTCGCCTTCTGTGGTCAAATCGGCTTTGTTCGGCTTTCTATAGTTGCTGGTAATACGAGATGCAGTGTTTGAAATTCGACCAGTAAATGTATCCATAATCACATTATCGATTATCGCCGTGCTTTTGTCACCTGTTCGACCTCAACTGCTACTTCATTCACTGAGATGTTCCCAAACAAGTAGCAGCCTGTGATTTTGAAGAAAAGAAATCGGTGAAAAGTAGCAGGCTGTGAATTTATATATAACAACTTTAGTAACTGCGGCATGCTTTATAGCAGCTGATAGGCTTTGTGTCTGGATGCGAGTAACATTGGCGGTAGTTGTGAAATTAATCGAATTGTGTGTTGAATTTTTAAGCAATTTAGTATTTTTAGTAGTTTTCGTAATGAGCTCAACTAAGAAACAATATTATCAATCTTTTAGGTAGACATATTATGCTGAATTTCCTTGTTTTATACGATCACGGAAAGGCGAAACATTCACATTCTGTTCCCTGTGCTTGTGTGATATAAACGTTCCTCACGGAGGAAGAACAGAATTAATAAATCACATTAAATCTGTTAAGCATGTCTCCAATACAAAATTTAAGGATGGAAGTCAGAAAATTCAATTTGCTTTTTACCTCTTCTGGAGCCGACCTTGATATAGTAAGAGGGAATGCTTGTTCAGTTCCTTTTTTAATTCAACATAATATCCCATTAGCTGCTGCCGGCCATGCTGGTACTCTGTTGAGGAGAATGATTCTAGGTTCAGAAATTGCAAAAACGTATGGCTGTGGTCATACAAAAACCACACACATTTTGAAAGAAATTGCTACAGATTCAAGAAGTGAACTTGTTGGTTACATGCAACATGAACCATTTTCTTTAGCTATGGATGGGAGCAATAATAGTAACATTAAGCTTTACCCTATTGTCGTCAACTTTTTGGTGGCAAATGAGGAAAAGATAGTTAGCTCAGTGTTGTCTCTCCCAGCCTTGGTGGGCGATTCAACAAGATGTAATTTCGGTAATTTCACAGTTAGTGTTACAAAATACCAATTCAAAATTGTGTAGCCTTCTGTTCCAACAATGCTCCAGTCATGATTGAAAATAAGAATGGAGTTGCTGCCGTTTTAGGGGAAGCACAGTCATCTGTCTTTGTACTGGGTTGCTCATGCCATTTGATTAACTTGGCTGCTGAGAAAGGTGCAAGCAGTTTGCCTGTTAAAGTTGATGTACTAATAGTCAACATCATCTATTATTTAGAAAAGAGTTGTAAGCGGAAGGAATGCCTTAAGAGTTTCACGACAACGAAACAAAGAAGATACTGAAACATGTTTGCACAAGATGGCTATCGTTAGGAAGGTGTCTGCAGAGGCTGCTAGATCCACTACATTGTTTCTTTAAAGATGAGGTGTTTGTTAATGCTCAGTGTACATCAACTACTAGCTTACATCATTTACGATCCTAAAAGCCGAGCCTGGTAGTTCCAAAGACCATGAAAAGAAGAACGCTTCGTCATCGTCTTCTCTTCATGGGGCCTCTAAATATTACTTCCTAATTAGCGTTGACCTCTATGATCTTTTGCTACCATGTTTTTCCTTCATTCCCACCTAGATATACCTGCTCCCTTCACAAAGTTGCAGATTGTTCTTATTGGGTCGTCTTGGATTTTTTCTCTCCCCTCACCTGGTAGTCCTAGAGTGGAGAGTCTAATTCTACCCAGCGCCTCACATTCGAAAAGTACGTGTTCAGCTGATTCCTCTGCTTCATTGCATTTCCTACATATATTGTCTCTTATTACTCCAATTCTGTGTAGGTATTTTTTCAGGGGGCAGTGTCCTGTCAACAGTCCTACTACCCCTCTCATATTTTCTCTGCTGAGTTTCAAGATTTCTTTAGTATGCTTCTTGTTTGGTCCTTTTATCACTTCCTTTGCCAGTCTGCATCCTGGAGTATTTTTCCAGTTCTCCATTTGTTTCTTTTGTACCCGTTTTCCTATGTAGTGTCGGGCTTGTCCATAGGAAATCCCGCATACAGGTTCTGGGCCTAGAAAATGTGTTTCTGCCCTTTTTCTGGCCAGTTTATCTACCTTTTCATTTCCTTCTATACCTGCATGTCCTGGTTCCCATATTATTTTGACAGTGTTGTACTTCTCTCGTAGAAACTTCAGAAATGTAAACACTTGCCGCGTCACAAAGTATTCTAAGACCTATTCATGCACGCAATCAACTTGATTCACAGTTTAAACCTTTCAAAAGCCATAGAAAAAACTATTTCTGAAATGTATCCAACAAGGTGCATTTACAATGTTCAAATAATGCACTTGGATAAATCGCTGACAAACATAAACTCACGCAACGAAAAAAAAAATCACACGATTCAAAGGCGAGGGTAAATTATGCTGGTTTCCTTGTGCAAATGCATTATTTTTTGGATTACTGTACCATTTTTGGATGCCTTGTACATGCACGGTAAGGACTTGAAACCCTTAAAACATTGTGTCTTATCGAACTTTCCTATGACGAGAGGAGGAATTCTCTCACTTCCGTGTACATTGCAACACAGTACAATGACCCTCGCCCTTGTACGATTTCCCGGCTGGCACTTTCTTCTTTAAAACCATAAGACCGTTTGGGCTCAGCATTAAAAGAAAGCAATGCAGTTTCATCGGCAATGACAATATTTTTCGGTGCCTATGAATTTATTATATGAGCCATGATTTCTTGTCAACTGTCGGCATCGTCATTGTTCACGGGTTCGTTTTCTCCGCACACTGCCTGCTGCGTGAAGGCGTTCCTTAAAACATTGAATACAAAAGAATTCCAATTTTGAATTTAAATTACTCTGTAACATACTATTGTTTTAAAATGTAAAAGCAGTTTTGAATAGAAGTTCGAATTTCGGTAATGGGGCCGACATTGTACTTCAAATTACAAATTATCCGTATTTCGAATTAAACAATTTAAATAACATGCAAAAACGTATCTCATGTTTCCGGGAGAATTAGGCGGGATTTTGAATTAACCGATTTCGAATTATCGAGGTTCTACTGTATTCTAGGCTTTCCTCTAGTTTACAAACCAACTGCGGGAGTTCTACTTCAGTGGATCTGCCAGGTCTATATGCAAACTGATTTTCATGTAACGTTGAGTTCAGTTGCACCGTTCTTCTGATATATTTGTCCAGAAATTTTTCCATTGCTTTCAGCATCAAAGAGGTTAAACATAATGGTCTGTATGCTTTGGCTTGGGTATAATTTGCCCTTCCAGGCTTAGGTATGAATACCACTTTAGCTTCAGACCATGATTTCGGCACGTACCCTAAACTAGACTAGCTCTGAAAAGGTCTGTCAGGGCATTGACGAGTATCTCCCATCTTTCCTATAGGAGTATCGGAAGTATCTCATCTGGCCCCCGGAGCCTTTATAGGATGAAACGTGTCGATTGCCCATTTTACATGGTTATGTTTTATTATTCTGTTGGCACAATTCCAGTCTGCTTTTCGAGCTCCGGTCTCTGTTCCAACTGTTTCTTATTCTGTCATCCCCTTAGCCTCAGGAAAGTGACACGTCATTAGTATCTCCAACGTGTCCCTCCCCGCATGAGTAAATGACCCATCTGGTTTCTCCAGTGTCCCCACTTGATTTATATGGGTTGCTTTCAGAACCTTCTGGAGCTTTGCTGTTTCAGTGTGTGATTTCACTTTCTCACAGAATAGTCTCCAAGATTTTCCTTTTGCTTTCCATATCTCTAGGTTATACTCAGTGAGTTTCCTATGATATACGTCCCACATGCCATTTCTAGATGATATTCTATACAACATCCTAAACTCTTTTTTTCATTTTGGCTAGTTTGTTGTTCTACCACCTTACTTTTTTTGGTGTTTTTCTTTTCTGTGAGAGGACAGTTTTCATGGAATGAATCTATAATGGCCTCTTCTAATAGTTCCATGGCCTCATTCAATTCTTTCTATCCTGTCATGTTAGTTTGGAATTTTTTGTACAGCCTTCCCTAGAACTTCTCTGTATCTGTCCCAGTTAGTTCTTTTTGGGTCTCTGTACATCTCATTCCCACATAGTCTTGCATCTATTGCAAATTGAATGTGCTGGTTGTCTGCCTGTGATGGTTCCTCCAGCATCTTCCAGTCTTTAATAAAGTTTGCAATATGCGTAGTGCTTAGTGTAATGTCTATTACCTCACTACGATTTTTATTTATATTTGTAGGCTTGTTTCCTAGGTTTAGTATCAGTAACTCAGTTCCAATAATAAACTCTAGTAAAGACTCACCTCTTGCATTGCAGTTCGTGTTGCCTCATGCCGTGTGGTGTGAATTTGCATCTGCTCCAAGGATTGGGTGTTCGCCTTTCCTCTTTGCGTTTTAGATTAGGTTCTCAACTACTTCTGATGGGGGCAGATTAGTTGAGTCATATGGGAGGTATGCACAGCCTATGGTTATTTTTCTGGGTCCCTCCCAATTTCGAAGTTTAATCATGGCCACGGTTACCGTATTTACTCGTGTATTAGACCCCCTTGGCTTTTCGAGATGAAGAAAATGAAAAAATAAATCTCGCCTATAAGACCCCCCCCAACGTAATTCATCAGAAAACGATGACGATTCCGCTTTGAAGCGGGTACAAGCCTTATCGCAGCTCTGATATCGCACAAATTTGTGAATAGCTTCGTCCATACGACCTACGCAATGAAAATGCATCAAATCCATGCAGTACATCTGTGTTTTGCAGTTAAGAAATGTCCGCGTCTGTAGCATAGGTCTACTGCAGCTCTGATGACGTCGCACAAATAGATGAATAAGCCTAGCTTCGTCTCCAACCCGCACATTGCAAGTATGCATCAGTCATGCTATATGTCTGTGTTTTGTAGTTAATAATGTCCACCAGCATAATGGTTAGCACAATTAGTTGCTGTTTTCGGGGGTCTGACTTCGATTCTCGGTACCGTACTGCCAGAGATTTAAGAATGGCAGGAAGGTTGATATGCGGTAAAAGCGGTACATGTAATTCCCCTCCACTGGGTGTGTGTCTAAAAAGAGCTGTACCACCTCAAGATGAGGAAACGAGTTTACTTTAGTTGAGAAATATTCGCGCTTGTTGCTATTTATTCAGCAGGCGAGATCATTAACAAAGTGGTCGTTTAATATCTCGTAACTCAGGCCAATATAGGTATATATTTGGAGAGAAGTAAGTTTAAAACGTGATAAAAGCTATCCAATTAAAACGATTGTTTTACTCGCCAACGTAGCTAACAAATAATAATAATAATTTTATGTCCCTACGTACTTCAAACGATTTTCAGAGACGCCAAACAAAACATACTAGGGTATGCGTGAATTAAAAAAAAGAGACAACGAATGTACGAAATTAAACATTATGATAATAAAACGCATTACTGCCACACCTGTAGATATCCATAAATGCGGTATATTTTCCTGTTATTTGTTTTTATTTTTCACGTCGAAATTTTGGCACTGTCGTCTGTGGCACTATCAGGGCGATAATATACCTAACCTAAACAATGTTGTCTGTCTTATCTCATGGATAGCTGTTTACACAAATTCTGATGTGATAAATGTAGAGAACAAGCATGAAATGTACTTAAAAAAATAAGGGTCTGTGTTTCTACAGCCGCAGTTATCAAAAGAATGTTTCCAGGTACTACGTATTACATTCGGAAGTAACATATGCTAGTTATTAGCTGATAGTTTGGCATGCCTTCTACAGCACTTCTTTATTCGGAAGGAGTGGTTTCTGCTACATATATGCCAACTGGGAATATCAGAGACCATCTGGGAATAGATTTACACTGTTTAGACTCTGTAGTCGGGAACAAAATTATTTTTAACAGGTTCAGAAAGACGGGACCTCATATGCTCTTGATTGCAGTGCATGGCTCAAAGAGAATGAAGCATGGCTGACGCGACTGGAGAGAGAGAGCAGTGAAGATGATGTCACTTAGAATGCCGACTCGCCGTAGCAACATTCTCTTTGGGTAGCAAAGCAGGGAAGTTGGCGGCGCAAGGCAATAATTCAAATGAAAACAGTGATCAGGTTTACTGTGTGCTAGGCCTACTGCTGAACTGACAGAGACAAATGACTGGCCATTAAATTCTTTTGTATCAATATTCAATTATATGATAACACGATAACCTTATCCCTTTCTTCTACGGGATCGAGTATGAAGCGAGACGAATCTTCGTAGCGAGTTTTTATGGCTGTATGCCCTTTCTGACGTCAGCCTCACCAGTGGAATTAATGAGATGTAACAAATGACGTGATATGAGTATCTAAAACGGACTTTTATATGTACCGTAGGCCTAAAAGTCGTGTTCACCTAAAACAGACTTTTATATGTACCGCTGGCCTAAAAGTCGTGTTCACCGGGCGAGTTGGCCGTGCGCATAGAGGCGCGCAGCTGTGAGCTTGCATCCGGGAGATAGTAGATTCAAATCCCACTATCGGCAACCCTGAAGATGGTTTTCCGTGGTTTCCCATTTTCACACCAGGCAAATGCTGGGGCTGTACCTTAATTAAGGCCACGGCCGCTTCCTTCCAACTCCTAGGCCTTTCCCATCCCATCGTCGCCATAAGACCTATCTGTGTCGGTGCGACGTAAAGCCCCTAGCAAAAAAAAAAAAAACCGTCGTGTTCACCATTTATCGTCTTTTTACGTTTAGAAATACTGCCTTCCGACGAAAATAACTTAAATACATTCTAAGTTTGTTAAATAATAGTATGTGTAGAATGTTTACATGTACAATTTTAGCTCTTTATAACCTAGAAGTCATGTGTTCGCTGCACAAAATTTTGAGGTTATCGCATATTGGACCCCCCTTTACTATTTTTGGCTGTGAAAGGTGGGGGGAAAGGGGGTCTAATACGCGAGTAAATACGGTAAGTCCCGTGAACAGTGTTCTTGCAACATAAGACATTTTAATTTCCTGTTCACAAATAGACATGTTCTGGGTATTTCTGATGTATCGTACATCAGCTTACCTCCAGATTCCGCCAGTCCTTCTGCTGTGCCCTTGACTTCCCATGGCTCTTGAATAAGGGCCACGTCAATAGCCTCGGACTTGAACTTCCTAGCAAAATTGGCCACAGCTGCTTTAGATTGGCCTGAAGGACCTTGAGGTCCATCTTTATCAACCCTGGGTTTCGTTTCTCCCCTGATGACTTGAAACTTGATCTGCCCAAGTCCGAGCTTAGCCTGAAGGCTTCTCTTTTTGAGCTCTTCAAAGTCTCTTTCACCAAGGGCTAAAACGACTGTCCTTCCTGTCTTATCGATTGAAGTGGCATTCGGCACTCTCCACTCTTGTGTTAGAAGTTTGATATCATGCTGATTGATTCTGACAGCAGTCTGCTCTACTGGAGCTTCTATCGCCATTTCTTGTTTTGAGTTGGCAACAGTCTGTCCAATTGGAACTTCTGTCTCCATTTTTTCATCTTGGGCTTGCTCCCGGATCTGCTCTACTGGGAGCTTCCTTGGCTTCCCTTGATGTCAAAATTTTTGAAATTGGTTCTTTTTAAGCATCCATATTTCAATCAGTCATAGGATTTTTGCCCCTTCTAGGCTCTTGAGCGTCATTCTCACCATCCATGGTGAGGCATACAGACAGAGATTGTCCTCCCGCAACTCAGGCTCTCCATAGCAGGGACCACGCCCCTCAGTCGCCCATCCAGCGGTTCGCCCCTGGCCCGAACCTAGCCAGGTTTGTTCTTCCTTCAGTAGGCCTACTCACGTGATCTCCACTTGGCATTATCATGACTGAGTTCACAGCCATGACTTTCCCCCTAGGTTGGGATCACCCCTTTCCCAAACCGTGGCTCGTCCAGGTTCCAGTACCCCGCAGTGAGCCTTCACCTCAATCACCAGCCCCACTTCACCTGAACCACCGTATCACCCATGTGGAGGAACCATGGATGCCTCTCTAGCATCCATGGGTGAGGCCTCCACTTCCAAGCCTTGACTTGGGCTAGTAACAAAAACAGGAAAGCTACTGAGTCATCGGAATTGGTAGCTCCCAAAAGATTTGCATATGTCTCAAAATCTGACACTCACATTATTCAAAATCGTTATTTTTTTTTTGGTTCTGTAATTAGGCTTAATAAGTCATACTGTGCCTTCCTGTATGCTGTTATTCCTTTATTTGAGAATCTCAATTCTACACTTCAGAGTGTTTCCTCTTACATTCTTAAACTACTAGAACTAATGATGAACTTGTTAAAGTTCCAGATTTGTTAAACCAAAAGTGATCAAAAGTTCCCTTTTATTGAAAGTTCAAGTTCCAGATTTGTTAAACCAAAATTGATCAAAAGTTCCATACCATTCTGTTGAGAATCAGAGAGACAATGTCTCTGGCGTTGTCATTGGCGTTGTGACAATGAACTTGGTGAAGAAACTTAATGATAGAGATAAATCAACATTCTTTTCATCTGCCAGGGGTTACTTCTGCACGGCATGTGATTATATTATTGAGTTCCCTCTCAATGATGAAGTACTGAAATATGCAAAGGTTGCAGATGTTTCAAAAATTGAAGATGCCCAGTTTTCTTCTGTACAATTCTTTATTAGAAGGATTTCCATCATTTTTCCCAAGGAAGGACAGTGAGTCGGTTGATGATGCAATGAATGTGCGTAAGAACCAATTTATAGCTCTTCAGATTGATGACTGTGCTACTGTTGAGAGTGAGAATCTGACAGATGGCACTAAATGGTCTCACTTGATGAACGTTCGTAGAACTGATGGTGTTCCTAAGTATGATAGGATATCCAGGCTAATACTTTCTGTTCTGACTCTACCGCACAGCAATGCTGAGTGTGAACGTGTGTTCAGCTTAGTGAAAAAGAGCCAAAATCAGTTTAGGGTCCTCAATGTCAAATGAAATTCTAGATTCTATTTCTGTTTTGAAAACCAGAAGTACTGGTCAATGTTACTCGAGTAGTTTTCCTCCAGAATTTCTGTAGAAAGCAAAGAAAGCGACTCATCTCCATCTGTCCTCTCCAACCTGTGATGGATAATAGCCTGCATACTGTGAAATTGACAGAATTTTGTAAATAAGTGTACATGTTTAGTTTAATTTTGGCGGTGACATTCATATTGTGACCTGCAAGTTTAGAGTGCAGAAAAACACTGTTTCTGCACTGTTTGAAATGTTCCCAGTGTAAAGTGAAAGCAGATGAGCACTCATCAAGATGTAACTTTGTGTAAGTATTTAATTTCAGGGGTGATCATAACACGTAAAGTAGAAGTCCGCTATAGCGCGTACGGCATATAACGAGAACTCCGTTATAGCGACGATTGTCTGTCCGTTCAAAATTCCTCTATTAAACTGTGTATCATCCTTCGATTACAGCGAGAGCCTTATCATTGACGCATCCATTATTACGAGCGATTAAGCACGTGCGATGTTTTTCCATTACCAATATTTATGCATCCTAGTGATGATATTGCATGTGATCGATTACTTTCGGCATCGTTTCCTCGCTATGTCCACTAGTGAGTTCTCTCGTCGACATTCGAAGGCGATGTTCGAGTCGATTTGTAATACCCGTCGACTGCTGTTCCGTAAAGAAACTTAAGTGAAAGAGAACATATTTTCGTAAAAAGTGCGTAAATGTGTCCTATAACGGTTGTTAACTCGTTAAAAATTAAGGCTGACTAAACGACTGCTTAATTTTGAGGCTAAATACTGCAATTAAGTAAGAATGGGATACACCTCGAGATATGGCAGAGTACTTCATTGATTATAGAGGTTAGTTTATATTTTCTCACGTCTGGTTAAATTACGGAAAGGCTATTATGAAAATTTATAGCGAGAAGGTTATAATTTTTCAACTGGCGCTTGAAGTGTGTTTTCATCATACGTATAGTATGGTTAACTTAGGATAGGTGACGCTGTTTAAATAAGAAAACTGAAACGTTGCAACAAAATGCGGTCAATCATCTTCGGTTCGATATAATTCACTTTGTGCATTTGCAACCTCTCTCCTCGACATTCAAAGGCGATGTTTGAGTTGATTAGTAATATCCATCAACTGCTGTTCTGTAAAGAAAATTTGAAATGAAAGAGTATAACACGTTTTTGTAATAAACGCGTAAATAACATGGCTGATAGCAGTTCTTAACTCGTTAAAAAAGACTGAAGTAAACTATATCTTAATTTTAATGTTATATATGGAAATTAAGTAAGAATGCGATACACCTCAATATTTATCAGAATTCATCACTGATTTCAGAGGATATTTCATATCTTCTCACATCTAGTTAAATTTCAGAAAGGCTATTTACATGTAAATATTTAGCAAGGATGTTATCATTTCTGTACATCCGTTTCAAATATGTTTTCATGGTACATATTATAACCGTAAAAGTTTGTTTTGATGGCTAGCTGAACACAAGACTCAACACAGGGGTGACCATTCCTTATCTGACTTGTTACAGAGGAGAGGTATGTAAGATAAGTATAATGGAAAGCTAATTTTAAGTTTATTCATGAAATAGTCAGAATTTTGACATCACCTCAGCACAGCAGTTACAATGAGTACTTCTCCTGGGGTTGAACTGGTCCTGATACATTGCCCGGTCGCAATGTTTGCTCACTGGCCACCATCTTCCAAGCCAGTCTCGAATGTCTCGGAGGTCTGGATGGTCTAGGAGCGCTCGTGGTCTTGGTTGTAACGTTGCACTGGGGTATGAAATGGATTCAAAGTAATTGATCTGCACAAATGAGTTATGGTTAGTAGCGATTTTTAAGGAGTCATGAGTTGCACTCAGTTGTCTTCACAGTGAGATTTCGCTAATTAATTAGAACACAGTCATTACTGATGGATTAAATTGAACTCATAATTAAACTTGTGATGCATTAATCACGTAAACTAAAAGCCACCTTGTTAAAGTTAAGTGTGAGAACTTTGTCCGAATAACGATGTAGAAAACAAGGTATCCCGTTTTAACACTTCACACAACATCAAACGAAAAAGAAAAAGTTCCGTGAATTTAGTCCCGTTCACTATTGAAAATGGCAAAAGAAAACACTGTCCTTCCTGGAACCATCCTGGGTTCGACACAAGTCTTATCAGGATAATTATGGAATGTTAAATGCACCAGATCTTTTAAATACAATACTGAGTTTATGCTCACTTAAGAATCTGGACACTTGTAAAATAGAATCAAAGTTCGACGACACTGTTAAATGTGATTAATTATATCGGTCGTTCGTAACATAGACGTACAGTTTAAAAAATGTTCCAACACCTTTGGTAGAACAACTGTGCACTGTGATGCTTCACTACCGTAAATTCAATAACCTGAACAGTCTGAAAATATTGCATTATGTTTCACTACTAGCACAGTTTATCATTTGTCAAAATTAAATATAAAATTGTGGACAATTCTGATGATCACGTTTCAACACTTTCAGTATTCAATGTAAAGTTAATCACTTTCGTTCAAATACGAACATCAAATTATATTAGCGTAACATCGTATTAGGAGAAAATGTAAGTTTCAGTCACACTGTTCTCGTAAATGGTAGAACTTCTCAGCTGTTAACATTTCAAGTAAGGCGCAATTTCTATCACCACACACACGACACTGAAAATATTCTAAGTCTTGTAGTGCGTCGTAATACGTGGACTTAAACTTTCGCAGAGGGTCGAACTGACGACTTACATTATGACCACAGAATACCCAACAGCCGGCCGTCCGATCTCGGCTGTGGTACAAGGTGAACTGGCTTGACAAGCGAAATGCCTGCCTTTTTATTCAGTATCCCCAAGAAATTGTAATTGCTAATATCTTCTGTAATTTTCGATAGATCTCCTTGAAACTTAGGAATCATGATTATAAAAAAATAGGCTACACGGTGATGTACTTCATTTGTTCATATCTTAATTCATTCAGAAGAAATTAATGATGGAAGGGAATCGAACATTCCATCGTCTGGCGTAATATAACCTTGACCATCGTGACGTATCACTTCCCCGCTGCTCTCAGCTTACATGCTCGGCAGGTAGCATAACTCCACACACCAGGGACTTTAACTTAGAACTGTGTAACGGGTATAATATACAGTTAGGTTAGATGACGCTGTTTGAAGAAGAAAACTGAAGTCTTTGCCACAGAAACCTATAGAGTGATACCATATTTCTCAGAATCAAAGAATTTTATTTTCCTCAGAATCTCATGCGAAAACTCAAGGGTTGTTTTGCATTCGCGGCCTAACAGTAAGTTAATGGATACCACTGGCAACTACCGCGGTAACCATGCTGCTTCTTTTCGCGCGCGCGCACACACACACACACACACACACACACAAAAGTCATTGACAATAAACGACCGCCTCTTTATTATACAACAAATATGTATAAAATCTTACAGGTTCTACCTTTTTCGATACAAAAACAATGTTGTCAGATGTTTTACAACATATTTTTCACATAAAATATACAGCAACATACAACAATATATTTTATGTGTATTGCCAAGTCTCTTTTTACTGTCACGCAGCTGATGATGGCGCCGTAACTAGTACTGCAATTAAAGATATGTTGTAAAACATCTGACAACATTGTTTTTGTATTGAAAAAATTGGAACCTGTAAGATTTTTGAAGTATTTGTAATCTCAGTTCAATATGGGTAAATCAAGATGAAGTTTCTTTATTATACATCGTTAGCCATGACAACCGGTTGTACAGTGCCTGTGTGTAACGTCACTGGATCTCAGGAAATAGTGAAGAGAGAATGGCATTCTCAAATCTGCCGAACGGCATCAAAACATGCGATCCTTTGAATTCTTAGAAAGGCCATGGCTACTCAGTGGCTGAGTTATAACGTGTCTATTGTACTTGACGCTTAGTAAAGGTAAGTTTTATAGACAGTAGGAATATTTTCGCAATGGATAGTTGTATTGTAAAGATACGTGGAAAGGGTATTGCCGACAAATTTTCAACGGGTTCTCATTGCTATTATGATGCCAATTTTAAGTTAATGGTTATTAAACACTCGGAAATGTAGAATAATTGTGCAGCCGCAAGAAAATACGGCATAGGCCTAACTAAAGCCAATATTTGGCGTTGGAATGAAGACAAAGAGCTTAAAAAAATGCGTGCTGTACAAAAAATGCATTCAGTGGTCGCAACAAGGACGCTTTAAAGAAGTCAAAGATAAAATTGTGAGGTATGTGCACAAAAAACGCAAGGGCGGAATGGCCATACCATGGCTCAGTAAACTCATTCGTTGACTTTCAACGTCCACGATTAGGCCTATACATCGCTAGCCGCTGAATTTGGACGAACCCGGCAAACAAAACATGCGTGTAGCAGTAGCTGATTATATCTGACGCTGATTAAAATTAACAGTTTTATAGAGAGCAAGAATAATTTCCTGATGAATCGTCGTATTGTAGAGACGCATGGAGTAGGTATTGCCGGCAAATTTTCAGCGGATTCTCTTCGGTATTATGCTGCCAATTTTAAGTTAATGGTCCCTAAACCCGTGGAAATAAAGAATAATTGTGCAGCCGCAAAAAAGTACGACATGACGAAAGTCAATGTTCGGCTTCTTAAAATAGTCTAAAATGCGTAGGCCTACTGTACAACAAAGGCATTCAGACGATTTTACAAAGTATTTTTTGAGCCTGATTTAAATTTTTTGAAGGAAAAAGTGGGGTTTGTATTGGATGCAGAGAAATACGGTACTATATTTTTTTCAGAATGAAATTAAACATACACATTCACGTAGTATCGGATTTCAAAAAATAACAAACAAGTAAGCCGTAGTGTGGATATCATGTGGAAACATAACTTTTTAAACAAACTGATTGCCGTTTCATACCGATTTTAATGTGGAGGGAGGGTGTTCCGACTTTTATACAAAAATAGGATATAACGACAATCCAATATAGCGAGTAAATTTTTCGCTGTTACGAATTCTCGAAAGGACTTCTACTGTAATTGACTTGTATTAGTATTGTTTGTAATCCCCCCCTTACCGTCCTTTTTCACTGTGTTTCAAGACTTTACGACGCATGCGTCTGTTGTTAAAATTTTTCCACTTTAGGATCTTCTGGATTTCTCTTCTTGAAAGTATGCGGTATTGAGTTTTATGAAACCTAATTTCCTGTACCAAAAGCATTGTCAAGGAAATAATATAGCTGTCTCTTTTCTGATCAACAAAGACTTCAGTTTGTAAATAACACATAGTAGTTTGATAAATGGATGGTGGAAGAGAGAAAATTACACAAGAATGAAGCACTGTGAGAAAATGTTAATTTACTTAGCCAGTCATCCGTGCAACGATACGAAATAATTACATGAATTAATGTAGCCTGTCATCATTCTATGAAGAAGTGTGATAGGATAGACAGGGGAGGACAGACTAAGAAATGAAGACATCTGGAAGAAGTTTGGAGTGGAAAGTCTTTACAGCAGAATGGAGAGGGATAACCTTGGATGGTTTGGACTAGTTACAAGGATGGAAGGGGGCAGTTGCCAGGGTGGATGATGGAGACCCAGATAGGAGGAGGGAGGACAAGAGGGAGACACAGGTAAAAATGGTTGAAATCTATCAAGGGTAGTATAATTAGAAGAAATCTGGATTCGAACACAGTTAAGGAAGAACAGTGATACTTGGATAGAGGAAGATGGAAAGGTTTCATAAACATCCCAACTTGGAGCTGGATGAGGGAGATAAATGTTGATGAATACTGTGTTCTCTTTCAATAGAACTTCAGCAAGGCCATCATAGCTTTATACAATTATGAAAATTGTGAAGGGAAAAACATAACATCTTGAACATTTTTCTCCTAGCCCAATTTAAAACCTGTTCATAGCTTTATACAATTATGAAAATTGTGAAGGGAAAAACAAAACATGAACATTTTTCTCCTAGCCCAATTTAAAACCTGTTCATGAAGAAATTTATAAATCTTTTTTTTTTTTTTCCTGTCAAAGGTATGTAATGAAGATCATAAGAATATGTCAGTTTCCTGTTTTCTTGTAATCTTGATGTTTAAGGTAGGAACATTGTTCTTGAGAGTTGTAGGAGCCAGTTGGATTACATATCTGCACAAGTTGTGTATCATTCATTGATCCTTTTTTGATTCTTAATTACTGATAGGAAGAATAACCTTCTAGAGGTTTAAATATTTTGTCATATTTTTGTATTCCAGAAAAAATTGGAAGCAGAACTCCAACAAATAGAAGAGAAATTTGAAGCCAAGAAAAGAAAATTCATCGAAAGCAGTGAAGCCTTTCAGGAAGAACTGAAAAAGGTCAGGATATTTTCTATTATCTATTTTCTTACGAATATATTCTTTGTTTATGTTAGGAAATATACCGTATTTACCCAATTAATCCCCAATTATTATTTTTTTTAAATTTGAGGTCCAAATTCAGGGTGCAGGTTTTATTTGCGTCAAGGTTGGCAACATGCTCCTGGTTCATGTAGTTTTCGATGTTGGGTGTACAGTTATGCTTTGTATAACCGCAGGTGGAAGAAAACTGTCCCTGCACGTCATATTTAAATGGAAAACAATTCAAACTTTTAATTCAAAACTGCCTTTACATTTTTAAAAAGTAGTATTTCACAGAGAAATATTCGAATTTTCTCGGCGTCTCAATAGAACGCGTCTTCCGGAATGTGCGAATAATCCCTGCCTATTGCAAATTCAGATTAATGAAATATCTAAGGCCTACTTGCTAATTTTCATGGCAAATATATTTTATAGCAGTGATAATGCATTTTTATCATCTCAGATGTGTTCAAGCAAAGTAGCTATATCTGCCATGTTCATATTTGCGTAAATACCACTTGGAACTCAAGGAGTGATATGAAATGTTTGTTTATGCGTACGTTACCCTTTCGATGGAAGGAATTTTAGTTCATTTCATTTTTTTCAAAATGGTCCTTCCTAAACGTAGGGGGCGGGGAATATTCGCGTAAATACAGTATATTATAATTAATCCATAAAATAAATGTTTCCTAGCCCAGAAGACCCTTTAAAAGTGTAAATGATTTTTTCTTCCAAGTATTAACCTTTTCCAGTCCAACGTCGAGGGGCATCGTGGTTTATTTTAACTGGTCCAATGTCGAGGTCACCTCAACATTGTTTCGTTATACTTGAGAATATACACTGAAGAAAATGGATATTGCAACACCCAGAGGGAGTGGTGCTACATTGCTGCAATTGAACATGCAGGACGAGTGTTCGGTTGTGATTCGATGATTACACTTTCAGGTCCCCCTGACCGCAAGTTTGGACAACAATCAATACAGGATGTGCCCACCACGAGCTGCAATACATTGATGAATTCGTCGAGGCATGGAGTCAATAAGCCCCTGGATCGCTTCCTGAGGAATTGTGGCCCATGGTTGCTGCACTGCACGGGTCAGTTGTTTCAGAGTTATGGGTGGTTGAGGACGGTTGGCCAGTTGTCGACCCATCATGTCCCACACATGCTCAATAGGACTGAGGTCCGACGATTTGGCGGGCCATTCTAAGGCTGTGATGTCGTGGAGAGCTTTTCTGGAGATGCGTGCAGTGTGAACCCAGGCATTGTCCTGCTGAAACATCCCATTAGCAATGTTCGCCATCATAGGAACAACCACTGGATTGAGTACCCTATCAACGTACTGTCCAGCAGTCATAGTGCCCTCAACAAACACTAATTGTGATTTCACCGGGCGAGTTGGCCGTGCGCGTAGAGGCGCGCGGCTGTGAGCTTGCATCCGGGAGATCGTGGGTTTGAATCCCACTGCCGGCAGCCCTGAAGATGGTTTTCCATGGTTTCCCATTTTCACACCAGGCAAATGCTGGGGCTGTACCTTAATTAAGGCCACGGCCGCTTCCTTCCAACTCCTAGGCCTTTCCTATCCCACCGTCGCCATAAGACCTATCTGTGTCGGTGTACATAAAGCCCGTAGCAAAAAAAAAAAAATGTGATTTCACATTAAAGCCAATAGCTCCCCAGACCATAATGCTTGGTGTTGGCCATGTGTGCCTCTCGACAATAAGATCTGGGCGGCCCCTCTCCCCGGTACGTCGGCGCACACGATTCCGGCGATCACTGCAGGCAAGACAGAAGCGTGATTCATCACTAAGGACGACCCAATGCCATTCGTCGACCCACGTCGATCTTTCTCGACACTAGGCCAGCCTTACACGTTGCTGTTGTGGGGGTTAATGGAACACCTTCTGCAGGGACACGGGCTCGTAAGCCAGCTGCGTGCAGGCGATTACGAACTGTTTGTTGTGTAACGTGGGGTGCCACAGCTACTCGAATTTGGGCTGCTGTTGCATGGGGTTCCATCTGGGCCATCCCAATGATGCGGCGATCCTCTCTCACAGTTGTCCGTCGCATTGGGCCTGTGCCAGGTCTACGAGTGTGGGTACCTTCAGTTGTACCATAGATCATCATCAATACTGATCTGCATTTAGGGCAGTCGCCCAGGTGGCAGATTCCCTATCTGTTGCTTTCCTAGCCTTTTCCGAAATGATTTCAAAGAAATTGGAAATTTATTGAACATCTCCCTTGGTAAGTTATTCCAATCCCTAACTCCCCTTCCTATAAATGAATATTTGCCCCAGTTTGTCCTCTTGAATTCCAACTTTATCTTCATATTGTGATCTTTCCTACTTTTATAGACGCCATTCAAACCTATTCGTCTACTAATGTCATTCCACGCCATCTCTCCGCTGACAGCTCGGAACATACCACTTAGTCGAGCAGCTCTTCTTCTTTCTCTCAATTCTTCCCAACCCTAACATTGCAACATTTTTGTAACGCTACTCTTTTGTCGGAAATCACCCAGAACAAATCAAGCTGCTTTTCTTTGGATTTTTTCCCGTTCTTGAATCAGGTAATCCTGGTGAGGGTCCCATACACTGGAACCATACTCTTGTTGGGGTCTTACCAGAGACTTATATGCACTCTCCTTTACATCCTTACTACAACCCCTAAACACCCTCATAACCATGTGCAGAG
The DNA here is from genome assembly GCF_040414725.1 of Anabrus simplex. Taxonomy (NCBI): domain Eukaryota; kingdom Metazoa; phylum Arthropoda; class Insecta; order Orthoptera; family Tettigoniidae; genus Anabrus; species Anabrus simplex. The sequence continues at coordinate 185,311,961 of NC_090267.1, forward strand.
ATCGGTACCCTTTATTTACAATCCCATTTATGTGATTACCCCAGTGAAGATCTTTCCTTATATTAACACCTAGATATTTACAATGATCCCCAAAAGGAACTTTCACCCCATCAACGCAGTAATTAAAACTGAGAGGACTTTTCCTATTTGTGAAACTCACAACCTGACTTTTAACCCCGTTTATCAACATACCATTGCCTGCTGTCCATCTCACAATATTTTCGAGGTCACGTTGCAGTTGCTCACAATCTTGTAACTTATTTATCACTCTATAGAGAATAACATCATCCGCAAAAAGCCTTACCTCCGATTCCACTCCTTTACTCATATCATTTATATATATAAGAAAACATAAAGGTCCGATAACACTGCCCTGAGGAACTCCCCTCTCAACTATTACAGGGTCAGACAAAGCTTCACCTACTCTAACTCTCTGAGATCTATTTTCTAGAAATATAGCAACCCATTCAGTCACTCTTTTGTCTAGTCCAATTGCACTCATTTTTGCCAGTAGTCTCCCATGATCCACCCTATCAAATGCTTTAGACAGGTCAATCGCGATACAGTCCATTTGACCTCCAGAATCCAAGATATCTGCTATATCTTGCTGGAATCCTACAAGTTGAGCTTCAGTGGAATAACCTTTCCTAAAACCGAATTGCCTTCTATCGAACCAGTTATTAATTTCACAAACATGTCTAATATAATCAGAAAGATGCCTGTCGGTCAACACGTGCAGCGACAGTCCTTAGCGATAATCCAGCCTCACACAGTCAAACGGCGACAGTTGTTGATAGCGTGCTCCTCTCTGTCGTCGAGGCATGTTTAACGGGGAACACTTCACTGCACAGACTCCAAGTCAACTATGCTACACCAGAGTCCATACTGGAGTTGATTCCTCCGTGGCCAATCACGTGGGGAGACCTGTAGCAACAATCCAATGGGTCTGAAACTTTGATCGTTTACATACCTACATGGCATCATTCCATACCTTGAAAATCAACACAAACGACCAATGCCTTCATGGTGTTGCAATTTCCATTTTCTTAAGTGTATTTATTGAAGTTCTTTGACCTGATTGAGGTCGATCGATATCCCTTGAGTTTCTAGAGCAAATTTTTGTGCACAAAGGAAGCTGTTTTGTTATCTCCATGGATATAATACAAGATAGATATATATATATTATAGCCTTGTATCGTCATGGTTACCCGTGGCCCGTCAGCTGTGTTTACATTTAGTAGTGCTCCACACGTGTTGTACTAGGCGAGTTTGTCTGTGAATGCTAATTATCTTAGTTGAATTTGCGATATACTGTAAAAGCGGCAAATATGAATGAAGAAGAAATACGTATGCATGTTTATTTAGACAGCAGTGTGGATGATTGTGTATTTCAAACAGATGAAGTGTTTGGTGAACTGTCAAGTGAAGATGAAGGTCTAGTGAACTACAGGATTGCAAGTTGTCAATTTTCTGTAGAAAGACACAGAGAGTCCGCCAAAACATACACACAGAGCCCCCTTTTAGTTGGTTTCATGGAGGTGTAGGTTATAAAGGATATTCTTCCTTTGAAAGCAATGACAGATTCGTCAACTGACAAGTTTGGCCCAGGTACGAAAAATTCCCTACTTTTCTGTCAACACACTTCTGAAAATTGACTTGCTGAGTTCCGGTGATAAGCCTGGTACCTTGATTTTGAGTTTTTTCTTAAATGGATCATAAGTATCCTAGTGAAAATTTCACTGAAAAAAGTGACACGACAAACAAATTCTTCAGACCAGTAATCTTTCAAATCTGGCAAATGAGACATTAGAGTTTTGTATAAAGCTGTTTCGGAAATTGATTAGTTCCACTTATACTCGGAGCTCCTGATATAGTCTTCCCCTTAATAAACAATATAAGTTTTTGTTTATTACCTCCCTCATTAATCTTGTAGCACTTAGAGCAATTAATGACACAATCACCCCAAGTGACAGCACAAATGCTCTGACCCTGTAGGCAAGGCACAGATCAGAGTCATGGAAACGTGCTAGACCAACACTAATGAAAGAAAAAGAGAACAGAAACTCACCATTTAATTAACCGGTGACACCAAAGGGGTGGATTAAATGTAGACCTGGTCATTTCGAAATTACCCTTGTTTTTAAAAAAACCACCACTTACTTGGAAACAAAGAGAGATTTAATGACCAACTTTAAGAAAATTACAAATTTAAAAAGTATGTCCTCGCTGGAAAATTAAATTTTAAAAACTTACTGCTCAAAGATCAGAAAAACCCACGGTCGACCACTCAAAAAAAAAAGAAAAATTAATTAATTAATTAAGGAATAAGAAAGTTAATCAGACTACATACAATTCCGAAACGCCTCTTCAACTCGAAGGTATCTTTAAAATACCAATAAATTACCTTGACAAGTACTTGGTTTTATCACACATCTTTTTTAACCTAGAAGTCAATTTGACTTAAACAGTATTTTGTTGATACTGAAACTTTCTTTAAGGAATTTCCAAAGGAGCTCCTACAGGATGGGGGAATTACGAACAAGTTTCCAAGAGAGTAATCCCAAAAAAATAGTAATAATAATAATAATAATAATAATAATAAGATCCGCGACACCGGGTAGAAAATTATGCAGGAAGGGAGAGAAAAATGCCAAAAGCAATTAAAAGGAAACAGGACAAACCGACCACAACGTTAAATTCATAACAGGGACATCTTTTCATATCCATCAACATTCATCAACAATATCAACATCATTACATTTCCATAGCAACAACACACGATATGTCAGTCAAGGGAAAGGGCCAATCACAGGCCGACATCAACAATAGGCGAAATACATGTTAAGAAACAAGAGAAAAACGGGATGCAGAAAAAACCACCCAAATACCAAGGAAATAGGAAATAAAATTAAATAAGGAAGACCGACATGAAGTTAGAACGGAAACAAAAAACGCGTAAATCCCACACCCTTGCAGCAACTCACTTGGTAGGTAACCTAGGTAAAACATAGCGTTTACCCTCCTACTTTTAAGGCCTAGAAAGCCATAATCAAATTTTAAGTTTCAAATTTACAATCTCGAAGAATTTTAACAAAAGTTCTTTACAGTACACGCAAGTTCCTAATTAGGAAAGGTTATTTACATACACAGCAAGTTCCTTTTAAAACCTGAAAAATTTTCAAATACCACAAGGCTTTAGACGACGCAAGACTACATCGTATCTCGGCACACACTTCACATTTTGGAATTTTCAGTTCGCCACATTAAATCGGTAAAAGATGAGTTGGAAAAACACTTACAGTTTCATGTTGCCGTAGTTGAGAAGACGCTCCAGAGTGTACACCTTACTTACATATGGTAGAGAAAATCCTTATAAAACACTACAAATTCCAGGCGAGGTTATTTAAATTAAAAGAAAACCTTCGAGGTTCACTAGGGCTTAAGCCCTACCAATTAACTTCAGCCTGGGTCCATCATGATTACACAATTCATCTCGCTAGGGAGAGATGCACGCCACACAACCATGTCGTTTCACTTACAGAACAGTAATGGCGATTTTTCCCAAGATTCATCAGTCCACGCCCACTACGATAACATGCGCACTCGCGCCCAGTGGGAGAACAAACGAGTGGTGAGGTAGTACATACCTACTCCACTAGAATGCAGGAGAATACAGTAAGGCACTGACTGGACTTACACAACAGAAGGGCATCGTAATAAGCTTTCCATCGGAGAAGTTTCCAGTTTATAAGTTTTGAAAACAAGGGTATACTTGACCAATAATTACTTAATGAATAACGAAGCAGTGGACCACTTTTAAGAACACAGATTTCAATAGCCATGCAGCTAGTCCAAAAATATTTACGGAGAGGGAATAAATTATTACGCTGGTAATAATCTTATCACTTAGAAGTAGTTTAGTGGAAAGCGATGCAGGTACTGGTTCTTCCGCTTCTCCTACAAATGGGGCCTCACGCCCTCCACCCGCAGGGTCTGATTCTGCGCCAACGGGTTTTCCTCCTGGAAAACTTGCGCGCTCCCCTCGTAGGAAGAAACCCCGCCCTTGAACTACGTCGAAGAGCATTTTTCTCCATCTTCGGATGGGGATGCTTCTAACCTAAACCTCAGAAGTCCACACCCACACTATGGCACTGTTACAGTAGAATTGTATTGGTTATGACAGGCATCTTGCTGAGATATGTCAGCTCATTAGTGAGTACGCAGCAAGTATAGTCTGTATTCAGGAGACAAACTTCAGACCAGGTCATCATACGGTCTTGAGAAATTTCAGACTATACTCGACAGAATGATATTATGCCCACCAGGCGTCTGGTGGCGTGGGTATTTTTGTCCGTTCTGATACTTATAGCAAAGAGGTTCCTGTAAGGACCCCACTGGAAGCAATTGCGGTGCGGGTACCGCTGCCTGTCATAGCAACAGTGTGTAACGTTTATTTTCCACCAGGCCAGCCTCTTAACATAAATGGTCACTGATCTTGTAGATCAGCTTCCACCTCCCTTCCTCTTATTGGGAAATTTTAACGCCCATCACCCCATATGGGGCTCTGAGATGCCTTGCCCCTGGGGACAAGAGCTGGTAACATTAGTAACAGAGCTGGATGTATGTATTTTGAACACAGGGGAACCAACTCACTTCAGTGTACGTTACGGCACATATTCTCCCATGGACGTAAGTCTACACAGCCGAACATTGGTTCCGCTGTTTCGGTGGAATACACACGATGATCTCTGTGACATTGACCATTTTCCCATCCTACTTACTTTGTTGAAACAAAAATCTGTCAAGGCTGCTCCTTGATGAATTCTTAAACATGCTGATTGGCCAAAGTACACATCACTAGCTGTCTTTTACGACAAAATCAGGCGGACCGTCGGCAAGGAATTAACTTACATTGCCCAAGTTATTCACGCTGCTACTGAGGAGTCCATTCCGCTCTTCTCAGTGACTCCTCGCCGAAAACTCGTTCCTTGGTGGAACGAAGAAATATCGGCAGCTATCAAAGAACGCCGTCGTGCTCACAAATATTATCATAGACAGCCTACTGTGGCTAACTAGGTAATATTTAAGAAACTTCGCACTAAAGCGCGAGTTGTTGTTCGCCAAACTAAGAAAGCTTTGTGGGAGAGATATCTATCGTCTATTACGTTGCATACTCCATCATCTCATGTGTTGACTAAACTTCAACGTATTTCGGGTATTCAAGGGTCATCTTCTGTACCAGGAATTTCCATTGCAGGCAGTGTCGTCACTGAATCACTCTCGATTGCTAACCATATAGCTAGTCATTTCGCGGATGTATCTGGCTCCGGGAATTACCATCGTGATTTCCTCGCTCTGAAGCGGGGGGCAGAATGTCGTCAACTTAGTTTTGCCACTCAAGCTTCAGAGGACTACAACGTGCCCTTTACGGAGTGGGAACTCCGCAGCGCCTTAGCGCTTTGCACGGACTCGTCTCCTGGACCAGACAATATCCATAACCAGATGTTGAAACACCTTAGTGAGGATAGTCTACTATATCTCCTTCGTGTGTTAAACCGAATCTGGATAGAGGGTGAGTTTTCGTCTCAGTGGCGAGAGGGCATAGTCATTCCTGTCCTCAAGCCTGACAAAGATCCTAAGTATGCAGGAAGTTACAGACCTATTTGTCTTACAAACTGCCTGTGTAAGCTATTTGAGAGAATGGTAAATCGCCGACTTGTGTGGTATCTGGAGAAACGAGGACTCTTGTCCGAGTACCATTGTGGTTTTCGAGCCGCTCGCTTGACCACTGACTACTTGGTATGCCTGGAGAGCTTTATTCAGGATCCATTTCTCTGCAAACAGCATTTGGTAGCTGTTTTCTTTGACTTAGAAAAGGCCTGTGACACAACATGGCGATATGGTATCCTTTCAGCCCTGCATCAATGGATGTTTCGAGGTCACTTGCCGGTATTTATTGCGAATTTTTTGTCCCTCAGTCTATTCCGTGTCCGAGTAGGGAGGACATATTCACAATACCACGTTCAGGAAAATGGGGTTCCACAGGGATCGGTCCTTAGTGTTACTCTGTTTGTGATTGCCATAAACGGTATTGTTGCTGTTGCTGGTTCAGCAGTAATACCGTCGCTATATGTGGACGATTTTGCTCTGCACTTTAGCTCGCGTAATATGGCAGTCGCAGAGCGACAGTTATAGCAAGCTATTAGGAGAGTGGAACAGTGGGCCTTAGAACATGGCTTTCGGTTTCCCACCGCAAAGTCCTCTGTTGTCCACTTCTGTCGGCTCCGTATTGTTCACCCACAACCTGAGCTATACTTAGGAAATGTCGTTCTCTACGTTGTTGACACTTACCGCTTTCTTGGGCTCCTTTTCGATAGCAAATTATCGTGGGAGCCACACCTGCTGCAGTTAAAAGTGCAATGCACTATCATAAAGTTTCTTAGAAGCACTAATTGGGGTGCTAACCGCACGGTGTTCCTACGATTCTATAGGGCACATATTTTATCCCGGCTAGACTACGGCAGTGCAGCATATGGCTCAGCAAGACCAAGCGTGCTTACGAAGCTGAACAGCATCCACCATGGCGGGGTTAGGTTGGCAACGGGAGCTTTTCGTACAAGCCCTATAGCTAGCCTGCTCGCTGAGTTTGGTGTGCCGCCTTTACACCTGAGGCGTCAGCAAATGCTTCTTTCGTATGCTGCTAATTTGTGACAGATGCCACTTCATCCAAGCTATCCTTGCATATTCAACAATGGCAACCGTTTGCTGTACGGTGCTTGTCCTCGAGCAACGCGGCTGGTTGGAATACGTTTGGGCAGCAGTCGCAGATTGTTTCATATACCTTCGGGTCTTTGCCTTGTCAGACAACCTATTGGGATACCTCCGTGGTTAGTACGACATCCTGAAATAATCCTGGATCTGCACACTGGCCCAAAGAAAAACACAGACCCTTCGATTTATCGGAGGCTCTTTCTATCCGTTGTTGGCCGGTATCCAGGCTCAGTCATCGTTTACACGGATGGCTCGAGACCAGACACTAAAGGGGGCTGTGCGTTCATTGTCGACACTGATAGGTTTCTTTTTGCTTTCCCGAAAACTTGTAGTGTGTACAAAGCGGAGCTCTATGATATCTGTGAAGCTCTGCGGTACGCACTGTCCGATGCGCGCCGACACTTTTTTGTGTGTACTCACTCCTTGAGTGATACCTGTTTCCCTCGGCACCATCTGGTGCAGCGGATCCAGGACCTGCTGGCCGGGTGTTTGGATGCCGGCATAGGAATCGCGTTTCTGTGGCTCCCAAGCCACATGGCTGTAGAGGGAAACGAGTTAGCAAATCAGGCTGCCAAGGAGGCAGTTACACTGCCCCCATTGCTGTACAAGGTTCCAGCAAGTGATATTCGCTCTCAGCTGAGACATCTGGTTATGTCCCATTGAGAGATGGAGTGGCAGGCAGGGTGCCCACCCGTATGGAAAACCTGGGAAACAGGGAAATGTCAGGGAATTCGATAATTAACGGAAAAACCTGGAAATGTCAGGGAATTCAGGAAAAAATCTGGAAATTCATTCTTCTGCCAGATAAAATTGACATACCGTGTAATACAAACACATTTTTCAGTTTTTATAACATTAATCTAGGGCATGTCTTTTATGCCAGGAATAAATTTTAATGAAAAGTTAAAGTGTGATCTCGAATGTGAAGTAATCAATAATATCAATAGCTATATGATTGATCGATCGATCAAATTTTCAATGTTTTGATCTGCTTACTATTGAATATTCTGTGTTGTTGGGGAATGGTGAGCTTGATGAATTAGACCTATATTGCGTTCTCAGTTTTTTCCAGTAATGTTTCCAGACTCTGAAACAGCTTCGAAAGTTCAACTGCACAGAACAAAAGTTGCATATACAATCACTCATGGTTTGGCTCTCTATTTCCATAAACAAGTTCTTGAGATGGGTAGTAAGTGCACACATTTCACCGTTGGGTTTGACGAGTCACTGAATAAAGTTTCTCAGATAGGCCAAATGGATCTTGTAGTTCATAGTTTCAATCCTGATACTAATGAAGTATGCACTTCTTATTTTGATTCCATGTTTCTTGGTCACTCTACCTCCTCAGATTTGTTAAATGGTTTTTTGCAAGCACAGCAAGGACTCTATCTAAAAAAATTACAAATTTCAGTGGATGGTCCAAATGTTAATAAAAAGTTCCTTCAGGATTTTGGTAATTTTTATTAGATGATCTAGATGCTCCTATTTTGTTGAACATTGGATCTTGTGGCTTGCATACTGTGCACAATTCATATAAAATGGCAGTAAAAGAAACCCAGTGGAATATTGCAGAGTTTCTTCGTGCTCTTCACTTCTTGTTCTGCTACACTCCTGCAAGTCGTGCTGATTATATACATTATTCAGGTTCAAACGTATTTCCTTCGAAATATTGTGCTATAAGATGGCTTGAAAATTTTCAAGTCATTGAACATGCTATAAATATCCAAACTAATGTCGAAAAATATGTGGAAGGAACAAACAGAGACAAGAAAATCCCAAGCTGTAACAGCTTCAAAATAGTATCAACTTCACTTAAAGATAAGGTTCTTAAGGCCAAGTTGTCATTTTTATTATCACTTGTTGGAGATTTGGAACCATTCCTAAAAGTTTGACAGATCTCCCATTTGCTTCACTCCTTTATGAATCTTTCATTGATGATAAATATCATGACAAGGTTTATTAAGTCTGAGTCACTGCAGTCTTCAGGAAATCTCCTAAAACGTATTTAGACAGTAAAGAAAATCTTCTGCCTGCATCTAAAATTGACATAGGTTATGCTGCTAAAGCAGCACTTCGTGGCAATCCTGGATTAAATGATAGAGATATATTAGTGTTTTGCACACATTATCTAAGAGGAATGGTAGCTTTGTGCAAATAGTTACTGGAAAGGTCACCGCTGGCATATCGTCATCATCATCTGCAGTTTCCAGCTGTTGGCCACATCTGCTCACCGCTAGCATATAAACTGACTAAATTAATTTCTTGTTTCGATCCACGTGTAGCCAAGTAGCCTCTAAACATCAGACTGCTAAGGATAGCTTTAAATGCCTTTGTTGAAAACAAATGGATCTCGGGTAATGGAGCCATTCATGTACAAAGGGAGTTCACTTCTGTTTGCGAGAATGATACTTTGAAATAAGTGAATTCTTTGTATTCTAAAGACGAGAGGTTAGATCACTTTTGGCTTTGCACTGTTCTTCCAATAGTAAATTTGAAAACAGAAAAGTTGGCTTCATTTCTCAAAATGATACTAATATTGTTTCATGGAAATGCTTCACTTGAATGTGGTTTTCCTGTTAATAAAGAAATTATAGTAGAGAACATGCTACAAGTATCCCTTTTAGCACAAAGAATAATATATGATTCTATCCCAAAACCTGGTGGAATTGAAAAGGTCTCCATTAATAAGAACATGCTCCATGCTGCAAGGAGTGCTCATGCTTTGTACGTTCAAAATCTAAAGGAGAAACGTGAAATATTGGAAGTAGAAGATTATTTGCAAAAAATAAGAGAAAGGCCGCTTTGTTGCTGATAGAATTAGAAGAAAAGAATTGGAGGGTGATGGCAGAAGCTCGAGTCGTTGGTGGCTACAAAGAAGTTTCTTCGCCGAAGCAGTAATGGTAATACATTTTAAAAAAACTTAAAGTGAATTTAATTAGACTAAATTAAACTTCCAAGTTTTAATATGCACATTAATTGCTCATTTATTTTTTTGGAAGTTTTAAAAATGTATTTTAATATTACTGACACTTCCTTTATAATTATGTTTTTTGTCATCATGTGTCAGGGAAAAAACTGGTTTTTGTGTCTGGAAAACAGGGAAATGTCAGGGAATTTTAAAATCTGGATTTGGTGGACACCCTGGGCAGGCCACTGCTCTTTCAAATAAGCTGAGAGCGATAAAAGGCACTACGAAGGTATGGAGGACTTCCCTTCAGGCTTTTCGGAGGGAAGCAATGGTATTATGTCGTCTTTGGATCGGCCACGGTATCCTGACGCACTCCCATGTATTGAAAGGAGAACCCCCTCCGGTGTGTACTTGCGGTGATCATCTTACCCTGGTACACATCCTTACGGAGTGCGTGGACCTGTTTGATCTGCACCGTAGTCCAAAACTCTCGCGTACCATCTCCCTCGTTCTGCGAGATGACGAGCGGTCAGCAGACCTCGTCATCCTCTTTATGAGGGATAGTGGTCTTTTTTATCGTGTGTAATGATGTCGTTTGTCCTAGTGTATTTGTGTTAATTGCACTTTTATCCCATTGACCTCATTTTAGTTTGTGTTGCGTATTTTAATGTATTTCTTTTAAAGTCTAACATAAATTTTATATATATATATCTGCACTTCCAGGTAATGCCTTATTGCTTTGTTTCCTGTATTTTCTCATATTTTATTAGAAAATAAGCAATTGCGAATTAGATCGACTGATTGTTTTAATATACTCATTCTTCTTCATCACCAATTTTTTTAACTCTAGTCAGTGGATACATTTTAAAATTTTAACTATCATATATCATGTCGTCCATCTTGTTCCATTAGGGGCCAATGACCTTTGATGTTAGGCCGTTTAAAACAACAAGCATCATCATCACATTTCAAGCAAGCCTCGCACCTATGGGAGTAACGGAGACGGATGAGGTGATGAATGAGCTTGAGGCAGTTCACAGTTCTGCAGGTAGATGACACTTCGGCTGCAAATCAAGATGCTGCAAATGATTCCAGTTGGGCACAAATATCAATAATTTGTGGAGCCGATGAACTTCTTAAGTATAACCGAATTTCTAGAGTAATGCTCTCTATTCTCACATTACTCCATAGCAATGCAGAATGTGAACGTGTTTTCAGCCTTGTGAAGAAAAATATAACAGAGTTCAGATCATGCATGTCCAATGGACCTCTGGAGTCTGTTTCTATTTTGAAGACCAGGAGTTCTGGTTCTTGTTATGACAAAACATTTTCTCAATACATTTTGCAGGAATCTAAAAAGGTCACAACTATGACTTCAAAGTCGAACTAGCATGTGATTTGCAGTGTGTATTATATTATTTCTGGCCTGTGTTATGTTAAACAAGTTTTTTTATTATTATTATTTTTGCATATCTACTTAATTTATCAAGGAAGTCCTGTCATGTATGCTCCAAACTAATATTTACCATGTCTGCTGCTGTTTAACATGGATTTCTTCTTGATTGTTATGTTCATCTACAAATCATTGGCCTATGATATGAGTAGATATGGTTTAATTGAAGTATCCTGTTTAAAGCATGAATTATTATATTTTGTAGCCCAGAAGTATTATTATTTTCTTCAAGCCGAGGTATGTCGAAAATTGTTACATTTGTCGCGCGTGATTATTACTGATAGCCCTTTTCAACAGTTGATGGGTATGTAAATGTGGGGAGGATATGGAAGCTAATGGGAATGGGAAGCGTTTGCTGGACTTCTGTGCTAGTATGTGTTTAGCAGTTACGAATACATTCTTCAAGTATAAGGCTATTCACCGCTACACACGGGAGGCTAGGGGTACCAGAACCATAATAGACTATATCTTAACCAACTTCGAATTCAGGAAGTCTGTTAGGAATGTACGGGGTTTTTTTGGTGGGGGGGGGGGGGGGGGTGATGATACAGACCACTATCTGATCTTCAGTGAACTAAGTATTTCTGGGCCTTGGATAGAGAAAGTGAAATCTTTCTGCAAACGAATAAGGGTAGAAAATCTCCAGGACGAGGAAATTAGACTGAAGTACATGGATATGATTAGTGAGAAGTTTCGAACAGTGGATAGTAAACAGATTGAGGATACAGAAAGAGAATGGGTGGCATATAGGGATGCTGTAGTAGAAACAGCAACGGAATGCCTAGGAACAACTGTGTGTAAAGATGGGAAAAGGCGAACATCTTGGTGGAATGATGAAGTGAGAGCAACTTGTAAACGTAAAAAGAAGGCTTATCAGAAATGGCTTCAAACAAGTGCCGAGGCAGACAGGGATTTGTACGTAGATGAAAGAAACAGAGCAAAACAAATAGTTGTTGAATCCAAAAAGAAGTCGTGGAAAGATTTTGGTAATAACCTGGAAAGGCTAGGTCAAGCAGCAGGGAAACCTTTCTGGACAGTAATCTTAGAAAGGGAGTGAAAAAAGAAATCAACAGTGTGTTGGGTAATTCAGGTGAACTCATAATATCAGGGTTGGGGCAAAAGTCATGATAACGTGTTTTTTTTTTTTTTTTTTTTTTTTTTTTTTGTTTTTTTTTTCCCCCTTGAAGATACCAGTCTGGTTGGAAAATGTGACATATGCAGATGAAAGGACAAGGTGTTAACTACATGTGTGGACAATGAATAGCACTGAAATATCGTAACACACTAATTTATTACGGTAGTATACAGGGCAATATCGCCTTCCCGGTGCAAAATAATGACAACACAGTACACACAAAGTCTTCATGACAAACCTGGGCCTAAAGACCCTCAAAGTAGTCCCCTGCTACTGACACCACACACTGCCAATGTTGTGGGAGGTGCTGAATACCATCTGCCTCAGCATTTGCAGCACCATGTGTGAATCGGGTCACCTGTTGGCGCACAGCATTAGCAATGTCCTCTCGTGTTGTAAACCGCCTACCACGTAGTGGTTCCTTAATCTTTCGAATGAGATCAAAGTCACGGAGCCAAATGTCGGGAGAGTACGGTGGGTGCTCCAATTCTTCCCATCCCCACCGTCGCAGTAGCTGCCATACACACTCTGCTTTATGTGGTTTTGCATTGTCGTGCAGGATTATTGCACTGTCCACAAGATCCGGACATTTCTCCTGAACACCACATCGTACCTGTCGCACCAGGAAGTCCCTGTACTACTGTGTGGTCACTGTTCTGCCATGTGGAACAAAGTGGCAAACAATGACACCCCTGATGTCATACGCGACGATCACCATCAATTCGACTGGGGAAGGATTCTGACGGACCTGCCTCCTTGGTGATCCAGCATGTCGCCACTCCGCAGACTGACATTTTAGTTCTGGTTCGTGTGCCCTGGCCCAAATTTCATCTATGGCGATTATTCGTGACAAGAATTGATCGCCGTCCTGTTGCCAGCGTGCAAGGTGGTTGGAGCATATTGCATAGTGCACCCGCCTTTGAACTTCCGTCAGTGCATGCGGTACCCACCCCGATGCGATTTTGCGCAGTTTCAGCTCATTACGCAATATCCTGTGGCCGATGCGTTTCTCAATGCCATTTGCCCTCTCTAACTCCAGTAGCGTCCATCGTCTGTCTTCATGCAGGAGCTGCTCGATGACGGCACGTGCCAAGTCGGTCCGCACACTGACAGGTCGTCCCGAACATTGCTCATCACTGGTTGACACACATCCTTGCTGAAACTTTTCCACCCATTGTGTTACTGTACAGTATAGTAGGGCATTATTCCCAAGGGCTTCCACTAATTCACTGTGACATTCCATCGCATTTCTTCCTCGGAGAACGGCTATTGAAGTAAGCGCGCTGCTCAACACGGGTTACTTCCATCTCGCACGACACTCGCTAACTGACTGATTTCACAGCCCTCGCTGCGCTACTACCAGCTATCACAGAGCCATCTGTTGTTCTGCGTACACACTATGCCTGCAGAACTTCCATACGACACATATACTTTTGTGATCCGTTCACATATCTACAAGAAAAAAATAGTTGTCATGACTTTTGCCCCAATTATCGTACATCCTAGGGAATCACTGGACAGGTCGAGGGTATATTTCGAAAATCTTCTCAACATAAAAGGAAATCTGCCTGGTGATGTCGCAAACAACCAAGCTCATGGGGAGAAAGAAAATGATGTTGGTGAAATTACGCTTGAGGAATTGGAAAGGATGGTAAATAAACTTCATTGTCATAAAGCAGCAGGAATAGATGAAATTAGACCTGAAATGGTGAAGTATATTGGGAAGGCAGTAAGATTGGCATGGAGTGTTGGTAAGGTACCTTCAGATTGGACAAAAGCAGAAGTCGGCTCCCGGACGAAACTATCTTTATATCGGTCTGTTTTCAGACCAACTTCGCTTTATGGGAGCGAAAGCTGGGCAGACTGAGGATATCTTATTCATAAGTTAGAAGTAACAGTCATGAAAGTGGCGAGAATGATCGCTGGTACAAACAGGTAGGAACAATGGCAGGAGGGTACTCGGAACAAGGAGATAAGGGCTAAGTTAAGAATGAACTCAATAGATGAAGCTGTACGCATAAACCAGCTTCGGTGGTGAGGTCGTGAGGCGAATGAAAGAGGTTGGGTTACCTAGAGAATAATAGACTCGGGTATGGAGGGTAAGAGAAGTAGATGACCGAGCTCGATAGCTGCAGTCACTTAAGTGCGGCCAGTATCCAGTATTCGGGAGATAGTAGGTTCGAACCCCACTGTCGGCAGCCCTGAAGATGGTTTTCCGTGGTTTCCCATTTTCACACCAGGCAAATGTACCATAATTAAGGCCACGGCCGCTTCCTTCCCACTCCTAGCCCTTCCCTGTCCCATCATCGCCATAAAAGACCTATCTGTGTCGGTGCGACGTAAAGCAACTAGAAAAAAAAAATAGAGGAAAACCAAGATGGTGATGGTTAGACTCAGTTTCTAACAATTTAAAGATAAGAGGTATAGAATTAAATGAGGCCACAGCACTAGTTGCAAACAGAGGGTTGTGGCGATGTTTAGTAAATTCACAGAGGCTTGCAGACTAAACGCTGAAGGGCTTAATGGTCTATAATGATAATGTATGTATGTGATAATGTATGTATGTAAATCTACAATTATACAATTGAATGACACACACAAATCATTATTTGCAACTACAGTTGGAATTGTTTCTTTAGAATTGCCTTTAGAAGCAAGGAGGAGGAAAGGAACAGAGAGGTGCGGTAAGCGCCGTGTGGTACCATACGATACCAACAGAATTATTAGTGTCATAACAGCTAACACAGAAATGCTGACCAATTGCTTGTTATTTCAAGTCATGGACTGATATTTCAAGATAATAAACCACACGATACAAAATTGTATTGTCAACCTTTATGAAAGAAATAAAACAACGTACCTTAGGTGGGCAGTCATTTTTATTCCTCTCTACATGATCTCAAATTCCAAGCAGTGGTTGCCACAAACACTCAAATAAAACCCTGTGTTGATTTCAGGCATTGTTGATAGTATCACCTTGACAATGTAAAGCTAAGTTGCCAGATTTATGTTGCGAATAATGATCAACATGGATAAATCTGAAGTAATGCACACTGGTACTGTACGGTACAGCACGGCGTTGCTGGGTTAAAAACCCATATACAAATATACTCCTCACCTTGCATCACTTCTGTTATTGAATACAAAACCTTTTTCCGTTCAACACTACCATCTTCGAATCCTCTTTTCCTTCTGTTATCTTAATATACTACATGGGGATTTTTCTGTTTACCATCAAATTTTACAAAGCTTTGTCATAAAGTCTGGTTGGACAAGTCATTACTGTAGTTATATTCTGTTTCCTTCTCATTTCAGTACATCCAGTCTCACACTCTCTAGTACTTTTACTATCGTTGCCTCTTGCTGTTCCACACTTGTACCTATCATTTCCATCTTCTCTGCTAGTTCTTTCATATTATTTCCAGTACTCTTAATATATCAACTCTGGTCAGTTAATTTATCTTCATTTATTTGATTCTTTTTTATTACATCAGCCTTCAATTCCTTAATCTCGGTTCCCATTATATTTACTTGTTTTATACTCCCATCCACTCTCATATCAGTCTTATTCAATCCCTTTTCTATTTTTCTGACTTACTACTTGTGCACCATTCTTTTTCTACCCTTTCATCTAAATTCATTATATTGTGTGAAACAGTAAGATTATCCTGTCTGTTTTCTTGACATTCCTTTTCTAAAGGTTAACTTCTGTTCCTTCCATCACTACTTTCATTTCCCTAATCGGTTCCTCCAGCATTTTACTGCTTTGTTCAACCTTCTCTGACTTCTTACTTATCTCTCAGTTCATTCTCCCTCTCCCACTGTCAGCAGCTCTGAGGATGGTTTTCTGTGATTTCCCACTTTCACACCAGGCGAATGCTGGGGCTGTACCTTAATTAAGGCCATGGCTGCTACCTTCCCAATCCCAACCCCTTTCCCATCCCTGTGTCACAGAAAACCTTTGATGTGTTAGTGTGACATTATACCTCCAGCAAACAAAAAAATCATTATCCCTCTTTGTTTCCTCTCTATTTTCTTCCAACTTCTTATTCATTTCTATCAGTATCTTCATAAAATCCATGTTCCTTTCTTGTCCTGACATTGAATTAGTATTTGAGCCTTGAATTCTTGTGGTCCTCCTGTACGTTTTTGACTCCTTTTAAAACTTTACTCCTCCTGTATGCCCTGTCTTATTTCTATAACATCTTGTTCATCTCTACTTTCTTCCATTAGCCATTGCAGGACGAGTGAAGTATTAAGTGGTAGAACTCATGTGGTTCATTGTTCCTGCCGCAAGGCAGAGCTAGTTAACTTGGCCTTAAACGCGACTGCAGTACTGCATACCATATCATGAAATAGCTGGAGCTTCTGTAAATAATTCAAATACACGTTAATACAATTATTATATATAACAAACTGAAGTACCGTTTACAGAAATAAATATTTTTTAAAAAAATTGAATGCAGGACACACACAATTAAAAACACTTTCCTCTAATGGGAAGAAACTTTCAATACCTTTCTTGCTGCTTTAGAAGATGACATGGACTTCACCTCTGGGCCGATGACCTAGATGTTAGGCCCCTTCAAACAACAAGCAGCATTTCCTTTGCACAAAAAATAAATCTGCACGTAATGTAATATAATACAATGTAATACAATTTTGAGCAAATGTAATAACAGATTATCCTCCGAGTAGCACAAATTTCGAAACACTGGCATATATCGCCCCACAATGCGCCTTCTCTTTTCAGCTTTTCTTCCATTGTAGTATGTACATGTTTCATCATGTAATAGAAGGCTGATGAAGGATATTTGAGGTATTTAGAGTCACTACCACCAAAATCCCGTGATTTGGAAAGAACGCTCACATCACTAAGAACACATTGAGTTTCAGAATCACATTCTAATGATTTCATACACTCACTGCAAGGTACAAGTTGCTTTGCTGCTGCGTGATTCAAGTAGCCACATAAATAATATACAAGATTATTGCCTGCTGTATTCGAACTGTTATTATTAACTGACAGACCTATGGGACTGAGGCCCGGTTCAATATCTGTGACTCAAAGCGATTCTAGAGTCACAATTGATGCAAAAGTGTTACTACTAAAGACCGGATTATAGTAGAACCTCGATTATACATTCCCAGAAACTACGTTTTCCCATGTTATTCATTCAAATTACGTGGTACCGCGAGCATCCTAATTAAATCACGTTGTAAAAATCCCGCATTATCCGTTCCTCGAAAAAACGATTTCCTGGTTTAACCGTCCAGAAATTTCAGTCCCATCAATGCTAAATCCTTGATCATGCGTTTTTCAAGAAACTGTATCTTACGAAAAGACGGCTACGGCGTACTTACGGATCTTGGTGTTGACATCCCGTCACTGCGGTAATTTGAGGAAGTACTGTACTGGAAAAGCGATCGGCAGTGAGCTTGCATAAGGGACCATCTTAGCATCGCATTCAGGTGGTATTGTTTAGAGAATCCTCGGAAATCATAAAGCAGAGAGTGCCCACAATCGGAAGGAGACAGAGCCCATTTTGACAGCTTTATTTGAAGACTGAACGAGTTTCGTCAAATGTTCGTACTTGCAAAACGTCTACATTATGCCCAGGGTTAGAGGTTTATTTTTTTACTTTTTTCGAGTGTATCGCCAAACTGGTTTTCGACATTTTCCTCAGGTCACTGTACAGTCACTGGGCTTTTAAGCAGGAATCGAAACTGCTCTTCTTAAGTAACACAAATTGAATATTGTCGTATACGATTATGATATCGAGACCAGAACATATTGTGACCGTTCGTGGGACGCCTAGTTCGAAGATGATAATAAATTTCATAATACGCTCGACTAGAATTCAGTGGTTTACATGATCCTCCACTCAGGGCATGGCCCTTCGGAAAGAAAGCGGTCACATCCTATCAATAATTAACCTGGTAATGATCCAACATCAGTCTCGAAATAATGAGTTCACTTAAATTAGGCATAAATGAAAGTTGCAATGAGAAATTGGAAATATAATAATTTTAATAAAATGAAATTAACTGACTACAATTGAACAACTGAATATGCAACGTAAAATAAATTATCCTTGTGCATCTCTTATCGCACCGCATTAAAAGAATCAAGTCTATCTTGAAAAATAATTGTCAGTCATTAAATTAAAATCTCATCATTACACAACACTGATTCACTTAAATAAATGTAAATTAATATAATGGAAAACCAGCAATTTCAGTTTCTATTCATTCATCTTGTTTGTTCATTCGCTGACACATAGACGAACCTGTCCTCCCTGCTCTACTTTTCCTATTACTTCATTATAACCTTCTAACTAACTGATAACTTGAATTTTCTAACGGCGCATGATAAACACAAAAAAAATCCTTCAAATACATAATAATAGTATCATTGCTCCATAAATAAATAACTGCATGTCTCCATCCAACCAACGGCATCATATGGCTGCACCTGAAATAAAGTACTAACTACTGTTATAAATAAGTGAACGATCAAATGCCAGACGATCTGCGTTGTATCGGCTCCACTCCATCCTGCTGGAAAATGCTTCTACAGCGCCAACTTACTACATCTAGCAACGCTACAAGTTGATCTACAGTACAGGTGACAATACTCCCACAATCTAATTATCGTTCGAGTAGCTTGTCGAAGATCTTACTCGTGTGTTCGTAAAATACATTCCGCTATCCATGTGATACCAAATTAAACTCAAGTCAGCTCATATGCCTAACCAATCTCTTCGAAAAGCATTTAATCAACGCTACGAAACTCGCTCATCTAATAAACTCAAACATACGCGGCGGAAATACTTCTCAATAACACTATCATAACCATTGGCCATCTCAAAGAATTAAATTACTACCGCAATTCACCACTCAATAAATCATTCTCTAATTATACCGTCAACTATACCTTTAGATGACCCTACATATTTTACGCCACACAATGTCCACCACATAACGAAAATACTCGTCATTTCCTACATAAATGAGCTAAAATATCTTTGAAGAGCTTCACTATTAATCATACAACCATCACTGAATCGATCCACAAAACATATCATAACACTCCGCGGAATTATTCATATTATAAGATCACCACATCAAATATCTCGCACATCGGTACTTCAAACTTACCTGTAGCATTCAAGATCACACTCGCTTCACAGCTGTTCCACTAACACGGAAAACAACGCAGGAAAGATCGCCTAACCCTAATACTCACCGACGGAAAACATTATTCTAATATACGCAGTAGCATTATATGACGTTAAACCAACACCGTTAGCACGTTAGAACATTCAAGTTATTTCACTTTATATCGCCTGTGTGACATTTAAAAAGATCTACTATAAGCATCTACAAGTAAACAAGAAGGGCAAGGTTCGACTACTCATCTGACTTCCTCGTTTCTCCACAGGTATTGGTCGTCAGGTTATTTTTTTCAGCCATCTCATTCATCTCGGCAGGGTGCGGATCCACCAAGATCCTACTGGTTCACTCGAACATCTCTATATGGACTTTCTTATTCACAAATATAGGCAACATCTTGGGTTCAATCTGAAACTCGAACAAAATAATTAGAGCGAATTCATACAGATTTACAAGTCCACTGTTATCGATTAATACTGGCCTGTATAAATTAGTGTCGCTCAGTGCTATATTTAGCTTATCAAACATTATTTGGGTCCCAACTTCTTAAATTTTAAAGACTTTAACTCGCATACAAGACCCGTGCCCACTATTTGCTTCCCGATATTTTTCTGCTACTCAAGAATTAATATTGAAACAAACTATAACTTCATTATTTACAATAATAATAATAATAATAATAATAATAATAATAATGAAGCTGCTTTCCATGAACCACATAACTATGATCCTGACTTCTTTATATATGATTTTGACATTTGAGGAAACGTTATCACGGAGATTCACAAAGGAACACACTCTACTATTGTTTATTCTTCTCCACTTGAAGTACGTCACACCACATGCCTGTTAGATGATTAACTGTATGTAATTCCGGCTCAATCCATGGCCTCCTTGACGTCTGTAATACTAGATGTAATGTCTGGCCTTCCTTCCTTCTCAGCTGTTACTGCAAATATTTATTGATACTCGCTTGCGACTACACTGTTTTCATGCGGTCTGATGTATACCACGGGGTTCTGAGCTTGATCTACCGATTCTCTTCCATAAGATCTACCATCAATTCGCGAGTTGTGTCGGCTCATATTTTACGAATATATATAAATTCGCCGTGCATCAACAATTTATCTTACATCTATGCCGTCCATATGCATTTATCATAATTATGACCTTCAGTGACTCCCTGACATGTAATTACACGTCATTGGAAGGTCATAATATGTTGCACCTTACATACATAAAGCCATGGGAGATTTTGGGATTGCCTATTACTGTTTTCGTCCTAATATTATAAGACTGGGAATTTCACATTTTTGTGTTAAAATGTTATAAAAACTACAGTCGTTTTATTTGCGCACGTTACATTTAAAAACTTTGTATCATTTCGAACTTGTACTGTACCGACTTTTACAGCAGCTTTCCAGCTGAGTTCAAGGTCGCGAATAATCGTAGGTAATTTCGGGACTGTTATTTTTTCTCTTTCCAGTTTGATTGTGATTAGTGACGGGCAGAACTAAATATAATGCATTCTAGAACTTGAGGATTGATACTTTAAAAACCATATTCTCGAGTTCAACATAACCTTTAAAAGTCGATGTAGGCCTAATTTACAGGTACAAGATTTCCATAAACTGACTAGGAACAGTATACCAGTGACCAAATTACAATGGAAGATTTTAAAAAGGGGGATTTTGCCATCATGTTGGACGCTTTTTTATCTAATGTGCTTTATTTTATTAGATTAGAGAATGAAAAACTACTTGTGATCGATTGTTGTTTGGCTTGGCGTTACGGGTATTAAATTTTTCGAATAGTTTGGCTGATCAAAGTTGCCGAACTGAAAGAAGTTTTCAAAGGAATTTGACGAAGTTTTCAGAGGAAACTGGCGAAGTTTCCCTGGTAAAACGGAATGTAAAGTTTCGAGATTTTTAAGTCGCGTACCGGTAATTAACGTTTGAAGCCAGCCCCGCTGTCTAACTTGCCTGCCTCTCACCCGGAGGGCTCGGTTTCGATTATTGGCTGGGTCAGGCATTTTTACCTGGATATGAAGGCTGGTTCCAGGTTCAGTCATTCTACGATTACCTTTAATTGAGGAGCTATTTCATGGTAATATGGCGACCCCGGTCTAGAGAGCCAGGAATAACAGCCAAGAGGATTCGTTACACTGACCATGCGTCACCTTGTAATTTGCAGGGCTTCGGACCCAGGTCGGTCGCTTGGTAGGCGGAAGGCCCATTGGGCCTGTAGTTTGGTTTGGTTTAGGGGCGTTTGTAAGATTGTAAATATACATATTCCATTTTTCTGATGTTTAGTAAATTGTTGATGATTCATTCGTTCCCGGATTTCCGTTTTCCCGTGTTGTACTTTTTTTTTCCATGGTCCCTCCAAAAACGGAGAATCGAAGTTCCACTGTATATGCATTTGCATATTTAGCCCCTTTTCACCGGTTATTACATATTTTAACTGAAAACTGGCAATGATGCATATTTTAGGGATATACACTCAAGCCTCAGATTTTGCTAGTTTGCGGGACCCGGCAGTTCGCAGATATTGCTCGCTCATGCGCATATGTGCTCTTGGATCTGATTGGATATTTCTGTAGGTTAGTACTATATAGTTTAGTGTAATATAAAATGCTTAACAAAATATAACAATAAACTGAAAGAATGTTAAGGAAATCATTCAATTACTACAAGATACTTCAATGACTATGATACTGCAAAACTATTAATTGAAATTATTAGTATTTTAGTCATTGATTTGTATTAAGCAATCATTTTATTCTATCAACTTTTAAATTTACCATGTCAAACTGGCATACCAGAAAAAATATGCGCTTATGCAATATCTAAAACAAGCATTGAGCAAAACCTAAGAAATGTGCAAAATCTAAAGCTGCAAAATCTGAGGCCGGAGTTTATTTACAGTATTTTAGAAATCTAAAAGGGCAGGCTCAAACTCTCGTTTTAA
Organism: Anabrus simplex; assembly: GCF_040414725.1. NCBI lineage: Eukaryota > Metazoa > Arthropoda > Insecta > Orthoptera > Tettigoniidae > Anabrus > Anabrus simplex. The sequence continues at coordinate 185,334,374 of NC_090267.1, forward strand.
TGTTTTATGGTGACTGTGGCATATAACTGCGCAGAGTCAATGCGCCTGCCGCCCGCGCACCCGCTTGATCCCCTCGCCTGCCATAGTGATAATTCATCGCCGATGCAAATAAATTACGTACGTTGTTTGTCACACGTGTATTGTTTCCGTTTAGTTCTCTATTTATTTGTACAAACTTCAAAGCGTAGTGTGTAACGTGCAGTGCACCATGCCACCCGAAAAATGAAATGCCATTTCGTGGATAGCTGACCATCCTGGAACATTTACTTATGACAGAAATAAGTTATACTGTTGAACTTGTGAGAAAAATGTTTTGTGCACAAAACGTTTTAAGTAGATAAGCATGTCAAAACAAAACTTCATCTCGCAGGAATGCAAAAGAAAGGCCCACGGCAACAACTTTTAACAGTGGCAAGTAACATTAGCAATGATTTAACCTCCAGAGGAAATGACAAAAATCACTTTAACATGGATCTATGTGAAGCATTCATTGCAAATAATATTCCTCTTCATTAAACTTACAAACCCTATCCTCAAAGGTTTTCTGTGCAAATATTGCTTAAATCAAAATATATACCAGATGAATCAACATTGCTTAAAAATTACATACCGACAATTTATCTACATGTTCTGGAAGAAATACACAATGAGTTGGATTTCAGCTGATAAAGCTACCGACAATTGTGGCTGTTACATTGCTAATTTAATTGTTGGTGCATTAAAAAAAGAACCTACTTCTTCCTATTTGGTGGCCTGCAAAGAATTACAAAATGTAAATCATTCTATGACTGCCAGATTTGGGAATAAGGGCATTAAAGAGATATTTTCAGAATCTTCTGCAGATGAAAGAATGTTTGTTATCCTCTCAGACGCTGCTCCCAACATGATCAAAGCAGGAAAAGCCCTCCTAGTATTTTACACGAATATGATTCATTTGACATGCCTTGCTCACGGAGTACATCGCCTCACTGAAAAAGTACGATCCACGTTTGGGAATGTAAACAAACTGATTTCATCAACAAAGAAGGTTCCTTAAGGCACCTGCTCACATCAAGGCCTACAAAGAAAAACTACAAAACATGCCTTTACCTCCCAAACCAGTGGTAACTCGTTGGGAGTACCTGGGTCGAAGCTGTGTTGTTTTACAATGAACATTTTGAGACAATCAAAGGTGTAGTAAAAGACTTCGATAGTGTAAAGGCTGTGGCAGTTTGTCAGTGCAAGGAAGCATTTAATGATTCCAGTTTCACTACAATAGACCAAGATATCGAAATTCTCAGCACCCGAAACAAAGGCCCTCTCCTTGATATCACTGAAAACTGTTTTATACACATTGATCAGTTTTTCAATCGTGCATATGTTGCCCTACTGCCAAAAACCTGTTATATTTTATTGCATTAACGTGTTCAGAGTATCTAATTTTGAAGTTGCGACCAGTTTGTCCTATGTAAGAAGAGTTGCAGTTATTGCATTTAAACTGGTGTACGCCTGAGTTTGAAAAGACATTATTTTTGTTTATTATGTATGTCACTTTCCACTCTTCAATGTGCCGATAAAACAAATGCCTGTAAGACCTTGCTTAGCTACGACTGTACACAAACTGCATCTCTCAAGATCAATCAATTTTATGTTGGATCAGTGTTTCTCGTTACTAACCATCAATTCAGTGTCTTTTTATGTGATTACAGCACAGCAGGAATATACAAGACTGTCACATTACAAATGAACTTCAACTGAATTTACTTCTTCAAAAAAAGCGTTGATATTTCTGCGTACATCTTTTTGACCAGTTCTCTTAATCGGCTGATGATGACACTTTAAATGTGTCGAAACCAGTCCCAAAGTTAACATTGGTACAACTTAATAACAGTGTATTGAAAAGGTGGAACCTTTATACTTTCTTTTTAGTATTGTGATCCTCAGTTCAATACGGAACAATTATGAAGTTTTTAGCTTTAAATGATAGGTCTTACGGTGACAATGTGTGATAGTACATATATCACGCCCCCGAATTATATGTAGAAGTTAGAGATATTATTGTCAGTATTCGAATTATTATTATTATCATTATTATTATTATCAGTATTTCATTTGTATATTTTGCCATTTATATTTGTAAGCTGGAAGATATCCACATATGTAGGTATGAGTAATTTGTTTTGCACAAGTGGGAAAACATTGCTTTAATAACTCTGGTAATTTGGATGAGTCATGTGGCTACCCCAGTGTTTGTTGTGATGTACTTGTGTCGGGAAATTCCATGAGTCATGTATATATCCCAGCCTGATGAGATGAGCTTGTTGTTGTATTAGGGAAGTTCGTTGACTCATGTAACAAACCCCAGAGTTTGTTTATCCCTTGGGAGCAAGGAGAAGTTCAGGGCATGGTCTTGACAAGAGGTTCACTCATGATTGGCTGGCAAGCACCAATCCAAACGTATCATCTGAGAGGAGGGGGATGTTGATGTCTATAAAGGTTGATCATACGGCGGCAACCAGGGAGATTGTAAAGGAACGAGAAGGAAGACAACTACAACCAGTGACACTGTATAAGAGAATCACTACGGAAGAGAACCACAACTAACACACTGTACGGGAAGGAAGTGGTGCTGATACATGGTACTGGAGTGACACGGCTGCAATGGACTGGACTTCAAACGTTCATGGAGCGTAGTTTTGTTATGTTCGTGGAAAGTGGCTGATTGTGGAGAGTGCTTGCACATTAAGTAATGTAGCACTTGTGGCGACCTGGCATTATATGTTGGTGAAAGCTATCTCAGACTTTCCATAATTTATGTTGAGGATCGACAGGCGTGTGTTACTGAAATGTATATATCTTTACAACAAGTGTTAAAGTCTGTGAACACAGTATTACGAGGTACAGTATCTGTGTGATGTTAGAAATGCTGATTATGAGAATCGGTAAGTCGAATTGATATAGAGACAGTGAAGGGTATTTATCTTCATACATGTACATTGTTCATCGGACTATCTACAAATGGTAGCTTAGTTCTCGCTTTCGTTTTCCCACGGTTTTCATTATTGTTGTTGTAAATATGGAGTCTTCCAGCAATATTTTATGTGTGTATTATATGTATAATGTTGTATGTTGATGAGGTGCTCATGCACGGATTTTGTTAAGAATATAGTTAGCTATTTTAGAATCAGTGGAGTTATTGATGAACCTAGGTGCAGTTCCTACCTATTTAGTCATTTTCAGGAGGTTAGGTAAGGCCTGCAGCAGATGTACCATTACACAGCGTTATGTACACGCCCTGGGATATAAAGTTTATCATGCTCTATCGAAATTTGAGGGATCCATTCTGGTGAACTCTGGCGCCCATACTACGGACAGTTCGGTTAACTATTTGTATTAAAGTAATACATTTAAAGTATTCTATGAAGTTTTTGAGTAATGTTATTTACATATTTTTATTTATATTATTCATGATATATTTTATTATTTATTTATCAATAGTCATCAAAAAGTTACAAATAGGATAGGAAAGGCCTAGTAGAGGAAAGGAAGCGGCCGTGGCCTTAATCAAGGTACAGCCCCAGCATTTGCCTGGTGTGATAATGGGAAACCACGGAAAACCATCTTCAGGGCTGCTGAACCCACTATCTCCCAGGTGCAAGCTCACAGCTTCACGCCCCTAACCGCACGACCAACTCGCCCAGTCAGTTGAACATTATAAATACAGTATATATAAATCAGATTATTTGGCCAACTATCACAGGCGAGTACTACAGCTACAACTTACTTTTAATATTAGAAGCATTAATAATATAAAAAAAACAATAATAATTGAAGAAATGGAGAATGAATTCTTCTTATTATTATTCTTCCATATGCTGCTGTTCGAAGTGTTCGCCTATGGAGATATTTTGAACCTTTTAAAACTTCCTTGGTTTGCCATCCCTCTGACATAGCAGAAGAATATTTTATGTATTGAGAGAGATAGCCAACGGCCATAGCCGTGTTGAATCACTGGATCCCGTGAGATCTCTGAAATTAAGCAACATTGGGCATGGTAAAGATTTGGATGGGTTGCCATGCGCTGTTGATGGGGGGGTATGGGAATCGAGGAGTGGAAAGGAATTGGCCACCCTACCGCACGTAAACTACGGCTCAGGCACACCTTTGCGGAGGTTCGGACCTGCCTTCGGGCAGAATACACCCTTACCTTACCTGAGAGAGATATGGGCGTTTAACCATGAAATTTGTTTCATGCAATGACAGAAGGATATCCTGTACATGGCTGGCCACATCAATGAAGAAGTTGTTATAAATTGAGGATGTGTGTTAAGGAATAGCGAGCAGTATCATATTCAGTACTCTGGTTTTTAAAATAATGATGTAAAGCTGTGAAATCATTCATATAGGTTGGTTGGATATTGTAAGGCGAGGGTTCGGTGCAATGTTGTCAAGAAATGTAGCGTATGTTTGTCTTCATGGTGTAGTCATCCAAGTTCAAATAGGTTGAACCTTATAAATAACTCATCTCTGTGATAAGGCTGGTTATCATGCTAAAATTATTTCAAGTTACATATGAATCTCATGCAGGCATTCTGTGCCCATTGTAGTTAATATCAGAGTTTTGTTTTTTCATCTTTGTAAACCACATCACAGTAGTTGAATATTGGGAAAATGAGGATTTCTAATAGTTTCTTCTTTAGGCTGAAGAGAAAAGTAAATTTGAAATTATTTAATGTATGTAACGTGGCAAAAACTAGTCTACTTACAGATATTGTCTGGTCCAACCAGAGAGGTTAATTACATCAGATGGTTTATGCTCTGGCAAAAAAAGGCAAAACATTGTTTTGAAATCGTACCTTGAGGAAGGACATGCATTTGTTGTTGGAAATGAGTCTTGGGTGGGTTACTGCTGTGGTCTGTTTTTCTGGGTTTAGTAGAATTCCATGCTTGGAAGTCACAATAGTGTTATAATTTCATGAAAAAAAAACACAACTGCTGATCACTGCTGTGTCCTAAGTTTTCCATTGTTGGCCATGTTGTAAACATTAGTCCCCTTCCAGTAATATCATGAGTTGTGTGTCGTTTGTTTACTCATGTATTTTTTCATACTCTACTGGCTGCTGCTATTGAGATGTACATGGGATGTCTCGTTGGATTGATTAATTATATAAAAGAAATGGTGAATCATTTTACAGCCAACCCTGTATGTTGGTTGAGGACACTGATATTTGGGCGTTTTTAAATGTGACAACTCCATGTCATTGAATCCTAGCAAACTATTTCTGCAAGACAAAATTCTGGCACTTCGACATTTTTTAAATTCATTTGTAGACTGAACTGACTTAAAACACCTAACAGTATATAATATGATTCTAAAAATGTTTATCTCTTTTTCTTTTTGGACTTACATGTCACTAAAAATCCTGTATTGTAACTGTTAATAATATTTGTCCTTTTGGTTAATTACATCACATAATATGGGTCCACAGCACTGTGTCCGGGCTGTAGACGAAGATACTTTCCAGCGCATGGTGGAACGTCAGCTTGAGTTGTTACGCAAAGAGTTTCAGAAAGGCACTGAAGAGTCTCCCTCTGCAACAGCTGAAGCTGCCGAAGAAGCTCAGCAGCAGCAACAACAGCAGCAGCAGCCTAAGGTACACCACAAACGCTTCATTGCTTTAAAACAGGTAAGGCTGAATCAAGCAGATGTGTTCCAGCCAGCCAGTTCAGTATGAAATTATTTTCACACTGGGGTAATGAGAAAACTTCATTAAATAATTCACAGCTACGATATTTAAAGAGAGAGAGAGAAAAATTACTGCAAGTTCACCGCAGTAATGATAACCGTTGAGGGTTCACTTCCTTTTCTTTAATGTGACGCTATTACTTGCTTCTAAGAGTCTCATTTCATTTCTGACCTATACATGATAAAACATGTCCCTGTCATTGGGATTCCACATACAATTGGAAGTGGTATGGTCATGATATCATAGGACACATAAACCTACTTACTTTTTTTTTTTTTTTTTTTTTTTTTTTTTTTTTTTTTTTTTTTTTTTTTTTTTTTTTTCTGTCTTTCTTGCAAATATTTGCTCATTATTGGGAATATTATATTGAAACCAAAGTATATACTGGATGTCCACGATTAAAGTTATGGTATTCAGCGCAGTACAGCACGGGCTGTAATGATTGTAGGAGTCTGAAATTTCGTAGATATCCTAATTATGCAATGCACTCACAAATTAGGCCACAAATTTATTAGTTCCAGGTTTTGTCACCAGGCAGAAATATGGCACTGTAAACGGTCAGAACGTGCAATATTCCGTAACATTAAAATCTGGGATGAACTAAGTGTAAAATCTGAAAAATAAATTAGGCTCTAAATTCTTGTATCTGGAGTATGCTCATCATGAAATACCGACAAGAAATTTTCTACGTGAGAACTACGTACATTAAAAAAATGTCTGAGCTATTAAAATACAAAAATTAATAGTTGATGTTTTTTATTTTTAAGAAAGAACATTTTCTCACTTTCTGCTTCAGTATCTGTTTTTTAAAACATTTGCAATACAACAGAATATGCGTAATTAAGAAACCTATGGCGCTACAGCCCTGGTGGGCCATGACCTACTACACCTTTCCAACCATCTACTCTCCTGTCATCGGCACCTATCTACTCATATAGCTCTAGTTGGGCGATCAAAGTATCATACCTCGGCTGCAAATGACCCAAAACTAAGATAACGATCATGTACGCAGGGGTCTCTCGCATGAATAAGTACGATGGTCGGAGATATACATTCGGTTCTCAGGGTAAAACATCTCATTCAACTCTCAATTTATAAAAAAAATCAGTCGTAGGTTCCGTTGAAGAGTAGTCATGATTCTAATCAATCATTCAGTTCCCCCGCAAGTAGGTAATAACCTGATAGGATGTTCATTATTCAGCATATCTAACCTTAAATAGCTCTAATACTATCCTATTACTACGCACTATAAGTTACTTTAAGAAAAGAAACACATAAATAAGCCTAGATCTAATTTATTAGCATGCTAATGTTTTATAATTAAAATAGGAATTAAATTATCAGCAATAGTGAAAAGAAATTGGATTCATAATATAATATCAGTCTTGAACTCGTAATCTTCATGGTAAACATAATTGAATTCATCATATTATATTCATTAAACTGAATATCATCCAGTCATATAACCATATTCATTATTTTAATATGTTTCATGGGGTAAGAAAGGGATAATTCTTTATTCATCATGGAGGGAGTGGTATATCTTCCTGTTAGTATTATTTGGGCTAGCTTTGGAACATCCACTGGATTCTCATTTGAAATTTTGGTTTGGATTTTCATTATAACTTCTTCACTACATGATAAGTAATATGTTTCTTAATTATGGTTTCAAAAAAAATATCAATGCAACTATAAATGTACCTATCGAAACTGATATCAAGCTTATTATACTTTCATATGTGCAAGATTAATTCAAGTATTCTTACTATTGAGTGCCGCCATTAAGATAATCAATCAGTCGTAAATGCAAAAGTCGTGCCAAATGTTTTCATAAATATGTGCCATTGCATATAAAACCAACTCTCAAGTTATTCACCGCTGTGCCAAAATCAGGTTAAAAAACCTACTCTACCGATCTACATTCACATATCAAGACGTATCTTTAGTTAAGCGATGTTCCTTCATCTGTACGTATATTCAGATTATATTGCATGTAATACTCAAATAACCTAGCGATATGTCTGGCATCAATGCTATTTGTCGACCATACAACGCTTGGACTGTAACATACATTCACATAAACATGACCTAATTCCATCTCTTGCATTGTTAACCTCTATATTAAAAACCGTAACCGACACAGAAACTCGCAATAACCTCATCTAGGCTTTGCTTACACAGAGAACAATACACATTTCCTCAGACTAACAACATTATACAATTCTCATAGTTCAATTCTTCCCGATACCTTCATATATATAAAAATACACATTCAACTTAATTTCAATAACCTCTGTGTTACGGTCAAAACAGTCCAATAGTCTGAATCTCCATTCATAAACTGAAACTCCCTAATATTTAATCATTTCCTTTCAATACCATAATCGTACTTGCCATGTCTGCCGATAAAATGCTCATAAAAACTAGGTTACGTTATGTACATCGCATACATTCCTCTTAACCACAATTAGTTCGATATTAATTGGTCTTCTCAAGTAGATTGGCATTTAAAACATATATATGCACATGTCAGCAGTTAATTATTTAAATCCAGACCATAGTATTCACTTATTGGCACTTTATATATATCTGTAGGCACTTCTGCACTGAAATAAATATATCCTAGCAATTAGTTAAAATTTTATAATGCAAAGTTCAAAACCATATTACTTATCTCGTGTCGACTTTCCCGTTGCTGGCTCCTTCCTCGACTAGGACATCTCGGAGTAGTCAATCATGCCCCAGGATCACGTCACGGCTGGATTCGGCTGGGCATCTTGGCTTGAGCTGAGTTCATCTTGCGCAATCTTTCTCCATCCGTTTAGGCGAGCTTCATAACGTCACCAGGGATCATGCAACGAAAAGACAGCAAATATTTTGTAGAATACATATTTCTCTGATGAATTGCAGGTTTTCCAATACGTGTACTTGAGTTTGTATATTTTATAACTGATAGAAATATTTCTCTTAAATTATATATACTTCTTCAATTTTAGTCTGCTTTTCGTTAAATATGTCGCCTAAACAGGTACTGCTTATAACTTGAGATAGTTATTTCTGCGTTTCTTCTTTACTTCAATATCTTGACGTTTTTCTTTGATTCCTTAAGTATCTGCAGATATTGGAGGTTTATTCCTTAGATTTTTTTTCTTTGCGTTTAGGCCATCTGTGGACCACGGTGCTTGTGTTCTAGCTGTGTTTTTGTCTTCGTCTGCCCCTTTTAGCATAGTGGATTGTGTTCTTAGTGGCCTCTTGAGCCTTCCTGTTGGCCCAGTATTCCTTCATTTTCTCGCTGAATTCTTTCCTGCGCTCCTCTGATCAATTCCCGGCTCCTTTGTGGCTAGCTGATGTAAGGGATGTTAGGAAAGGTTTAGTTTTGACCATTAAACGGTATTATATATAAATTACTTTAGTATTTATAATTCGTTGATTTTCTTTCGCTATCTCGTAGTAAGACGTACAGTTCTTCCTTCATGCAGTTTTTCTTCTCAAGGTATTTAAGAATCGAATCAATTCAATTATTTCATGGTCCATAGTTGTTCAATCTTGGAAACTCTTTTCTCTTTTGCCGGTCAATATCGACCTCCGCCTACTGATCAAGATCGACTTGCTGTAAGATTATATTCCGTTCGCATTTACACCGCCTGAAGCTGCTCCGTGCCATATTTGTCCGCTGTATTTCCATAATAGTTACCACCTCAAATGTAACGTAATGGTACACTACCAAGTGACCGCTGTTCAGTGCGAGGCCTGCAGTGTACAAGGTGACGCATGGTCAATGCGACGAATCCTCTTGGTTGTTATTCTAAGGTTTTTGGACCGGGGTGGCCATCTCACAGTCAGATAGCTCCTCAGTTGTAATCATTTAGGCTGAGTGGACCTCAAACCAACTCTCAGGTCCAGGTAAAAATCACTGACCTGGCCAGGAATTGAACCCGTGGCCACCGGGTGAGAGGCAAGCATGCTACATCTGGCCCACGAGGACCAGCATATGCATAAGGATAGAGAATTTATTTATGAACAGAATTCTGTAAAATAATGACTCTAAACAAGAAAAAGAAAAACAATACAAATACAAATTCAGATGTATGTCACTAGTAAAATAAGGAAAATGACAAGACATTTTAACTCACCGAAAATTGTTGAACTGAAGATTTTTCACCAGATATTATGTTGTTATCCGAAGTTTTAGACCACTGTTGAAGCACTTAAAGGTATGGTTGTATATTTACATTAACAGATAATTAACACTTATCACTAACACTAATGGGAATTATACAGACAATAAAAATATTTTACTCTTACAGTGCCAAGATGCCGATGCATCGGCACTTACATTCTGTACGAAAAATGCCATAAGTGGTGTAGTTATGTAGTAAGGCGCTAGATTGCGTCACAAATCAACTAGAAAGAAGGTAGAATGTTTGTAATTCCTTCTTATGTCATTAGATGGCACTGACATAGCTTCATTTTTGCTAGTTTACTCGTCGATTGCGATTGTATGATCTGTGAGCGCTTGACATCTATGATCCAATATGGCAGCCTCCTTGTTTGTTTATGTCCGCTTGTGACTTGTTTTCAATAATTTTACGTTCTAATTGACGCATTTGAGTTATTTATCATAATATATTAAGTTTATTATTATTTCTACTGCAGTTATAATTACCTAGCAATTTATTTAGGTCGTAGGAAAGTTGTAAATAGTACAATTATCACAACAAGGCATATCGTCACGTAGGCCTAATTTGGGAGAAGAAATTGAGGAACTTTTGGGTTGCTTTGAAGATGTAAGCGACTCTAATTTTATCGAAAGTGATGATTATGATATTTTTGGGGTCTTCAGGTAGCGCACCAGAGAATGATGGAGCCGTGCCATTGGCTAATGGGCTTACATCATTTCGTGTAATGTGAAAGAGTTATAGTGACAGTGCTAATGAAAATCACAGTGAATTAGATGATTCTTGGACTGAATGCATATTCCCTGAAAGTAATGTTGTCTATCCCCACCATTTTTATTAAATCCCAGGGCCTAAACACGTAGGCCTACCTCAATCTGATGCTCTGCCCATAGAATATTTCAATCTGTTCTTTACACTTTCATTTCTGACACTATTAGTGGATTTTGTATGTTGTTCTGATCTTCTGAACTGTTCTGTAGTAACAAATACTGCTACTAGACACAGTTCTCTCAAATGATAACTATTACTCTCTCAAAATTCATAAAATATTCAATCGTTGACAGGTTACACTGTTCGTGTCTTTCTCTTCACGTATTCAGTGTTTTTGAAAATTAGTTTATAAATTGTAAAGTAGACCTACATTAACAACATAACCTATATGATCCCAGATATGAGTTAAGATTAAATATCTTCACTTAGTCACTTTGGGTTTAGTGTAAAATGTGCTAATTAATTTCAAATTATGTTTTTCCTTTTTTTAAATAAAAAGTAATATTTCTGTTCACATTATTCCACGAAATTTTGTTTTTTGAAATGCAAGTCACATGTTTATATTCCTTGGAGTATAGCAAGCTCACATACCAAATTTTACCTCCATATCTTTTAAAATGAGACGTAAATAAAATATTTTATACAGTGATGCAAAATCCATTGAAACATGCTTGGCATTCTATGCATATGATGACCTATTATGGGTCGGCATCCAAAGGGTTAAGCCTAACACATCTTTTAATTGTAGTGTGTCTCCAACATCGAGATCAGGAATTGGGTGACAGTTCATTACATGAAAGGAGTTGGTCAGCGTAGTGATTTGTCTCCGACTATAAGGTTTAGCAGAAAGAAAAATAAATTGAAGTGCGATATGGGTGGAGAATCAGATGAAGGGGCATGTTTAGGTGCAGGAAGTTCCGTGAAGGAGACAGGAGGTTGAGGATTGTTGTCAGGTTCATTGGAAGAAATTTCCATAAAATGTTCTCCAGAGACATTATCATCTTCATAATCACTAGTTTCATCTACCACCACATTCACAGTAGCTTTGGTGCCGTTTGAAACAAATAAGCGTCTCTTCTTTAGCTACAGTGATCCAGGGGCGTGTCTGGTATAATTCCATCACTACTCTCTGAACTAAATTGACTATCGCTATCCGATAATAAATCATCCGCATTAACTTTGCACAATTCCAATACTCCATTAATTTATCGTCATCAATACCAACTGAAAAATATCACTGAATCACTTGCCATTTTGCTTTCACAAATCCACTTTGTGCAAGGAACAATCTCTTACTGACCAGTTAGCATTGTTTCTAAACACTGGAAGCAACTCTTGTGAAAGCTTTGAACACCCTCTTAAAACTGCCAAAGCAAGGTCAGGCACACAATAACAGGTAGCCCTTTCCCTATAGGTTGTCACAAAAGTATGCACTTCACTATAGGTTGCCACAATATTAGGTATATCATAGAATTTTCTGCCGGCCGATCAGATCGGCTTTGGCAATTTAAGGGGCTGGGCCTCGCACCACTGCGTGGCTCCAAGAGGGTTAATGATTGCTTTCTAGAGGCCACTACCATAGCTTTTTTTTTCATTCATATGGTAGTTACGCAGGCGAAATACATGACAGTGACATGTGGTAGTCTGACAAACAAAAGACATTGTTTAGTTCACATGGAAATACAGTAGAACCTCAATTATACGTTCCCGGAAACTATGTTTTCCTGTAGTATTCGTTCAAATTACGTGGTCCTGTGAGCATCTTAAATAAATCACGTTGTAAAAATCCCACATTATCCATTCCTCAAACGATTTCCTGGATCAACCGTCCAGAAATTTCAGTCCCATCAACGCTAAATCCTCGATCGTGTTTTTCAAGAAACTGTATCTCGCGAAAGGATGGCTACGGCATACTTACGGATCTTGGTGTTAACGTCCCATCATTGTGGTAATTTGAGGAAGTACTGTACCTACTGGAAAAATGATTGGTGGTGAACTTGCATAAGGGACCATCTTAGCATCGCATTCGGGTGGTATTGTTTAGAGAATCATCGGAAATGATAAAGCAGAGAGTGTCAACAACAATTCGAAGGAGACAGGGTGCATTTCAACAGCTCTACTTTAAGACGGAACGAGTTTCGTTAAACGTTCGTACTTACCTGCAAAATGTCTACATTATGTTGAGGGTTAGATGCTCAATTTTTTTTACTTTTTTTGAGTGGATCGCCAAACAGGTTTTTGGCATTTCCCTCAGGGCACTGTATACTCACTGGGCTTTCAGGCAGGAATCAAAACTGCTCGTTCTTAAGTAACACAAATTTAGTATTTTAATATTATCGTCCCTACAATTATGTTATCGAGAACAGAACAGATGTTACACTTTACATACCGTACATAAAGCCATGGGAGGTTTTGGGATTGCCTCTTACTGTTTTGGTCCTAATATAACCTGGGAATTTAACGTTTTTGTATTAAAATGTTATAAAAACCTCAGTCGTTTTATTTGCGCACGTTACATTTAAAAACTTTGTATCATTTCGCACTCGTACCGACTTATACAGCGAGCACGCTTTCCAGCTGAGCTCAAGGTCGCAAATAACCATAATTTTGAAAGTGTTAATGATATATTTTCTCTTTCCAGTTTGCTTGTGATTAGTGACGGGCAGAATTGAATATACTGTAATACATTTGAAAACTTGAGAATCGAAATTTACATTCAAAACCATACTGTGCTCGAGTTCAACATAACCTTTAAAAGTCGATGTAGGCCTAATTTAAATTTATGCCGTACAAGATTTCCATAAACTGACTACGAACAGTATACCGATGACCAAATTACAAGGAAAGATTTAAAAAAAGGGATTTTGCCATCATGTTGGGCGCTTTTGTATCTAATGTGCTTTATTTTATTAGATTAGAGAATTAAAAACTACTGTGGTTGATTGTTGTTTGACTTTTAAAGTTAAAAATTTCATTGTTCCATATTGAAGAATATTACAGTTAAAATTGAAATAATTGATAAAGAGATTCAACCTATTCAATACAAAAGAATAAGAAATGTAGTGAATTACATTCCCATTTAACAATAAGTAGAAATGGTACCAGTTTCGACCCTAGTCCAGGTCATCATCAGCCGATTAAAACATGAAAAACAATGCATAGGAAAAGGAAAATGAAAGATCAAGTACAGTCCAGATCAGTAGAAGAGGCGATATAAAAATGAACGGGGGTAGACACTGTAAAACTCAGAAGAAGTAAAATGTAAGTTCACTCAAAAGAAAACAGTGCACAATTCTCTGAGCGGCAGCACGGCACACGCAGCGCTAGGCAAAGTCCCACAATGTTTACGAATAGTGGAGAATGGTTTATAAAACTGGCTCATTTAACCATTCTCAGTTAAGTGGTATTTAAAGGTGCCCAAATTTGTCAGTCTCGTGTTGGTAGAATTACTAACACGTAAATGAACTCCTGTGTAACTAAATTCCGGCACCTTGACGTCTCCGAAAACCGTAAAAGAAGTTAGTGGGATTTATTATTATTATTATTATTATTATTATTATTATTATTATTATTATTATTATTATTATTATTATTATTCAAATCACTCACACTTTCTATTTGCTACATACACTGTCTGAAAGGTAACTTTACACATTCCAATTCTCAGTAACGTATAGTTGTTGCCCATTTGTGACTGACCGGTTAAACACCACTTCATTAGCGTCCTTGTTTCAAATCCAAAATATGGAATTCGTGCTGAAAATATCAAAGGGGGGTGGGACAGGGGTAGGTTTTCTCCGTGAACTCCATTTTTCCCAGTCACATTTATTCTGACATAGCTTCATAATTGTTCATTTCTCATTCGTTTCGCCCCAGAGTTGCGAGAGATTCCTTGCCAGTCAGCATATTTCCATATATCTCAGAGTTAGCCTGATCCAGTATTAGGTTGCAAAACTGGTGGTGGTAGTACATGTATCTTAAATTGGGAAGAACCTATTGATGTTATCTACAGTGCACGATGATGATGCCATTGATTCTGATTAGGTTAAGGCTAGTAAGCCAAAGGGATTGTGGATTGTATGAAGTCAGTATTCCGATTCAAGAATAAATCATTGCTGGCCTCTTTCTATCTCCTTCAGTCTTATGAACATTAGCATAGGTTGTTTACAAGGCAAATACGAATACCTGTTACCATGAAGGATATAGCTTGTACAACTCCTTAAATTGATGCTCATTTAACAACCTCTGATCAGAGGCATATCAATTCCAAACCCTTCTCTTCGTCTGAGGGAAAAAAATAATGTTGGCGGAGTTGATAAGCTACCCACAAATGAATCTGCAGAAGAAACACAATGTGTTTACTCCCCCCACCCCCACCAAAAAATAATAATAGTTCCGCTCAGAATCATTGTAACAGTTGCTCCAGGCCTATGTAAAGAGCACACAGAAGAAATAGTAATGTTATTAATTTAACATCCCAGTAACTACCCTAAAATTTTTTAGACATGCTGAGGTGCCAGAATTTTGTCCCACTGGAGTTGTTTTACGTGCTGGTAAATCTACCAATACAAAGCTGGTGTATTTGAGCGCCGTCTAATACCACTGGACTGAGCGTGGATCAGACTCACCAACGTGAGCTCAAGACACTAGCACTCTACCACCTGAGCTACTCAGTCCAGCAACACAAAAATTGCCACTACCACACAGAAGAAACTGTTTGTATTTGTTGTGAGTGTAACCTTCATGATGTGCACATGCACTATATTGCTAAAAATCAGGCCTGCTTAAGACTATTGTTTTCCATATAGGCCTATGTTTTTAATCTATTTATGTTGTATTCTGTCCCATTGTCTCTAAACATTAACTTTACTTACATTTTCAAAGTATACAAACATCCAAATTATGAGCACCATGGGAAAGTCCACAGATAATTTTTATGTAAATACAAATTATTGTTTACAATTTACTTTCAGAAATATTTCAATCATAACATAAAAATATTTTAAAAATTGATTCTCCTGTAGTAAACAATTACAAATGCGAACAAATTATGTGAGAGAAAACCTAACACGCGAGTGATTCTGGGTTAATATAAAATAATGAAATATATTTATACATACAAAAATGACATGGCCACTGCCACACTGGGATGAACCACTAGTTATTTAATGATTGAAGAGGCCTAAAGAGCTTGAATACTTCAATATTTTCTTCTGGAAACATAATTTTTTGAATAAATTTTTTTTTTTTTTTTTTTTTTTTTTTTTTTTTTTTTTTTTTTTTTTTTTTTTTTTGCCATCGTTAGTGGAAGTTAGTTTAATAAAAACCGACGTGGTTTCAGACCACAGAGGGGTTGTCAGGATTAATTTTTCAATATGCTCCAAGTAATTTAAAAATGCTACAAGACAGTTACATTTATGTTTCAGGAAGGCATATGGCAGAGTACCAAAGGGTAGATTGTTAAATACAATCACAGGCATTTTTGAGCTGCAGTGAGATTTGATGGTGGAGCGAGTTCTTGGTTTGAGATACTTAGAGGAGTTATATTAATCTTTCACTTTCGTTCATAGTTTACATGGATCATCTACTGAAAGGTATAAAGTAGCTGGGAGGGATTCAGTTAGGGAGAAATGTAGAAAGCAGTTTTGCCTTTGCCATAAGACTTGTTCTTAATGGCAGAGTGTGCTTAAAGTTTGCAGTCATGTAACTTAAAAATAGCTGCAGTGGGAATGCTATGAAAATTAGTATTTTTAAGACTAAAGTGATATAAGCAGGAAAGAAATCTTAGAGAATTGAATGTCAGGTGTGGAATACAAAACTGGAACAGGTGGACCATTTTAAGTTTTTAGGATATGTATTCTCCCAGGTTGGTAATATAGCACGTAAGTGAGATTGAATCAAGGTGCAGCAAAGCTAATGAAGTGAGATCACAGTTGTGATCAATAGTATTATGTAAGAAAGAAGTTGCTCCTGGATGAAACTATCTTTACACTGGTCTGCTTTGAGACCAGCATTGGTGTACGGGAGTGAATGCTGGGTTGTCTCAGATTATCTTTTTCATACGTTAGAAATAACAGACTTGGCAGGAGGGTACTCAGAATGAGGAGATAAGGCAAAGTTATGATTGAGCTCACTTCATGAAGCGGTATGCATAAACCAGCTTTGATGTTGGTGTCACATGAGATGAACGGCGGAGGCCAAGTTACTTAGGAGAATAATGGACTTGGTCATGGAGGGAAGGAGAAATAGAGGGAGGTCGAGACAACTATGGTTAGACTCGGTTTCTAGCAATTTAAAGATAAGAGGTGTGGAACTAAACTAGGCCACAGAGCTAAAGGCATTGAGTAAATTCACAGAAGCTTGCAGACTGAATGCTGAAAGGTATAACAGTCTATAATGATTTGTTTGTGTGTAAAAATATAAAATTAAGTCTGAACTTCCAGTATAGGCTTCGGGCACTAAAAGGTTTCAATGACACACAGAGAAAGTTGCCAAATACCTTAGGAATCAATCTTGATATCTCGAAGTGCAAGATATTGGTGTGTTGATTCAGATATACATTGATTGGTCCTATGCCTTCAACTGGTAGGTGATGGTCCTGTGATATATTGCAGCTTTTCATTACAAAATTTGCCCAAAATCACCACCAAAAAAAAAAAAGTGTAATAGATAAGAAATACACAAAGAAATTGTGAAAAAAAATTGGTAGTGTCAAAAATTTGTGATATATCTTGACTGTAAAACATTTACTAATACCGGTAGATCAGTAGACTTTAAAAAAAAAACCTTTTATCACATTTACCTCCTCAGATTTGTGAAAATAAGGTGTCACTCGAGATCAGTTGGAGAGGAGTATACTGTATATGGGTCTCATAATGTTCGAGAGAACAAGCATGCATAAAATAAAAAAAGTGAAATAAATGTTCTTTCATATCGTGCATCATCTTCTTCTTTTCAACATATTTGATGTGCTCATTTATTTCTTATCTTTGAATATTTTCTGAACAAAAATAACTCATGTAGTCTCTGTTCCATGCAGGCCATGGAGGTACAACCAAACAATGAATCTGAGCAACAGCCAATGGATACAAGTCCTGCACCTCCAGCCAAGACTACAGAACCAGCAGTGGCACATAAACCTGTGGCACCTCCTGCTGTCACTCCACCACAACCTCATGTTACAGCTGCTCCACCTCCTCAGCAGCAACCATCAGCTCCATATCAACAGTATCCTCCAAGTGCAGCCAACACTCCTCCCCAGACAGTACCTCTGCCTCCCAGACCTCCACACCCACAGTATCCATATCCTCAACAGCAAGCATACCATCAGCCCTACTCCCAGTACCCTCCTCATCCCCATCCATATTACCAACCATACCAGTATCATGTGCCTCGGCATTACCATCCTCAGCAGCATACCACTGAAGCAGGCCACCAGGTATGATCCTTGGTTATCTTATTTATTTAAAAGAAGGCTTATGCAATTGCAAAATTAGGCCTAGTTCTTAGAAAAAAATAAGTATGTATTTGAATTAAGAGATGTCTGATAAATTATGGCTAAACAGCTACTTCGTACCTTCTTGTAGAGATGCCATATGCTTTCATTTTTACAAATACAACCTCATACACGTTCGAGTGTATCGCTGAACAGGTTTTCGGCATTTCCCTCAGGACATTGTTTAGTCACTGGGCTTTCAGGCAGGAGTCGAAACTGCTCCTTCTTAACACAAATTCATTATTTTAATATTATCGTATACGATTGTGTTATAGAGACCAGAACAGATGTTGCACCCTACATACATAAAGCCATGGGAGGTTTTGAGATTGCCTCTTACTGTTTTCGTCCTAATATAAGACTGGGAATTTCATTTCTTTGTGTTAAAATGTTATAAAAACCGCAGTCGTTTTATTTGCGCACATTACACACTCGTACCCACCTGTACGAACCATGTGACCTTGCCGCGGTGGTGAGGCTTGCGTGTCCCAATGATGCAGATAGCCGAGCCGCAGGTGCAACCATATCGGATGGGTATCTGTTGAGAGACCAAACTAACGAATGGTTCATCGAAAGGGGGGTAGCAGCCTTTCGGTAGTTGCAAGGGCGGCAGTCTACATGATTGACTGATACGGCCTTGTAATAATACTCAACGTGACTTAGCTGTGTTGATACTGCTACACGGCTGAAAGCAACGGGAAACTACAGCCGTAACTAACTCCCGAGGACATGCAGCTCTCTCTGTATGAATGATATACTGATGATGGCTTCCTCCCGGGTAAAATATTCCGGAGGTAAACTAGTCCCCCATTCGGATCTCCGGGTGGGGACTACACGAGAGGGGGCGATCATCAGGAAGATGGATACTGACATTCTGCGAGTCGGAGCGTGGAATGTTGAAGTTTGAATCGTTGTGGTAGGTTAGAGAATCTGAAAAGGGAGATGGGTAGGCTAAAGATAGATGTAGTTGATATAAGTGAAGTACGTTGGCAGGAAGAACAAGATTTTTGGTCAGGCGATTACCGAATTATCAACACAAAATCAAACAGGGGAAATGCAGGAGTTGGTTTAATAATGAATAAGAAAATAGGGCAGCGGGTAAGCTACTACGACCAGCATAGTGAAAGAATTATTGTCGTCAAGATAGACACCAAACCAATGCCCACCACAATAGTGCAGGTCTATATGCCTACTAGTTCAGCGGATGATGAAGAAATCGAAAGAATATATGAGGAGATAGATGATTTAATACAATATGTAAAAGGTGATGAGAATCTAATTGTGATGGGAGACTGGAATGCAGTGGTAGGCCAAGGAAGAGAAGGTAGTACAGTAGGAGAATTTGGATTGGGACAAAGGAACGAAGAGGAAGTCGGCTGGTTGAATTCTGCACTGATCATAATTTAGTCCTTGCCAATACTTGGTTCAAACACCACAAACGACGGCTGTATACGTGGACGAGACCTGGAGACACTGGAAGGTATCAAATAGACTTCATTATGATTAGGCAGAGATTCAGAAACCAGGTATTGGATTGCAACACTTTCCTAGGAGCGGATGTGGACTCTGACCACAACTTGTTGGTCATGAAATGCCATCTGAAGTTGAAGAAATTGAAGAAAGGAAAGAATGCAAAAAGATGGGATTTAGACAAGTTGAAAGAAAAGAGTGTGAGGGATTGTTTCAAGGAACATGTTGCACAAGGACTAAATAAAAGGGCTGAAGGAAACAGTATAGAGGAAGAGTGGAGAGTAATGAAAAATGAAGTCAGTAGGGCTGCTGAAGAAATGTTAGGAAGTAAGAAAAGATCAGCTAAGAATCAGTGGATAACTCAGGAGATACTAGACCTGATTGATGAACGACGAAAATACAAGAATGCTAGAAATGAAGAGGGCAGAAAAGAATACAGGCGATTAAAGAACCAAGTGGATATAAAGTGCAAGGTAGCTAAGGAAGAATGGCTGAAGGAGAAGTACAAAGATGTCGAAGGCTGTATGGTCCTGGGAAAGGTAGATGCTGCATACAGGAAAATCAAGGAAACCTTTGGAGAAAGGAAATCTAGGTGTATGAATATTAAGAGCTCAGATGGAAAGCCACTTCTAGGGAAAGAAGACGAAGCAGAAAGATGGCAGGAGCATATCCAACAGTTGTATCAAGGTAAAGATGTAGATAATTTGGTTCTGGAACATGAAGAGGCTGTTGACGCTGATGAAGTGGGAGACCCAATTTTGAGGTCAGAGTTTGACAGGGCTGTGAGTGACCTAAATAGGAACAAGGCACCTGGAATTGATGACATTCCCTCTGAATTACTGACTGCCTTAGGAAAAACCAGCATGGCAAGGTTATTTCATTTAGTGTGCAAGATATATGAGACAGGAGAAGTCCCATCCGATTTTCGGCAGAATGTTGTTATACCTATTCCCAAGAAAGCCGGTGCTGACAGGTGTGAAAACTATCGCACCATTAGTTTATTATCTCATGCCTGGAAAATTTTAACATGTATTATTTACAGAAGAATGGATAAACAAGTTGAAGCCGAGTTGGGAGAAGATCAATTTGGCTTCAGAAGAAATGTAGGAACACGTGAAGCAATGCTGACTTTACGTCTGATCTTAGAGGATCAAAGCAAGAAGGACAAGCCCACGTACATGGCATTCGTAGATCTAGAAAAGGCATTCGATAATGTTGATTGGACCAGGCTATTTATGATTCTGAAGATGATAGGGATCAGATACCGAGAACGAAGAATTATCTACAATCTGTATAAAAATCGGTCTGCAGTGATAAGAATTGGGGGCTTTGAAAACGAAGCAGCAATCCAGAAAGGAGTGAGGCAAGGCTGCAGTTTGTCCCCTCTCCTTTTCAATGTTTACATAGAACAGGCAGTAAAGGAAATCAACGAGGAATTTGGAAAGGGAATCACAGTCCAAGGAGAGGAAATCAAAACCTTCAGATTTGCCGATGATATTGTTATTTTATCTGAGACTGCAGAAGATCTTGAGAAGTTGCTGAATGGTATGGATGAAATCTTGGGTAAGGAGTACAAGATGAAAATAAATTAAGTCCAAAACAAAAGTAATGGAGTGCAGTCGAGCGAAGGCAGGTGATGTAGGAAATATTAGATTAGGAAATGAAGTCTTAAAGGAAGTAGATGAATATTATTACTTGGGTAGTAAAATAACTAACGATGACAGAAGTAAGGAGGACATAAAATGCAGACTAGCACAAGCAAGGAAGAGCTTTCTTAAGAAAAGAAATTTGCTCACTTCAAACATTGATATCGGAATTAGAAAGATGATTTTGTAGACTTTTGTGTGGAGCGTGGCATTGTATGGAGGTGAAACATGGACGATAACTAGCTCAGAAAGAAAGCGAATAGAAGCTTTTGAAATGTGGTGTTGCAGAAGAATGCTGAAGGTGAGATGGATAGATCGAATCACGAATGAAGAGATACTGAATCGAATTGGTGGGAGGAGATCGATTTGGCTAAATTTGACGAGAAGAGATAGAATGATAGGACACATCTTGACACACCCAGGACTTGTTCAGTTGGTTTTTGAAGGAAGTGTAGTTGGTAAGAACGGTAGGGGTAGACCAAGGTATGAATATGACCAGCAGATTAGAGCATATGTAGGATGTAATAGTTACGTAGAAATGAAAAGGTTAGCACAGGATAGGGTGGCATGGAGGGTTGCATCAAACCAGTCCATGGACTGATGACTCAAACAACAACCACCTACCTGTACAGCGAGCGCGCTTTCCATCTGAGCTCAAGGTCGCGAATAATCATAATTTCGTAAGTGTTAATGATATCTTTTCCTCTT
Source organism: Anabrus simplex (assembly GCF_040414725.1). NCBI lineage: Eukaryota > Metazoa > Arthropoda > Insecta > Orthoptera > Tettigoniidae > Anabrus > Anabrus simplex. The sequence goes on from NC_090267.1 coordinate 185,356,368, forward strand.
TCCAATTTGATTGTGATTAGTGACAGACAGAACTAAATATAATGCATTCGAGAACGCAAGGATTGATACTTTTGAAACCATAGTCTCGAGTTCAGCATAACCTTTAAAAGTCGATGTAGGCCTAATATCTCCGTACAAGATTTCCATAAACTGACTACGGCATACAATGTAAGATTTTTTTTTTTTTAATGGATTTTGCCATCATGTTACATGCTTTTGTATCTAATGTGCTTTATTTTATTAGACTTTCACTTTCTGAGGTTATGACATATGATTGAAGTATATTACGGTTAGGCTAGTAGATGCAAGATTTTACTTGGCAAGGAAAACTGTGTAACTTAACATATCATTCAAAGGTAGTCATGATAAATAATCATGTTGGAAAAGCAATTTAATGGTCCAGAATGATTTCAAATTTAGGAAATTGGTAGATACATTATAAATAAGATTGTTTTAAGAGAAGTCAGCATGTCGGTGGATATTATTTGAAAGAAATAAGTTCAGCCACCGGAATAAAATGTTATATGTTAGGTTAGCTCATGTCAAGCAAGTGATGATCATACTTGGAAAACAAAGTCGTACCCTAGTTGTAAATAGAACCATTCCCATGTGATTTATTTGATTTTCAAGTGTTATGAAATTAACAGTTATTTTAATTTTCTCTTTCCAAGACATTTTATTTTACTTTAATAAACCATATACCGTATTTACTTGTGTATGAGCCCCCCCCCCCCTCTGGCTTTTCGAGACGAAGAAAATGAAAAAAATAAATCTTGCGTATAAGACCTCCCCAACATAATTCGTCAGAGAACAACGACTATTCCGCTTCGAAGCGGGTACAAGTCTTATTGCAGCTCTGATGACATCGCACAAATTTGTGAATAGTTTCGTCTGTACGACCTACGCAATGAAAATGTGTCGAATCCATGCGGTACATCTGTGTTTCGCATGCATCAGTCATGCTATATGTCTGTGTTTTGTAGTTAATAATGTCCGCCAGCGTAATGGCTAGCAAAATTAGTTGCTGTTTTCGGGGGTCTGACTTCGATTCCTGATACCGTACTTCCAGAGATTTACGAATGGTAGGAAGGTTGACATGCGGTGAAAGCCGTACATGTAACTCCCCTCCACTGCGGGTGTGTCTAGAAAGAGCTGTACCCCCTCGGGATGAGAAAACGAGTTTACTTTAGTTGAGAAATATTCACGGTTGTTGCTATTTATACAGCAGGCGAGATCATTAACAAAGTGGTCGTTTAATATCTCATAACTCGGGCCAATATAAGTATATATTTGGAGAGAAGTAAGTTTAAAACTTGATAAAAGCTATCCAATTAAAACGATTGTTGTACTTGCCAACGTACCTAACAAATAATAATAATAATAATAATAATTTTATGTCTCCACGTACTTTAAATGATTTTTGGAGACGCCGAAAAAAATATACTAGGGTATGCGTTAATAAAAAAGAGACAACGAACATGCGAAATTAAACATTATGATGATAAAACTCATTACCGCCACACCTGTAGATATCCACAAATGTGGTATATTTTCCTGTTATTTATTTTTATTTTTTCCGTCAAACTTTTGGCACTATCAGGGCGATAATATACCTAACCTAAACAATGTGGTCTGTCTTATCTCATGGACAGCTCTTTACGCAAATCCTGATGTGATAAGTGTAGTTAACAAGCATGAAATGTACTTAAAAATAAGGGTCTGTGTTTCAAGAGCCACATTTATCAAAAGAATGTTTCCAGTTACTATGTATTACATTCGGAAGTACAACTCGTAACATACGCTAGTTATCATCTAATGGTTTGGCATGCCTTCTACACCACTGCTTTATTCGGAAGAAATGGCTTCTGCTACATATACACCAACTGGGAATATCAGAGACCAGATATCAGATTTACACTGTTTGGAATGTATAGTCGGGAACAAAATTATTTTTAAAAGGTTCAAAAAGACGGGACCTCGTATGCTCTTGATTGCAGTGCATGGCTCAAACTCAAAGAGAATGAAGCATGGCTAATGCGACTGACGAGAGATAGCAGTGAAGATGACGTCACTTACAATGCCCAGTTGCCGACGGTATTGAATAGGTGGAACATCTTTCTCTCTTTAGCATTGTAATTATTAGTTCAGTGCGGATCAGTGATGAAGTTTTTAACTTTAAAAGGGAAGTTGGCGGCGCAAGGCAATAATAATTCAAATGAAAGCAGTGATCAGGTTTACTGTGTGGTAGGCCTACTGCTGAACTGACAGAGGCAAATGACTGGCCATTAACTTCTTTCGTATCAATATTTAAGTATATGATAACACGATACCCTTATCCCTTTCTTCTACGGGATCGAGTATGAAGTGAGACAAATCTTCGTAGCGAGTTTTTACGGCCGTATGCTCTTCCTGACGTCAACCTCACCAGAGGAATTAATGAGATGTAACGAATGACGAGATACGAGTAACTAAAACGGGCTTTTATATGTACTGTAGGCCTAAAAGTCGTGTTCACCATTTGTCTTTTTACGTTTAGAAATACTGCCTTCTGACGAAAATAGCTGGTATAACTTAATACATTCTAAGTTGGTTAAATAATAGTATAAAATGTTTACACGTACAATTTATATCTCTTTATAACCTAGAAGTCGTGTGTTTGCTGCACACAATTTTGAGGCTATTGCATATTGGACCCACCTTTACTATTTTTGGCTGCAAAAGTGGGGGGGGAAAAAGGGGTCCACTATGCAAATAAATACGGTAGTTAATATTAACCATGTATGGTGAAGTTATTTATAGGTAGGAGCTATAGAATAAGTATACAGATGTAAGGTGCAATTCTTGTTTCTTCACGTCGTTTAATCTGGTACGTAGGGAGGAGACATCCATCTGAGGTATTGATAGGCTATAATTTTAGGAGCACCGTACCACTCCTCAGATCCCACGTTAAGCGAAGATATTTATCATAACTATAACCTGAGATCATCTGAGTTGCCAGAGAATTTTAACACCTCTCTACTAGACGCAGTAAGGTGCAATATGTTACTTCTTTTACACTTTTGTTCCTTTCCATTACTCCTGGAAAGTGTGTGAAATTGAAATTTATATTACCCAGAACCACTAGGCATATTCAGCCTCTAGATGTCAGCTTTTCCAATACTACAAAATTTGTCATCATATTGTCTGCAACTGGGAATAAAGAATAGCCAGTGTCACAACTAACTACATGACAAACTAGTATGCATTTGGTTGCATGCCATCACATTCGATGAGTTCTCGTGACTACTGTATCCTCATTTAATTATTCAGGGCGGTTACCTAGCTGATTATCCTGAATGCTTTACAACACCCAAAAAAAAGTTTCTTTGACCTTTCTGAACTGTTGTGATCACGGTGGCAAGTCGTTTTTCATTTGCTCCCCTGGGTGCAAACTAAAGGTTTGCTTTGAACATTTTGGGAACTTCTATGATGTTCATTTTGTGAAGTGTACAATATACGTTCTTCAGAAAGTTGCTCTCTGCATCTCCCATTCAGCTATTTTTTTTTTTCATTATTTTACATCCTGTGTCTCTAGTTGCGGCCTTATACTAGAGTAGGTTACTTATCAGTTTATGTATGTTAATTATAAATTTTGGAATTGTCATTTAGATCAGGAGTCAGCATACTATGACCTGCCACTTCTCTTTCTGCAGCATGCAAGCTAAGCAAGGGTGTAACATTTCCAAATACTTAAATATGTGAACCAAAACCAAACCCCGTAGCACAATAGCCCCAGAAGACCATGGCCTACCAAGCCACTGCTGCTCAGCACAGTGGATCCTCTCGGCCGTTATTCTTGGCTTTCTAAACCGGGGCCGCTATCTCACACTCAGATAGCTCCTCAATTTTAATCACATAGGCTGAGTGGAACCCGAGCCAGCCCTCAGATGCAGGTAAATATCCCTAATCTGGCCGGGAATCAAACACAGGGCCGTCGGGTAAGAGGAAGGCACGCTACTCCTACACCGCGGGGCCGGCTAAAAGTGTAAAAGTGGGATAATATTTCATCAAGTGCGACAAATTAATATGTCAACATCTCTTGGAACATTTCTATGTTTTTTTTAAATACGTATTGTCTATGGCTGGTTCCATGGTATTAACGGCCAGCTTCAAGTTGAGGAGTAGAAAGAGAGACTGTGTGTGGTGCTCCTATGTCTTCGCATTCGCACATTGCTTCGTGGCCTCTGCTGTGATAATTTGGCGTTGTACGACATTTTGTTCTCATGTTAATACCTGTGTATATCCACCTTGTTGCACAAAAGAAGAGAAAAATGTACTTAAAGTGTCTTCCTTTTAAGGCAGAATGCAGTGAGAATTATTCTGTTACTGAGTTAGATGGTACAGAATTATATTAATTTTGCAGTGACACTATCGCTATACTAAAAGAGTACTACATATTGTCAGCATGAAGAGACTAAGCATTCGTCAAAATATTCCCAACTCATAGGGAAGGAATGATCACCAAGCGGAGTGGCCGTGCACGTTTCGTGCTGCAGCTATGGAGCCAAGCTCTGCATTTGGGAGATGTGTGGGTTCGAACTCCACAGTCAGCTATCCTGAGAATGGTTTCATGTGGTTTCCTATTTTCACTTACAGGCAAATGCCAGGTCAATTCCTATTCATAGGCCACAGCCGATTCTTTCCACCTTCCTTCCTTCATTCACAGTCATTCATTTCATCTTCATTTGCTCCTCAACTAAGGTTGGCATCAGGAAGGGCATCTGACCGATCGTGCTACATAATTTTGTTTCACCTCATCCCCGACCCTAGAGCAAGAAATGGGACTAAGGGATAGACAAACAATTACAGGGAAGGAATGTTCAGAAACATTAAAACACAGTATTTCATTACAGCACAGTTTCTTCACTAAAGTGAAAGTGAAAATGAGGCTGCAATTAAAGTAAGTTTATGAATAGCTCATTTGTTACTCAAGGAAGAAAAAATATATACTGATGGTGGGTTAATTAAATCATGTTTAATTGGAACGGACAAAGAAATGTATCCAGAGAAATTAAATTTATGTAATACTATCAGACTTTCTGCAGGAACAGTTACTCAGAAGAGTTGAGGGCATTGGGAGCAGCATCAGTAACCCCTTAATTAATGAGTCATATGATTTGGACTAAAGTTAGATGTAGTTGGTATAAGTACGTTGGCAGGAAGAACAGGATTATTGGTCAGGCGACTACAGAATTATCAACACAAAATCAAACAGCGGAAATGCAGGAGTTGGTTTAATAATGAATAAGAAGGTAGGGCAGCGGGTAAGCTGCTATGACCAGCATAGTGAAAGAATTATTGTCGTCAAGATAGATACCAAACCAATGCCCACCACAATAGTGCAGGTCTATATGCCTACTAGTTCAGCGGATGATGAGGAAATCAAAAGAATATATGAAGAGATAGAAGATTTAATACAATGTATAAAAGGTGACGAGAATTTAATTGTGATGGGAGACTGGAATGCAGTGGTAGGCCAAGGAAGCCAAGGAAGAGAAGGTAATACAGTAGGAGAATTCGGATTGGGACAAAGGAACAAAAGAGGAAGTCGGCTGGTTGAATTCTGCACTGATCATAATTTAGTCCTTGCTAATACGTGGTTCAAACACGACAAACAACGGCTATATACGTGGACGAGACCTGGAGACACTGGAAGGTATCAAATAGACTTTATTATGATTAGGCAGAGATTCAGAAACCAGGTGTTGGATTGCAAAACTTTCCCAGGAGCTGACGTGTACTCTGACCACAACTTGTTGGTCATGAAATGCCATCTGAAGTTGAAGAAATTGAAGAAAGGAAGGAATGTAAGGAGATGGGATCTAGACAAGTTGAAAGTAAACTCGTTAACCCCATTTTTATCCCAAACAATGTATATATAGCACCACATATCAATAATATTAATGCAATGTATTTTTAACCAGGCATATATATACCACTGTTTTAGTTATGTGTCCAATTTAACAAGATTATCTAATGCCTATACTAAGCAAAACAAATAGTTTTAAAAAAAAGTTTAACCCTATTCCAAGACATAAAATAAGAATAATAGGCTTTATAAACTGACACTTTAGCATTTAAGATATATGCCAACAAGGTATTGCATACTAATATTTTAATCACAAGTGTCCAAACCAATAATTCTACATTTTCTTATGACTGATCAACAACCAATTAATGTAATTTAAGAACCAACTTTTAATGTATATTACTGAACTTACTACTATTAATTTACACAAATGTATGTATACCACATTGTACAACCCAAATTGGATATTGATAACATGAAAAATAGCATGTAATTTCATGGATGATGTATATTAGCTAACTAATTACCCTGACACTGTATACTGGAAAACTTAGAATTGACACATGCAATAGCCCAAATGTACCAAGACATACATACCAACATTTATGATCAGTTCAATTTAAGTTTTAATCATTACATGTGATGTTTTTGTAAAATATATCTTTTATGCATGTCAACTGAAGATGACCCCCTAGGGGTCGAAACTAGTCTTGACCATATTTACTAGCTGAATGTGAATAAATTTTGTATTGATAAGGTGGTGACTTATATTTATATTGTTTTTGTTGTAAACTATGTCGCAATAATCAAAATGAGGTAATGCGAGTGATTCAACAAGAATTTTCTTTAGTTTAAAAGGGAAAGTGAATTTGAATTTGCTGAGACAGCGTAGCGTTCCGTATATTTTCCTACACACAGATATAGTTTGGGCAGACCAGGACAGATGTTCGTCAAATATTATGCCAAGATTTCTTACATTTTGGCTATACTGTATGGGAGTACCACTTATGGACAACTGTGGTAACGCTGTTCGATTGAGCTTGCAAAGTAATTTAGGGTAACCAATAATTATTGCCTGGGATTTTGATGGGTTTAATTTTAATCCGTGAGTTCTGGCCCATATATCTATGGTCATAAAGTCTTCATTCAGGTGACGTTTTTCTGAGTGTAGGTTTTCGGGTTTGCTGTGTATATATATCTGTAGGTCATCAGCGTATAAGTTGTATTTACAGTGTTTTAATCCGGAAGATATGCCATTTATATACAAAGAGAAAAATAGGGGGCCCAGTACAGATCCTTGTTGTATTCCTACGTCGACCATACGCCAATTTGAATATTCATTGTTGTTGTTGTTTTTGTTAAGTACACACTGCTGGCGACCGGTGAGATAGGATCTGATCCACTGGAGTGCACTCGCGGAGAAATTTAAACTATTTAATTTGGATATAAGTATGTCCCTGTCAACAGTGTCGAAAGATTTACTAAAGTCCAATAACGCTAGAACTGTCAGTTGTTTGTTGTCCATAGCTTGCCTTATGTCATCAGTCACATGTGTTAATGCACTGCAGGTGCTGTGTTTCGATCTAAAGCCGGACTGGTGGATATCAAGGAGATTGTGTTGAATAAGATAGTCGGTAATTTGCTTGTGAACTATGAATTCTGAAGCTTTTGACAATATGCATAAGATGATAATCGGCCGATAGTCACCGACGTCCTTCGCCAGTCTTATTTTTGGAAGCGGGCGAACTGTGGCCATTTTCCATATTTCCGGATAAGTCCCCTGTTGCAGTGAGTAATTAAAAATATTCACCAATGGATAAATGATGTGGTGGAGAATTTTCATGAGCATTTCATGGCCTATATTATCTACGCCCCTAGCCCTGGTCTTGATGCGTTTTATTGAGTCAATCACTTCTTGCGGTGTGACGTGACTGAAGTAAAATTGATCTCTTTGTGGAGATGGCGTATTATCATATGTATTAATAGTTTTTTCCTTTACGACCGGATTAATTCCCATTGGCGAGATGAAATGGTCGTTTAATTCATCTACGTTAACATTTAGTTCATCGTTAGATTTCTGGTTATTGATACCAAAATATTTCATAGATTTCCACATCGTCGCAGGGCGTACGTCAGGTCTAATCAAGTTATGGGCGTAACGTAGTCTAGCGCTTCGAATTTTAGAGGTCGGTTTGTTACGCAGTGTTTTATAAGTCTGGTGGTTCACTTCCGTTGGGTAGTGCTTGTATCGTCTATGAGCAGCGTCTTGTTTAGCCATTAAGTGGCGAATTTCATCATCTATCCACGGCTTAGGAGCTCTGGAACCTTTTCTCCTACGCACTGGGGCGTGCCGATCGTAGAGTTACGTTACTAGGTTATTAAATGTTGAGACCATTTCCTGTAGATTATTGGCGCGATTTATCTCCATCCACGGCACGGAAAGAGCATCTTCTTCTAATTTATCTGCGTCAATTCTTCTGAGGTCCCTGAATGATAATATTTTCGACCTTGGTTTCGGAGTTTGTAATTGGTAGGACAGGTAGATTATGTCATGTCCAGATAGCCCCGGGGCTGATGTCTGTCCATGTTGCAGGACTTTCGCTGAATTGTTTGTTATTATTAGATCGAGAAGGGTGTGACTGCTATTAGTGTGGTGGGTTGGTCCGAGAGGTAAAATTGTCATGTTACATGTTTCAAAAATGTTACGAAACTGTCGAGTTGAAGCTGCGGTACTGTCTAACAAATTTGTGTTGAAGTCTCCCATTACAATAACGTGTTCATAGTCTGGCAGAAGGTTTAGTATTTCAGTCTCAAGGTCGGTCAAATACCCTACTTTCGGAGGCTTGTAAACTACTCCTAGCAAGCATTTCGTTCTAGACAGTGTTATCTCTATAAACAAAAACTCTGGTTTACGTTCATACTGTGAAGGTGAATGGCTAATTACTTGAGGATTGAGGTCTCTGGCAACATAAGCAGCCACCCCCCCACCGCCTTTCCCCTCGCGGTCATTTCGTAGAAGGACGTACCCGTCTATGTCAACAGCTGAATTGGGGCATTTGCTGCTCAGCCACGTTTCAGACATAAGAATTGCATGGAACTGGTGCGTAGAAAACAGGTTATGCATTTCATCCATGCGCGTTTGGGAGAGCAAAGACTGCACATTACAGTGACAAACATTAAGAGCTCTTGGAAATTGGTCCACGGTTTCGTTCAAGATAGTAGCGGCTGAAATAGGACCTGGGTTTGCTGTAGCACCTATGTGAGTGAAGGGAGCGGTTAACGGAAGAGGGGAGCAAGGGGATGGAATTAAAGGAATGCGCTTAGACCTACTGTCGTCAGAAGCATGCCCTTGTTGTGTTAAAAGGTATGCCAACTTCGGAACAGAAAATTAAAACTAAAACAGTACTAACGAGAGGACTACGGTTAAATACAGTTCAAGCAATACCGATCACTGGAGAAATAAAAGACAGTGCAAAGCTAATAACAATGACAGAACACACTGCAAACAGATTATACAAGGTAAATCACACAAATGAATCTAATTTTAAATTAGAGGGTTCTAACTAGCGATGTTATATTTGGAAAACAGATACCTGATATAGTAAAAGTGTGTTATGGGAGATTGATGAATGGGAGGGAGGAGGAGGAGAGAGAGAGAGAGAGTGAGAGAGAGGAGAAAGAGAAAGAGAAAGTGAAACTTAACTGTAGTGAATTCCTACTATGAAAGCAAGGGAAGACAATATTTCGGTACTCACATTAAAAGCGAATGTAGTTCTGTACTGATGTGGTGATGTTTGCAGATTACAATCGAGGAATATCACACATGCGGTTGATACGACGCCTTGTACCATCTGCCAACTTAATTATGATATCCCCGTGATCAGTCCAAGTGTTCCTTAGTCCATGAACAGTGATGGCTGCCTTCAGAATTGCTAGACGAGTTGCAGTCAAGTCTTCTCGTATCGTGGTAGGTGTTCCTTTCAGTTGGCGCTTCCGTTTGAAAACCTCTTGCCTGGAGCGGAAGGACGTGAACTTCACAATGATGGGTCGAGGTTTTCCTGGCACCTTCGGTCCTACTCTGTGGCTCCTGTCAATGTCAGTTTTGGTTACCTTGGCGTCCAGTTTATTGCAGAGGCTCACAACAATGTCGTCTGTGTTCTCACCCTCACTTTCATCAATACCAAACAGACGTAAACTTGACCTCCTTTGGTACTGTTCCAGGGAGTCGCACTTCGCCTCAACTTCTTTGAGATGTTTTATTTCCCTTTCGCGGCACTCGAGTTTTTTGTTTAGGTCATTCATCAATTCAGCATTGAACTGGAGACTACGCTCAAGTTCTTTCACCACAATTTCCGTCACCTGTCTTGCCACTGCACTTACAATACTTTCCACGAAGCATTCGGAGAGCACAGCCTCGTCCAGTACCTTTCTCACCGCCTGTTCGATTTCGTTGGCACCACTGCTGGCACTACCGCTGCTAGCTTTATTAGGATGACGGCCCATTTTTAATATTATGCTGATATACACAACGATATCGATTAAAAACTGGTCTCAACTTGAACCCTGGCACAAGTTCCACAGATCTGCACTTTTACACACCACACACTGCTTCCGTTCACCTACAAAATTCGCTTAAACGGAGAGCCGATTTACTTGCGTGCTTCCGTGAGCAGAGTGGCGCAGTAGAGATCAACGTAGTAGAGGAACACGTGAAGCAATCCTGACTTTACGTCTGATCTTAGAGGATCGAATTAAGAAGGACAAGTCCGCGTACATGGCGTTCGTAGACCTAAAAAAGGCATTCGATAATGTTGATTGGACCAAGCTATTTAAGATTCTGAAGGTGATTGAGATCACATACCTAGAACGACGAATTATCTACAGTCTGTATAAAAATCAATCTGCAGTGATAAGAATCGAGGGCTTTGAAAAAGAAGCAGCAATCGAGAAAGGAGTGAGGCAAGGCTGCACTCTGTCCCCCATCCCTTTCAGTGTTTACATTGAACAGACAATAAAGGAAATCAAAGAGGAATTTGGAAAGGGAATCACAATCCAGGGAGAGGAAATCAGAACTTTGAGATTTGCCAATGGTATTGTTATTTTATCTGAGACTGCAGATGATCTCGAAGTTGCTGAATGTCATGGACAAAGTCTTGGGTAAGGAGTACAAGATGAAAATAAATAAGTCCAAAACAAAAGTAATGGAGTGCAGTCGAACGAAGTCAGGTGATGCAGGTAATATTAGATTAGGAAATCAAGTCTTAAAGGAAGTAGATTAATATTGTTACTTGGGTAGTAAAATAACTAACGATGGCAGAAGTAAGGAGGACATAAAATGCAGACTAGCACAAGCAAGGAAGACCTAACTTAAGAAAAGAAATTTCCTCACTTCGAACATTGATATAGGAATTAGAAAGATGTTTCTGAAAACTTACATCTGGTGTGTGGCGTTGTTTGGAAGTGAGACATGGATGATAACTAGGGAGAAAGAAAGAGAATAGAAGCTTTTGAAATGTAGTGTTATAGAAGAATGCTGAAGGTGAGATGGATAGATTGAATCACAAAAGAAGAGATACTGAATCGAATTGGTGAGAAGAGATCGATTTGGCTAACTTTGATGAGAAGAAGTGATAGGACACATCTTAAGACATCCAGGACTTGTTCAGTTGTTTGTTGAAGGAAGTGTAGGCAGTAAGAACAGTAGGGTTAGACCAAGGTATGAATATGACAGTCAGATTAGAACAGATGTAGGATGCAATAGTTGCATAGAAATGAAAAGGTTAGCACAGGTTAGGCTGGCATGCAGAGCTGCATCAAACCAGTCTATGGCTGATCACTCAAACAACACATGATTTTGAGTGGTACTCTTTGACTCTGGAATAGTTGAGACATTACAGTTGCTGCTGTTTATTTGATGAGTCATTGCTGACTTTGAAATGACTAAAGAATGATCTCCTATGAATACTCTGCATAGAACAACTGCAGTGAAAATATTTTCAAGAAATTTGAGAAAATGGTTTACAAAGTGCAATCTGAAGTGGAATCAGCTAAAAGTATATCACAACTGGTGGTAAAAATATGTATGCAACAGGCATAGACTTAGTTGGAGACATTTTCAAAGCTTGTGACAACGCAAGATGTTCAGAGCCTATGGTTATTCATCATATTATTTGTCAGTATAATCTCTGTTGGAAATACCTGAATCTGTTGTGTTTTTGAACCGGTTGTGTCAATGGTGAACCTTGTTCATTTTCATGGACTCTACCATCATCAGTTCTATGATTTTCTGTCAAAAGTGGAAGCTGAATATCCTGACTTTCCCTACCATACAGCAGTAATAGAGTTTTATTGAGATTTTTGAACTCAGAGCAGAGATTCAAATTTTTCTCATCGAGAAATCTGCCCCCAATCACTATTATAAAACACTGGACGGCTGTGGAAATTAACTTTTGCTCCTGATATTGGATTTCTTAATGGATTCGGCTTGAAACTACTAGGCAAAACAGTGCTAACATATGGCACTTTTACTGCGACAACTGGCCTGACTCGCAACTCATGTCAAGCTGCTTTGTAGCATTTCCCATACTGTCAAAAGGTAAAAGAAGTGAAATCGTCCTTCCCACAGAGATTTGTAGGTGATATACGAGGGTGGTTTTTTTTTTTTTTTTTTTTTTTTTTTTTTTTTTTTTTTTTTTTTTTTTTCAAATTCCAATAGGCTATTAAAAAAGAGAGACAGTGACATACACAAAATGATTTTTTCACTAAAAGTTTAGTAGTTTCATACTTATTTATCTACATATACACCAAAACGAATTAGGCATTTGTTGTATTGTATATTGAATCAATCTATCACTACTGATCTGCATTTAGGGCTGTCGCCCAGGTGGCAGATTCCCTATCTGTTGTTTTCTTAGCCTTTTCTTAAATGATTGCAAAGAAATTTGAAATTTATTGAACATCTCCGTAGGAAAATTATTCCAATCCCTAACTCTCCTTCCTATAAATGAATATTTGCCCCAATTTGTCCTCTGGAATTTCAACTTTATATTGTGATCTTTCCTACTTTACACATATCATTGATATATATAACATAAAGGTCCAATAATACTGCCTTAAGGAATTCCCCTCTTAATTATTACAGCGACTGATAAAGCTTCGCCTACTCTTAATTCTCTGAGTTCTATTTTCTAGAAACATAGCCACCCATTCAGTCAGTCTTTTGTCAAGTCCAATTGCACTCATTTTTGCCAGTAGTCTCCCATGATCTACCCTATCAAATGCCATTTGAACTCCTGAATCCAGGATATCTACTATATCTTCCTGGAATCCTGCAAGTTGAGCTTCAGTGGAATAACCTTTCCTAAACCCAAACTGTCTTCTATCAAACCAGTTATTAATTTTTCAAACATGTCTAATATAATCAGAAAGAATGCTTTCCCAAAGCTTACATGCAATGCATGTCAAACTGACTGGCTTGTAATGTTCAGCTTTATGGCTATCACCCTTTCCTTTATACACAGGGGCTACTGTAGCAACTCTCCATTCATTTGGTATACCTCCTTCATGCAAGCAATAATCAAATAAGTACTTCAGATTTGGTACACTATCCCAACCCATTGTCTTTAGAAATGAGATGAATGGAATACACGGTATATTGTTTTCTTTAGATAACATTTCACCAGATTGCGAGTCAAAGTTAGCACTCCCTATCATCAAAATTGAATGCAAATGCTCATTTTAATGCTGACCTGTATTAAGATTTTACATATTTCTTCTTTGAAAATGACTTTTCACGCAGGTAGGTGCTACCAAATACAGAGATAAACCCCCGAGCACCATATTCATAACTTCGAAGTTGTTTATAAAATTCTCTTAGATTCTTCTTTTTGAATTTACCTTTTAGCATGTTAACACACTTCAGATTAATTTGTATATTACTTTTTGTTATTTTAGAATTTGCTTTACGTCACACTGACAGAGATAGGTCTTATGGCAATGATGGGACAGGAAATGGCTAGGAGTGGAAAGAAAGAGTCCGTGGCCTTGATTAAGGTACAGCCCCAGTATTTACCTGGTGTGAAAATGGGAAAACATGGAAAACCATCTTCAGGGCTCCGACAGCCACTTCCAGTTTAAGGTTAGGTGTAGGTGCTTCAATTGTACAGTCATATTGAGTTTGAAATATGGAAAAATGTCCCCTGCACTTGTATCATGAAATATGGAAAAATGTCCCCTGCATTTGTATCAAGATCCCAAAAATGTTGCTGAAACTGTTGTGTGAACCCAGAAAATACGAGGGCTGTTTTGTTTCTCAACGTCCGATGGGCTATAAAAAAATAACAAAGGAAAGACACATTGACATAACAAAATGATTTTATCACTAAAAGCTTAGTAGTTTCATACTTATTTTTCCACATAATAGCCAAAACAATTTAGGCATCTGTCATATCATGACACCAGTTTTCCGATGCCCTCTGCAAAGAAATCTGCTGCCAGTGAGGTATTGTGCGTCTGGACAGCCTCCAGCTCCATAAACTTCACCAACAGGACACCTTTATGGTCTCGAAAAATGGCAGCCATTGTTTTCCTGTTGCTCAGTGACAGTTTAAACTTTTTGGCTTGTTTGAAGAAGACGACGAAGAAGAAGAAGAAGAAGAAGAAGGATGCATCCACTGCTTAGACTGTTCTTTGGTTTCTGGAGTGTCATACAGGACCCAAGTTTCATCGCCAATAACAATAGACTTTTAAAATTCTTCTTCCTTACTATGGTAACGTTTAATCCATTTGCTGAGTTTCGTGATCGTCAGTCAACATTGTTGGGACCCAACGTGAACAAAGTTTCCGGTATCCTAAACGGAGTCACAATTGTGTACAGAGAAGACCTTGAAATGTCAAACAATAATTGTAGTGTATGTAGTATTTGTATTGCATTCCTTTTTAATCAGTAAATCTTGAAAATATATTTGCCTCTTGGTTTGCAGAATGTAAAATACTTGATATTTGACCGTTTATAAAATTTGTTTGCCGACCCCTTATTTAGATGAAGAAACTGCACTTCCTTGAGGCAGCTTTTGGGTGTTTCTTTGTAAACCAAGGGCACACTAACATCATCAGCTTATTCCACACTAACATCATCAGCTTATTCCTAGTACGTTTCCTCTCATGGTTGCATGTGATAACCAAACGTCAATTAGACAATCATCATCATCATCCTGGCCTCAGCTACCGTGTGCAGACATTTTAATTTGACATCATCAGGCTGCCTGCTTGTCAATTTTGACGTTTCGTTTTACTCTATGCCTATTAGATTGCAAAGTAAACCAAATCTCTCTTAAACATCTGTGGTTGAGTTTTATTTAATTTTATCGGGTAAACACCAAGTGCCACCAGAGTTCTTTTATGTGCCGACATCGTACAACATGGAGTGTCAAATGGACTTTCTTCCGTCCAAAGATCAGACTACCTCTCCCGGGTTTGAACCCACTATTTTGAGATCCAGAGGCCAACATTCAACCACTGATCCACATAGGTAGCTATTAGATGCTTATAGAAACCTATAACTCTTCTTTACAAAAGGCTTTGTCAGTGAACTGACTGCAAGCCTTTGAAATATGGATGTGCCTGGCTGAGTGGCTCAGATGATTGAAGCGCTGGCCTTCTGACCCAAACTTGATGGGTTCAATCATGGCTCAGTCTGGTAGTATTTCAAGGTGTTCAAATTCATCAACCTCATGTCGGTAGATTTAATTTCACGAAAAAGAACTCCTGCGGGACAAAATTCAGGCACCTTTGCATTTCTGAAAACTACCAAAAGTAGTTAGTGGGATGTTGAGAAAATATGGATGTATAGCAGAATGTTAAAGATCCCATGGATAACTCTAGGAAAGCACCCTATTTCAGTCACATGTTCCAAAATGACAAATACAGCCTAATGCAATTGAACCATAGAAGCGAAACATGAATGTGGATGGAGATTTTATCTCTGACCTCCTTTGGAGAGATCACACCCAGGGAAATCATACCCGAAGAAGTAAAAACTCATCTTTGATCAGAGAAATATCAGGGCAGTTTTTCTGATTAACATGCAGTATTCTTTGGTACAAGATAACATCAAACACTTCATCATGGATGTGCAAATTGTCAACACTGTGACCAGCTTCCATTTTAGGGCAGTTTTCTATATGGTATTCTGGTATTTTGTCCACCTACTTTTCCAATACTGCCAAGCATATTATTGTACCATCTGCAATTACGCCATTATGAATAGCCATTTTCACAACAAACTTCCGTTGCTAGACATTTTCCAACTAATTTTGATAGCCTGAGAAACTTCAGAGTTATATATTAACCATATCAAAACTGAAAGAAAATAGCTTCCACCATATCAAATTTTTTCCACCTAGGTACAGCTGTACTTTGCATATATTCTGTTTCAACTTTGGGTTTGCCAGGCTGAGTGGCTCAGATGGTTGAGGCGCTGGCCTTCTGACCCCAACTTGGTAGGTTCGATCCTGGGTCAGTCCCGGTGGTATTTGAAGGTGCTCAAATACGTCGGCCTCATGTCGGTAGATTTACTGGCACGTAAAAGAACTCCTGCGGGACAAAATTCCGGCACCTCGGTGTCTCCGAGAACAGTAAAAGTAGTTAGTTGGACGTAAAGCAAATAACATTATTCAACTTTGAGTTTACGGTTTTTTTGTAGCTTCTGCCAAATAGCATACTTTTAGCCTTTTAGGTTTATTGTTGCTGTTATAAACACGATGATAGATCATTTACTTCTCTGTCTCCTTTGTACTGATATCACTTTGAAATACTTTGAATGTTCCTGCAGCGTAATAATGGACAAACAACACACATTTCCACTCTAGAAACTTGAAACTTTATTCATGATACCAGAATAAGCTACATAAATACCTTCTAAGAAAATATTTTTAGCTTCAAATATCAACTACATGAATCAACAAAAAGATCTGTAAGTACAGGGTGACCCAAACATCCGTTAACATTTGAAGAGATCATACTTCACGGAATATTGGAGGTAGAGAGGTAATAGTTGACGCTCATGATACTCATGACATGGGATGACCGCCAAATGGCACTTCATACGATACACAAGCAATAATTAGCTTATCAATCAAGGTTTAGCAAAGACAATGTTCTTTATAAGACATGCTCAACATGTCTGCAGCCTTTCATCAACAATACCTGTAGTCAAGGGACAATATTGTGACCAGCTCTGTACAGCATATCCATAGGTAGGGTGAGAAATTGCAATCACATGTTGCCTTTCAGCATCCCTAATGAGGTTGGATGATCGTAATAGACTTGTGACTTCAGGTAACCCCACAACCAATAATCACACGGATTGAGGTTGGGGGACCGGGAAGGCGAAACATGCCATACCGCGATTGCAGGCGCATCTGACTCTCTCTCTCTCACGACAGCTCCTTTTATATCATACACATGTCTCATGCGGCATCACTGATGTGTTGCTGTCCAGAACAATCTTTGGTCATTTTGTGTACTTTATTTTGGTGTCAATAAAACCCCATGTCATACCAATCATGTGTTAATTGTTACCTCTCTACCACCAATATTCCATGAAGTATTGCCTCGTTAAATGTTAACAAACTTTTGGGTCAACCTGTACAACACACTCGTGTGACAGCAACTTGTTTGGTTAATGTGACAACAAATGTGCCCCTAAATTTGTAAGCAATATTATTAGAAAATTCAGAGTTTGCATTCCATAAATAGGACATTGGTTGGTAATGAGTTAAAAATAACAAGAAAAAGGTCTATTCAACTGTTTGTCAGTTAAAATTGCTGCTAACTATCTCCCACTCTGTCGCCCACATGAAATGAGTTGAAACTCTATTGTTGAAGAAATGAATAAGATCTGAAATATATTGTTTTGTTTTTTTCATTACTATTTCTGATAAAAGGAAGTGAACTACTTTATGCTATGATGTACTGTGTTTTAGGGAATTGACAGCAATGTGCCACCTACTTATGGACCTGCTCCTGAGGTTGACCGACCTCCTTTGGACGACTCTGGAATTGATCGTAACATGGTGGGAGTGGAATCTCCTAGCGATGGTAATCTTAATTTCTTTTGTTTATTTCAGAATGTTTACATATCAAGTAGATCTCTCTTCTGTTTTTTTTTTCTTGTGTGTAGAATTTATTTTCCAGTACAGGGCTTACTAAACCAAGTAAAACCTTGATAATTCGAAAGGATCGGGACCCAAAAAAAATTGGACTTAGAATTACGTAGCTTCGAATTAAACAAATTTTTGTGTAACAAAAAATATTGAAAATATGTTAGTATTGCATTCGCGACTCGAACCCAGATAACTCCGATCCTCAGGACATATAGAGCAAAAAAGTGTAAGAAAGATCATATATATATATATATTTTTTTTTTTTTCTTTTTCCTTTAGAATACAACAAGAATAAAAGGAAACTGCAAAAATTGGGCATTCGGTACAGAGAAGTACGTAATAATAAAGAAGTCCAGGATTCATCAGTCTTAAAATTGACATCCTTAAATAGACTGGCATCATAAATCCCATATATCCTATAATTTTCTAGCCGGGCTGATGGCTCAGATGGTTGAGGCATTGGCCTTTTGACCCCAACTTTGCAGGTTTAATCCTGACTCAGTCCGGTGGTATTTGAAGTACTCAAATACGTCCGCCTCGTGTCAGTAGATTTACTGGCATGTAAAAGAACTGTGGGCTAAATTCCGGCTCCTCAACATCTCTGAAAAGTATTTAGTGTGACGTAAAGATTATTATTATTATTTTCTAATTCCATGACCTAATTTTTCCGAGTTTGTACCAATATATCTTATATTTGTGTTTGTATTTGCATGGGAGTGTATAAAAACAGACAATTTTGAGCCAGCAGGCACCCTTGTCCTTGAAAATAAAATAAATGTTATCGTTCCTGAATGTGTAATTTTGAAGCCTGGTGTGTGAATTGTAACAGAATGGGACCTGACAACAAATTCAGAATGGTCAAGTTCCATATAAAAGCGGACAAGTGCGTACATGATCAGTTTTGAGCCCGTAAACCTCCATGTCCGCTGTGGTCTAGCAAGAAATCCAGAAATAGACACCAGTGTAATTTTGTAAATAAGTTGTCATATTCTGGCGAGCTACAAGTAAGTACAGTGGGCTTTCAAATGTTATATGTAGCATGTTTTGTAAGTTCGGTATATGCCCAATTTACAGTAAGAACACATATATTTTGGATTATCCGTGTTTTTTCTGTTATCTGTGCGGTCCCAAGTCCGTATTAACCCGGATAATCACAGTTTGCTGTACTTTCTTTTTTTGTGTTACAAGGGGCTAACTGTAAAGAACAGTCACAACCACATTGATTTAGAAGTTAACTTTCTGTTCATCTCATTTTACTTGTAATTCTTCCATTTCAGATGTTGGAAGCATGAAGAATGTGGCTGATGACCCTATTAGTGATAAGACTACATCAAAAGATGGGGAATGAACATTTTTTAGACTAACTTGATGACGTTCCTGTAATGATTTTAGAGCAGAAAGCAGTTATTGTAATTTAAAAGAATTTATCTAGAAGGAGTCTGCTTGTTTGGATTGTGGTTAAAGAGTGTGCTAATTGCTGAATTATCTGGTTCATTGTAGTGATGAGTTAAGTCGTCTTTCATTCCTTTATCGTGTCTTAATTCTTACAAAATTGCCTGTGGGTGGTGTTTATTTACATGGAATGAATGTGGTGAGATATTTTATAAAAACACTTCAAATGTAATGATTTGCGATTTATAGTTTCATCCTGTGTGCTAGTATTGAAAGGCAACCAATCTGATATCAGTAAATGCAGTGTCTTTTTATTTATCCTTATAAATGTAATGTATGCCTAAACATAAAGTAGAGTGGAATTTTTCAGCATTCGTCTTCAGTGTAGTTAATAATATCCTGACTGCTGTTTCCTCATGTGACAGCAATTAAATGTTCTTTTTTTTAGTTAGGCTATTTACAGTGATGTAAAAGAGCCTTTTTTGCAATGGTACATGATAACAGTATACTTCAGATAGCTGCTGAAATCTTTTCTTGGAGCACAAGTTTTTAATAAATGTGGAAACTGTATCAATTAAGAAAGGAAGAACTGTTTATCTCTTCAGAACACTATAGAAGTGCACAAAATATTAATTAGTGGTCAAATACAGAATGAAAGATTAGAGTCTAAGGGAGAGGAGGAAATTAGTTTTATACTAACAAAGACATACTATTACAGTAATTAATTTTTGCCTACCTTCTGATGGATGTATTGATGGCTGGCTAGCTGTATGCATGTATGTATATTGTTTTCTTACTGGGATAAGCAGTGCTTAATGTCTCTTTCCTTACCCTACATTGAAATACTGTAGTTTTAAAAGCTAAACATAGCCTTTATATTTTTTCTTTTCCTAAACCTCATTTGTTTATTTATTAATCCTTAATGGACATCATTACGTGTTTGGGACACAACTAGCATTGTGGGTCCCTCAGACTGCACAGGTATAACTTTTCCGGTTTCTAAGAAATAACATTTACGACGTACAGCCACTAGCAGGGAAAAAAAAAAAAGAAAAAGAAAGAAAGAAATAACATTAGATCATCGTTGCTTTGTTTGTTATACACTAGTGTTCATAAAAAGCAGAACACCTTGAAAGACTAGAGATAGGAAGCTCATATTCACAGGACATGTTCATTAGTATGTTCTGCAGAAACAGTTAGCATTTCGATCACCTAGGTTGAGCATGTGTCCTGTTGCCTAGTAGGCACTGGGTCCTCCATGGGCATTGATAACTAGTTCTGTGCGTAATGGCATCGACGCGTATAAGGTGCGAATGGCATCCTGGGGTATAGCCATCCATGCTACATTCACCTGGTTCCACAGTTCATCTTTAGTAGTTGCCATTGGGTCACAGCGCCGCATTAGTCATTTCACCATATCCCACACATTTTCGATTGGCGACAAGTCCAATGATCAAGCGGACTAGGGTAACAGTCTGACATCCTGTAACAACAAGAAGGCATGTGTTCGTGCAGCAACATGTGTTCGCGCATTGTCCTGCTGAAATATGGCGTCTGGGGTGTCGTGCAGAAAGGGTATGGCTTCAGGTCGCAGGATGTCGTTCATGTAGGTCAAACTGATCACAGTGTCCTGGACACGCAAAAACTGTGATTTGTGGTTGTACTCAATAGCACCCTACACCATAAGGCCTTGACTTGGCGCTGTGTCTTGTGCGAATGCAGTCAGTGTGATGCTTCTCCCCCTGTCTGCGGCGAACCAAAATGCGGCCATCATTTTCAAGCAGACAGAACCTGGATTCGTCCGAAAACACTATCTCCTGCCATTCCTGTCCCTAGTGACATTGTTCCATACACCATTGCAGTCTAGCATGTTTATGCACATTAGTCAAAGGTAGGCGGAGAAGTGGACGACACGTTGGTAACCCAGACCATAATAAACCGCGACAGACTGTCACTCCTGATAGTGTACAATGTGTTACACGGTTGCACTGTTGCGCCAGAGCCAAGGAGGATGCAGATTTGTCATTCGGGTGAGGAGTCGATCTTCTCGAAGGGTGGTCTGGGTGGTGCAATCAGAGCCATCTTGCCGTGTTCTACGGTCTTCTGTGAACCATTCTGTACACACCCATTGCACTGCCGACACACTTTGTCCCACAAGAGCAACAATTTCCCAGGTGGATGCATCACGCTCTCCCATGCCAATAATACGCCGCGCTCACTCATTTGACGGTACAGTTTTTGCATACATCTACAAGGCATCCTGCACGTCTGCTCAAGTCACACTGATCCATTACCTGCTGTTTAAAGCAACGAGAGCCATAGGCACATTCATACCTGCCAACTTTTACGGTTTATCCGTAAAATTTACGGAAATTGTAGCATTTTACGGTTTTACTGATGGACTGTGTCATTTTACGACTTCACGGACAAACATTTGAAACAACATTCGATAATCGCTCCATTTCCGTACAATCGATTGTTTGCGTGGGTCGAAGCATGCTCGGTCTTGGTCGAGGGCAAGTCCACGATAGTCCATAACTCATTCTTTGATATGATTGGTATTTTTAACCATGTGATGTTCTGTTGTTATTGGAATTGAATTTAAAACCGGGATAACAGTTCTTCCGTGTGAATCTTAGGTGTCAACAGGCTCTGCTCCGCAAATTTTTTGTTCCGCTCCATTCGCATGTTGCGATTTAACCTATATTCTTTGACCGCGCGAGTGGTGTTCTTTGTTTACGATCAGTACTTCCAGATATTTAAAGAATCATATTCTGTTCATACTAAAATCAAAGTATCCAAGGTTTTGTGTTATAACTTTGTGCGCAGTTTCCTGTATTAGTTGGACTAATCACATTCGTTCCAGTGACTGGGTATACCACTGTTAGCCAAGCCCATTAAGTTATAAAGAAGAAGAATTACATTCTTTCCACGTGTGTGTGTGTGTACGTTTTACCATGTGCATATTCCTTGTTCGAGGTTGGCATCGTGTTCATTTAATTGTTTGGACTTTGTGTGCTTGGACATGTTTTAATGAAGTGTGTTACTGCCTTGAGTGTTTTATGTTATAATTTTATGTGACGTTCAGTGGTCCAGGTTCCTTTCGATGTTTCAGTTTCTTCTCGGACATTTTCATATGCTATATTCCTATTGTAGATTATCGTGAATAAATCCAGCAAGAAACAGTACTTCCAGACATTTAAAGAATCATATTCTGTTGAATGTACGTGCATACTAAAATGAAGAAAAGGAGAAAAATTTGCCTTTTTGCATGGTATGTGGGTTTGATATTAATATTGCACATGCTGGTCGCAACGATGTAGGTGATGGTGAGTTAGTTATTTACATTCAGACTTCCACCATTGTAAATGATCTCCAGGATACAGATAAATCCCTTTTATTTTCATCAGTGAGAAACTACTTTTGTACTGCCTGTGACTACATCAACAACAAGTTTCCACTCAAGGTTGATGTGTTAAAGCATGCTCAAGTTGCTAGGTTAGACAGAATTTAAGAGACACAGTTTTCTTCCATTCGTGAATGAGTTCAGGTTGATGACACTTTGGTTGCAAATCACGATGCTGCAAGTGATTCCAGTTGGGCACAAATATCAAGAATTCGTGGAGCCGATGGACTTCTTTAGCATAAAAACCAGAAACCAGTATAATCGAATGCAGAATGTGAACCTGATTTCAGCCTTGCGAAGAAAAGTAGAACAGAGTTCAGATCGTCCATGTCCAATGAATCTCTGGAGTCTATTTGTATTTTGAAGACCAGGATTTCTGGTCCTTGTTATGACAAAACATTTTCTCAAGACTTTCTGCAGGAACCTAAAAAGGCCACAACTATGACTTAATCGAACTAGCGTTTGATTTGCAGTGTGTATTATATTATTTCTTGCCTGTGTTACGGTAAACGAGTTGTATTGTGTAAAGCCTTTTTTCAATTATTGCATATATGCATAATTTATCAAGGAAGACCTGTTATGTATGCTCCAAACTAATATTCACCACGCCTGCTGCTGTTTAACATGGATTTCTTCTTGATTGTTATATTCATCTACAAATCGTTGGCTTATGATGTAAGTAGATATGATTTCCTTGAAGTATCCTGTTTAAAGCATGAATTCTTGTATTTTTTAGCCCAGAAGTATTATTATTTTTGTCAAGCCGCGATACGTCGAAAATCGTTAGATTTTTTGTCGCGCGTGAGTTTTACTGATAGCCCTTTTCAAAAGTTGGCAGGTATGCACATTTTACCTGTCGGTGGTAGTGCTCCGAGATATCGATGTTGACCTTGAACTAAGAGCCAACATGGTTCAAGTGCTAATCTTTTCTGCAGCACATGTGCTGGGAATTTGAACTTCCTATCTCTAGTTTTTCAAGGTGTTCTGGTTGTTATGGACATGAGTGTATTTTCTTCATTATAATTTGTACAGGAAAAAACTTCATCACTTATTTATATGTTATAAAGTATTTACTCTAATGTGTACATCAAGTAAATATCCTGTAAATATGCAAATTAAATGGTGAAATGTGTTTTAAAAATCTCTTAGCTCAAAATCTTATGACTGAAGGGTATTCAAATGAAATTAAGAATAACTTCATCAAAAAATGTAATTAAGTGGAAACCTGCAAGGCATAAAAGTTGTCTACTTTGCGAAGACCACAGTCGTCAGAGTTGTCAGTCTGAGGCAAACTAGCAAGGAAAACTAAAAGAAAACAAACGCCATAACGCTACAGCCCTGATAGAGCTTGAACTACCGAGCGACTGGTGATCAATCCAGAAGCCTTCAGATTACGAGGTGCACATGGCCTGTGCAGCAAATCATCACAGACATTATTCTTGGCTTTCTAGACCAGGGCCGCACTCATACCATCAGATTGCTCCTCAGTTGTCAGTTGTTCTCAAGTGGGTTGAGTGAACCTCGAACCAGCCCTCATCTTGCCATCCATCTTGCCTGGCCAGAAATCGCATCTGAAGCCTTTCGGTATGAGGTAGGCTTGCTATTCCTTGAACGCTGGGAAAATAGCATATATTTTATGGCATTTTGAGACATTTTATTGTGGAAAATGTCTCCATCAGGAGTAAAGAGTGATCATATACATCCCCTTGAACACTGCAGTGCAAATCAGTTAACCCAAAAAAAAAAAAAAAGCCTTGTATTAGTGTCCCTCAAATCAGTTCAAGTTGGGTTGAAATAATTTACAGGAGCCTTGTGCAGTTCATTATTTATCCAAATTACAGTATTAGAAATGAATAAAAAGAAAAGCCACCTGTTATTAGAAAAGTATGTTAACTGGCATTGAGAGGTCTTCGCTGTTCTGGAGACCATATAAGGAAGTTACTACAAGAGCTGTTGATGGCACACTTGATGGTTAGAAGGTACTGGGCAGGCCAAGTTAACTAGGCATAAGGGCTAGGAGAGAGCAAACAAATAAAAACTTGTGGAGTACCAGGAACTGCACAACGCTTATTAAGGGTGAATAATCCATGGCACCGGTAGTTCAAAATAGAGCTATACCGTATAATCTGTTGGTTTACCTCCTAAAACAACAGTCAGTAAGGAATGGTTGTTTAGTTCTGATCTATCACACAAGCCTCCTTGTTTTCAATTGATGGAATTGCTGATCCTGTTGTACACAGTTCTGACTAATGCAGAAATGGTAATAATATGCAACTATTGGTGATGAAGCTTATTTCCTGTCTATCTTTTCATAGCTTCTGTTTAAAAGTGGGTAGTTTGGCAGCACTAGTTAGCCCCTGATTGGATGTCTACATTTTACATTTTCTGGGAAAATCATCTTTTACATCAAGAATTCTTGTATGTCAGGATTTTATTTGTATTTTGTAATGCTGAATGAGAATTAATACTGATCTGGGATTATTCTTATTAGTATTGTGCTCCATGTTAAGTACAACTGCATGACTAGTTTGTATAATTTGTAATTATCTGTTGTCAACCATGGGTTTCTGTGAAGCTGTTTCATCATATTGATGAAAGACCAAGCTTGTATGTCTTTAATTATTTTATGATATTCATTACTGTACCTCACAGGACTCATTCTCTTTACTTCTGAAATACTGCAGAACACAAATAAATGTTGTATTTTGTATATGCTTCCTTATGTATACATTTTTTCCTTTCCTGTTGTTCTGATTGATTAATATCCATACTTGATTCTTCTTCTTCTTTTTCTGATTGATTAATATCCATACTTGATTCTTCTTCTTCTTTTCCTACCGCTTTTCCCACACCTGTGGGGTAGCGGGTGCGAATTGCGTCGCACATGTGGATTTGGCCCTGTTTTACGGCCGGATGCCCTTCCTGACGCCAACCCTATATGGAGGGATGTGATCACTATTGCGTGTTTCTGTGGTGGTTGGTAGTGTAGTGTGTTGTCTGAATATGAAGAGAAGAGTGTTGGGATGGACACAAACACCCAGTCCCCGAGCCAGAAGAATTAATCAGAAGAGATTAAAATCCCCGACCCGGCCGGGAATCGAACCCGGGACCCTCTGAACCGAAGGCCAGTACGCTGACCATTCAGCTAACGAGTCGGACAATATCCATACTTGATTAAAATCCATAAATACATAGCACTGCAGTGAATTGCTTTTTATCTTGGGATTAGTTTGTACCAGTCTGTAGTTACCTCTCTCAATAGTGTGCTGGGAACAGTGCATGAAATTTATTATCTACTCTTACTCTTTCTTAATAATTATTAAGCTGCCTTCTTCCCCTTCTTATGATAGTTTCACATGCGCTCAGAACCATCTGCCCATAAAGCACCATTGCTGGCATCCTACAATGGCCAGTCATGTTGCCCTTAACACGTTAACTGTGTATTAGTACACATACCCACCAACCTCAGCAAAATATTTGTGTTCAACTCTTTAAAAGTTGTAATAATTGGATTTTTGAACGTTTATAGGACGAGTTATATCGAACTCTTGGACTTACCCCACTCACGCCTAGTTCGTGACCCGCACATTGGTTAAAATCGAGATGTGCATCCTGCGCCAGGTGCGCGGATAGATTACCGTGCATTATTTATCGCGGGTGCTAAACAAATGCATAAAGTGATATTATAAACAGGGGCTGCCTGGCCGAGGCGGTAAAGGCGAGCTCGGTTCGCCCGGAAGGACGTGGGTTCGAATCCCCGTCAGGAAGTTGTAAGATTTAAGAAAAGAGATTTCCACTTCCGGAGGTGCATATGGCCCTGAGGTTCACTCAGCCTACA
Organism: Anabrus simplex; assembly: GCF_040414725.1. NCBI lineage: Eukaryota > Metazoa > Arthropoda > Insecta > Orthoptera > Tettigoniidae > Anabrus > Anabrus simplex. The sequence continues at coordinate 185,383,016 of NC_090267.1, forward strand.
CCAAAAATGAGTACCAGGTTAATTTCTGGGGGCAGAGGCAGCCGGGCGTAGAGCTAACCACTCTACCCCATCTCGTGCTGAGTTTAACAATGGTGGAAGCCTTTACCTTCCACTCCTCCAAGGGCCTTCACGGCCTGTTCTGAGGTGGCTTTGCTTTGCTTTGCTTTGTTATTACAAACGTAAATGTGTTGATATTTACACTTCTCTATTATAGGATTTTACGTCACAATGTCTTAATCTTTGTAAAACTGTTGATGCGGTATTGCTTCTTTCAAAGCACGCCTTTTATTAGGTGGGCCTCATGATGCTGAAGGAACTGCATTGTCGGTCATCTGAACAAAATATAAAATAACATAAGCATCGTGACAAAAAAGTATTTCGGTACCACGGTAATGGTTGCCGATATCCAAGCAGCCACGAATATGTTAATTCAATCCAATACAGTTAATTTTAATTTCAATCAGTCACTACTGATCTGCATTTAGGGCAGTCGCCCAGTCGGCAGATTCCCTATCTGTTGTTTTCCTAGCCTTTTCTTAAATGATTGCGAAGAAATTGGAAATTTATTGAACATCTCCCTTGGTAAATAATTCCAATCCCTAACTCCCATTCCTATAAACGAATATTTGCCCCAATTTTTCCTCTTGAATTCCAACTTTATCTTCATATTGTGATCTTTCCTACTTTTAAAGGCACCGCTCAAACTTATTCATCTACTGATGTCCTCCCACGCCATCTCTCCACTGACAGCTCGGAACATACCACTTACAGATCAGATGTATGGCCTTTCAGGCGCTTACTCTATTAACCAGCGTTTTGTCTTAGGTCTGACACCAGACTCATCAGAGTGGGATGTGTCAGACCCCACCCACTGACGCTGGGGCGCATGCAGGTGAACTTATCAGAAGCCCTATATAAGAGTCACAGTCTGATAACTGTACACGGGAGACAAAACTCCACAATGGAACTACTGCCCGCCTAGCAATTCCGATTGGAAATTCTAAGTTCCCAAGGAGGGAATTAGATATTTTTCCACCAATAGAGCATGTCAGAAACAGATCAGATGTATGGCCTTTCAGGCGCTTGCTCTATTAACCAGCGTTTCATCTTAGGTCTGACACCAGACTCATCAGAGTGGGATGTATCAGACCCAGGTCTGACACCAGACTCATCAGAGTGGGATGTATCAGACCCCACCCACTGACATACCACTTAGTCGAGCAGCTCGTCTCCTTTCCCCCAAGTCCCCCCAGCCCAAACTTTGCAACATTTTTGTAACGCTACTCTTTTGTCAGAAATCACCCTGAACAAATCGAGCTGCTTTTCTTTGGATTTTTTCCAGTTCCTGAATCAAGTAATCCTGGTAAGGGTCCCATACACTGGAACCATACTCTAGTTGGGGTCTCACCAGAGACAAATATGCTCTCTCCTTTACATCCTTACTATAACCCATAAACACCCTCATGACCATGTGCAGAGATCTGTACCCTTTATTTACAATCCCATTTATGTGATTACCCGCAATGAAGATCTTTCCTTATATTAACACCCACGTACTTACAGTGATCGCCATAAGGAACTTTCACTTACATATAACACATGTCAAACTGACTAGCTTTTAATTTTTAGCCTTATGTTTATCATCCTTTCCTTTATACACAGGGACAACTATATCAACTCTCAATTCATTTTGGTATAGTTTCTTCCTGTTTAACAGTAATCAAATAGCTACTTCAGATATGGTACTCTATCCCAACCCATTGTCTTTAGTATATCCCGGGAAATGTTATCAATTCCAGCTGCTTTTCTAGTTTTTAAATTTTTTACTGTAAATGGTCTTTGTTTTCGTAGGTAAATTGTAATACTTCGTTAGTATTAGTCACCTCTTCTATCTGGACATTTTCCTTGTAACCAACAATCTTTGCATACTGCTGACTGAATAATCCTGCCTTCTGTAAATCCTCGCATAAACACTACCAGTACCCTTATTGTACTGAAGTTTCTCCTTTCATTCACTTCATTGATGGAAGTGTTTCAGGTGATGCTATGACAAACAGAAAAAAATCAGATCTGTAGTTATGCATTTCTTGGGCAAAATTTATTTGTGATTTGAACTGTCAGAAAACATTACCTTAGATCAAATCTTGTGGGGTTGCCATATTTGCAACATGATCACAGTAAGCAGTAGATTTGGTATGAAGATATCGTTAGTTTGGAGTTAAGTCAATAAATGCACTTTTGACTGAAGTTGATTTACTTGTGGTTTCAGAGCAAAATATTATTTTTCGGTTGCATGAGGTGGTCTTCAATTGCATAAGAAGTCCCCATTCCATTGTTTACTTTGAAGGAAATCGCTAATTGCATTTCAGGTTCATTTGTGACCGGGTGAAAATTCAGTTTATCTCAGGACCATGAAAAATGTCACTTAGTGAGTTTTACCTCTAAAACAATGATATACAAAATTTGTGATGCAAATTCAGGCTACTGTAACACCATTAGCGTATATACAGGGCATGGAAGATAGGAAGATAGGCATGACGTGATATACCCTGCATTGCCTACGAGCACTAATGTTGTTCAACAAGAGTCATACCCTATACCTTGACAGCTGGTACATGTCCTCAGACCATTGTAAAAGGGGTACTGAAAATGGAATTAATATTGTAGGAACGGTTAGGCCTAACAGATAAAAATTCATGCCACCTGATATTTTATCTAAAGGAATGGAAAAAGGTGAATATCAAATGTGGTCATGCAACATTATTTTTTGCTCCAAATGGAAGGATATCAAAAAGTTAGTTTCCTTTCTGTGAAACATGAAACAGCAAATATTATAGCAATAGGAAAACTCAATATATAGCTCAGGCAAGTGCCAAGGAAAGAAGTCACAAAACCAAAACTGTCTCTTGAATACCAAGATGGGATGAAGGGAGTCGTTTTACAAGACCAGGTCACTGCCCTTTTTCCCCATCATGAGCCAAACAGTCAAAGGGTATAGGATAATATGTTTCTTTCTTTCTTGCAGTGAGAGCACGGGAAATGATCCCTGTTGCGACAGAGTTATTTGCGACCACGCGGTTGCCTGATCACAAGGTCAGGGGACAACCTCCACATAGTGCAACACCTCTTAATCTACAAGCTAGAAACTGGGCTCATTTTCCCATGCACATCCCTAGTTCTGAAAAAATAACAATCGCTCTAAGTTATGTTTTGTGTGCTCAAAATAGAAGAAGAAAACGTGGCAGTGTAAGAAATGCAAAACTCCACTATATTTCCCTCTTTTTTCGAGATGTCTCCCACAAATAACATCATTTTAAGTGAGTACAATACGTTAAGTCAGCTACTGCCAAAATTTCATATGATTCTCTTTTCACAATGTATTTTATCTTGTAATAGCACGAACAGTTTCTTTGGTATTTAAATCTGCACCAGTGTAACATGCAAGTCCCTTGGGTTAATGGAGATATAGTTACTATTCCCTTCATCATTGCTAATCACATCATGTCGCGTTTTGTGGATATGTCCAGATCTGACGTATGACCCAGGCTTCTTGCCGATAAAGCGCGAAGTAGACGCTCAACACCTTTCGTTCACTTCTGGTGCTTCGTATTCCTATTGTTACTTGCCTGCCCTGTCGTAGCCCCTTTCGGTACTTCTTGTAAGGGGCTAGTGAGTCAGCCAATCTGGAGGGCATGGCTGGCATTTCCATGTGTTCTCATTGGTTGGCTTACCTGCGAGTTTCTTGGAGATGCAACGAGAATATTCCATCTCTGGCCACATCGCGAATGTTCGAGCTATAAAATGGGAGGCTGTCCGCGGACAGTCAGATGGTGCTGGACTCGGAGTCAGTGTGTTGGGGTTCGGTAGCTGGGCTGAGGGCGTTAGAGGTTTTGGCTTTCGCTAGTGTCCCACTGATGTCAACGAGGAGCTGCTGTTGTCCCAGAGTGTCCAGTGAATAGCTGGGCTGGAGACTGCTTTGGGAACGGAAGATTGTGTACTACCTGAAAATACTCTGTGTTGGTGTACTTTTGTCAATTGAGGACCGTCGTGAGTCTGCAATTCTATAGGCTATAGTGAGTGTAATAGGACCTGCGCTAATAGTCGCTGTTACGACTATCGTTCTGCTGCTGAATACTGTTGGGCTTTTGCTGTTTAGTTGATCACTATATATGACTGAATTACTGGACTGTCTGTGGAGTCGAACCAAGGAATAGCCATCGTGTGTTGTGTAGCCAGTAGCAATGTGTTCAAATCCAGCGGTTTACATGCAGCTGCTGTATGCCAGTTGAGACCAGAGGCCACGCGAAAATGGAGGCTCAGTTAAATGTGCTCTTCGATATGATGATGAATGAAGATTGAAGAAAATCAAAGAAGATGTAAGACGGAAGAAGGCCAGAAAATGATGACGGACAAGTTGGTTGAAGCCTATAGGAAGATGGAAGAAAGCCAGAAGATGATAGTAGAAAGCCGGGAGAGGTGTATAAAGAGATGAAGGGTGGTCAGAAGAAGACGGAAGACTGCCATAAGAAAACAGGAGACTGCCAGGAAAAGACGGAGGGTGACTAGAAGGAGACTGAAGGCGGCCAGGAGGAGTCGAAAATTTGCCATAAGATGACGGAAAACGGCCGAAAGAAGACTGAAGACGGCCAGAATAAGAGAAGACCGAGGATGGAAGTCAGCCAAATGAAGACTGAAGACGACCAGAATAAGACGGAGGGTGGCCAGAAGAAGATGGGTGACGGTCAGAGAAAGGTTGACGAGGGTTTCCACGACATAAAGCACGTTCCGCAGGTCGACGCTCTAGCCCGAATACCTTATACGGAAGACTGCGAGTTTTGTTCCGGGAGGGAGGCCGAACACGAAGTACCCTGCCCAATGACGACCGTGGCGTTCGAAAGGAAACTGGAGCCGTGACGCCTGGATGGAAAGCCAGAGGGGAAGGGCATCGACACCTTCCCCTGGTCCCCCTGGCTTACCAGTCCGCATTGCATGAGGCAACGGCATCTACTCCAGGAGGGCGCCGTGCGAAAGAGAGTTGCGCCTTGCGGTGGATTTTGGGTTCGGCCTACCTGAGGACTATCCTGCCCAGATCGATAGGTACTGCTTGGATCTGACAAGGAGACCAAGAGGATATACACACCGCTGTCCGGAAATGTACGAGCACAGAGAGTGACAGAATTAAGGAGTAGTACGCCCAACGTGTGGACACCATTGGAAATCATGAGAACGCCTAGGATGGCTACATAACCCCGTAAGGAAGATAAGCTTGTCTGTCTAGTTCCATAGGACGTGAAAAGAGTTCCCAGCAGGCCTGGAGGCCATGGTTGGTATTCCGTGTGTTGTTCTCGTTGGATGGCTTACCTGTTAGTTGCGTTGCGGCCTCGTTCAACAACTGCCAGAAAACTGCAACAAGACCACCGGAGTCACGGTGTCTGACCAGACAGTAAGGAACAGGTTAAGATAAGTGTCTTTACGACCCAGACGTCCTGTTCGAGTGCCCCGTTTAACGCAGCAACATGGCGCAGCTCGCCTTCTGTTTGCCCGTACCCACGTCAACTGGCAACTTCGCCAATGGAGACCTGTATTGTTCACAGATGAGTCCATATTTTCCCTGACATAGCATGATGGACGTCAACGTCAAGGTTCTGTGATTGTGTGGGGGGGCATCAGTATTGATAGCCGTACGGATCTTGTCCGTGGTAATCTTACCGCTGCGGGGTACATCGAGCAGATACTGCTACAGCACGTGTTGGTTGCAGCATATTGGCGTTGACCCTGAATTCGTACTCATGCACGACAATGCCAGGGCTCATGTAGCGCGCATCACCAGAGCTGTCTTCCGAGAACTGGACATTCGAGAAATAGAATGGCCAGCAGTGAGTCGAGTCCCGACCTTAATTCCATCGAGCATGTGTGGGATAGGCTTGACAGAAGTGTTCGTGGGCGTCCTGTTCCACCACAGACTCTCCAAGACCTCGAACAGGCTGTCATTGAAGAATGGGACATAATACAGCAACATGACCTCCGTCAACTTATACGGAACATGCCACGTAAGTGCCAAGCTGTGATAAATGCTCGTGGAGGACATACACCAAACTGTGATAAAAATCCACCCTGGAGGACTGTTGTCACTTTGTTTTCACCCCTATTTGGGCATTTCCGTGTGTGTTCTGAAAATGAACGCAAATCCATCGATGTTCTTTTGTATACTTCAACTGTATAGAATAGAGGTTTAGTTGGTAATATGCCTGGGTGTGCTGTATTGTTTTGTGGAGTATGGCATACGTTCAAAAACATGTTCCCCTATTTTTTTTATTGTGTACTTTGTATTACCTACAAAACACAACAAGCGAAGGGAATATAGGCGCAAATTTGATAAGCGCGGATTAAATGCAGGTACAGTATTCTTAAACATGGGTCGTGTGTTACACTGTGCTATGGTCCTGTGCGAGTACCTACTTGAGTTGTAAGCGGAAGGGGGTCGGTGGTGCACTCTACTACTACGACCGGATTACTCATCGGTATTACTCGCTTCGCTCCCAGCTCTAGGTGCTGGACTCGGAGTCAAGTGTTGGACCCCGGGGACAGTATTAAGACTCCGTGGTGGAAGCTATGTATTGGGGTTCGGTGGCTGGGCTGAGGGCGACCGAAGTGTTCGCTGCCACGAGTGTCGCGCAGAAATCTGAACGATTAGTTGTTGTTGTTGTTAATGTGTATGTACATTTATTGGGTCATTCCGAAATAAATTAGAGTACGGTAATAAATTAGACGCTGTTTTATTCGTAACACTGTAACAAGCCTTTCACCAAGTGGGAGTTGCAGAGCCCTCTCGCGCTGTGAAGGGGCCAGTAGCATCCATTCTGACGGAAAAAGTATTTTTCAAGGCTATTGAAATATCAAAAGAGAACACGGCTTCTAGACCAGGCAAAATACTCGGTCAAATGCTTAAGCAAGGGCGAGTCAATTATCAGGTGATAGAACTTCCGTAAGGCTCCGTTGTCAAGAGAATGTAGTTCCATTTTTCAACACCGCACGCATCGTTTGGCCTGTAACTTACGACTAGCTGTTGAGCGCACTGCTGTGTAGGCGCGACGCACTGTTTTAGAGGGTGAAACATTGTTTACGTTTGAATTGAGTAGTGTTAATAAGTGTAATCATCATCGTGAACAAGCCAGGTTGCAAGTCTGGGTATAGTAAAGGGGATGGTAGGCACTAGTTTAGACCTAAGCAAAATTGTTTGAGTGAATGGAACAGAAATAATCCAAGGAATGATAGACTGTTAATTTTGAGTGATCGTGTGTGTGACGCACATTTTACTGACGGCATTCTGATCAAAGTAGATACCTTCAATACAGATGGAAAAACAGTGGAATTGGTTCGTAAGAGGTGGAAGTTAACAGAACGCTGTACCACCAGTGGCGGTGGGCTCACAGGAGCACGTGAACACCCAGTTTTATTACATATTTACGCATTTATTCTTTTCTTTCGACCTGATTTCGACAATCGATCGAAAGCATTCGACAATCGACTTATATCGAAGCTCCGTTACACCGACAGTTGTTCGTTTTGACTGGCAGTGCAGCGAGCACACTGGATAATGCGCTATTGTGCTGAAGAATATGCGCAAAGCAGATGATGTCATGGTTTTCTGCACTGATATTCCCATTAGCGAAGAGCACGGTAAGGTACGTGCCTTGTCGTCTAGAGCCACCCTCAACCCAGTGGCAGTATTACAGTTGACCACAAGGGTCCGCCACCTCCCCTATTATGGTTACCCACAGCCTCCCAGGAGCTACTATTGCATTACATTACCGGCAGAATTCGCTAGTACCCTAATTCTGAATAGGCATTTTGGTGTCTGTTCAGACTCTTTTTCCAGAAAGAGAACTGAATACAGTGGCGCATATGTATCCCTGCCTAAATAAGACACAGCTGAAGACTGAACTAGAAGTATTGTATATGAGAAATGGCTTTCAGAAAGATGATGGAGCCATTTCCATGTTGCAGTTTCTGCTTGACAATGAACTAGATAGGGACACATTTCCACAAGTATGCGAATTACTCCGAATTGTTGTCACAACCCCAATTACGACAGCGGAGCCTGAGAGGTGTTTTTCTACTTTGAATACGAATTAAAACGTTTCTGAGGAACACCATGACTGGAGAACGACTGTCAGCGCTGGCTATGATTGCTATTGAGAAGAGATTTGTCAACATCATCAGTGACTTCAATCGTAAAGTGATTGAGAAATTTGCGCGATTGAAGGACAGAAGGACTGCTTTCCTGTACAAATAATCAGCATTTACGTGAGTTGCTAATCTAAATCCTATCATTTAAATAAGCATGATCTAGTATTGTTGGTTGTACTGCATGCTAAATTGTTTAGAGTAGTGGCTATAATTTGCAAAATGAGAATAATTACCATGTGAAACAGTAGAACCTGACTAACCGAGATAATGTGGAGACTATTGGGTCAATTCGGAAATAATTTTTAAAAAATTTACCGGTAAATGCGGTACACATTCCCACTGGCGTAGCCAAGGGGGGGGGCCCACTGGGGCCGGGCCCCCCCCAAAATGTTTCCCGAAACTAGAGCGAGGATCAGTCGTTGTTTTACGAACGATACGAACAACTTAAAACTTACGCCGAAATGACGAATTAACGTAGCGACAAAGAATCTACTAGCAGGGCTCAATACGGCCATTCATAATTCTCCATATTTGTACTGCTTGAATGAAAGGAAGACACTTAGGTTTGTGATGCGCGGGGTATTTCACTGTAGAGGCCTCAGTATTGGGAATGTGTTGACAAATGCCAAAAGATGAGGAAAGGGGCAATTAGCCAGGGATTACTCAGTAGGGGGCCGGAACGTGACCACCGAGATAACGGGGTCCACAGCCAGAAACAGTTAAACAACATCGTGTCAACTTTTGCAGATCACTTCCAGTAAACTGGGGTTGTACCGTGGTTGAAAGATGTGCTGTGTTTAAGTTGCAGCGTTCGGAAGACTGTGACAGGATTGTGAGCTGCACGTTAGTTTCTCATTTTGTGCCATATAATAACTTTATTTGTCACTAAGGGCAAAATAATGTGCATCCTCGGTAAGTTATGATTTTTTAAAAATTCTAATAGCAAGACAGATCGCAGATGCGTGCCTTAGTTCTATAGGTAGGTCTATATATTTTGTCAAATGCCCGGGGACTGATTAGAACTTCAAATGGCACCATCAAAAGTGCATGTAACTATCTTGTAATTAGCGGACGTGATAACTCAGTTCCAATGGTTCTATCTTCTCATCAAGACGGCCGAGGCTTGAGTCGCAGTCGATGCATGAAACATTTTTAAAATGGGAAGTCACGTTCTATTGATGCAGATTCTACTTAAAACACTAGGTCGCGTGCCTTACCTTTCTTTAGTACTTTTGAGTAATAACCGCATCATTTATGATGGTGTATTTTGAGTATCAAGCATTCTTCGCGCTTACCTTGTACCTTAAATGGTGAGTGGATGCAGTGGCGTACCCACGAAATAATTTCAGTGGCCAAGTCTAGGCCAGTAGCGTAGATACAACTTTTCCATGGAAGGGGTTGTGAAAAGATGTTTTATTTTGTATTTAGAATTTGCTTTACGTCGCACCGTAGGTCTTATGGCAACGATGGGAAAGTAAAGGGTTAGGAGTGGGAAGGAAGCGGCCCTAGCCTTAATTGTATGTTGTATGTTCAGTCTTCAGCCCTAAGGCTGGTTGGATCCTCAACAGCTCCGCCATCAGCTGTCATTAAGGTGTGAAATGGGAAACCACGGAAAACCACCTTTAGGGCTGCCGACAGTGGGGTTCGAAGCGGATGCAAGCACACAGCTGTGCGCCTTTAACCGCACGGCCAACTAGCTCGGTGGATATGAAAAGAAAGCCGGTCCTACCGAGTGTGATGACGGATCTTCTGTAGATATTGATGGTTTTGATTGTTGCCATGTAATTATATCCAACAATCGAAATCATAGCTTCTGTACTCTAAACCGGCTGCATTATTGAAACTGTTCGTAAAATTGATAATATCGTTCTTCGTTTGTGAGGAAGTAGAATCTTCATTAATTTTTTTTTTTTTCTAAAAGAAAGAACCACTTTGGTACGACGCCCCGTGAAGGTGACTACCTGCCAGGTCGTAGATATTTCGATCACGGGAGACTCATGGCCAACTCTATTGCACCCAGAAGCAAGGCTGTATCTTCCCGATCCCATGCCTTTCTTAACTCTGTCAGTGGCGGGCATTGAATGCAGGATGCCTTAAATCTAATTCTAAAATAAGGTGACCTGAAAGTAACAAGCCGACCCCGCGGTGTAGGGGTAGCTTGCCTGCCTCTTACCGGAGGCCCCGGGTTCCATTCCCGGCCAGGTCAGGGTTTTTACCTGGATCTGAGGACTGGTTCGAGGTACACTCAGCCCACGAGCTTATAATTGAGGAGCTATCTGACGTTGAGATAACGGCCCCGGTCTAGAAAGCCTAGAATAACGGCGGAGAGGATTCGTCGTGCTGACCACAGGACACCTCATAATTTGCAGGACTTCGGGCTGAACAGCGGTCGCTTGGTAGGCGATGGCCCTTCGGGGCTGTTACGCCATGGAGTTTGGTTTGGAAAAGTGTACAGAGAAGTAAGCGACACCCCTGTAAGGCTCTTTAGCTTCCAGCCAGTTCTTCCGTCCGGTCTCGTGCATTTAGGACAGTTGGAAAACGTACGCCTTAATAAATGCTCTTCATAAAACCTGTGTAAACATACTAACTGAATCTATTTATAACAATAATCACAAACGCCTCCTTTTCATGTGGTTCAGTTGGTTGAGTCGCTGTCCTTCTGAGTCCGAGTTCGCAGGTTCAAATCCCGACTTTGGTCGGTGGCCCTCAAAACAGTGTTGAAATGGCAACAGCTCAATGTCGTTGGTTTCTGGCACGTTAATAAAAATTATACATACGAATATTAGCATCACAAAACTGTAACTTAATGCTACTATATTCTGCACCCCAGGCTTGCGAGGGAAACGAATTAACAATTTGCTTTACGTCGCAACGACACTGATAGGCCTTATGGTGACGGTGGGATAGGAAAGGCGTAGGAGTGGGATGGAAGCGGCCGTTCCCTTAATTAAGGTACAGCCCCAGCATTTGCCTGGTGTGAAAATGGGAAACCACGGGAAACCATTTTCAGGGCTGCCGACAGAAGGGTTCGAATCCACTGGCTCCCGGATGCAAGCTCACAACTGCGCTGCCCTAACCGCAAGGGAAACAAATAGGACAAGGTAAACACTCCCTAGCGTATGGTGTGACATATATTTTTCTTAACCAACTAACAAAATGTCTATACCCATACCCCTTACATTCTATATTTATTTATTTATTAGTGCCTTTTTTACAGTAGCGAAGTTAGGGCTCGAGGCCCTCTCGTATACTTAACCACATACTAATCAAAATCTTAAATAGAATACTGAGATACGTAAAACAGTTAAAACTACATAAATTAATAGTTTTAAAAATAAATGTAAATACATTACTAACTAAATTAATATTAAAACTAATTAATATTGAAAAGTGTGCGACTGCATGGCTAAATGGTTAGCGCGTTGGCCTTTGGTCACAGGGCTCTTGGATTCGATTCCCAGCAGGGTCGGGAATTTTAACCATCATTTGTTAATTTCGCTAGCACGGGGCCTGGGTGTATGTGTCGTCTTCATCATCATTACATTCTCATCCCGACGCGAGCCTAACATGTCCTCGGACACTTCTGGCACTAAAACCCATACGCCATTTCATTTCAATATTAAAAACTCTTAAAAATGACATCCTCAGGCACGCACACATTCACACTTCAACCATTCAGTCAGCTGTCCTCAGCAGGTAGTCTCGGCAGGTTTAATTTAATTTCGTGTGGCTATTTCTAGCCGAGTGCAGCCCTTGTAAGACAGACCCTCCGATGAGGGTGGGCGGCATCTGCCATGTGTAGGTAACTGCGTGTTATTGTGGTGGAGGATAGTGTTATGTGTGGTGTGTGAGTTGCAGGGATGTTGGGGACAGCACAAACACCCAGCCTCCGGGCCATTGGAATTAACCAAAGAAGGTTAAAATCCCCGACCCGGCCGGGAATCGAACTCGGAACCCTCTGAACCGAAGGCCAGTACGCTGACCATTCAGCCAACGAGTCGGACGTCTCGGCAGGTGACCTTAAATCTTAATAAAGAGCTAGTTTCTCTGACCTGAGCTGACAGGGAATTCCATAATGTGACGCCGATCACCACAAATAATCTATTAATTGTATTTGTGCGGTGCAGTGGAATAGAAAGATAGGATCTAGAACGTGTATTTAAGTTGTGAAATGATGATAAAAAGGTGAATTTAGAAGAAATATACAGTGGCTGACTTTCAGCTAACACTCCTAAACACCATCGTTAAAGTGTGTAGCTGCCGACGTTTATCAGGCTTCAGCCATGGGACAGCCTCATAGTATGGGGTGGTATGAACATCGTACCCGATGTTGTAAATAAATCTCAGGCAGAAATTCAGTGCTCGTTGAAGTTTAAGTGTTTCTTCTCTCGTCATATCAACTAATACAACGTAACAGTAATCAAGAATAGGGGGAATGAGTGTCTGTATTCGTTTTGCCTTTAGCTCAAATGGAAATATATCCCTCTGCCGTTTAAGAGGGTGAAGCACTCCAAAGGTCTTTTTTTTTTACGTATTTCTTTCGTGTACCAGAACAATCAAGTGTTTCATTCATAATTAAGCCAAGATTTTTAACCGGTTTACTGTGGGGAATAATGTTCCCATTCAGTAGGATAGGCGGGATTGCGACATTGTTTGAGCAGCTCAGTAATTTTCGTGGTACCGAGCTCGATAGCTGCAGTAGCTTAAGTGCGGCCAGTATCCAGTATTCGGGAGATAGTAGGTTCGAACCCCACTGTCGGCAGCCCTGAAAATGGTTTTCCGTGGTTTCCCATTTTCACACCAGGCAAATGCTGGGGCTGTACCTTAATTAGGGCCACGGCCGCTTCCTTCCCACTCCTAGCCCTTCCCTGTCCCATCGTCGCCATAAGACCTATCTGTGTCGGTGCGACGTAAAGCAACTAGCAAAAAAAAAATTTTTTTCGTGGTCCAATTATGATTGCCTGAGATTTTGTGGAGTTTAGTATAAGAGAATTTCGTTGTGCATATATACTGAGTCATCAGAAGTCATTGTTAATATCTTGTCTTGCAGTGTCGATATGTTATTTCCTGTCACGGATGGTATGTCATTGATATAAATACAGAAAAGCATCTGGCCGTAAAACAGGGCCAAATTCACATGTATGACACAGTTCGCACCCGTGACCCCCACAGATGTAGGAAAAACGGAAGAAGAAGAAGAAGAAGCAGATGATGATGATGATGATGATGATGATGATGATGATGATGATGATGATGATTACTATTAGCTTCCGGAATCCGCTCGAATCTGCCACTCTTACTTGGATCCAAGGACACTAATTTCCTTTTTAGGTATTCTATACCACCTAAACTCTGGAAGTTTGGTCACCTAAAAATGGGCCCCCCCCAAACTGAAATCCTGGCTACGCTACTGCACATTCCTTCTATGCTTCTCGTCATATCCAGGTGAACTTCGTGTTGTTTAAAAACCAGGAATAGTGCTCGCATCCTTCAGTGTTCGCAGTGCAGTAAAGCTATTATGAATTTTGCTACTGTTCTACACCAAGACAGCCTGCCCGCGGTGTAGGGGTAGCGTGCCTTCCTCTTACCCGGAGGCCCCGGGTTCGATTCCCGGTCAGGCCAGGGATTTTAACCTGGATCTGAGGGCTGGTTCGAGGTCCACTCAGTCTACGTGATTACAATTTGGGAGCTATCTGACGGTGAGATGGCGGTCAAAAAAGCCAAGAATAACGGCCGAGAGGATTCGTCGTGCTAACCACACGACACCTCGTAATCTGCAGACCACCGGGCTGAGCAGCAGTCGCTTGGTAGGCCATGAGGTTTGGTTTGGTTCTACACTAACACCCAGGTGAAATTCGTGCTGTTTGAAAACCAAGAATAGTACTCGCATCCTTCAATAATCTCAGTGTAGTAAAGTTATTGTGAATTTTACTTTTGTTCTACACTAACAAATTAGTCTCGTATAAAATTTATCCTCGGTTACAGGGGTTCTACCAAAGTATTTGTGAAGAAGGAACCGTACAAGGAACTGTTAGTGAAATGATTTATGTACCTATGTTACTTTTTTGCTGATTTGAGACATGAACAAAAATGTTGTGAACCCCCTAAAAATTTTGTCACGAGCCGCCACTGTGTACCACATAATTTTCTTGCAGTACCAAGCTACTTCAGTCGATATACGTTCCAGTGAAAGGAATTATTTACTCTACAGCGAACTGTGAGGATGATGTTGATCACAAGGTGTCATCCTTTGCGCATCTGATAAGATCAATGTTACGAGATGAAAGACGTAGAAGTTGGGAGGTAAAGGAAAATATTCATTAACAGATAAGGGACACTATTTCCCTGACAGATACTGAACCGGGCTTCAGTCCCGGTTAATAACGGTTCAGCTACAACAGGCGATAATCTCGTATAGGGCCTATTACCGTTACTTATGTGGCTACTTGATTCATACAGCGGCAAAGAAACTTGTACCTTGCAGTGAGTGTGTGAAACCATTAGAATGTGATTCTGGAACTCAATGTGTCCTTAGTGATGGGAGCGTTCTTTCAAAATTGCGGGACGTTGGTGGCAGTGACTCTAAACGCCTCAAATATCCATCGTTAGCCTTTTATGACGTGATAAAACGTGTATACGCTACCATGGAAGACAAGCTGAAAGGGGAAGGCGCATTGTGGAGTGATATATTTTCAGACTGTGTGGAGATGATATACGACCTTCCAGTGTTTCGAAATTCGTGCTGCTCAGAGGATCATCTGCTATTATATTTGCCCAAAATTGTATTCCATTACATTAAGTGCAGGTGTATTTTTCGAGCAAAGGAAATATCAAGAAAGGCGAAGTCCAGGTCATCTTCTTAAGCAGCAATAGAAGTATTGAAAGTTTCTTCCAATTAGAGGTAGGCATTTTTAATTGTGTGTCTCCCGAATTGTTTTGCCATTTATTTCTGTAAACATTACTTTAGTGCGTTATATATAGCGTGGGGCACTATTTCACTATTTGTATTTAAATTATGTACAGAAGTTCCAACTATTTCATGTTATGATATTGCAGTCGCGTTTAAGGCCAACTGACACTAGCTCCACCTTGCAGTGGGAACGTTGAACTACATGAGTCCCACCACTTAATACTTCACTAGCCCTGCTTAAGCATTTCAGTGACCGAAGTCGCAGGGATATCATCGCCCTATTCGATACAATACGAAGTGATGGAGAATTTCCATTTCGGTGGCATGAGGGAGTTGTAATACCAAATCCCAAGCCAGATAAGATCCAAAGCTATTGGATAGCTACAGTATTGGCCAGTATGCCTAACAGTGTCCTTATTACACGCAATATAATTAAAGCCTGCATTGTCAACCTATTACAAGTACAGTATTAACCCTGTTTTACACTTTACCAGGGACCTAAGAAATATTTCTGTGAATGGAGTGGGGGTGGGAGGTGATTAAATCTGGGAAATAACGTATGTATGTATAAACGCTCTGGAAAAGGGCGTGAACGTTACACAAATTCATACTCTTCATTTATATTTTAATCTTAATCCTATTACAAGACTTGCTCCAAATAAAGGTCCAGTGTAAATTAACTGTTGACTCTACACTGGCTTTATAATTCTGCTCATCCATTGACAACGAGAAGGGTACCAGGAGGTAGTTTATTGAGTAATACAGTATATTACTATTTTAATCTGGTTATCTTTCTTAGAATGGCTATAGAATTATCTAATAATAAATATTCTTTCTCTGGATGGAACATTTTAATTACTACTATTGTACCTATTTCAACATTAATACACACTTTTCCAGAAGGAAAACTACACAATCACAGCTTCCTACCGAAAGAGTCCAGAAACGATCTCCGTTTACACTTATTTCTAATGTCCTCTATTTGTTTTTCAAGTACATAAAGGTTATGAACATTATTTTCACCCCGTCTACAGATGACAAATAAGTACATAAAGTGTCCACTGCTGCACTTGCTTCGGCATTGGTAGGCATTATTTCACTGTGCTCATCATCATCTTCATTGTCACTGGTGGAAGACTTTGTTGCTATTTGTTCCACAGTCAACTTCTCCAGTCTTCTTTCCTCTACAGTTATCACAGAACCATCCACCCGAAGAAAGTCCTCAGTAGTGCAGTTTGACAGCAACATCCTTAATACATCAGGAAGCAGGCCTTCTTCTTCCACAGTTCCACCACTAACTGCGTTTTTGATTCCCCATGAACAGTTTTATAGGTAATGTTATGCCTTTTCCTCCATCGGTTTGGATGCGTAGAAACGTTCAATGCCAAGGACATTCGTCACTTAACGCGCCTTTTCCAAAAACATGCCTTCCATCCACATAACGTACACTGGTTGCCTAGTAATGTCAGGCTTTTGTCCACGCTAATTTCAGATAAACCCCCAACCCAAAAACACATCCTTATTACCGATAATAATATATTTTTAGCATGTTAAGTCTCTTCATGCAGGCAACTATCAGCTGACGGATGTGAGGCTGCCACGCTAGTCGCTTGTCAAACTGGAGACGAAGGAACCTGCAGGTGTTTACTATTGGTAGGACTCTGTTTGGCAAGCAGAGCTCTGGTTCAGGACGCACAAGCCAATGTTGACAGAAGCGTACAACAGAGTTTTTTCGTCGCTGAGAATCGAAAACAATGTTGCAGGACCCATCTGTCGACTCGGTTAATGGTTTGTTTTAGCTGCCTCTCAGCAGCCGCTGTCCGCCCAGAGCTGAGATGTAGAGCTAAATCGGCTACGTATAGCGATAGAACGAATGCGGCCCAGCATAGGCAACTATACCGATGATGGCGATTGCAAACATGTGACACTCGGTACAGATCCCTGCGGTACTCAAGTTTCTTGGACGTAATACTGAGAAAATGCATTCCCTACTCGGACTCGGAAGAGCTGGAGGGACACGACATTTTCAATAAATATCGGCAGATTTCACTAAAAAAAAAAAAAGACTGGTGTAGGGTGTAGAGAATGACATAACGCCAGGTAGTGTCATACGCCATTTCCAGGTCAAAAACATTGCGACTAAGAGCTCATTCCGGAGAAAGGCCTCGTGAATGGCGCTCTCCGATCTAAGCAGGTGATCGGTGGCAGACCGATGAGAGTGGAAACCACGCTGATAGCCAGGAGACCTCTCTCCTCCATGTCAAACAATGATGGTAAGACGTGGTATCATGGGGCTGGAAGAGCTTAACACAACAGTTGAAATTGTAACATTATGTTTGTAGTACAGTACCCTACTGGACCATCTTCGAATGTTTGTAGGCTACGGCGATAATTATGAACGGAAAAAATGACTAGGATATATCAGCCCTCCTTATTCATTCTGAAAAATAGAGAGTTTTGACCCTTCGAAGATTAAAGGTATCGGTTAAAGAAATGGAACTGCCATGTGAGGTGCGAACATGTTAAAGTTCCAGAAGACCACAGAAGGCTGGATAGAAAAGATGAAAAGAGCCTGCTACAGGTGGAAGTAATGCTAGACTCAAGGGTCTCAAGCCACAAGTTATAGGCCCCTGGATGGAAATTAAGAGAATGTATGAATATAATTGACAATTGCGAATAAGGATCGTTACGCTATTCAGTTAAGTATGTCCTCTGATGACATTTGCCGATCTAAGTACTATTTAATACGTTTGAGAAGTTTGATGTAGCAGAATACAATTTTGTGCTCAGCTCCATGCCTCTATTGAACTCTAAGTGATGAGTAGTTCTTGCATAACAGCAAGTCAGATCGGAAAACAAGGGAAGTATCAGAACATCAACTCATACTATGTTGATGATATCACTTAACATACGTGCTTCGTATGGACATGATACATAATTGAGGTCAATGACGCTGGAGGAGGAGGGGATTAATGGGCGGATAATATCGACTCAGAGCCTGATCAATATGCTACCAGTCTCTGACAATGTGGGATACTATGTCTACTCATGAGAAGTCATGGCGACCTGGAACTTGCAGACAGTCGCGAATCCCCTGCTACTCATATCTGCGATCTTCGGATTAGCACCTTACAGATCTACTGGTGCCACTGTCTACACCTTGACAGTACTTGTGGCCACAGTCGCGTGGTTCATCTACAGTGTCACGTGGAACACCATATATATCTACTCCTCTAGAAGACTGATATTGACTCTCCCTGCAGTGCTGGACTTGTGCTCACGTTTCTTCACAGCTTTCTCTGCTCTCGTGTCATGTTTTGTCACACGGTATCACCATATGCCGCTAATACTATCTCGAATGAACAGCGTGGACGAAACACTATCTTGCAACACTTCCGCTGTGTATAGGAAGACACAGTTAATTCTAACGTCAACCATTGTGCTCGTGACTGTACTCTTCATAGGACTCTGTGGTTATGATAGGTGGGTCTGGGCAGGAGGTCTCTCCCGTCCTCAGTTCCTCATTGGCCACATTATCTATTACACTAGCACTGTTGTAGATTTTCAGTATGTAACACTAGTCTTGTTACTAAAACAGCGAATTAAAATCATGAATGAGCAACTGAGGTCTATTTCTGACGAGTTTGTTCGTGATGATCGATCATGTGAAGTGATTACTTCTGTTGATTTAGATGAAAATACCGACCACAGTCAATGGCAAGATGAACTGCATTCTTTGCGAGAGGTTCATATGACACTGTGTGATATTACAAGCCTTGTGAATAGTGTTTATGGACTCCCCATTTTACTAGAAATGACTAGTATATTTGCTAGTATAGTGTCATATTCCTACCTTACACTGGCCACTCTCATTGGGATAGATCCCGGTCAGTTTGAGAACAATTCATTACCGCAAGTGATAGGGTTACTTCTTTGTTGGATCGCACTGACTGTGTTCAAACTACTTGTGATATCAGGGTCTTGTCAAGCAACATGTTCCGAAGCAAAGCATACCGTAAGAATAGTCACCAATCTTCTCCTAATAACACAAGACTCTCAAGAACTATCGCTCTTTTCTGATCAACTTCTGCATTCTTCGATCGAGTTTACAGGCTGGGGATTTTTTAATATCAACAACGCTTATGTGTATACTGTAGCCGGTGCTATCACGACATATTTAGTGATACTATTGCAGTTTCAATCATTAGGAACGTAAGTTTTCTACCGTACGAACTTTAGATGGCAGGATAAGCATGAATTATTATTTGTTGTTGAAGGAAAGACCAACTGTGTTTATCTGGAGGCAAATACAGTATACTGAAATTTTAAAAGATGGACTCAATGTAAAGCTATACACAAAACTTACAAAAGTGAATTTGATCGTTATGATGAACAAGAGCGCACTGAAACTTAGACGCACCTGTGTAAAGAGTGCTTCAAGACTACATATTTTACCCTACCACTTTCATACCTATCATTTTTATGGTCACATCATGTACAAAAATGAAATGAAATGGCGTATGGCTTTTAGTGCCGGGAGTGTCCGAGGACATGTTCAGCTCGCCAGGTGCAGGTCTTTCGATTTGACACCCGTAGGTGACCTGCGCGTCGTGATGAGGATGAAATGATGATGAAGACGACACATACACCCAGTGCCAGTGAAATTAACCAATGATGGTTAAAATTCCCGACCCTGCCGGGAATCGAACCCGGGACCCCTGTGACCAAAGGCCAGCACGCTAACCATTTAGCCATGGAGCCGGTACATCATGTACAGATCTGCCGAGAATGGCGTATGAACCTAACATCCCGAATGCAAGCTTGCAGCTACACGACACATACCACGCAGCCAACTCGCCTGGACGTCGCATTTTGAACAGATGCGTCGTCTAGTGAATTCAAAACAATTCAGTCCTCAGCCATTGGATATCTCAGACAAACTCAATCAAAGAGCTGAGTGTGATCATCCTGTGTGTCGGTCTTAGTGGAAACGATTAACCCACACGTCCGGAGGGCGGAAGCCTCGGTGCTGGTGGTGATTTTTGTTTGAATAGGAAGTACAACTAGGCAATCATCCTCTCTGAACAAATTAAATGGAAAACAACAAAAATAAAACAAAACCATTCGACAGAACAATTTGGAAAAATTAATTGTATTAAGCCGAAAATATCACAAACGATTCAAAGTAACAGAACACTTGAAATTTACATACCCTTTATTAAACCACTGTCACACACAAAGCGAATGACGCGATCAGCAGTAGTCACGTAATCGGCTAGTATGAGTTCGATCGTCTCCTACAGATCAAGTTTCCGTCTTAGGAGAGAGAGATCGACGCACTCGGTGAGGATGTGGGTGATGGTGAAGTCGGCACTACAAAAACACACTGGGGGGTGTCTTCCCTATTCAAGAGGTAAGAGTGTGTAGATCTTCCATGACCAACCCTCAGCCTGCATAAAACTACGGTCTCTCTCCGTGAAGGCCGGAAAGAGGACCACCACACGATAGTTATCTTAATTGTATTCATCTTTTTGGAAGTTCGGATAGCTAGCCACTCCGATTCCCAGGACGCCAAGATGGTTCGACGTACCAGAGAACAAAAATGTCCCTAACAGGTACATTCATAGTTCTAGGAGGAAAAAGTACCGCTTCATTTGCTGCTTTATCCGCAAGTTCATTTCCCGCATTTATAACGTGCCTTGGGAGCCACGCGAAAGTGATTCTGGTGCCAGCATCACGCACAACCTGGCTAGAATGTCATGAATCTGCTGCACCTGAGGGTATTGCAAGAAACAAGTGTCAATACAATGCAGAGAACTTAACGAAACGGTGCACACGAGAAAGTGGTCTCTCTCGTCATCGAGTGCAAACTGCAGAGCTTCTAACATGTCGAAAGCTCCGCAGTATACACGCTACAGACACTGGGAAACGAGGTCTTCATGCTAACATTATTGGTGACGAAAGAGTAACCCACAATTTCTCCGATTTTAGAACCATCCGTAAAGAAATGTCACGCTGCCAGATACTGGTGAACGAAGTCCTGGAAATACCTCCGATAAGCAGAGGCATCCGTATTCACATTGGATCCTCGAAGTATATGGAGCGGTGAAATGAAAACTGAACACCCAGCCTAACACATATTCCGCAAGAAAGGTGGCAACACTGTTGTTACGTATCGATAATGTCATCGCTGTGGTAGGAGAATTACATAGTGAGAACTCGCAGGTGCTCGCAGTTGTTGGGTTATGTCTTTGTTGGTGCACGGACTGGTCTAGTGTGTTCGTCCAGCTGTAGAAATAGAGACAAGCAAAGAAGAGAGAGAAGTGTGGCTTGTTTTCGGGTCGCGCAGCGCTATCAAGACACTTTGCAGAAAATACGGCCTGCCATAAAGTCCAAACGCTCTGAAATGCTGTCACACGGAGTCATCATGTTGCATGATAATGTTCGCCCCCATACTTCCAAACTGGCAAGGCTACGCTTCAGCGATTTTGGTTGGGAAACACGTCTTCATCCTCAGTAGAGCCAGGATCTATCACCTTGTAATTTTCACATTTTTGGCGACCTTCGTGGACGTCTGTTTCATTCGGACGAGGAAGTGCAAGAGTGGGTGCAGTTGAGGATCCGTCAGTGACCTATCTCTTTCTATAAAACTGGAATTGATCGTCTCGTCTCCCAGTAGGATAAATGTATTAACGCTTTTGGTGATTACTTTTGGATAAAACCATTCCATCGTCACGTTTTAGCGGGTGTTCCGTTTTAATTTGTCTGCCAATTATAGATCTAGCCATATATCCGGTCACAAAATTAATCACGGAGGTGCCGTGCAAGCACTTCGCTCAAGACAACCACATATAGCAACATCTAATATACGATACAAGCTATTACCCTACACCTCGAGTCCCAACCGGCAGTGTGGGATTCAGCCGGTTTTGGTACCTCGGTGGTATTGGGTAATAAAGATGCATAAATAACATAGATGTAGCGGCATTTTTGCGCTTCAGCGAGTAGGCTGGGAATGGGGCTAGTACGGAAAGCTCCTGATGCCATCCTGATTCCACTACGGTAGACACTATCTAAAATGTTCATCGTAGATAATGATGCAAAAAACATAAGTCGCACTACCATCGTCAATAAGGGAGGACCGTAGCCGTGTGAAAACGTAGTAGCACCGCACGGTCAACCGCCCCTTCACAACCTCCTCCCCCCCCCCCCCCACGAAGTGCCACTGAGAAACGTAAGCATGTTAAGTCACTTCATGCAGACTACCTTCAGCTGACGGATGTGAGGCTGCCATGTTAGTGTCTTATCAAAATGGAAACCCAGGTACCTGCAGGTGTCTACCACTGGTAAGGCACTGTTTCACAAGCGGAGCTATGTTTCAGGATGCACAAGCCAACGCCGACGGAAGTTTACAACCGAGGTTCTCGTTCAGTAGCTTGCTGCAGCTGTCTCTGGGCAAACACCAAAATTCCGGACGGACATGAAGTTCTCAATAAAGGCTGGCAAATTTCCGCAAAATCCCCACTGGTGTAGCGGAAAGATAATCCCATATCGTGTCGTAAGCTTTTTCAAGGTCAGAAAATTACGGCGGCTAGGTGTTCCTTCCGGAGAAAGGCCTCCAGAATAGCGCTCTCCAGTCTGACCAGATGATCGTTGGGAGACCGATGAGAGCGAAAACCACATAGGAAGTTAGTAAAGAGACCTTCCTTTTCCATAGCCCACACATGTCGCCGGTTCACTATCCTTCAAATAGCTTCCAAAGGACATGTATAAGACATATTGGCCTGTAACTATCCAGAAGCTTTGTATCTTTACCTGGCTTGGGAATTGGTTGTACAATTCCCTCACGCCATTGAGATGGAAACACTCCCTCACTCCATATTCTGCTGGATAGGCTGAGGATATCTTGAGACACCAGTCACTCAAATGTTTAAGCATTTGATTGCGGATATTGTCCCGTCTAGGGGCAGTGTCCCTGCACAATGCGAGTGCGCTCCGCAATTCCCGTTCCGTGAAAGGCACGTTAAAGGAATGCGAAGTACTAAAGGCAAAAGGGAGATGGTGAGCTTCTGCTTCGCACTTAATTGTCAGAAATGCAGGATCGTATCTCCCGAGTTGGACGTATCTGCAAAATGTGACACGATGTGGTCTGCAATGACTGAATGATTTATGACTGTTAGCCTCTTCAGTCTGCCAAAACTAACTTTGAGTAAATGTATAAACTACTTGAAAGAGAAAACATATGGCAACAGTACTACACTTACAAAAGAAACAACTACCGAGCAAGTTGGCCATGTGGTTGGGGGAGCGCAGCTGTGAGTTTGCATTTGGGAGATAGTGGGTTCGAACCCCACTGTCGGCATCCAAGAAGATGGTTTTCCGTGTTTTCTCATTTTCACACCAGGCAAATGCCGGGACTGTACCTTAATTAAGGCCACGGCCGCTTCCTTCCCATTCCTAGCCCTTTCGTATCCCATCGTCGCCGTAAGACCTCTCTGTGTCGGTGCGACGTAAAACAAATTGTAAAAAAAAAAGAAAGAACTTAATTAAAATAGAGTAACATGTATCGTTCTCGGAAGAATATCATCAGATTATATAAAATCACACTCAAATATTTATGTTATTTCTGTTTAAATACTTAGGAACTTGAAATCTGGAACTTATTTTAATGATGTCCACCTTTGCTTTTACTCCAGCATTTACTGCAAGGTTTCTGAAGAACCGTTGTTCTGTCATTGGCGTAGGACCAAATGGCTGCAGTCCGTTGACCTGCTTTCTACACGTCACGCCCCTCTCCTTGGCTAGGTCAATGACACCCTGTGTTTTACTTTTAGCGCTTCCTTCAGTATTACCGTTGTTGTTATTATTATTATTTTCCTCGTATTACAATTCTTTTTATAAACTATGCAAGGGTTTTTAATGAGCATCTAATGGGCTGTCTATTTCACCTATAATTTTCGTAATTTTATTTTCACTTACTTCAACGCTTTTGGAACATTACGATCGCGTTAATTTAGATTAATCTACCATTATCATTGTTATCGTAATTTGAATTGATTTTGAAAACAATTTGGGGAAAGTTTAACGAGTGTTTTAAAACAGGTAGGTTAGTTTTCATTTAGTTTTCCGTTATGTAATTTACGTTTACGTGAATGGCTTTCGTGGAAAGAATGATATACTTAGTTTTTGCGTTTCACAATTAGGAAAAGTCCTCTCAGCTTTAATTAATGCGTTGATGGAGTGAAAGTTCCTTGTGGCGATCACTGTAAGTACGTGGGTGTTAATATAAGGAAAGATCTTCATTGCGGTAATCACATAAATGGGATTGTAAATAAAGGGTACAGATCTCTGCACATGGTCATGAGGGTGTTTATGGGTTATAGTAAGGATGTAAAGGAGAGGGCATATAAGTCTCTGGTAAAACCCCAACTAGAGTATGGTTCTAGTGTATGGGACCCTTACCAGGATTACTTGATTCAAGGCCTGGAAAAAATCCAA
This sequence comes from Anabrus simplex, assembly GCF_040414725.1. Classification (NCBI taxonomy): domain Eukaryota; kingdom Metazoa; phylum Arthropoda; class Insecta; order Orthoptera; family Tettigoniidae; genus Anabrus; species Anabrus simplex. The sequence goes on from NC_090267.1 coordinate 185,407,614, forward strand.
AGAAAAGCAGCTCGAGTTGTTCTGGATGATTTCCGATAAAAGAGTAGCGTTACAAAAATGTTAGCAAAGTTTGGGGTGGGAAAACTTGGGAGAAAGGAGACGAGCTGCTCGACTAAGTGGTATGTTCCGAGTTGTCAGCGGAGAGATGGCGTGAAATGACATTAGCAGAGGAATAATTTAGAGTGGTGTCTTTAACAGTAGAAAGGATCGCAATATGAAGACAAAGTTGGTATTCAAGAGGACAAATTGGTGTAAATATTCGTTTATAGAAAGAGGACTTAAGGATTGGAATAACTTACCAAGGGAGATGTTCAATAAATTTCCAATTTCTCCGAAATCATTAAAAAAGGGCTAGGAAAGCAACAAATGGGAAATCTGCCACCTGGGCGACTGCCCTAAACAGGGTGCGAAATCAGAAGAAAACGGTGGGGTGGAGAAGGATAATAGGGCTTAACTACTAGTGTTTATTTCAGGCAGTCCCCGCCGGGGAAGAGGGTATTTAATTCCCTGGAAGCAAATTACCCCCTATCACAGGATAATGTACATTTTAGATTTTATACTTGAATTCTTTTGTTATAACAAAAATGACAATTATTGGAAAGTTGTTCCTTGTAGGCAATTACATGTTTTCCGTTAGTCATTACACAGTTCAATAAAAATACTAGTAACAAGTAGGCACTTCGAACTAGGTGCATTTTTCACTGAATCCTCACGCGTATTCGATGGAATAAGTCAATGTGAATTTCGGAAGTCTAGTCACTCATCTCTCTCTCACTCACTCACTCACTCACTGCCTCCCTTGAGTACGGTTGGCTTGTGGTAGACCTTATGAGTTGCAATGTTGAGCTATAGTTTATCTGCAACAGATGCTGGATCTTTGTACACATTGTGACCATGGAATCCTATAGCAACAAAGGTAGCAGAACTGTAAACAAAATTTAACTTAATAAACTAAATAAAAGATACAATTTATAAACATAGAGTGTACTAAATATTGTATAATCCATCATTTTTGTCCTATCTTTGTACCACATCCCCAAGGTACGAAATATGCCCCCAGAATATCTTTTCTGAAATAAATCCTGCTAACTACCAGTGCACTAATTTGGAAAATCGTAAGTGAAAAAAAAAAAGCGAATGAATGAATAAAGCGCGTAACTGACGCTGAGGAAATAAGATGTGCCAGCTGGTGAGGCATATTGCACTCCTCTGAACAATGATTAATGAATAAAAAATGAAGAAATTGTGGAGGAAAGTGTTGCCGGGATGAGAGATGACAGAGGAAACCTGAATAAAGTTGTTCCTGCTCCGCTTTGTCCAGCACTAATCTCGCTTGGAGTCATCAGTGTTTCAACCACCGGATGGGAGGCCGACGTTCTACCAACTGCGTCACAGAGGTATCTTGGAGAATTTTAAGTAATTTAAAATCTTTAAAATAAAAATGCAGGTCCATTTCAAAGAAAAGGAAATTATTACAGGATAATAAAGATAATAAAACGAAACTCACCTCAAAGAAAAATTCTGAGGTATTTCTCCTCGCTGCTCTTCTTCAATGAGTAGCGTTGGTCTGCCAAGTGATGTCCAGAGGTGACCCATTTATCAGCGACGGCAACTGCATCCCACAATCTCAAAGGGGGCCCATGGAGTTTAATAGTCATCAGAGCCTGCAAAGTGTTTACCAACAAGCGATTTCTTTCGGTTGTTTTGATGCTATGAGCAATGCTGAAACCTCGTTCACAAGCGGCGGTTGACATAGGCACTGAACGAATTTTGCGGATTAGTCTTTTCAAATGAACCAAATCATTTAGGGTTTTAGAGTCTATCTTATACTCCCTCCATTGCGATACCACAGTATCACCATCCAAACCAAACAACTCAGCTGCTTTATATACATCAGAATTGCCATACAAACCATTCATATCACTACTTGTTTCTTTTTCAAACACTGCAAAGCACTTCAGTATTTCAGTTGAAGGAAATTTTCTTTCTACTTCATATACTAAACCCTGAATTATTTGTCATCTTACTCTGTCAAACTCTCTCTTTTCATCCTCCTCAGAATCACATTTGCAATATGTTAAATACTTTTCCTTGGAAAGAGTCAAATAAACATCGTCGTTCACGCGCATTTCGTTTAAGGGTCTGTATTGTAGAATTAAGCTTGTTTTCGATTTCACCATAAGAAACCGATTCCTTTTGCACTGTTCTACGTAGGAGGGACAGTACACACGATACATCTAATAGAAAACCCAACAATAGAATTCTTTTTCCCTGTGACAACTTTCTGTACAGCCCTGCAAATTTACAGCGTTTACTCAACACTTCACGGTTTTCAGATTCACGGATTAGGTACTCCATGATGCAAGGGAAGTCTTTGGAAACTGCCAATAAACAGTCCTTCTCACTTGAACTCCAACGAACTTGGAAGAGTTCTTTTACTTTCAAGAACCCTGAAACACCTGTGACTCCTCACGCTGATCAAGTGCGAAGATATGTTCCTCCTTATTCTAGCAACAACACCTTCATTTCGGCCAATAAACACTGCAGCTCCGTCCTAACCAAACCCCACAAGTTTATCTTTGAGCATTTCTACATCTGTATCATCTTCTGAAAAGGCTTGGACAATTTTCTCTTCCAGCGACTTAACATCAGCATTTTAAACAGGTACTAGCTTATAGAAACAGTAGCAAGCGTCGTTCTGTTTGTCAACGTACGTAATGTACAAAATCAAATGTTTTTCAGAAAACCTATCCGTAGACTCGTCCACAGAAATTGAAAAACAGTCAGTCACTTCGATAAAATTCACCAGTTTTAAACGTAATTGTTCCGCAATAAAATTGGTCATTGCCGCCACAGTCTAGTCTGTATTAAGATGTGTCCCCATGTCTAAGCCATTTGCGATCTGTAGATTTATAAGCTCCGGATAATCACGGAAACTCCACTCTCTTTTCGCTGCTACATAAACTGGCCTTAACACTATGTATGTTGGGTATTCAGCCCGAAGGCTGGTTTGATCCTCCACAGTTCCACTGAAAGCTATCAACAGATAGCCTAGGCGTCACTGAAGAGGCGTACTAGGGAAATGAGGAGTGAGGTAGTTTCCCGTTGCTTTCCTCACCGAGCCAGCAGTTGCTACTGCACATCAGCCTGCCAAGCCCACTAAAATGCATGCACTAACCGATCCTATGAGCGATATTTTCACACCATTCATAACAGGAACTGGCTACATAAGGAATGTTATTACTAGCATCCCTCATACCTCGGTCACTTTCATATTGTCAGAGCCAAGGATGACACTGAGACAGGTCAATGAAAGTAACAAATTATTCTAGCCTATACCAGAAGACATAGTGCAGTGTAAACACTACATCTCTCCAGCAGGGGCTTCCTTAACACTATAACAGTTGTATCTAAGTTTCCTTTCGACTTTTCATAAACAAATCACGAGCACTCACTGCACACGCTTTTAGAACCTGTTTCTTACATGGGCCGATGACCTTCGATGTTAGGCCCCTTAAAACAACACGCATCATCATCATCATCATCATCATCATATTTCTTACACATTTCATTGTGCTGCATACAGTGAGAATGACTTACGCTATTTTCGTGTTTATAAACAGTGTCCAGATTCTTCTTTTTATTTTTCCTCATTACACCGTCTTTTGCCCGAAGTAAATCATTACATGAAGTTCCTACCATTTTACACACGTCTTGCGAATATTTAACACACACACTACACAGCATTACTTGACAGTCTTTCTCACTGGTAGTAAACAACAACCAGGCTCGATATTTCTGTCAAGACGTCAAAAACTTCTCGGTTTCCACCAGTGTTGATGATCTGGATTATCTTTATTGCTGCATTCGACATTGTGCTCGCTGTGTGAAGGACATTCCACAGTCACCTTATGTAACACTTCATCACATTTAGGTTTTTATTGGATTTTTCCTGCACATCATCTTCATATGTCACTGATTGAACTTGCATTGTGACTGGTAGTGGCTGTATATTATCATTACCAATTTTAAAAAGAAGTTAGTAATTAAACTATTTTTACATTTTACCGCACGTTTCATTCCTAGATTCTCGACCTCGACTGTTCATTACCATGTACAAGCTTACAGATTACAGACTGGTGCCAATGGCGGATTTGGCAGTGGTAACATCAGACAAGTTCATCTAAAATCCAGACGGGAGGGCTGTACTAGGGAGTAAGGGAGAAGTCGGTGCAGCGAAGGAGAAAGAAAGAAAATCGGCTGAGAGGTTTATGAGAGGCTGAACCTTTCCTAAGAAAGGCCAGGCGAGGCGCGGTTTGTCCTGATTTATTGCTTTATTAGCGGAACCTTCCTCTACCAGGGCTAAATTCTGACTGAACAAACTTGTTAGTTTGTACACTCCTTAAGTGTACATTGTCCTATTGGCTACCTATCGCAAACACACCCTCTCTAAGAAGTACAGGAGTGGTGTACGCTCGAGCTGCTTATTTTTCCCCGGGGTTCAGATGGTCCTGCCACATTGAAACAGGAACAATAGGCTGCAGGTGCGGAGTTGCCACCGCTACGTTACTTCATTGCTCAAAGTCTGGCAGTCATTCTATTATTTCTATATTATGTGTATTATTGGCAAGTTTTTTTATGAAAATGTGTACAGCAAGAATATTCATTTCAGTACCTAATTTATGTGTTATACATTTTTGTCATTATAATGAAAGATTCCCCCCGGGCAATTTTAGTTGGATAAAATTGTCGGTGGGGGGAAGACCCTCCATCCCCCCCCCCCCCCACGATTTCGCACCCTGGCCCTAAATGCAGATCAGTACTGATTGATTATCATCAATATTGGTATTTCTAGTTTTCGGGGTGTTCTTTTTCCTAAGAAATCGTTTTACTATTTATCATGGCGCTGACGACCTCAATATTACGGCAATGTCCCTTTGTATAATATCTTTGCCGGATGAGTGGTTCGGAAGGTTAAGACGCTGGCTTTGGCGTTTCAAGTTGCTCGAATACGTCAGCCACGTGTCGGTAGATTTACAACATTTTTCTGTTGGTCTTCTCAGATTCTCTAAGCTGGCAATGTATTAACATCCTAAAATTTACGGTACGTTTCCGACATTTTATGTTCCCGCTAATTACGCCAAGTCGGGCTGTTCTGAGAGGGGAAAAATTCGATGTAAATTGTTGTCGCAACTAACATAATATAACGCTTCGAGTAACCACGGCATTATGACCAAACCGGGCAGCACACATTTTACGACAACGCATGGGCTAAACTAGGCATTGCGAATATCAGGGGAAGACAGACGAACTGCATGAGAACTCTGACGAGCGGATTGCTATTCGGCAAATTTACGCAAAACGCATCACAGTTTCGACGAGCGGGTTGCCTACCGCCTTTCTTTTAGAGTTTCTCGGCGGCACTTCATGGGGGACTGATTGTGCGTAGCTGTTACGTTTTACATAGCCACGGTTCTGAACTGGATGGACTATGATAGTGCGGCATACGGTTCAGCGTCGAAAACTGTGCTGAACCTTATAGATAGTGTAAACCATAGTAGAGTTAGGCTGGCAACCGGAGTTTTCCGTACTAGCCCCATTCCCAGCCTACTTGGTGAACTAGGAGTTCCATCTTTACGAAGAAGATGGCAGCCGATACTCCTCACGAACGCTGCCAAAATTCGTGAAATTTCGCAGCATCCATGCTAGTCTGCGTCTAACGAAAAGTCGCGGCAGCTTGTAGGTACGGCACGAATAACAGATACTACACTAAGCTACAAAAATTCGTCATGTTAAACAGTGCGAGCTCTCTGAAACAGATGAATGTTCATTATTAAACTCTTCATTATGCAGTAACTACAGGAAATGTGAAACTAAAGCACAATTGTCCTACCACTTTGAAACATCACAACAGCACCACAATTAGAAGGAGTCACAGCAGACGGAACAGATGTTTATTGTCAGGCCTTGTGACTTGAAATTAGCGCACGCGCTACAACTGTACTTAGCCTTCGCACCCCTTACCCTGCATCCTCGCAACTTCTCGTCAGAAGACCATAATATCAAAGCCTCTTTAAAACCCAATGCCAACAAAGGTACGAAAGCTGGCTAAATACCACACGACCGGTTGCGACTGGAATTGATATCTTGTGTCGTGAATTGGATGTGGCTGTGTAGTGGTTTTTGTGAGCGGACACCTAGCGAGATACCTCCGTGGCTAGTTTCGCGGCCGGATATACGGCTTGATCTACTCCGTGGATTCACGGTGAATACGTATTGATGTACGTTGACGTTATATTCGTGGCACATCTCCAAAATTAGTCGTAATGACAGGATGTGATCAACTGTTGACCTGTTCCTATTATAACCTATGCTTCCGCAATACGGTACAACCAAATTAGACAAAAAATGTAAATGGAAATTCTGATAAAACTATAAAGACTGATATGAATTCTTATGACGAAGTCCTATCTGTCTGTCTGTCTGTCTGTCTGTCTGTCTCTAAACAAACACTAACATGTATTGCCAATATTCTTCAATAATGTCATTGGCTTTTCGTCACACTAACAACTGAGCTCTTCAAGTATGGTGGGGAGGAAGTTTGTAGGAAGCTGCATAACCTCATTTGTGCAGTGTGGGGAAGCCAAGACATACCACAGGATTGGAACACAGCGGTCATCTGCCTCATCCATATGAAGAACGACAATACGGTATGTAGTAACTACCGTAGGATCTCACTTCTCAATGTGGCATATAAGATATTCTCAAAAGTGTTAGCAAGGAGATTGGAAACATATGCAGAGAACAAACTGGGTGAATACCAGTGGTGATTTCGACGGAACAGGTCAACAGTTGATCACATCTTGTCATTACGACTAATTTTGGAGATGTGCCACGAATATAACGTCAACGTACATCAACTCTACGTTGATTATAAAGAGGGCTGTGGCAGTGTCCATAGATCCAAGCTATGAATGGTGTTAGAGGAAATGCAGGTGCCAAGAAAGATAATCAATATTGTGGAAATGACATTGAGAAACACAAGAGCTAAAGTGAAAATCCAGGGGAAGCTGACCAGGGAGTTCCCAGTACGAGGAGGTCTTAGGCAGGGAGATGCTATGTCGACGACCCTCTTCAATCTTTGCCTGGAGCATGTCAATAGGTAATCTCGAGGTACCATCTACACCAGGTAGCTTCAGTATATAGCATTTGCAGACGCCGTTGTCCTTCTTGGTATGAACACAAGGGAGTGCGGTGCATGTGCGAAAGTTCGAGACACCTGGGGCTGAGAATTAATAAAAAGACAAAGTATATTGTGAGCACGAGGGAGAAGGGAAGGTTCCAAGGGGTGAGAGACCTGGAATGGGAAGAAGGAGAGCATGAGAGAGTTGGAGAATTCAAATACCTGAGTGTCATAGTAACAGAAAACAATGTAGTCAGTGCAGAAATCCAAGCAGGCATCGCAGCAGGTAATAGATGCTTCTATGCCTTTCACAAACTTTTGAAGTCCTCCAGTCTATCTAGAATGCTTAAGCTCACTGTGTACCGCACCATAATACGGCCAGTAACTCGTTATGGATGTGAAGCCTGGACGCTTACGGAAAATGATAAGAACAGTCTCCGGGTGTGGGAAAGAAAGGTGCTGCGGAAGATCTTTGGGGATGTGTATGAAGAAGGCGAATGGCGCATCCGAACAAATCAAGAGGAGTACCACCTATATGCTGCAACAGACCTGGTTGCAGAAGCGAAGAAGAGACGCCTAAACTACTTGGGGCACGTGGTGAGAATGGAGGAGGAGAAGATTCCCAAAAAGGCCCTCGAGCAACACCCTGAAGGCAGAAGGAGGCAAGGAATACCTAGGAAGAGATGGCGGGATGACGTCAGAGAGGATGTGCAGGCGTTCGGAATCCGGAACTGGAGAAGGTGTGCAGCAGACAGAGATGGTTGGGCGACAGCTGTAGGAGAGGGCAGGATCCTTCATGGACTTAAGCGCCAGGAGAGTGAGGAGTGAGTGAGTGAGTGAGGTCGGATAGGATAGATGAAAGTGATGAGCCTGGGAAAAGTAAGTGGAAGTAATGCCAGGACTCAGCTAAGGGCCCCTTGGTCGCCAACCCACGCTCCCAAGTTGAGAGCCCCTTGGGCCCCTTTTAGTCGCCTCTTACGACAGGCAGGGGATAACGTGGGTGTTATTCTACCGCCCACACCCAACAACTGAGGAGCTATCTGACGGTGAGATAGCGGCCCTCGGTCTAGAAAGCCAAGAATAACGGCCGAAAGGACTCGTCGTGCCGACCACACAATACCATGTACTCTTCAGGCCTTCGGGCTGAGCAGCGGTCGCTGGATAGGCCAAGGCCCTTCGCGGCTGTTGCGCCACGGTGTTTGGTATGGTTTATTTTTACTCATGATTTTCATCGTAGGTCTAATTAAAGAACTATGGAAGGTATTCGTACTTGCATAGTAAAGTATTTTATTTACATAAACAACATACTTTGGACTGATTCTTTGACACAATTTAACTTCTTAAATTGTGTAACCCGTGATTAGTATTCAGTCCGAAGGCTGGATGGGTCCCCAATAGCTCCACCATCGGCTGCCACATACAGGATGTATCTAAATCATGCCGACAAAACAATCAGGGATTTTCTTCGTGTTATATAAAGAAGGATGGTGCAATCGAATTGGCGGGTGCAAATTTTTCGTTTCTATAAAATAAGATTACTTTGTTACTTCCGGGTGCGCGATTCAAATTGACGAACTCGCCGTATTTGCTGTGCCAGAGCGCATACTGCTGTGTTTCAGGGAAGGGAGGGGAAGTGTGGTGATAATGGTCCGCGCGAACGCACAAGTTTCTTCATTAGACTCGCGCAGAATTGTCCTCGTCTCTCACAGGCAATATCCACAATTTGTTTATTACGCAGCCGAAATTACACAAACCGCGTGAGAACACACAGTAATTAAGACACGCGATGCACCCGATAATTTATCATCTCGTCTGTTGGCCAGAGTAACGTTCTTCCAATAATCCAGACAGTGATTTTTATCAAGAAACGGTAGCATTCTTCACCGTTCAGGCAAAGAGGAAGGATATGCGGCCCTAGGAAATAGTTATCAACAATGCCGGCCAAAATATTTACACTAAACCGATGCTGAAATATGCGTATTATTGTCACATGAAGGTTTTCTTCCGCCCTCCTTAACGCAGTCGCCTGCCAAAGGATACGAAGGTTGAATGATGAGGTTGGACGCCATAAATCAGTGCGGCTTCTCTCCCTTTGCCATTTGCTGCACCATAGGCTAGGTGCTTATCTGCCCTTTCTTCGTTTGTGAACCGAAACGGAGCCATTCTCTCCAATTCATAACACAAACTTAGTACGGTAGCCAATATGGACAGAATAGCTTACTGGGGCTGGAAATGAAATGAAATGGCGTATGGCTTTTAGTGCTGGGAGTGTCCGAAAACATGTTCGGCTCGCCAGATGCAGGTCTTTTGATTTCTTTCCCGTAGGAGACCTGCGCGTCTTGATGAGGATGACATGATGATGAAGACGGCACATACACCCAGCCCCCGAGCCAGCGAAATTAACCAATGAGGTTAAAATTCCCGACCCTGCCGGGAATCGAATCCGGGACCCCTGTGACCAAAGGCCAGCATGCTAACCATTTAGCCATGGAGCCGGACACTGGGGCTAGAAATGGACTGCGCTAAATGAACAAGAAATGTTATGCATTCGCGTGGAGCATTATCACATTTCACCTCCCTTCCTTGAAGCATAGCAGTGGGCAGCGGTATGCGCTCTGGCACAGCAAATACGGTGAGTTCGTCAATTTGAATCGCGCGCCCGGAAGTAACAGTGTTGCCTCATTTGTTCGAAATGAAGAAAAATGTCTTCGCCAACTTGATTGCGTTGTCGTTCTTTATTGTACCAGGAAGGCCTAGGTCCTGGTCCATATTAATTGAAAGAAATGTTATTTCCAGCATTAAAGATCCGACCGACGTACGAACATCCATGTAAAGAATGTTCCAGTATGTGCCAGACCCTACGAGTACGCTAGGCGGAGTCAAGTGACGTCACCTGTCGCTCGAAGCTCACCTCCCCTAGAGATATTTCTCGAAAGAATTTTTCTTTTAACAGCTTTTTAATACCTTAACCAATTTCAACGGGACAAACGCTGAATTATAGCAAACATCATAAAAGTTAATCCCTGTAAATTTCAAATTAATTCATCAAACGGTTGTTGAGTTATAACAATTTAAAGTCTCAACGAAATTACGTAATTACGGTCACATGGCCGAGGGAGAGCTGCCACCCCTCCCTGCGCTGGCATCTATATATGTCAAGGCCAGATAGCCCGCAAACCGGTGTACAGTGCAGTACAGTACAGTACAGTATGTTCGCGCAGTCACGGTAGAAGTACTTTCGTCGTATCTCCAGAACGCGAAATTCTATCGCCGATAAAGGACGTCGCACTGCAGTTAGTATGTCGCGTCGCGATTACAATATAATCCTAAAAGGACATTTAAGACTGTAACACGAGTGAACTTATTGGAGTACAAATATTAACTATTTCATTACGTGTGGACTTAGGCAACGTCAAGTAACATTAAACTTCTACAGAGCCTAATACTTAAGAATCACCAGAACTTATTTTTTTTCTCTCGAGTATTGCATTATATTTCTTTATTCACGTCACATCATTATTTTGAATGAAAAAGTAAGAACTTTTCTGAGTTAATATAACAGGATTAGCAGAAAATCTAACTTAATGACTGTGTTCACAGACTGTGCTTATCGACTTGCTTTCTTTTTTTTTTTTCTTCAAGTGTGAACTGTGTGATTAAGAACGTTTCAATAACGACTGTAAATAGTATTTAGTACAGAAAGGACTGTGATTCTTCATACGCCATAAATAGTGTTCAACAGTGTACGTGATAACCAGTCGCACTAAATGAATTTTCGTGTGCGAAACTCAACAGTTCCTGCTGTCATCACCTCATCGGGAACGTCAACATCGCCGATCCTGATTCTACATGGAACATTCCAGATGTCCATCTTTCGACATTTGGTAACAACAGTTCTTGTCATAAGTGAGTAACAAACTGACTAAACTTTTTCATTTATTTTGAACAGTGAAACGTCAGTGTCGCGTGTGAACAATTTCCATAATTTCTCAAAAGTGATAAATTTAATTTCAATTTCATTTCTCGTAGAAAGACTGTAGGATTTCAAGTGTGTTGTATAACGAGATTGACGAACTGAGAACTGAAAACTTTTAATAATTTCTCATATCCATTTACCATTATAAAAGTGTGCTTAGGTTTAAAAAGACTTTAGGTGGAAATTCACACATATGAAAGACTTTGAAACCAATGCCATTTTGTTTTCAAGAAGATTATTTTCAACATTTAATTTCAATATAAATTTTGAGTCAACAATCATACCGCAAGGTGAGAAATTAATAAATTGTTTTAAAAAAATATTTACCATCTATTATTCGCTCTGCGAGACTATCCTTCTCTGTATCGGCTCCAAAACCCAGTTCCACTCCCTGAGGTCCTACTCATGCCCTTTGCCCACAACTTTTCCTGGTACATTATATAACACGAAAAACATTCCTGATATTTTGTCAGTAATTTAGATAGATTCTGTATAGCCTATTAGAGCAAAATAATGAAAAGTGACATGATAAATGAAAAAACATTCTGAAGGAATATCTTGAGAATGTTTGTTGTGGTTGTGATTATTGTTTTAAGAAAAAGTCCAACTAGGCAACCACCCTCTTTTATAATTAATTAGAGCGAAAAACGGAAGAGTCCTGAAACTTCGAATAACGAAAATATCAGAAAAAGAAAGGGAAGGATCACGGAGGGCGTGAACATGAAACACTTTCTATGCCTGGCAGACATAATACTCCCAAGGTCGGAAGAGGACCAGAGTTAACCAAAAGAGGTCAGATAGGAAAGACAAAAGTTAGGAGCCGAGCACAAGTATGTGGAAGAAATTCTAGACCAAGCTTGAGTCTCCTTGGTCGTCAATCAAAACTCCAAAATGGAGAGCTTTTGGGATCCTCTTTTAGTCACTTCGTACGACAGACAGGGGATACCGTTGATGTTTTCTGCCACCCGCACTCACAGAAATAGTATCAAGAGGATTGTAGACTATAGAGTTAACGTCTTTACATTTTTCAGCAAAATATTACAACATCTGGATATTCAATGAATTCCTCATGTTGTTCCAAATAATCATCGTGCTAATTTAGTAACATTTTTACTGGTACCGGTAATTAAAAACTTTTAAACAATCTGAACAGTATTTCGTAGATCTAATAAATGTGCGTTAGGCAAGCACAATTTTGTTAGTAGCATTTTCAGTTGTTGAGCTTAAGTTAACTGAAACAAGAACAAAGGTGTGAGTGAACAAGTATATGCATGTGTAAATAGATAACTAAACCTCACAAGGAAAAGGAAAGCTCACAGGGACTAGTTCACTCTGTGCGTTCCCGAAAGCTTGCCCTACCCTGATGGTAGGAGACGGGCTGGTCTACTGTAAGAGCCAGAGGGGCAGGGCCCGCACCTTACACCTTTGTAATCCTTTGTAATTTATTATTTGTAGCTGTTATTGCAAACACTATGAAGCGAGTATGATATTCAACGCTAATAGCCAGTCGATGGCCTTGGTTCCGTGTGACCGGGCCAGCAGAGGCTGACCCCAACCACCTCGCCTTCCCAACATGTTCTCAGCGACGGGTCAGTCGACTGGTTTACATCCTCTCCTCGGCTGCCTGGCAGAGTGGCAGTGTTCATGGGTGTTGCTGGTGAGTTATCGCGTCGTTTGTGGCCAGAGGAAGCGGGCCTTATGCGCTGGCTTTATTTCGGTCAGTCGACTGGTTTACATCCTCTCCTCGGCTGTTTACATCCTCTCCTCGGCTGCCTGGCAGAGTGGCAGTGTTCATGGGTGTTGCTGGTGAGTTATCGCGTCGTTTGTGGCCAGAGGAAGCGGGCCTTATGCGCTGGCTTTATTTCGGTCAGTCGACTGGTTTACGTCTTCCCCTCGGCTGCCTGGCAGAGTGGCAGTGTTCATGGGTGTTGCTGGCGAGTTATCGCGTCGTTTGTGGCCAGAGGAAGCGGGCCCTTTGCGCTGGCTTTATTTCACGTTTCATTTGGCTGTGCGCTTGAAGTGTGATTATTGCAGTACGGCAATTCTCACTTGTTTAGTGGAGAAGCGAGTGTCTAATTTCAGATGAACCGTGTATGCATGCCAGAGGGGCAGTACTTTCGAAATTATTGATCCGAAAAGATTCTCTTCAGTTCACTAAGTGTAGAAGAAAATATTCAAATTAAAAGTTTAGGTGCTTACCAGGCAAATTATTTCACGTTGTCTCAAATTGATGGCAAGAAAAAGAGAACATTCTGTATACATGGTTCAGTAAAAGTCATGGTTAACAGTGAGTAAAGAGAAACAACGTCTGTTTTTTTTTACTGTGTGTTGTTTCGTGGTGAATGATTGTGGTCAACAACCGGGTGCAAGGATCTAAAACATTTACGTTAACGAATTAAAACACACGAGGAAAGCGCACTACACTTAGAAAATGCCTGCAAATACAAAATATTTGGGACTGTTAACATTGGTCCACAAATTGACTCTGCATATAAAATCTCAATCCAGAAACATAATGAAATAGTCCCAAAAAATAGACACATACTAAATAGACTAGCAGAGTGCTTAACATTTTGTGAAGCTCACGAGTCAGCCCTCAGAGGTCATAATGAAAATACAGGACTTAGCAAACCGTGGTAAAATTTTAGATTTTTATATCTTCTTGGTAATCTCGGCAGTGTGTTAGATGACCATCTGAACCAGTGTTCGCACATTAGTTTCTAAACATACGTCACACATTACACAAAACGAACTATTAGATTGTATGTATCAAGTGAACATGGAAGACTTGGTCAAACATATTGACGCTGCAACTTTTGTTTCTGTGCAGGCAGATAAGGCAACAAACCTGTTGAAAGATTCCTTTCCTTTGATAATATTACGGATAGGACAGCCTATGAGGTCCTGAAAAAACGACTTAAACCTTTCAATGTTGAGGAAAAGCTTATAGCTGAGGTCTTTGATGGAGCCGCGGTGATGCAAGGGAGTAAGGGAGGTAGTTCAGGCTCTGATGCAGAATTCTTTTCCGTATGCCAAGTACGTTCACTGTTACGCTCATCAACTAAATTTGGTAATACGGAAAGCTTGTAGCAACATACAATCTGTTAGGTTGTTCTTCGCAAACATAACATACGTATTTGTCTTCATCGCCTAAGAGAAGTGATATAATGCGAGCAGTTTGCAATAAGCGGATTCCAACAGTTTCTTCAACGAGATGGAACTTTCAGTCTCCAGTTGTGAGTGGTGTTCATGAAAACAAGTGACATTTTTTGGAATGTTTTGAGGATATTGAGAACGAAGATAGTTGGGATGCTGTAACAATAACGGAGTGTTTTGGTTTTAATTTATTTATTTATCTATCGTATGGCATATATACATATATATATATATAGAAACAAGAAAGCAAGTACATTATATTTTAATGTCCAAAGATGTTATCCATTCTAGAGCCTCTGTATTGGCCTCTAGAAAATCAAACCAATCTCCAGGGTAGGCTCTTCTGCTACACTCATTTACAATGTGTTCGATGGGTTGAAAAGGAGCACCACAGTCACAGTCGGGGGATTGTATCTTTCCCCATTTATACAGAGACGCAGCACAGACACCATGACCACATCGAATCCTATTAAGGATGGTCCAAGTTCTTCTTGGGAGATCAGACCTCGAATTAGGTGGGAAGAAAGGCCAGAGATGTTCACCTGTTTTTGAGATCCAATCTTCCTTCCATTGGTTTTAAAACAATACTTAACAATTCAGCTGTTTTGATTTTTCTTAAATTCTTCTATGGGATGATGAAACATGTTGATATTTTGTATAACACGATTCAGATGCGGAATGGCAGTGCAGTTACCATATTCAATGCATTGCCACGTTTAGAATCGGCTGTTTCTGAAATAAGAGAGATGACTGAAAAGTATCAAATGAAGATGAATGTTCTACTCAAACAACAAAAAGATCTAAATACAGCTCTGGTGTATATCTGACTCTAGATACCAAAGAAGTGTGTGACATAGTAATCAGTCAAATGAAAGACCGATTCCAACAGCATAGTGATCAGTCAAATGAAAGACCGATTCCAACAGTCTCATATATTTAGTACTTTCGAAATTATTGATCCGAAAAATTTTGATACGTTCAGAGAAATTTTCCCAATGAATTTAGTCAATACATTTTCATCGAGTTACAGTCAATTTCCCAAGAGAAATTGAGAAATGAACTTTCAGTGATTTATCTCAATGATTCCTTTAAAGAGATTCATTCAGTCTGTGATTTGTTCACATTCTTCGTGAAACATTTCTTCGAAGAATCGTTCTCTGAGGTACACAAAACTCTATAAATTGCACTAACTACTCCAGAGTCAATAGCGGAAGCAGAGCGAAATTTCAGCACATTAAAAATAGTCAAGAATTACCTTAGGAATAGTATGGGTCAAAACAGACTGAATTCATTCGCTGTTTGTTCAGTTCATAAGGAGAAAATTGGTGAAATTTCCAACTTCAACAACAGAGTCACTGAAATGTTTGCCAATCAGAATAATAGGCGTGCTCAACTGCTGTATAAGTAATGTGCCATTTGGTGTGTTCAATTCTATTTCTTTATTATTAACTATTTAATGTATATACAGGGTGATTTTTTCCACTGTGTGATCGAGGAGAGGATATGGAACAGAAAAGTTCTAATGAACGTATGTCCGGGAATGCATGGTTTGTTTATTTGTTTGTTTGTTTGTTTGTTTGTTTGTTTGTGATCATTTATTCGATCATCCTTTGATACAGAGACGGCAGTCTAATACGCGCTGTACCATGCAGCCAAAGTTACAGTATGTGTTGAAAATTGTTTCCGTGTGCCTGCACGCATGCGTGTACGCGCTGTAGCATCTTCTGTCTCACATATTCTCATCTACCAGGCTGCATCCGAACAGTGTCAAAGGCAGCATGAACACGCTGCTCCAGTGTCTCTTCATCTGGAATGGGCTCTGCATAACGATACTTTTGAGATGGCCGCATAACCAGAAATCGCCCGGGTCGAGATCTGGTGAACGAGCAGGCCATGCAACTGGACCTCCTCGTCCGATCCATCGACCAAGGAAGACGCGATTGAGATGCGTCCGGACGTTCACGGCGAAGTGGGCTGGAACACCATCATGTATCAGACGCTTAACCCTGCGAATCATCAATGGTACGTCTTCCAGCAGGGGAGGCAAAGTCACCCTCAAGAAATGCCGAGAGTTCCGGCCTATTAGGCGACGTGGAAGGAAGACTGGTTCCAAAACACGGTCGCTAATTATCCTGGCCCACACATTCCAGCTGAACCGCTGCTGATGTTTCGCTGGCACCAAACCATGGGGGTTCTGCATGCAATCCCACAGATAACTGTTATGAAAGTTGAAGATACCACTCAGCATAACGCTGGCCTCATCTGTGAATAGGATGGATGCCGCAAATCCCGGAAACCTGGTTGCCTGGTGAATAAACCAGTGACAAAACCGCTCCGGATCTGGAAAGTCTGTCACTAGTAAGCCCTGCACGCGCTATAGGGTAGTAACAATTGTATTGGAGAATGTTCCACACGGTCGTCTGGCCTACCCTGTACTGCTGGGCCAACTGCCTAGTACTGACACGGCGGTCGCCTTCCACAGTGTTAATCACATTTTCCTCCACATCTGGTGTCCGTACAGGTCGGGTATGTCCATGATTTCCTGCTCCCTTAAATAACCCTCTCTCAGACAAACGGCAAAACACTGTTGCAAACATTGAATGCTGTGGTTGTTGTCGGCGGAGATAGGTCTCCCGATACAACCGTGCTGCCACCGCCTGTTGCCATTTGCCTTGCCGTAAGTAAACACCATGTCGGCAAGTTTTCGAGTCGAATACGGAACCATTATGTACAACGCTGTAACACATCCATTACCCGCTGAGTCAGCACGAGAAGTGACTCGGTCACAACGGCAGGAGAGGGCGCTAAGGCATGACGTATGAGGAACAGTACCATCCTCTAGGAGGAAACAAGGCATACTGTAACTGTGGAGGCATGGTACAGTGCGTATTGGCCTGCAGTCTCTGTAACAAAGTATGATTGAATACATGGTTGTTTTGCACGGACACCATGCATTTCGGGACATACGTTCATTAGAACATTGTTGTTCCGTATCCTCTCCGCAATCAATCCCTAGAAATTGTACACGGTGGAAAAATTCACCCTGTATTTAGGCCGATATATTTTGTTATATGTACTGTCTTTTGGAATATTTTGTGGTACAGTACATTTTAGAAACGCGTGTTTCAAAAATGTCTGCCTCAGTCCCATATTCATAGTCAAAAAATCTTTGTATCAGCCCCCACTGGCGGAATTAATCACGATCCGCCGCTGGAAAGAGGCATATGCCCTTAAGGGACTCTAAGGGCTTGCCTACTACCTGTATTAGTTGGTTACTCTGACGTTTGTTTATACTGTATGAATGATTTCTAACAATACAAAGGGAACTTGTAATTGCTGTGAATATTGCTTTAATAGTTTCTTTTAAAGAGAGAAAAACTTACAAACTTACAGAATTTAAAGAATTGAAAATATACCAAATAAACAACTCCCAAACCTTTGAAGAATTACGTTATCCTTGAGCACTGTACCCAATGAGTAGACAGGAAAGTGTATACAGTACATTAGATCATAGGGTTTTCTAAATCCGCTGTGTAAAGAGTGAAATCAAATCAAAATCACTTTATTTGCAAATGAGGTGTCTACCTCTATGGCAAATGATACACAAAAATACATTATCAAACACTAAATATTAAATTAAAAAGAAAAGAAGACATTTTCCTAAAATACGATATTATACTATTTACACTAACAATTTTTCTATTGAACACACAGCTCATTCTTAATAAAATTATATTATTTACAAGCTTCTACTTATATCTTCTGTATTTATACACGTAATCAACTCATATACAGTATGTGGAATCACTTCATATAATACTATACAACTTCTATACGATTTAAATTTTCATTGCAATTTTTTTACCCATTTTGATACTTATCATGTATAACGACCTGCTGCGTCTTTACCAGAACCCATTTTGTCACCGCTTCTCAGAGTTTCTGAAGGGCCTTCACAGCTACTTAACGGTTATAGGGCCCTCGAAGTCCCCACTGTACTTCACCCCTACAGGCAGTCCCCTACTTCGTCTGTCCAATCTCCATAGACCAGGGGATGGGGATGCTTCCTCTCCTGTATAGGCTCTACATAATCCTGTAAGTCCAGATTTCCCCCTTTTCTTACTTAAAGTTTCCCAACCAAGTTTCTCAAAAATATCTGATACACTGCTATTTCTCCTGAAATCCCCTGTTACAAACTGCTTTCCTCTGCACGCCATATATTTCTTTTATTAGGCATTCCTGATGAGGATTCCA
This sequence comes from Anabrus simplex, assembly GCF_040414725.1. Classification (NCBI taxonomy): domain Eukaryota; kingdom Metazoa; phylum Arthropoda; class Insecta; order Orthoptera; family Tettigoniidae; genus Anabrus; species Anabrus simplex. Next base: position 185,426,183 of record NC_090267.1, read on the forward strand.
AACACTGTTTGCCTATTCCAATAATGGACGAACCATGCTTAAGTAACTTTTCTCGTTTAATTCTTTGTTGCATCCCTTAAGTAGCCTCATTATGACATGTAACGATCTGTATGATTTCCCAACAATGTCATCAACATGACCCTTCCAATACGAATTACTTTCAAATCTCACACCTAAGTATTTTCATTTGCCATATTTTGGGACAATTGCCTCATCCGAAGTATATTTAAATTCAGTTTTTGAGCTCCTGTTTGTAAATGTTGTGACAGTTGATTTGACACCTTCATATTATTCTCTTCAACCCATTGTTGGATACTGTCAGCGTCCCCTTGTAATTATGAACAATCCTCAATATCATTTATTTACCTGTAAACAATTATGTCATCAGCATACAGTCTTACTTTTGATGTTAAATTGTTCCCTAAATTGTTTGCTTATATTAAGGAAAGCAATGGACCGATTATACTACCCTGTAGAATACCACCCCTTCCTGTGGTACGTGATATCCTACTTTGACTTTCTGAACCTTTGAATTTATAAATGTTCTTATCTAACGTATAACCCTCATGTCCAATCCTATTCCCCCCAGTTTCTTTAATAATATCCCATGTTCCACTCTGCCAAATGATTTGGAAAGGTCTATGACTATGCAATCCAACTGGTCTCCTGAATTCAACTGATCTTATTTATGTCCCGCTGAAATCCCACCAGTTGTGCCTAACAAGAAAATTTCTTTCTAAATCCATACTGGCTCCTCATGAACCAATTTTTATCTTCACATACCCTTCTATTAAACTCTCCAGTATTTTACAAACTACACTGGTTTGTAGTTCGCAGGTTTCCTTCTAACAACCTTTCCTTTATTAAACTGGTATAATCATAGATTGCTTCCATTCTTTTGGTATTACACTGTTATGACAAGAGAAATTTTAAATAAGGCACTATGTACCACCCCATTGTCTTAAATACCTCCCCAGTAATTTGATCACTCCCTGCTGCTTTTCCTTGCTGAAGCAGAAGGATTTCTCCGAAAATATCCTCATTTGTGAATGTGAAACTTCTTGTTTCCTGACAATCTTCTACTGAATCTGTGAATTCCTTACTAAATAGATATGCTTTCTCATTATCTGTTTCACCGGGCGAGTTGGCCGTGCGGTTAGGGGCGCACAGCTGTGAGCTTGCATCCGGGATATAGTGGGTTCAAACCCCACTGTCTTCAGCCCTGAAGATGGTTTTCCGTGGTTTCCCATTTTCACATCAGACAAATGCTGGGGCTGAACCTTAATTAAGGCCACGGCCGCTTCCTTCCCATTCCTAGGCCTTTCATATCCCATCGTCGCCATAAGACCTATCTGTGTCGGTGTGACGTAAATCAAAGAGCAAAAAAGAAAGCAAAATATCTGTTCCTGGGCTGAGTGGCTCAGACGGTTGAGGCGCTGGCCTTCGGAGACCAACTTGGCAAGTTCGATCCTAGCTCAGTCCGGTGGTATTTGAAGGTGCTCAAATTGGTCAGCCTCGTGTCAGTAGATTTACTGGCACGTAAAAGAACTCCTGCGGGACTAAATTCCGGCACCTCGGCGTCTCCGGAATCCGTAAAGTAGTTAGTGGGACGTAAAGCCAATAACATTATTATTATCATTATATGTTAAAAAGTGTTCACCCCCTTGTCCCGTCATTCTGCGAATATGGATTCCTTTTTCCTTTTGATTTCTAATACTGTATATGAATACTGCTTTTTTCCATTTCCCTTTGCGGTCATTACCCTCATGAAGTATGCCATTCATGTAATGGACCCATCTCAAGAATCGATAGATATGCTTGCTCTCCCTAACAGTATAGTCCACTTGACGTTATCAAAGTGGTGCTTATTGTGTTGGTGCACACGTACACATTCTTTGATAAGCAAGGAATAATGCATGCATAGTCTAGTTTCGGCACATCAGAGATACATTTGTGTGGTTAAACACGCTAATGACTAGAATAAATATACAATACGTCACAAAGGGGCTCAGGCTGCTATAAAATGTCCACTGAGGATGTTAAAATATTATCTGTCGCATTGACTTCGTGATTGTTAAAGATACTACTGAAATTATTGGCTTTACTCTTGGTGTGCATGTTCTCTCAGTTATGTCATCGGACTTCCTCTTTATATCGAATGACATGAAGTATACTCGTAGTTCCTACAGTTTATTTATTTTTTATTATACCAGGTATAGGTTCTTTAGCTCCTTGCTTATATCACCGACGTTTTCTTACCTTCAACTGAACAGTTGATTGTGAAACACAAGTGTTAGTCACGCTGTATTTTATTTGAGAGGTCCAAAAATGATACGTATGGAATGAAACGTCGTTTACTTTCTTAAGTTAAGACACTAGACCAATTAAGTGTTTAATGTCCGATATGTTATATATGTGTGTGATTAAAATATATCCCAACGAACATGGTTTTTCCAGTTAATGAGGAAAATTTGTAATAATATTGAAGAGAAAAAACAAGAACTACGCCCAAAATACTTAAGTTAGTGGGAGTAGTTTTCGTAGACACTGAATTATGAACATATGCTATTTCACCATACATGAAGCGATCTAAAACATCATCCATTATCAATATTGGTATGTTTGCAGCGACCATTGCCATGCACAAATTTCTATTAAATTCACTCTTAAAAGAAGGAGAAGAAGAAGAGGAAGAAGTTTCCAGAGCCCCTTGTATAAGAAGAACATGTTTCTTCGACGGAACAGGTTTTTTTACACTGACTGACAGAGCAAATGCAACACCAAGAAGGAGTGGTTCGAAAGGGATGAAAGTTGGGGAAAAAACAGAGACGGCACGGACGAATAATTGATGTTTATTTCAAACCGATATGCAGGTTACACAATGCGCACGGCATCGACTCAGTAGGATGTAGGACCACCGCGAGCGGCGATGCACGCAGAAACACGTCGAGGTACAGAGTCAATAAGAGTGCGGATGGTGTCCTGAGGGATGGTTCTCCATTCTCTGTCAACCATTTGCCACAGTTGGTCGTCCGTACGAGGCTGGGGCAGAGATTGCAAACGGCGTCCAATGAGATCCCACACGTGTTCGATTGGTAAGAGATCCGGAGAGTACGCTGGCCACGGAAGCATCTGTACACCTCGTAGAGCCTGTTGGGAGATGCGAGCAGTGTGTGGGCGGGCATTATCCTGCTGAAACAGAGCATTGGGCAGCCCCTGAAGGTATGGGAGTGCCACCGGCCGCAGCACATGCTGCACGTAGCGGTGGGCATTTAACGTGCCTTGAATACGCACTAGAGGTGACGTGGAATCATACGCAATAGCGCCCCAAACCATGATGCCGCGTTGTCTAGCGGTAGGGCGCTCCACAGTTACTGCCGGATTTGACCTTTCTCCACGCCGACGCCACACTCGTCTGCGGTGACTATCACTGACAGAACAGAAGCGTGACTCATCGGAGAACACGACGTTCCGCCATTCCCTCATCCAAGTCGCTCTAGCCCGGCACCATGCCAGGCGTGCACGTGTATGCTGTGGAGTCAATGGTGGTCTTCTGAGCGGACGCCGGGAGTGCAGGCCTCCTTCAACCAATCGACGGGAAATTGTTCTGGTCGATATTGGAACAGCCAGGGTGTCTTGCACATGCTGAAGAATGGCGGTTGACGTGGCGTGCGGGGCTGCCACCGCTTGGCGGCGGATGCGCCGATCCTCGCGTGCTGACGTCACTCGGGCTGCGCCTGGACCCCTCGCACGTGCCACATGTCCCTGCGCCAACCATCTTCGCCACAGGCGCTGCACCGTGGACACATCCCTATGGGTATCGGCTGCGATTTGACGAAGCGACCAACCTGCCCTTCTCAGCCCGATCACCATACCCCTCGTAAAGTCGTCTGTCTGCTGGAAATGCCTCCGTTGACGGCGGCCTGGTCTTCTTAGCTATACACGTCTCCTGTGGCACACGACAACACGTTCTACAATGACTGTCGGCTGAGAAATCACGGTACGAAGTGGGCCATTCGCCAACGCCGTGTCCCATTTATCGTTCGCTACGTGCGCAGCACAGCGGCGCATTTCACATCATGAGCATACCTCAGTGACGTCAGTCTACCCTGCAATTGGCATAAAGTTCTGACCACTCCTTCTTGGTGTTGCATTTGCTCTGTCAGTCAGTGTATTTCCCACATGAAGATCAGATTATAAATGCTGTTCTAATTGTGATTTCATGGAGCACCCACGTTTGTTACACTCTCTATAGCACGATTTTACCGTCACTTGTAAAGGTTTTATCAATCAAAATCCAATCTTACAACTTTGACGTTAGTTTGGATGCGACTGGTGCCGTAGCGCCTGGCCAGGGAGGGGAGGGGAATGAAAACTTTTCATGATGGTGATGGTGCCATAAGGGTTCAATAACTGTGACTCAGAGTATGGTTCGAGCAAGTGTTTTCCTTTCAGGGGTTCTTTTTGCCAAGCGGCCATCCCAGCCGCAGGATAACTTCGTGTCTTTCTCCGTAGTAGCAGCGACATGTCATTGACCCATCCTTCACACTAACACGATACTTCTTAAGGGATGTACAAACCATCAAGGGATGCGATTCTTCGACAGAATACTTCACTTTAAAGAATTACATTATTTTTAGATGTTAGAGACGTAGGCCTGAAGGCTTTTTTAAACTATTTTCAAGTTCTTTGTAATCACTGAAATAATATCATCACATAGGGTACCCTCTTAACGTGTGAAGTTCCATTTTGTTTCATCCTCCCCTTCTAGGTGCTTCAATTTTTTTTATTTTTTTTATTTATTTATTTATTTATTTATTTTTTTGTCAGGCGGTGTAGTAACCGACTATTAGGCAGATCAAATAGAACATCAATAAAATTTCACATCTCATGTAGCACAGACAATGGATGCATCCATTGAATAAACGATGCCGACCTCAAGTTACGCAATTAATAAGAATGACATAACGGACCAGAGATAAGATTAAGCAGAAGTCGACCAATAACATAACAAAATAGGGGAGGTGAGACTTAATGTTACGTAAAAATGACAATTTTGCTCACAAACTATTTCAATATTCCTCCTACAGTCCATTTTTCATTTAATAAAACATTATTTTGAATAATTTACATATAACAAAATTTGCAATTAATAATAATAATAATAATAATAATAATACCTTAACATCCTCGAAACTTTAATCAAAGTGAGCGAAAACTCCATAAAGTAAAGGAAATATGTTATTAAGGAATTAAACAATTAACGAATGCAATTACCTTGAGGGAAATACTACAGCTACATGCTCACATATAGCAAAATGGAAACATTAATTACGAAACAGTAATAATACTGTGTTACCAGCTTAGATCCAAATATTAAATTCCACACGAATAATGTATTTGCATTTTCATCAGTATTTAAGTGCCGACAGCTTGTTTAATAATGCACATCACACGTGTTCTTTTATAAATAGACCTATATTTGAACTGACAAAGGAAGATACGAGAATACATCGCGAGATGTAGATTCACGCAGTTGCAAATGGATTACAATCCCCCCTCATTTCTTCTTATTGACGTAGAATTTTAAAATTCAGTTGGTCAATTACTTACGAAAAGTCCAGACGAGTTTCCAACAAAGAACACTGAAAAGTAGTTCTAATAATTACATGGTATACAGAGAAGAACAGGTAATCCCTCGCCGTAATAGTGCACCGATTCACAAAAATAAGAACTGATAACACTAACGACGTTTCTATTTTCCTTTCATGACTACCTAACTTTTTTTTTTTTTTTTTTGCTAGTTGCTTTATGTCGCACCGACACAGATAGGTCTTATGACGACGATGGGACAGGGAGGGGCTAGGAGTGGGAAGGAAGCGGCCGTGGCCTTAATTAAGGTACAGCCTCAGCATTTGCCTGGTGTGAAAATGGGAAACCACGGAAAACCATCTTCAGGGCTGCCGACAGTGGGGTTCGAACCCACTATCTCCCGAATACTGGATACTGGCCGCACTTAAGCGACTGCAGCTATCGAGCTCGGTTACGGTACCTAACTTTGAAAAATTCACTTTTAATCTGTACCATTACGGACCACATTGTAATAGAAAGCGACTTTCAACCTATTAGGTCGTGTTACGTACATTTAGTACGTGTTGAAGAGATGTTAAGTACAGAACAAAAATGGCCAACCAGACACCAGTGGGATCCGAACCCACAACCTCCCGATTTCGCGTCGGTTGCTCTACCAATTGAGCTATGGTGGCCTAGGCCATCTTTGTTCTGTTGGAAATGATCTAAGCTACAGGTCTGGTACTACTACCATCACACTGTTGAGTGCGCTTAAGTTGCCCGTTGAGGGACAAGTCAATGAATATTGAATTTTCACGACCACATTGTAATAGAAAGCGACTTTCAACCTATTAGGTCGTGTTACGTACGTTTAGTACGTGTTGAAGAGATGTTAAGTACAGAACAAAAATGGCCAACCAGAGGCGTAACACGACCAAATAGGTTGAAAGTCGCTTTCTATCTTAATGATTACCTGTAGAATGTACAGTCAGTTATTGACTTAATTACATTTACGACTTGTCTCATCTTGCCAGGCTGACTTACGATGTGTGAAAGACTACGTATTAAAACCTTCGTTGAAATGTCAATTTAAACCCCTGAAATAATTATTAGCCACTGCGCAATCTAATAGCAAGATGGCAACCCGGAACAATATTTCAATACAAATTGTCAAGCCAGGTCTAGAGGCATTTCCTTCCTTTCATATCTTCCAAAACAAGGTCGTCCAAGAGAGGAGAGGGTATGATTTACAGCTGCGATTGGGGAGGTAGTGACAACGATTCCAAGAATTGGTACGCCCCGGCGGGATAGACGAGTCGTAATGCAAAGCGCAGATCATATAGAAGCGTATGAACGACTCTGAACTACAGCTTTCTACGATAGGTGGCTAAATGTGCTCCCACGTTTTTGTCTTAATGTGCTGTCGTACATAGATCCATGTAAAACTGGTAACTGAATGGGTGTCAATCTTGATAACAACGCTCAATATGAACGATGGGGTCGCTCCTCGCTGCATTTCTATTTTTCATTCTGGTGGTTCTGCAGCTCTGCAGATCGTATTATGAAACCGTACTGGGTAAGTACTGATCTTTAATATTGCTGAGTCTTTCTTTTCATTTGGTGAAACTATATCGTTCACCAACGAAAATACCTTTTCTACATTTCATTTGCATTTTTTCAGTCAAAAGTTAATTGTAATTCCTGAAAAGACAGCCTCTGAATTTGTGAAATTGATTGCTGCCGTATACTCTGGTGGAAAATATATCCAAACACCAACAAGTGATTGTGCTAGTTAACGAGCGTTGGTAGGCGTGTTAACACATCTGAAAGATGACGATTTTAGTTCCCGTAAATCTACCGAGCTCGATAGCTGCAGTCGCTTAAGTGCGGCCAGTATCCAGTAATCGGGAGATAGTAGGTTCGAGCCCCACTGTCGGCAGCCCTGAAGATGGTTTTCCGTGGTTTCCCATTTTCACACCAGGCAAATGCCGGGGCTGTACCTTAATTAAGGCCACGGCCGCTTCCTTCCACTACCTAGACCTTTCCTGTCCCATCGTCGCCATAAGACATATCTGTGTCGGTGCGACGTTAAGCAAAATAGCAACCAAAAAAAAAAGTTCCCGTAAATCACATTACCGTGGTGCTAGTGAGGGCCCCATGACTTTGTACATCAGGTTTGCTTTAAATACGGGCTGTACTGTGCGAGAGCATTAGTTACCTGTGAGATTGGACGGAGTGACTGTGCGTGGGTCAAGAAAGCCTTTACGATGACGAAGAGGCCAGTATCAACAGCTCGCGGCGGTTGAACGAGACCGTATAATAGGGCTACGTGAAGGTCGATTTTCCTTCCGCGCTATTGCAGAACGACTTGGCAAGAATGTCTCCACTGTGCATGCGTGCTGGCAGCAGTGGTCACGAGAACATGCGCTCGAAAGACCGGGCTCCGGACGTCCCCGTGGCACCACCGAGAGGCAGGACCGCCGTATTCGGCGTATGGCTGTGGCGCTGCGGACTGCGTCTGCAGCAGCAATTCTAGCGGCAACTGACACCACAGTGACGGAATGAACTGTTCGAAATCGGTTACTTGAAGGACAACTCAGAACGAATGCCCTGCGGCGTGCATTCCACTTACCCCAAACCACCGCCGTCTGTGACTTCACTAGTGTCAAGCGAGAGCTCATTGGAGGGTGGAGTGGAGGTCCGTTTGTTTTCCGATGAAAGGCGGTTCTGCCTTGGTGCCAGTGATGGCCGTGTGTTGGTTAGAAGGAGGTCAGGTGAGCGCCTGCATTCCACCTGTCTGCGGTGTCTCGACACTGGACTTGGTCTGGGGAGCAATTTCCTATGACAGCAGGAGCATTCTCGTGGTTATCCCACGCACCCTGACTGCAGATGTGTAAGTCCACGGTAAAAAGAAGAGATGGTAGGTGTGACGGGATGGATGCGCAGTAGACTGCCGTGGTCGTGACGTCACTGGACCGTCCCTCCCATTACACTACGCATTGTTTGGTGCGTTAATATCAGTCTATATTCTCTTTGGTGTCAGTGTTTTCATTCTAAGCAGTGAAGTTCGGTGCAGTGCTGTTCGTCTGCGGTCTGCACATTGCTTCTTTAATTATTTAATTACCTTCGAGGCTTGCGAATGTTTTGAAAATCGTGAACTTGTACGTATCGTTCGTGAGTGAAGTAAATTACAGTGTATATGTCGTGTTTGTGCTGTTAAAATGCCGTGCTGTGCGGTTGCAGGTTTTACAAACCATCCCAACTACGCTAAAGAATCATAAGTTGTCCTTTTATAGATTCCCAAAATATCCAACTCTGCACAAACAATGGGTACATTTTTGGCAAAGAAAAGATGCTTGTAACTCTAAAATCGCACGTACCTGCTCCGAACACTTTCTGTCCTGTGATTTTGAAAGAGGTTTACTATCTGAACTGTCAGGCCTTCCTCCTAAGCGGTTGCTGAAAAAAGGAACAGTTCCTTCCCAAAACATTCCCACGTCTTTTCACCAATAGACCGCCGAAAGGCAGGATTGTAAAAATGTTCTAGGATCGCTAATAATCACATCTGTAGATAAATCAAGTGAGCTTGATAACCTTTCACGGGAAGAACAAATTAACGAATAGGTACGCCAAAAGAAAGACAACTAGCCCTTCAGTGTGAACTAGCTAGTGTGATGGTCAAAAATGGAGAATTAAAAGAAAGAGTCAAATTACTTACTAAAGATCTAAAAAGAGCCGAAACCAAACTAACGAAATTGAAGGAAATAAAAAATGAGGATTTTTTCTAAATGTCAAAAGCAATGTTTACTAAAGGGAAAGTGTACAAACTGGTCAAGTGAATATGTAGCCAAAGCAATTACAATTCGGTGTATCTCCAAAAAGGCCTTGTCATATGTTAAGGAAACTCTAGGATATCCCCTTTCTAGTGAAACAACAACAACACGACGGTTGTCACAATAGTCAACTCCACCTGGGTTTTTGGATATCAGTTTAAGCAAATAATATGAATGATAATTGTAAAAGAGATGTAGTGATGAGCTTTGACGAGATGAAAGTGAACTCTAATATATGTTCCAATAGTGTCGATGATGTATGTAGAGGGCCCTATGTAAATGTGCAGGTTATAATAATAATAAGTCTAAGTGGCCTGTTTACTATCAGTTCGACCAGACCGGCACTACTGATTTATTTTATGAAACGGTAACACTTGTTGAAGAAACGAGATTTTGTCTAAGGGCTTTTGTGAGTGATATAGGTGGTTCCAACCGAAAGTTAAGCATCGAAATGGGAATAAGTCCAGAGAAGTGGTGGTGGTGGTGATTTTTGTTTTAAGAGGAAGTACAACGAGGTAATCATCCTCTCTGAACAAATAGGTGGAAGAGAACTTTAAAATATAAAAAAGAAATAATTTATTCAACAAGTAATTTGGAAACGCAGTACAAAATCAAAACAAAAAGCAATTATAGGATTAGACCGATAGAATTACTAACGTATCAAAAGGGAACGTACGTTCCCTGAGTAACAGTACACTTGTAATTTACACTGACTGAAAGAGCAAATGCAACACCAAGAAGGAGTGGTCAGAACTTTATGCCAATTGCAGGGTAGACTGACGTCACTGAGGTATGCTCATGATGTGAAATGCGCCGCTGTGCTGCGCACGTAGCGAACGATAAATGGGACACGGCGTTGGCGAATGGCCCATTTCGTACCGTGATTTCTCAGCCGACAGTCATTGTAGAACGTGTTGTCGTGTGCCACAGGACACGTGTATATCTAAGAATGCCAGGCCGCCGTCAACGGAGGCATTTCCAGCAGACAGACGACTTTACGAGGGGTATGGTGATCGGGCTGAGAAGGGCAGGTTGGTCGCTTCGTCAAATCGCAGCCGATACCCATAGGGATGTGTCCACGGTGCAGCGCCTGTGGCGAAGATGGTTGGCGCAGGGACATGTGGCACGTGCGAGGGGTCCAGGCGCAGCCCGAGTGACGTCAGCACGCGACGATCGGCGCATCCGCCGCCAAGCGGTGGCAGCCCCGCACGCCACGTCAACCGCCATTCTTCAGCATGTGCAAGACACCCTGGCTGTTCCAATATCGACCAGAACAATTTCCCGTCGATTGGTTTAAGGAGGCCTGCACTCCCGGCGTCCGCTCAGAAGACTACCATTGACTCCACAGCATAGACGTCCACGCCTGGCATGGTGCCGGGCTAGAGCGACTTGGATGAGGGAATGGCGGAACGTCGTGTTCTCCGATGAGTCACGCTTCTGTTCTGTCAGTGATAGTCACCGCAGACGAGTGTGGCGTCGGCGTGGAGAAAGGTCAAATCCGGCAGTAACTGTGGAGCGCCCTACCGCTAGACAACGCGGCATCATGGTTTGGGGTGCTATTGCGTATGATTCCACGTCACCTCTAGTGCGTATTCAAGGCACGTTAAATGCCCACCGCTACGTGCAGATGTGCTGCGGCCGGTGGCACTCCCGTACCTTCAGGGGCTGTCCAATGCTCTGTTTCAGCAGGATAATGCCCGCCCACACACTGCTCGCATCTCCCAACAGGCTCTACGAGGTGTACAGATGCTTCCGTGGCCAGCGTACTCTCCGGATCTCTCACCAATCGAACACGTGTGGGATCTCATTGGACGCCGTTTGCAAACTCTGCCCCAGCCTCGTACGGACCACCAACTGTGGCAAATGGTTGACAGAGAATGGAGAACCATCCCTCAGGACACCATCCGCACTCTTATTGACTCTGTACCTCGACGTGTTTCTGCGTGCATCGCCGCTCGCGGTGGTCCTACATCCTACTGAGTCGATGCCGTGCGCATTGTGTAACCTGCATATCGGTTTGAAATAAACATCAATTATTCGTCCGTGCCGTCTCTGTTTTTTCCCCAACTTTCATCCCTTTCGAACCACTCCTTCTTGGTGTTGCATTTGCTCTGTCAGTCAGTGTATATACCCTTGATAAGTCCACTGTCGCACATAAAGCGGATGACGAGATCAGCAGTAGTCGCGTCATCGGCTAGTATGCGTTCGAGTGTTTCCTGCAGGCCGAGGCTCCGTCTTAGGCCAGAGAGATCGGCGCACTCTGTGAGGATGTGGGCCACGGTGAAGTCGGCACCACAAGTACACACTGGGGGTCTTCCCTCTTTAGGAGATAACAGTGCGTGGATCGTAAATGACCTATCCTCAGCCTGCATAGTACTATGGCCTCTCTCCGTGAAGGTCGGAATGAGGACCGCCACACGGTAGTTGTTTTCTTAATTGCTCTCAGCTTGTTGGGAGTTCGGATATCTAGCCACTCCGATTCCTACGACGCCAAGATGGTTCGACGTAGCTGAGAACAAATATCCTTAGCAGGTACATTGACTGGTCTAGGAGGTAAAAGTACAGCTTCCTTTGCAGCTTCATCCGCAAGTTCGTTTCCCGCAATCCCAACGTGGCTTGGAAGCCATGCGAAAGTGATTCTGATGCCAGCATCCCATAACCTGGCTAGAAGGTCATGAATCTGCCGCACCAGTGGGTGTTGCGAGAAACAGGTTTCAATAGACTGCAGATAGCTTAACGAATCGGTACACAACAGAAAGTGGCTTCTTTCGACACGCAGTGCAAACTGCTGAGCCTCTAAGATGGCGTAAAGCTCTGCAGTATACACGCTACATACCTTAGGGAGCGAGATCATCGTACTCATATCATCAATGACGAAAGAGCAACCAACATTATCTCCGATTTTTGAACCATCCGTGAAGATAAGTCTCGCAGTCGGATATTGGTGAACGAAGTCCTGGAAATACCTCCGATAAACGGAGGAATCCGTGTTCACCTTGGGTCCACGCAGCAGATCTAGACGTATATCCGGTCTCGGAACCAACCACGGAGGTACCTCGCTAAGAGATCTTTCAAGACAACCACCGATATCAACATTCAAATCATGACACAAGCTATCAATCCGAAACCCAACCGGCCGTGTGGATTCGGCCGGTGTTGGTACCGCTGGTGGTATTGAGTACGATAGATGCATTGATAGCTTGGATGTAGCGGCATTTCACGAATTTTGGCAGCGTACGTGAGGAGTAACTGCTGCCTCCTTATCCGTAAAGGTGGAACTCCCGCTTCAGCGAGTAGGCTGGGAATGGGGCTAGTACGGAAAGCACCCGTTGCCAGCCTTACTCCACTATGGTGAATACTGTCTAAAAGGCTCAGCGTAGATTTTGATGCTGAGCCATAAGCCGCACTTCCATAGTCAATTCGGGAGAGGACCGTAGCCGTGTAAAATCGCAGCAGTACCGCACGGTCAGCCCCCCACGAAGTGCCGCTGAGAAACTTAAGCATGTTAAGTCTCTTCATGCAGGCAACCTTCAACTGACGGATGTGGGGCTGCCACGTAAGTCTCTCATCAAAATGGAGACCAATGAATCTGCAGGTGTCAACCACTGGTAAGACACTGTTTCGCAAGCGGAGCTCTGGTTCGGGATGCACAGGCCGACGTCGACAGAAGTGTACAACTGAGGTTTTCGCTGCTGAAAATCGAAAACCGTGTTGCAGGGCCCATCTGTCGACTCGGTTAATAGCTTGCTGTAGCTGTCTCTCATCAAACTCCACCCTTCCGGAGCTGTAATGTAGAGCTAAGTCGTCTACATACAGCGAAGGAACGACTGCGGGCCCAGCAGCGGCAACTATGCCGTTGATGGCGATTGCGAACAGCGTGACACTCAGTACCGATCCCTGAGGTATTCCATTTTCCTGAACGTAATATTGAGAAAAAGCATTCCCTACACGTACTCGAAAGAGACGGAGGGACATGAATTTCTCAATAAACGTTGGCAAATTTCCTCGAAATCCCCACTGGTGTAGTGTGGAGAGAATTCCATATCGCCAGGTAGTGTCGTAAGCTTTCTCCAGGTCAAAAAACACGGCGACTAGGTGTTCCTTCCGGAGAAAGGCCTCCTGAATGGCGCTCTCCAGTCTGACTAGGTGTTGAGTGACAGACCGATGAGAGCGAAAACCACACTGGTAGTTAGACAAGAGACCCTCCTTTTCCATGGCCCACACAAGACGCCGGTTAACCATCCTTTCAAATAGCTTACAGAGGCCATTTGTAAGGCATATTGGCCTATAACTATCCAGAAGTTTTGGATCTTTACCTGGCTTGGGAATTGGTATTACAATTCCCTCATGCCATTGAGATGGAAACACTCCCTCACTCCATATTCTGTTGAATAGGGTGAGGATATCCTTGAGACATCTGTCACTCAAATGCTTAAGCATTTGATTATGGATTTTGTCCGGTCCAGTTGCCGTATCTCTGCATAGCGCAAGTGCACTTCGCAACTCCCACTCCGTGAAGGGCACGTTGTAGGGATGCGAAGCACTAGAGGCAAAAGAGAGATGGTGTGCCTCTGCTTCGCGCTTGATAGGAAGAAATGCAGGGTCGTATTTCCTACAGCTGGACGTATCTGCAAAATGTGACGCGATGTGGTCTGCAACGACTGAAGGAATCGTAACTATATCTCCATTAATGGAGATTCCGGGTACTGAGGGCACATTCTGTACTCCGACAATACGGCGGAGTTTTGTCCACACTTGTGATGACGGAGTATGTGCCGTGATGGATGACACATACTTTTCCCACGTAGCTTTCTTACTTTCTCGAATCAAAAAACGGGCCTTCGCGCGCAGACGCTTAAATGCGATATGATTGGCCATCGTAGGATTCCGACGATAATGCTTAAAAGCCCGTCGGCGATCACGTATGGCTGCTGCAATTTCGTCCGTCCACCATGGGACTTGTTTCCGGCGACGAATACCGGACGAGGAAGGAATTGTTTCCTCTGCAGCAGCCAAAATTCCAGTAGTAATGGAAGAGACGTGGTCGTCAACAGACTCCAGCATATCATCAGCCATCACTGCGCGTTTTGTAAATTCTGGCCAATTTGCCCGCCGAAGTAACCAGCGCTTGGGTACTTCGGACTGTCTTTGATTCAAGAGAGACAGAATTATCGGGAAGTGGTCACTATCACAGAGGTCGTCGTGAACTTGCTACCGTAGCAGGGGAACTAGCGCACGGCTACACAAAGTGACATCCAGGTGTGAGAATGTGCCATGCGCGCTACTGAAATGTGTCGGTTCCCCTGTATTGAGCACACAGAGATCAAATAGGTTGATCATTCGCTCGAGCATCCTCCCCCTAGAACAGGAAGACGGAGAACCCCATAGTGTGTTACGGGCGTTCACATCCCCCAGCATGAGGAAAGGAGGAGGTATCTGAGCGATCAAATCTTGTAGTGCATGCATATCAAGGTTATAATCCGGTGGAGAGTACACGTTGCAAACCGTTGTCATTACTGGCAACGGAGTGCGAACTGCAACTGCGTCTAGCTGAGTACGGAGCGGTACTTCTTCGCTAAAGATGTCGGAGCGAACTAGGGTACAAACGCCCCAAGTTGCCGCGCCATCCACAGCTACTCTGTCTTTGGAATAAAGACGATATCCTCTCATAGTCGTGTCGTGTCCAGGTCTCAAACGAGATTCCTGTAGACAGACTATGGAGGCCGCAGAGACGGATATCAGTTGACGTAACTCAGCTAGACGACAGTGGTAACTACTGCAGTTCCACTGCAATAGTGCCATTGTGTGGATTGGTAGTGTTGCGAAATTAGGACAATTGCTTGCCCTTCTTTTTGTCAACTACCTGCCATTTTCCGCCGTTGTTGTCGGTATTGTCGTCACCATCCACGACAATGAGTGGTTCAGTCTCCATTGTCTCCTCAGAAGAAGGAGGCGCGGTGACTGGACCCTCCGCGGACGGTGATCTTATTGGTCTGGAACAGTGGGCCTTCTTCCTGGGAGAACTAGGTTCTCCAGAAAGTGATCGAACAAGAGGGCGTCGGGGCCTCTCGCTCTTGCCCACCGTTTCTCTCTTTTTGGGAGGAGAGCCGGCAGATGGCTTTCCGGATTTCTTCGGTGATCCTGTGGACCCCGACTGAGTTGGAGAAGGCTTCTTCTCCAATGTTTTAAGGGAGCTCTGTGGCTTCACCTTCTCCTCCTTTTTGATCTGGGCATTGGAAGGAAGCCTGGACTTTCCAGCCCTATTTGGGGAAGTCTTTCCCCCCGCCCTGTTGGGAGAGGACTTCCCAGCCGAACGTTCCTGGCCCTTCCCAGGCAACGTCGACAGTAACGCTCTTTTCGGTGCTTCACATGCTGAATCTCCAGTTTCTTTAGTTACTGAATTTTGTTGCTGGCTTTGACTTTTCAATGCATTTTCAGTACCGGTGTTCTGTACAAAACTCTGTGGAGTGATCCGTACGTTTGCGACCTTTTCCGCGAATGAGATGGAGAACTCCGGAGCAGCCATGGACTTGAACTTCGTCCGGGCGTCTGGATAAGATAGCTTATCCAGCGTTTTTATCTCCTGGATCTTCTTCTCCCGCTTGAATGTGGGGCACTCCTTGGAGATTGGAGCATGCGTACCCGGGCAGTTGACGCACACAGGTGGTGGTGTGCATTCAACCCCAGCATGCTCGCACTTCCCACACATTTTGCAGGTCGTCGAACCTGTACATCGCAATGAGGTGTGGCCAAACTTTTGACAGTTATAACACCTCATTGGTGCCGGAATGTACGGACGAACAGTCAGGCGATACATTGCTACCTTTATCCGTTCAGGAATGGTCTCAGCGTCGAAGGTAAGGATGAAAGCACCCGTATCGAGTAGCTTATCACCCACACGCTTCTTCAACCTCTTCACGTCGGTTACGCCCCGACGTGCTAGGTAGCGGATCATTGTATCATCGGAAGACTTAACCAAATCCCTGTGGAATATAACTCCCTTGCAGGAGTTAAGGGTTTGGTGCTTCTCGATTTTCACCTCTACCTTTCCGAATAACTTGGCTTTAAGTAGCCGTCTGGACTGTTCAGCCGTAGATGTCTTGATAAGTACGGATCCATCGCGGAGCTTGCGCATCTCGTCGACTTCACCAGCAACAATTTCTTCGATGGAATTGCTGATCATGAAAGGACATTCATCAAGAAAACTCTTACCATCGACCCTGGAAGCAACCAGGAATCGAGGAAGACGTTCGTCACTTACATAATCCACTGGAACTGGAGTATACCGCTTGCGTTTCTTGGCAATCTTGGACGCAGTTTTTTGAAGGGTGCCACCCTTTGTAATTTGAGAAATGGAAGAAAGAGGTTCCGTTTTTGGTCCCACGAGTACTCACGGAAATATGTGGTCGACCTCCAGCAGAGCCAAGGAGATTTACCGGAGGCAAGGCTATATACTCCAGAGGGCGCCCGGTATCTGGAGGGGGTCGCTTGGAACTACTCTCCCAGTAGCCATGCATCACCTCGCCACGACCCGAAACTTGTGATTGGGGGAGGATAAAACCTCCGTACTAACCTAATTATTTTTTTAATTTAATTTATTTAATTTTTTATTTTTTATTTTTCTGTAATGTCTAACCTAATCTACCCGAGGCAGAGAGGGTGGCCAGACAGGAAGATGAATGAAATTAAAGATGGTGAGAATAGAAGGGTAGAAATAGTGATGAAGAATAAAGAGCACAGACACCTCTCAAGCAACTCGGGGGACACCTTGTTAGTCTGGCCCTACACCGAGGCCTATCCAGCATGGGTAACCCTGAGCTGGCACAGCCCTCGGGATCAACAAGCACACAAGCCCCCACACCGACGTCAAGGTCATGGTGTCCCTAGAGGGGGTAAGTCCAGAGAAGTCTTCCATAAAAATCTATGTTCCGGTACTGGTGACCGTGTGATCTGGGCGCTTTGTGACGTTCCTCACATCCTTAAGTTAATAAGAAACCAATTGTTAGACCAGGGATACACGCTTTCATCTGAAAAAAATGTTAAAAAGACATCTTTGTAGACTTAGTACAGTACCAGAAAATTGGGGACTTAATATTCACCCACAAAATAACCGAACAACATTTGCTAGTAACTAGTAGCGAACGACTGAACGTAAGAAAAGCTGCTGAATTTCTCTCTGGCACTGTGGCTAAGGCTACATCATACATATTTTCTGGGAATGAACATTAGTACAGTTTGTTGAAACTGTTAATGATGGATTTGATGTTCTTAATAACAGAATCCTTCATCATCCAACAAAAAAGTTCAAAAGTGCTTACGGAACAAGTTTAGAAGAACAGGATGTTATCCTGAATAAAATGTTCGACCTGTTTTCATCAGCAAGAGTTATTGGAAAGACTGACGTATTACTTTTTCAAATTGACTTTATGGTTTCCATCCGTAGTTTGCATGGATTATTTCGAAACCTAAAATCTGAATGATATCAACATCTACTACCATCGAAATGTAATCAAGGTGTTGTAGAGTCATATTTTTCTATGATCAGGGGATTAAGTCGGTTTTATGACTACTCCCTGCCCACAACAGTTAACCAAAGAATAAAGTCGCTATTAGTGAGCAAAGCTGCATATGACAAAATTAAAACTGGAAACTACAAAAGGAAAACGTGTGAAACATTAACTGTATTTGTCCTCGACCGAGTAGACTGTGCTATTATTAATGAGACCAGAGAATCAGTCGAAACTAACGTGGAAACTTTTGATTCAGTGTATGAAGACTTTAACTGAATAGTTGACTCATTAATAGATCAATTTACTGAGCACCCCAATCCCGAAGATTGCTTACATAATGAAAATAAGGACTTACTGAAAATGTTGGCGGGGTATATTGCATACCGAGTTACGAAAAAAAGGAATCTCCACCAGCTTCATCTACGGAAGAAAAACTGGAAAATGCGTTAGTATTAGGAAATATGACTGAATATCGTACTCGACTCAATGTTCGCTTGGAGCGTGGTGATTTTGGTATTAATACACCCTTTGTCAGAAAAGTTCCGGGACAAGTGTTGTATTTCTGAGTTTGCAATGCAAACAAAGGAACAAAGGTTGGTTTTATGTTGCCTGGTATGTGTACGTCCAGAGATGGCCTTGGCCATGTTTCCACTCACATGCACTAGGTGGCAGGACTGTGCTTAGCAACAGTACGTCCCGAGATGGCCTTGGCCATGTTTCCACGCACATGCACTAGGTGGCAGGACTGTGCTTAGCAACTGTACATTAGAGATGGGAGTTACATATCGTAACGTGATACTGTATCCTAATCCATAACAGTAAGCTGTTCCAGAAATATTATGTTCCTCCGGAGACCCTGATACAAAAGTAACTGTCTCAGCGAAACGAAGGGAAGGGTAAGGAGTTTCTGATTGGCTAACGGGTATTAGCAAGGCCAACTAGATATACTCCAACCTAATACTACAGTGTAACGGATACACAGGAACATGATACTGGAAAGTAACCACTAGTCCCATCCCTACTGTACATCCAGAGATGGCCTTAGCCATGTTTCCACGCACATGCACTAGGTGGCAGGACTGTGTTTAGCAACACTCTGTTTGGTTTAGTGACGGTGACACAATGGACGCTGATTGTGAACAAAGAGCGAACATTAAGTTTTGCATTAAGGTCGGGAAAACCCCTATACTGAGAGTCAACTCAAGACCTTAGCGGTCCCTTTGATGTTAGTCAGACTTCTGGTCGGTGAAAAGGCTTCCGCAGCGCCAAATAATTCCCTAAGTTTGTTACTTGTTCCTGAAGTCAGGAGCTTCCTTCAGTCTGGTTAGATACTCTGGTGAACTGACTTGACGAATTAAAATTTTTTGCCCCGTATAAATATGAAAAATATATCACAGGTTGTATGTTATTCGGGTTCGTTACCAATTCTTATATTTCATACGTATATGGCTATGAATAATTATTGTTCTCAGTGGTGTATGTAGCAAAATAATAATTATTTCATAATGATATTGATATCTTATTACATTGTGTACTTAGTAAGCTTTGTTCGAGTTCATTCCATTGCTGATAAGTTTCCCATAATATATGCGACGTTGAAGATGGATCTAAGAAAACTGTTGACAATACTGGCTGCGATGCAACAGCATGTTCAGTATTCACAATGGCTGCCAGCTGTGAGCAACACGTGTGTGATGCTGTGGCGCTCGAGTTCCCTGTGAAATACTTTAAAGCTAACAAAAGTGGAGAAAAATAAAGTAGGAAATGTAAACCAAATTGTTTTAAACGTTTACAGTAGCCTACGAGATTAGAATCCGCTGTGGAATGTGGAAGACATAAAAAAGACCGCGCAGCTGACCGGCGTTTCTGTGTACAGTGTTTACGCCGCTCGCTTGGAATTTAAACTCCACGGAAAATCCAAGTCTCCAGCGAAAGATCGATGTTTCAGCTCAGTTCAAACTATGCACTCGCCGTAAATAAAACAGGAAGGGCCTTAACACGGTATGGGAATAGGATCCTTGGCGTATATAATAATAATAATCATAATAATAATAATTTGTACTTTATATTCGTAACCGCCCTCTACCTGCAGAAATGTTGTCATGAGGGGATCATGAGTTCGTTTTTACCTTCCGAATGACGAGACTACAATATTTACAACATTCCTGGGAACATTGTATTTTGCAATCCCACTCACGGGTCGGGTTTTCAGCTTTTTGAACTGTGAGAAACTGCTACTGACAGTCGTTGCACGAGTGCGGGATCGTATACTTATGTTGTAAGTCTCCATGCATACATACATACATTATCATTATAGACTGTTATGCCTTTCAGCGTTCAGTCTGCAAGCCTCTGAGAATTTACTAAACGTCGCCACAATCCTCGATTTGCAACTAGTGTTGTGGCCTCATTTAGTTCTATACCTCTTATCTTTAAATCGTTGGAAACAGAGTCTAACCATCGTCGTCTTGGTCTCCCTCTACTTCTCTTACCCTCCATAACAGAATCCATTATTCTCCTAGGTAACCTATCCTCCTCCATTCGCCTCACATGACCCCACCACCGAAGCCGGTTTATGCGTACAGCTTCATCCATCGAGTTCATTCCTAAATTAGCCTTTATCTCCTCATTCCGAGTTCCCTCCTGCCATTGTTCCCACCTGTTTGTACCAGCAATCATTCTTGCTACTTTCATGTCTGTTACTTCTAACTTATGAATAAGATATCCTGAGTCCACCCAGCTTTCGCTCCCATAAAGCAAAGTTGGTCTGAAAACAGACCGATGTAAAGATAGTTTCGTCTGGGAGCTGACTTCCTTCTTACAGAATACTGTTGATCGCAACTGCGAGCTCACTGCATTAGCTTTACTACACCTTGATTCAATCTCACTTACTATATTACCATCCTGGGAAAACACACAACCTAAATACTTGAAATTATCGACCTGTTCTAGCTTTGTATCACCAATCTGACATTCAATTCTGTTGGATTTCTTACCTACAGACATCAATTTAGTCTTCGAGAGGCTAATTTTCATACCATACTCATTGCACCTATTTTCAAGTTCCAAGATGTTAGACTGCAGGCTTTCGGCACAGTCTGCCATTAAGACCAAGTCGTCAGCATAGGCCAGGCTGCTTACTACATTTCCACCTAACTGAATCCCTCCCTGCCATTTTATACCTTTCAGCATATGATCCATGTAAACTACAAACAGCAAAGGTGAAAGATTACAGCCTTGTCTAACTCCTGTAAGTACCCTGAACCAAGAACTCATTCTACCATCAATTCTCACTGAAGCCCAATTGTCAACATAAATGCCTTTGATTGATTTTAATAATCTACCTTTAATTCCATAGTCCCCCAGTATAGCGAACATCTTTTCCCTTGCTACCCTGTCATATGCTTTCTCTAGATCTACGAAACATAAACACAACTGTCTATTCCTCTCGTAGCATTTTTCAATTACCTGGCGCATACTGAAAATCTGATCCTGACAGCCTCTCTGTGGTCTGAAACCACACTGGTTTTCATCCAACTTCCTCTCGACGACTGATCGCACTCTCCCTTCCAAGATGCCTGTGAATACTTTGCCTGGTATACTAATCAATGAGATACCTCGATAGTTGTTGCAATCCTTCCTGTTCCCTTGCTTATGGATAGGTGCAATTACTGCTTTTGTCCAATCTGAAGGTACCTTACCAACACTCCACGCTAATTTGACTACTCTATGAAGCCATTTCATCCCTGCCTTCCCACTATACTTCACCATTTCAGGTCTAATTTCATCTATTCCTGCTGCCTTATGACAATGGAGTTTATTTACTATCCTTTCCACTTCCTCAAGCATAATTTCACCAACATCATTTTCCTCCTCCCCATGAGCTTGACTGTTTGCAACACCACCATGATGATTTCCTTTTACATTGAGAAGATGTTCAAAATATTCCCTCCACCTCTCCAGTGATTCCCTGGGATCTGTTATGAGTTCACCGGAATTACTCAAAACACTGTTCATTTCCTTTTTCCCTCCCTTCCTAAGATTCTTTATTACTGTCCAGAAAGGTTTCCCTGCTGCTTGACCTAGCCTTTCCAGGTTATTACCAAAATCTTCCCATGACTTCTTTTTGGATTCAACAACTATTTGTTTCGCTCTGTTTCTTTCATCTACGTACAAATCCCTGTCTGCCTCAGCCCTTGTTTGGAGCCACTTCTGATAAGCCTTCTTTTTACGTTTACAGGCTGCTCTCACTTCATCATTCCACCAAGATGTTCGCCTTTCCCCATCTTTACACACAGTTGTTCCTAGGCATTCCCTTGCTGTTTCTACTACAGCATCCCTGTATGCCACCCATTCACTTTCTATATCCTGAACCTGCTTACTGTCTACTGTTCGAAACTTCTCACTAATCATATCCATGTACTTCTGTCTAATTTCCTCGTCCTGGAGATTTTCTACCCTTATTCGTTTGAAGACAGATTTCACTTTCTCTACCCTAGGCCTAGAGATACTTAGTTCACTACAGATCAGATAATGGTCTGTATCATCGAAAAATCCCCGAAAAACTCGTACATTCCTAAAAGATTTCCTGAATTCAAAGTCTGTTAAGATGTAGTCTATTATGGATCTGGTACCCCCTAGCCTCCCATGTGTAGCGGGGAATAGCCTTATGCTTGAAATATATTTATTCGTAACAGCTAAACCCATATTAGCACAGAAGTCCAGCAAACGCTTCCCATTCCCATTAGCTTCCATATCTTCCCCACATTTACCAATCACCCTTTCGTATCCTTCAGTTCTATTCCCAACTCTCGCATTGAAATCGCCCATTAGCACTATTCTATCCTTGCTGTTGACCCTGACTACGATGTCACTCAATGCTTCATAAAACTTGTCAACTTCATTCTCATCTGCACCCTCACATGGTGAATACACGGACACAATTCTTGTCCTAATTCCTCCCACTGACAAATCTACCCACATCATTCGCTCACTTACGTGCCTAACAGAAACTATGTTGCGTGCAATGGTATTCCTGATAAAGAGCCCTACCCCAGACTCTGCCCTTCCCTTTCTAACACCCGTCAAGTACACTTTATAATCTCCTATCTCTTCCTCCTTATCTCCCCTTACCCGAATATCACTTACTCCTAGCACATCCAGATGCATCCTCTTTACTGACTCAGCAAGTTCTACCTTCTTTCTTCCATAAGCCCCATTAATATTGATAGCTCCCCATCGAATTCCATTTCGTTCGCCAAGTTGTTTCCAAGGAGTCCCTCGCCTGTCAAATGGGAGTGGGACTCCATTACTCCCATAGGTCCGAGGCTTGCTTAAAGTGTTATGAGCTCGGTAAATTCATGAAGCAGGATGCTGCCCTACTTGCACATAGTCCAAGTGAGGATCTCTTCTCTAACGGGTTATGGACCACCGGTGAATTGTGTAGTCCTAGCCGCCTGAGCACAAGGAGGGCCACGACTCAGAATATGTCTGAGATGCCCACTCCCATTCCATAGCAACTGGTATCCCGACTCTCAGGACCACTTACTAGGCCACTCAGCCGTTGCCCATGGTTCACGAACTAGGACGTGACTACAGTAACCCACAAACATGAAGTCTCCATGTGCCTCAAACAAATTGCATTATGAAATAAAAATAAACCTTGCTTCTCTTGCCTCGGTATTTGTCAGTAAACTGTAGGTTTTACATGGTCAATAAAGGAATAAACAGGTATGGTACGTAATCAAAGTACTGCTATGTGAAAGGAAGTGATTTCGTTTGATGCTTC
This sequence comes from Anabrus simplex, assembly GCF_040414725.1. Taxonomy (NCBI): domain Eukaryota; kingdom Metazoa; phylum Arthropoda; class Insecta; order Orthoptera; family Tettigoniidae; genus Anabrus; species Anabrus simplex. The sequence continues at coordinate 185,449,885 of NC_090267.1, forward strand.
ACTATTTCAGAATGAAGTACTTGTCAGATACACTCACGGCGTTGATGATAAGCTGGTTGTGGCGGATATGGAAAACTGAGACTGGAAGGGGGAACAGGGGACTTGCTCACATGCGGAAGGATACTTTTCCTAAGCTCTTGACTTGAATTTCAGTATAGTGAAACGTGGACAATGATTACACAAGTATATGGAGGCGGTGCACTGTCAAGAAGTCAAGAAGTGGCAAAAAATGTTTCGGTGCAAGACGATCCCAGAACTGGCCACCCATCTACAGCACATTCCGATGCAAATGTGGAGCGTGTAAGGCAGTTATTGTAAGAAGACCGTGCGTGCGATATCAGAAGAGCTTAATTTTAATCGTGACGTGTGTTGTAAGATTATACGCGACGATTTAGAGAAACGAAAACTGAATGAAAAACTCGTCCCGCACACTCTGACAAACGGCCAGAAAGATGAAAGGCTAATAATTACTGCAGAAACACTAGATAGAGCCAGATGTGATCCCACATTTCCAAGAAACATGAATGCTGGGGATGAAAGTTGGTGTTACCAGAATGACTCCCGCACGAAGCGTCATAGTGCAGAATGGTGGAGTCCTGGATTACCAGCCTCGAATAAAGCCGAACGTCAACCTTCGAGAAAAAAGACAATATTGATCGCATTCTTTGACCGTAAAAGGTTAGCTCACCATGAGTACGTTCCACCAGATGAAACAGTGAATCAAACTCTTTACATCGACGATGCCGCCCTGATTTGTGCCAGTCGCAGGACTGGTTCTTACTGCACGGCAATGCAAGATCTCACACAGTTATATCTGTCACCGAATATCTTGCCAGACATTCCGTTACTGTTGTCCCACATCCACCATATTCGCCCGACCTCTCGCCTTGCGATTTTTTCTGGTTTCCGCGAGTGAAATTGCGACTGACATGAAAGCTACATCAAGATATCGCAGACATCCAACAGGCTGTGACCCATGAGCGTACAAGCATCGCAGTTGACGATTTCCCTCCTTGCTTCCAAGACCTCCAGAAACGCTGTCAATTGTGTATAGACAACAAGGGGACTACTTCGACAGGAGTTAAGATCATTACTTGGTAAGTGCAACTTTTCTATTTCTTACGCCCTCATTCCTGGAACTTTTCTGACATAGGTACTATGTCGGATGCTGCTTGCAAGGAGCATGACATTGCTTATCGCGGAAACTAACCTGAACTGAGATTTGCAGCTGATAAAAGTTTGCTTTGTAAAGCAATATAGCGCACACAACAGACACCCTCAGAACAAAAGCAAAATTAAAATATAAAATGAAAATGTAAAAGGACAGGTAACGTACCTTAAGCAGGTCAGGGTGTCCAGAGTTAAAAAGGGGGATGGAAGAATCACTTCCGAGTATGGATAAATTATTTAAGATTTAAATACTCCCTTTTAAAATAAATAAAATGTATTTAAATTAAAGACGAAAGAAACCAAAACAAACATATATTTATAATGTCGTCCCCTCGTAAAATATCAAGAAAAAAATAAATAATACAACAGTGACTCACTAAAATTGAAAGAAGATCAACAACCTAGGTAATTAAGAGATAATTTGAACGCGGTCGGCCGATGCAAAAAGAAAGTGGTAGTGAAGCAATAAAACTATTACAATAAAACTAGCTTAAAATTGGATATTAGTACATCATAACTTCTTTTTATAAATAGAAGTTTCACACTAACGAGATAATTCCAATTTAGTTTCTTTTAATTTTTATGGTATCAAGGACGTCCCACCGAGCTTCCGCAACGTAAAGCAACTAGCAAAAAAAAAAAAAAAAAAAAAAAAAAAAGATAACTGGCGAAAAAGAAGAGAACGAGTGATCCAATTGAAGAGACTTTGAATACTTTTCAGAAAAGACATTTAGATCTAGTATGATGGAGGAAGAAACAGGTTACATGAACTTCCTAAAATCTCTGTTTCCACAAGTCTGCAAACTCAGCGAAAAGAAGAAATTTGAGTTTAAAATAGATAGCTTGCAACCGTTAAAAAATAACAAGCTGCATGAACAGTGACGTTCAGATATGTTTGCGTTTCCTTTATTTCATTCACATTTCTTCTGTGTACTCTACCCTCAATGAAATACAGGTAAATGAAAGGAATTAGTAATATTAAAAATAACCTGCATTTTATATGCAAATTTGCAACAGAAATTGCTCCAACAGTGCCTCAAAACGTACAATATTTTTAAAAATTAGAGGATGGCGTAGTAGTTGTAACAATAAGTTATGCGTCTTGTACGTCAATGTGGAAAATGGAGATACGCACTGATGTCCGAAATCATTATAACCTCCTCAACCAAAGCTAAAGTATGCTATTACTATTTACGTATCCGTCAGTCAGGTTAACAACTATGAAATTATTTATCCTCCCCCAGCACCGCATTTAGGCACAGGCTTCTGCTTAAAAGAAAATTGGTCTGCTTCCCTTGACTAATTAAGTACCGGTACTCTTCATAATGTAAATAATTAGGACAATATTGTTAAAATTATTTTGAACTGTATCGGTACTTTACACTTACCGTAGACAAATTTATAGTTTCTCTTTCACTGGAACAGCAAGGCACGAGGTAAATTCGGACGAACTTTATCAAGTAGCTCCATAAATGGAGATCACGACATTCTGTATAGGCTACGCTTCGGAACCTGTCCTTTTCCTGAAGATCGCGAAGGGATTTAAAACTTCCTTGTTGCAGGCATGTTTGCTTGAATGGGTGTAACCACCAACTTTTTTGCGTTCTTTCTTCTTCTATAAGCTGTGTACACTGTTAACATCACAATATCTTTTTCCGAAGAGGACATTCTGTAATATGTGCTGAAATTACTAATGAAGATTTGTAAACAAGCGCGTGTATTTTATGTTTACAATTAATATTTATCTAAAGAGTGGCTGAAACCTTCGTTGAGATTTATCAGTCCACTATATGACATAATGTTTAGAATGATACGTTAAGTTTAACACTCATTTATCATTGGCAAGGTGCTGGACGGAAGATCCGAGAGCATCCAAGGCAGTTAAATGTGTGCTTGTGCTGTTAAAAAGAGAACAAAGTAAACTACTTGCAAGACAATTTTATTATAATTTTTGCCTACGATTTCGTCACAGAATTAAAAGAGCCTGCCGGATATTCTTTTCTTAATTAATATCATTAATAAGATTCACAGTTTCATGAGGAAGGTGTCTTTCTCTTCTCAAGTGGATGTTTATTCATATCCTGAAAATAAACAGATCACCGTTTAGTTGTGCAGTAATAAGAACACTCCGTACACAGCAGACTAGGGGAAATAGCACATAAGGTACCTTTTACATAATGTTAGTTTAATGTGTAGGTATACAGTAGACTGCGATTGTAGAAATTTGCAGTAAAACTGGTTGTAAATCATGAGAAAGAAAGTAAGCATGGTAAAATGATCGGACTAAGTAAGGACCGGTAGATATAAAGAAATACAGAACAACAAAATACATAAAACATAACAAAACATACTCCTTGGCAGTACAGCCCTGAGGGGCCTTGGTCTACCGAGTGACCGCTGCTCAGCCCGAAGGCCTGCAGGTTACGAGGTGACGCATGGTCAAGTGCGATCATTCCTCTCGGCCGCTATTCTTGGTTTTCTAGACCGGGGCCGCCATCTCATCGTCAGAGCTCCTCAATTGTAATCACGTAGGCTGAGTGGACCTCGAACAAACCCTCAGGTCTAGGTAAAAATCCCTGACCTGGACGGGAATCAAACCGGAGCCTCCGAGTGAGAGGCAGGCACGCTACTCCTGCACCGTGGGTCCGGCATGAAAAAAGAGGTAGTTAACATTAATCACAAAGGAAATACAGAAATCAAAATATGCAATTGAAGAGAACGATAGCAGAAGAGAATATGGAAGTCCTGGACTAGAAGACGACAGTAAATCTAATGCCAAATTGTTTTATTTACGGTAATAATACGAAATACCAGGAGCACTAATGAATTTTATAATAGTTATAGACAAGTGATAGTGGTGGTGATTATTGTTTTAAGAGGAAGTACAATTAGGAAACCATCCTCTATTAACACTAATCAGGAGGAAAATGAGAAGAGGTCGGACACTTCGAAGAATAAATGTATCAGCAAAGGAAAAGGGCCACGAAGGGCGTGAAAATGAAAAACTCCCTAGGCATCGTAAATCTAATTATTATTATTATTATTATTATTATTATTATTATTATTATTATTATTATTATTATTATTATTATTATTATTATTTTGCAAGTATGATAGAAAATACATACTTTAATTGCACAGCTTTGCTACCATGCATTAAATATGTATAGCCTATATTAATTCATTCATCAAAGTACTAACGCACGTGGTCTCTGTTTGTAAACACATCGCAAGGATAGGGTGAATAAGGGTGCTGTTGTTGGTTTTGGTGGTGGTGGTGGTATGGGTTATCAGTGATAAAAAGGCGGGGAGCCAATGAGCGTCAGGCTATGATGTGTCTTGGTTGACTATAATGCGAGAAGCACGTGGGCTCAATCAATCAATCAATCAATCAATCAATCAATCAATCAATCAATCAATCAATCAATCAATCAATCAATCAATCAATCAATCAATCAATCAATCAATATTGATCTGCATTTAGAGCAGTCGCCCAGGTGTGGTGGTGGTATGGGTTATCAATGATAAAAAGGCGGGAAGACAATGAGCGTCAGGCTATGGTGTGTCTTGGTTGACTATCTCTTGTTTACGTAGTCTTTTCTTAAAACAATTTCAAAGAATTTGGAAATTTATTGAACATCTCCCTCGGTAAATTATTCAAATCCCTAACTCCTTTTCCTATAAATGAATATTTGCCCCAATTTGTCGTCTTGAATTCCAACTTTATCTTCATAATATGATCTTTCCTACTTTCCTACTCCGCCAACTGTTCTACCCACCGAGCAAGTGGCTGTGCAGTTTAGGTCACGTAGCTATCAGCTTGCATTCGGGAGATAGTGGGTTCGAATCCCACTGTCGGCAGCCCTTACCTTACCTAAAATACCCTATGTAGTACAAAATTACCCTAAATTAGTGTAATTACCCTAAAATTGGAAACACTGCACACGAGTTCCGTAACTATTTGTTTACTTTCTGGTATTTACTCAGAACTTACAACGCAAGGAAAGAAGAACGTGAGTATTTATAAAAAATAAATGAAAGTAGTTATTGTTCTATCTTCCATGATGTAGACAATGGTATTATCAGGTATTATTCTGGACAATTTTCCAGGTTAGGATTTAATTCGCTTCCACTTCAAAATTGTTTGGTTCGTCACATTTCAGCAACTATGTTATTAAATATATTATTCGAACATGGCACTATACTACTTACCTGGTATTATCCGCGCAAAGATTCGATCCCGCTACCTTGAGCGTATGAGGTGAGCGTTTCACCAATTACGCTACGCAATCACTCTATTGTGATGTATTACTTCATGCTTAGCTACGATAATGAATGACCTTCTAGTTATCACAAATAAAATAACGATGTAGTAACTTATAACAACATTAAATTAATAATAGTATAAACCTTGACCTTGATTGTGGAAAGAAGTAAATCCTTTCCACTGTTATATTCATGCTCCAACTGTTCGCACAAATCCTCAAGTTGCTCATCATCCTTTGGTCGAACATCGATCTCCGTAGCTGCCTCCAATTCTTCCAGTCTGCAGAAAATACCATACATAAAGATTATTCAACTGATAACTTCAATCAATCAATCAATCAATCAATCAATCAATCAATCAATCAATCAATCAATCAATCAATCAATCAATCAATCAATCAATCAATCAATCAATCAGTCACTACTGATCTGTATTTAGGGCAGTCACCTAGGTGGCAGATTCCCTATGTGTTGTTTTCTTAGACTTTTCTTAAATGATTTCAAAGAAATTGGAAATTTATTGAACATTTCCCTTGGTAAGTTATTCCAATCCCTAAACCCGTTTCCTATAAACGAATATACTGTATGCCCCAATTTGTCCTCTTGAATTCCAACTTTATCTTCATATTGTGATCTTTCCTACTTTTAAAGACACCACTCAAACTTATTAGTCTACTGATGTCATTCTATGCCATCTCTTTACTGACAGCTGAGACCATACCATTTAGTCGAGCAGCTCGTCTCCTTTCTCCCAAGTCTTCCCAGTCCAAACTTTTGCTACATTTTTGTAACGCTACGCTCTTGTCTGAAATCACCCAGAACAAATCGAGCTGCTTTTCTTTGGATTTTGTCCAGTTCTTGAATCAGGTAATCCTGGTGAAGGTCCCATACACTGGAACCATACTCTAGTTCGGGTCTTACCAGAGACTTATATGCCGCCTCCTTTACATCATTACTACAGCCCCAAAATATACTTATAACCATGTGCAGAGATCTGTGCCTTTTATTTACAATCATATTTTAGTGGTTACCCCAATGAAGATCTTTCCTTGTACTAACACCTAGGTACTTACAATGATCCCCAAAAGGAACTTTCACCCCATCAACGCAGTAATTAAAACTGAGAGGACTTTTCCTATTTGTGAAACTCAGAACCTGACTTTTAACCCCGTGTATCACTATACTATTGCGTACTGTCCATCTCACGACATTATCGAGGTCATTTTGCAGTTGCTCACAATCTCGTAACTTATTTATTACTTTGTACAAAATAACATCGTCGGCAAAAAACCTTATCTCTGATTCCACTCCTTTACTCATCTATATATAAAAAATAAGAGTTTTGTCTGTACATTGCTCAGAATTTGAAAAGAATGGTATTTCTGTATCGGTCATGTCCATAGTAACAAGAAAATGTACTTTTTACTTCTCCGTAATTTCTGTCTGTCTGTCTGTCTGTCTGTCTGTCTGTCTGTCTGTCTATCTGTCTATCTGTATGTATGTACACGCATCACGAGAAAACGGCTGAAGAGAATTTAATGAAAACCGGTATGTGAAGTCGGGGGATGAGCCGCTACAATCTAGGCTATAAATCACGTCATTCACGCTGAGCGAAATGGTAGTTTAGGGGAAGGCCTTAAATTTAATTATCGAATATTTATATTATTAGCAGTCCTATCGATAAATACTATATAACTAAAGTTATATAGAATTCAATTTCCAATCATTTATGTCTTATACATTTTTACCGTACCGGCTCTGATAACACAGATATTCATGAATTTGTATTTTTGTTGCTAAGTCCATATCAACGCCGAGCCACGAGAAAATGGGTTAACAGAATTTAATGAAAACCGCTGTATAGAGTCGGGGAATAAGAAACTACAGTCTAAGCTGTAAATAATTTTATTTTCCCGAGATGAAATGGTAGTTTAGGGGAAGGCGCCTGAAATTTAATTTTTAAATACCGGTACCTATGTTAATGGTGTTATTGAAAAGTACGGTACTACATAACAAATAGAAAATACACTTTCCGATCATTTGTTTCATTCAGTTTTACTGTGCCGACTATGATAAGAGTGGTATTTCAGAAGGCCTACAATATCCAAACACTGATCAACAATAACTTTGCATTGACCATTGTTTGTTGTGATGTTCTTCGTGCCGCTCAACTCCGATAGATGGGATTACTACTGCGTACCGAGTATAACAGCCTGACTGAACTTTGGCGGAAATAGCTAGGGAGTTGGAAAACTTTCTTCTTTAGCATGCCACTCCCCTAGTTCATACATTTTCTGATACTGCAGGTACGTAACACACTGGTTCATCATAGCATTCGAGCTATTCAATCACTACTCTGAGGCACTGATTGGAATGAGTAGTGTGCATATTTAATGGAATAATGACAGAGGAGTGTTCATGGCAGCCTGCGACCTGGTTGTTCCAGCTCTGGAACTTTGGACTGTTAGATCGGCACCGTAGTACTGTTCGTTGAAAGTGAGAAAGTGTGCGGTTTTTCATTTGATCGAGTATTTTGTATGATAACATTGCTTTCAATCGCTACATTCCTACTGACGTTTTTGTAATGACCTATGTTGAATTCAGTTAGGAAAACCACCGAGTCAGTCTTTCTGAGAATCCCGTAGCGAAGCACGGGTACATCAGCTAGTTTATATATATAAGAAAACATAAAGGTCCAATAATACTGCCTTGAGGAATTCTCCTCTTAATTATTACAGGGTCAGATAAGGCTTGGCCTACTCTAATTCTTTGAAATCTATTTTTTAGAAACTTAGCCACCTATTCAGTCACTCTTTTGCCAAGTCCAATTGCACTCATTTTCGCCAGTAGTCTCCCATGATCTACCCTATCAAATGCCTTAGATTGGTCAATCGCGATACAGTCCATTTGACCTCCTGAATCCAGGATATCTGCTATATCTTGCTGGAATCCTACAAGTTGACCTTCAGTGGGATAACCTTTCCTAAACCCAAACTGCCTTCTATCAAACCAGTTATTAATTTCGCAAACGTGTCTAATATAATCAGAAAGAATGCTTTCCCAAAGCTTACATCACCCTTTCCTTTATACACAGGGGCTACTATAGCAACTCTCCATTCATTTGGTATAGCTCCTTCATTCGACAATAATCAAATAATTACTTCAGATTAGGTACTATATCCCAACCCATTGTCTTTAGTATATCCCCCGAAACCTTTTCAATTCCAGCTGCTTTTCTAGTTTTCAACTTTTGTAGCTTACTGTAAATGTCACTGTTGTCATATACTTCTTTAGCATTAGTCACCTCCTCTATCTGGACATTATCCTTCTAACCAACAATCTTTACATACTGCTGACTGAATACTTCTGCCTTTTGAAGATCCTTGCTTACACACTCCCCTTGTTCATTAATGATTCCTGAAATATCCTTTTTGGAACCTGTTCCTGTCTTAAAGTACCTATACATACTCTTCCATTCTTCACTAAAATTTGTATGACCGCCAATTATGCTTGCCATCATGTTATCCTTAGCTGACTTCCTTGCTAGATTCAATTTCCTAGTAAGTTCCTTCAATTTCTCGTTACTTCCACAGCCATTTCTAACTCTATTTCTTTCCAACCTGCATCTCCTTCTTAGTCTCTTTACTTCTCTGTTATAATATATTGGATATTTACCATTCCTTACCACCTTTGTAGGTACAAACCTATTTTCACATACTTCAACATATTGGTTTACACCCATCCCAGAGTCTCTTTACATTTTTATTTACCCTTTTCCACCGATCATAGTTACTTTTTTTAAACTCCCTCATGTCTGTTTTTTCAGCCATATGGTACTGTCTAATAGTGCTAATTTTAATATCTTCCTTTCTTTCACATTTTTAACTACCACAAACACAGCTTCGTGATCACTAATACCGTCTATTACTTCGGTTTCTCTATAGAGCTAATCTGGTTTTACTAGCACCACATCCAGAATATTCTTCCCTCTAGTTGGTTCCATCACTTTCTGAATCAGATGCCCTTTCCATATTAACTTATTTGCCATTTCTTGGTCATGCTTCCTGTCGTTCGCATTACCTTCCCAATTAACATTTGGTAAATTGAGATCACCCGCTACAATCACGTTCCTTATTGTTTCCCACATAGCTGATTATCTTATCAAATAATTCTTGAATCAGCGTCTGCGCTACCCTTTCCCGGTATGTACACTCCAAAAACATGAAGTTGCCTATTATCTTTAGAGATGAGCCTTACACCTAGAATTTCATGTTTGTCATCTCTAACTTTTTCGTAGCTTACAAATTCTTCTTTCACCAGAATGAATACTCCCCTCCTACCGTTCCTATCCTATCTCTACGATACACACTCCAGTTCCGTGAGAATATTTATGCATCTTGACTACACTCACTGACAACAAATAAGTTAAGCACCTGGAAGGAGTTTTTACAATTTGCTTTACGTCGCACCGGCACAGATAGGTCGTATGGCGACGATGGGATAGGAAAAGCTTGGCAGTGGGAAAGAAGCGGCCGTGGCCTTAATTTGGGGTATAGCTCCAACATTTGCCTGGTGTGAAAATGGGAAATTACGGGAAACCATCTTCAGGGCTGCCAACTTTGGGGTTCGAACCCACTATCTCCAGGATGGAAGCTCACAGCTGCGCGGCCCTAATCGCACAGCCAACTCGGCCGGTCCTGGAAGGAGTGAAACATCTCTTGTTGAACGGCCATGTGACTCTAATTCAACAATTACAGTATCATATTATATGGATGACGTAATTTGAAATTCATTACTTGCCTCATGGGAGTAGGATGTAGCATCCCATCCACAAGTACGCACCCATTCGGTTCGGAAGGGAGTAGTACAGCCCTTATATCCTCTCCTGAGACTAGGAGACCTACAGATGTTGTAACTGTCCCACGATAACCTGAAGATCGGTCGTGGATCCAACTTGGTGTTCGAGTTGATCTCATAGGCTACATGCTTTTTATTGAGGAGAAGTCGAGGGAACTTGCCGACCACGGTGGTACAATCAACTAAATATCTGGAGCTGCAAAGAATGGTTGCTGGCGGAAAACGGCTTAGAAAGCCAGTCTTGATATCTCCATGACGTTGAGTGTGCGGTTAGAGGGAGACGAAGAAAGCCATTGGAGTTGCTGACTATGATTTTATTATCATGTGTCATTGAATTAAGGGAAGCATTTAGCGATCTCATGTTCTAATTCTTGACATAAAACATATATCGGTAACGGTGTTTTTCTTATAACGATATGGTAATAAAAGTTATTCAGTTTGATACACTGGTAAGTGAATGCGTAATCTTGAAGCAAAGAAGCTGCGGGGACTTCATCATGATCTTTGGGTCACAGAAGCATACGTTTCGAGTAAATGAACTGCACACATTTTTGGTAATATAACACTTCTGTTCGACATCGTCAAGGGTTTTTCAGACATTTGGCAATGACTTCTTTTATTAACATATGGCATACATAGGGCGTATAAGGCACTGGTAAGACCCCCATTTAGAGTATGGTTCCTGTGTATGTGACCCTCATCAGGATTACTTGATTCGAGAACTGGAAAAGATTCGAAGGAAAGCAGCTCGATTTGTTGTGGATGATTTCCAACAAAAGAGTAATGTTACGAACATGCAAACTTTGAGCTAGAAAGACTTAGGAGTAAGGAGATGAATAGTTTGACTAAGCGTTATGTTCCGAGCGGAGTTTTAACTGTCTCTTCGGAGACAGCTACAGCTTTCTCATTGCACAATAATTATTAACCTTTATTTTTATAGCATAATATACAGACTTCCATCATTAACAATTAAAAAACAAAATCACGCCCTTAATAGTAAAACATCCTTTCACATTCCTTGATTATAAACATACCTTTCTCTGACATACTCCTACGTATCGCCGTAAGTGAATGAAACTGAATTACATTATTATTATTATTATTATTATTATTATTATTATTATTATTATTATTATTATTATTATTATTATTATTATTATTATTATTATTAATTAAATGATGGAGTACACATTTTTCTAAGGCCAACTTCGTACGTTTACAATTTAGTAGCGGTGTCCAGGGAATCGGAGACGATCGCGAGATTATCTGCAAACACTGGACAGTCATTTGACAGGTCCATACCCCTGTAGCCCAGTCTGATCCCATTATCGTCCACTACTACTAAACAAGTTTTCATTCTGTCCGTCTGGTCGATTGGTCGGTCGGAGTGCAGAGCTGTCGGACTACAGACCAGCCGTGGCCACTTGTAGGTCGAAACATTACTCTGCATCCGACGACCTCTCGACCATTCGTTACTCATTTCTTTTCATCACCCATGGTTGACTTCCTCGAATACACAGTTAAAGAATAGAGATGAAAGCACATCTCCTTGCCAGACTCTTGTTCTGATCTCAAAAGCACCTACTATCTCACCCCTGAATTTCACCTTGGAAATGGTATGGGCGAGGATCTGTTGGACATGGGTAGTAGTAGTATTAGAAGTAGTAGCAAATACTGTACTGTACCAATATCGGAGAGCTCTATCTCAAGAGCATTGAGTGGAGTGCGAAAAGCGATCGTGGTGACATCTAGCAATTAGTTGTAGCAAGCCCGAGAACTCAGTTGGGAGAAATACAGTACGTCTCGACACATTGAAAATAATTGAATAATAATAATAATAATAATAATAATAATAATAATAATAATAATAATAATATTATTATTATTATATTATTATTATTATTATTATTATTATTATTATTATTATTATTATTATTATTATTATTATTATTAAAAAGCCTTAAAGAATTTGGCTTACATCAAAAACTTGTTAACCTCATTAGTATGACTTTTAAAAATACGATGGCAAAAGTTAAATTTAGAGGTGAATTATCAGAATCATTCACTATAAGAACTGGACTTCGACAAGGAGACGGTCTTTCACCATTGTTATTTAATTGTGCATTGGAGAAGGTTATGAGTGAATGGAACAAGAAATACCAACCAACTATCAAGATCGGTAGAAATATTAAACTCAACTGCCTTGCTTTTGCGGACGATTTAGCATTACTTGCAAATACAATAGAAGAGGCTAAATTTCAAATTGAACAACTAGAAATTATAGCAAAAAAATGGGATTACAAATTTCATTTGAAAAAACAGAAATGATGCCAACTTTTAAAGTTGATTTACCAGTTATTCAACTGAACAGTAATAAAGAGATTAAAATTGTTCAGAAATTCAAATATCTTGGGGAAATAATAACATGAAACACAAATGAAAAAGAAGCAATAGAACACAGAACAACTAAATTTAAACAAGCACAAAGACTTACCTGGCTAACCTATAAAAAAATCCCTTTCGGTAAACGCTAAGCTGAAACACTATAATTCAATAGTTAAACCAGAGGCAACGTATGCTAGTGAAACTTGATTCAAATTAAACGTAAAATCTACAACAGACAAATTACAGAAAACTGAGAGAAGAAATTCTTAGAACAATTATTAATAAAAAACACCAAGTTGATGGACAGTGGAGATTGTTGCCTAACAACATTGTCTATCGTGAATGTGAATCAATAATATCTACAATGCGTAAAAGAAGAATTTCCTTTTTCTGTCACATATCAAGATTACCAGACACCAGGATATTGAAACAACTATTCGATTACTTTTTGAAGAATAAAATCAATAATAATTGGTTCAAAGAAGTTCAGGATGATTTGGAAGAATCGGGTATAACTCGGCAACAAATCAAAGACAGAAAAGAGAAGGGGATTTTGAAGAACAAAAGCATAAGTCTCAAACTAAAAACAGTTGAACGGAAACAATATACTATATCGGACACACAAAGGGCTTCCAGGTCGGAGAGGAGAAAGTTCTGGGAGAAGAAAAAGAAGAAATTAACTCAAATGTATTGATTTCAGTGCTCCAATGTGGGCGTAAAATATGTAAATAATAATAAAGAGTATTTTCCTTTTTTAAAAATATGGAATACCTTCTTCATAAACCTCCAAACGAACATTATACTAGTCGTGCTTTTCGCTTTGTCTTAAAAGTTTAAAGCAGAATTCGTTTGATGATCCATTAAGCCTCCGAGAGGTATACAGTAAACAATTCGATTATCCGGGCTAATCACCAGCCAAATTCGCACGGATAACTGAAAACACGGGTAATACAATTTTGTGCATTTTAATGCATAATGAAACTCTTAATAATACAGAACACACAATACTATTTGAAAATACAATAAACCGGGCGAGTTGGCCGTGCGGTTAGCGGCGTGCGGCTGTGAGCTTACATCCGAGAGATAGTGGGTTCGAAACCCACTGTCGGCAGCCCTGAAGATGGTTTTCCGTGGTTTCCCATTTTCACACCAGGAAAATGCTGGGGGTGTACATTAATTAAGGCCACGGCCGCTTCCTTCCAACTCCTAGGCCTTTCCTCTCCCATCGTCGCCATAAGACCTATCTGTGTCGGTGCGACGTAACGCCAATAGTAAAAAAAAAAAATACAATAATGCAAAATATTAACACACTCAATAACCACTTTTATCAAAAAAGTAGGCCAATGTAAAAATTACTTACAACGTCTTGTTTTGGTAAAAAAAACTTGAGGTACAAAAAATGTACAAAACGTCAGTTTTAGTCGTTTGTCGAAAAATCATCAGCACTGTTATTTTGCTTTCGAGATTCGTTTAAGTTCTTTTGTGTACAGGTACGAATGTTCCGAAGTGCAACAACATCACTATAATTAAAATCTCCTTGTTGAACATAGTATGCGAGGATTTCAACACTTTCCAATGCTGAAATATGTCACACACGTGCACCAATCTTATAATCATTCGCTAATTTTTTTAAAACCGATTCTCCTTTCTAGGCCTTTCGATTTAATTCAGGCTTTTGTTTTGAAGTTAAAAGCACTTGATTTCGCTTTGTAGCAGTGACTGCTAACACGGAAGACCAAAAAAGAACTGCTATACAGCACATTGTTCATAGCTGAGTTCTGCCTCCAGCACACTTGCAGTCGAGAGCGCGCTCGAATTTCAAGCACGCACTTCACACGTATTCACAATTCCGTGACGAAAATAAAAAATAAAATGAAACTAATAATACAATAAACCTCGGGGGTGCACTGATAAACCGCAAACCGGATAATCCGCATACGGATAAGCGGGAGTTTGCTGTACTTCACAATAATGCATTTAAATCTATGGAGTCAGTACATAACAGAGATAATAGGTTTACAAAAACTACCCTTCAAATTCCCCTTCATCGTACCACTAAATTTAACAAATCTTTTGTTTGCACTGCATCCCGTATCTTCAATGTCTTTAACCTTCACCGTTTCGCAAATGACAGGAACTGCACCCAACTAAAGCAGTCCTTAACATCTATCTTCCTGGAGGAGTACGCAAGGGGCTGAGATCAGGTATTCTTGTGTCCAATAATAAGAAATATGTATATTTCTAAGAAAATTGTTTCTGTTTTTTATATTCCTGAGATTCTTGTAGCCTAAAATATTAAAAAATCGAATGATATGCTTTTCTACTTCTTATATGATTTATGTTTTAACTTTATTGGAATTGGTATCTGTATTTTAATTTTAAGTTTAATTTTAAGTTTAATGTTTAATTTGATATTTTAATATTCTAAAATGTAGTTAGTATATTCATAAACTTGTATTGTGTTATAAGTAGACGCTACATAAAGGGGCTTTTCAGCCTCAGTGGCATGTATATCATCATTATCAATAAATTCAATTCAATTCAATTCAATTCTTTCTGGCCTTTTCCCAGTCAACACTTTGTATGGACTTAGCCTACTTCTGCGACCGGATACCTCTCTTAACACCAACCCTACCAGTAGCGGAGATTGGGAATTAGAATTCGGTTGGAGGGGGGCAAACAAATACACAGAGAACAAAAAGTACCCGAGATTGTGGGATGTAGCGGACACGAGGGGGTGTTATATACATCAAAACTGAAGAAAAATCTACTACATGGTAATTTTGTATGCTCTTTGAGCGAATTTCAACAGAGAGACAAAGGTTGACAGTTTACTGTACCAACTTAAGTGCAGTAATAATAGCTTTTTGAGATTTTGATTCAATACTATAAAATAAAACTTTCACCAAAGGAACAATATTACATATGTATTACAAGTAATAGAAGTACGGCG
The DNA here is from genome assembly GCF_040414725.1 of Anabrus simplex. NCBI lineage: Eukaryota > Metazoa > Arthropoda > Insecta > Orthoptera > Tettigoniidae > Anabrus > Anabrus simplex. The sequence continues at coordinate 185,465,516 of NC_090267.1, forward strand.
TGATTATGGAATGAAAAGTAATTTAGCATTCGACTACACACTAAGGAACTAACAGACACTAAAGAGACTGCCAGACTGACGAATAAGCGCGGCAAGCGGGCGAATCCTACCTCAATGTCCATGATCCTACCCTTCCTCACAGCACATTCAAAATCTTCACTACTTGCTGTGGCGCTATACAAATTGGTTAGCCGTGACGAACGACATTTTGTGCGTATTTCCGCTAATAATTTTGTCAATAATGAAAGAAAATAAAGGAAAGAATTAGCTGATAAGACAGCAGGGCCCGGGCGAGTTGGCCGTGCGGGATGTATTCACTATTGCATGTTCCTGTGTTTGTTTGTCGTGCGATATGTTGTATGCATTTGAAGGTGTGTATGAAGACGAACACAAATCCGTAGCCCCCAGCTACAGGAATTAACAGACGAGATTACAGTCTCCGGCTCAGCCGTGGATCGTAGCTGGAGCCCTGTGAACTGAAGACCGGTACGCAGACCATTCCATGGTGATGATTGTTTTTAAGAAAAAGTACGACTGGGCAATCATCCTCCGTTAACACCAATCAGAAGGAGTCGTCCGACTTTTCGAAGAATGAGGTTATCATCAAAAGAAAGGAAATGGCCACGAAGCACTGACCATTCAGCCAATTTGCTGGACAGGGCAGATACTTACATGCTTTGTTAGGGTTTGGAAAAGAGAAGATGTAATTAAGGAATAGGAGATTTGTTTCATTTTTCTTCCTCTTATTCTTCCTCACTTATCGTTTATGTGTGACCTGTATCCAGTACCCTGAAGATGGTTTTCTGTGGTTTCCCATTTTCACACCAGGCACTTAAATTACGGCCACGGCCACTTCCTTCCCACTCCTATCGTCGCCATAAGACTTATCTGTGTTGGTGTGACGTAAAGCAGTTGTAAATGTTTGTTTGTCCAACCCTTGTCCCGCTTCTCTACGAGATCGGGTACGAGGTGAGATGAATCTGTCATGGCAGGTTTTTATGGCCGGATGCTCTTTCTGACGTCAACCTCATTAGAGGAATTAATGAGATGAAATGAATGACGTGATATGTGATAGCAGGGAGGGGGAGGGGAAACCCGGTCCCGGCACATAGCCTACTCCTGTCGAATAGCATCAAGGGGCCTGTTCAAGGCTTAACGTCCCCAATCGACGGACGAATCACCATCAACACCGTCAAATGCCCTCACTCCATATCAGCACAGTGGAGAGATTTGGAATTTAATCCAGGCTTTTAGCACGCATTCTAGTGATTAGAAATTGTATACCACCTCCTCCACAACATTCTGATGGTGAAAATGTCTTCGACAAACGGGACTCGAACCGGCTAACCACGGTGTCAGACCGTTTAGACTTCAACGCCTTAACGATCATGGCCACCGGGCGAGCTACGTGAGCAGTTGTAAATATATATACTAACATTTGTACCCGTTCTTCACACGGGAATTTCCAATCCTGACTTATGATATGCACTTAGCACAAAAATTAGGGGAACATGCTTTTAATGCTGTGTAGAATCTCACATATGGATTTGTGAACAGAAACACACGTTGGCGAAGGAACTGCATGCTTTATTTAATTAACAACAACAAAACCATCGCAATTGCATTTAGCCATTCACCACAATTCTCAACACAACAGATGAACTACCACAATCGCAATGTAAAGTTCTTGCTGAACACTCTGCATACCCGAGCGACAGTTGTCTAATACCGCGTTGCACCTCCCTAGCTTCAATTACAGCTGCACACCACCGTGGCATGCTGCGTATGTAACGTCGGATGACTGTCTGGAATGGCATCCCACTCCTCAACCAGTACTTCACTGAGGTCATGTAATGTTTGTGAAGCATTTTTGCACTGCCAAATCCGTCTCTGCAATACATCCCATAAGTACTCCAGTGGATTTAGGTCTGGGCTCCTTGCAGGCCACTCCATCTCAGGGATGTGCAATCGTTGGAAACGTTCTCTGGTGTCTCGTGCAGTATGGGCTGTCGCATTATCATCCATCAGCAAAAAATAAGGCCCTACACCAAGAACAGCATGAGTAATATGGTCGTTCACTATGTCCCTGATGTATACTGCAGCATTCAGATGGCCAGGTACTACCACAAGATCCGTACGATTTTCAGCCATGATCCCTCTCCATACCATGACCAATCCACCCACTTTGTCTGTACACTTCCTGCATAACACCTTCAACGAGTCGCTGTGCTCGTCGTCTCCACACGCGTTGACGGCCATCAGGCCCATGTAAGGTAAACCTGGACTCATCTGTAAACATTACCTGGCGCCAGTGTCTCAGTTGCCAGTGACGATATTCTCTGGCAAATGCAAGACGAGCTCTACGGTGTTCTCTTGTGAGGGGGATTACACAAGCAAGTTTTCTAGAGCATGTTATACGTCCTTAATTGATTGCGTATGGTCTGAACACATAGCTGAACATCAGAGGCTCTTGTAAGGTCACTTCACAGTTCTCTGGCACTACTGGAGGGCCGGCAGAGTACTGATAACCGTAGGAATCTCTCTTGCTGGTGATAGTGGTAGAGATTATTGTTTTAAGAGGAAGTGAAACTTGGCAACCATCCTCTATCAACACTAATCGGAGAGAAAAATGGAAAGGATCCGACACTTCGAAAATCGAAGGTATCGGCCAAAAAAGACAAGGGCCACGAAGGGCGGAAGAATGAAAGATTCCGTAGGCCTTGAATGCTCGAATGACGTCGGGGTCGGAAAAGAACATGAGTTGACCAAGGAAGGTCGGATATGATAGATGAAAGTGAGGAGCCTGCCACAAGTAAGTGGAAGCAGTGTCAGAACTCAGCTGAGGGTCGCGTGATCGCTAACCCACGTTCTCAAGTTGAGATCACCTGAGATCCCTTCAGCCGCCTCTTACAACAGGCAAGGGGATGCCGTGGGTGTTATTCTACCGCCCCCACCCACATTGGGCGTAGGGCAACAGCTCGGGACACTTCCGCTTCGCTTAGATGCCTCATGCTGACTATCTCATACTCGAATAATGCGTGTCAACATCACCAGTAGTGTGACGAGAGTGGTTCGTGTACAGTGGACTACTTTGTATTGAGACCCGACGTAACTGGAAGCATGTTTATGTTCAATAGGGTAACCTCTACGCAATTAAACCACCGTGACTGCGTTACTATGATGTGTAGCACTCTGTATAAACCTGTAGGCCTACGTGTTTCATGGCCCACGACATAAACTTTTACAACATGTCAGACATTTGTTCCCCTAATTTTTGTGCCGAGTGTATTAATGTGTGGGTATCTCTCAGACCTTTTCGTGAGTCCTTATACCCACAGACTGAACTTGCCGTCTCCATCTTCAAAAAGAAAAAATGTCTTTCCAGAACTGATCAGACGGTTGACGAAATTATTACCAGTTGTTCATCCCGCATGTCTTCTAGTCATCTTCAGCTACTTCACATCCGTGCAGCCAGTGATATGGGACGTATAATTATAGAATCTCACAGACTGAAGGGAATGTTCGAAGTTGGCATGGATCATTTTTGGTAGAGAAATCTGACATTCTGATGAATCGGTCATGGGATCCAATTAATTTTTCCATAGAAAAAGAAAATTCCTTCTGATTCGTGCTTTCATTAAAGATCTAATTTGAGGTGCATAATGCCATCGATGAGAGGGTTATATGCTAATGCACTTGGCTTCATTTCACATCATGGGTTGAGGTTGTGATTGAGCTTAATTTTCTAACAATTGCAAGTCTTGCTTTTTTTTTCGCCTTTTTTAAGAATTTGTGATCTTCAACTGTGGTCTCTGCTCTGTGTTACTAAGCTGGCCTTCTTTCCTATTTCTGATGTACAGTCTGTACTTCGTTTGCCGACGTATAATTAATTCGTCGTTTTGCTAACGCCACGAAATATTCTTCAGTGGAACTCTCTTCCTATAAACCCCCAGTCTATTCAGTGATTTTTAAACGATACGCATATCGAAACCTGCTCCTGGATGAGTAGACTCTAAATATGAAGTTAGGTCGAGATGTAGTCGATATTGTAAGAGAAAATTGACCGGGCGAGTTGGCCGTGCGCGTAGAGGCGCGCGGCTGTGAGCTTGCATCCGGGAGATAGTAGGTTCGAATCCCACTATCGGCAGCCCTGAAGATGGTTTTCCGTGGTTTCCCATTTTCACACCAGGCAAATTCTGGGGCTGTACCTTAATTAAGGCCACGGCCGCTTCCTTCCAACTCCTAGGCCTTTCCAATCCCATCGTCGCCGTCGGTGCGACGTAAAGCCCCTAGCAAAAAAAATTGAAGAACTCTTCTGGTTTTCCTATAAACCCCCAGTCTATTGAGCAATTTTTAAATAATAATAATAATAATAATAATAATAATAATAATAATAATAATAATAATAATTTCGTGTGGCTATTTCTAGCCGAGTGCAGCCCTTGTAAGGCAGACCCTCCGATGAGGGTGGGCGGCATCTGCCATGTGTAGGTAACTGCGTGTTATTGTGGTGGAGGATAGTGTTGTGCATGGTGTGTGAGTTGCAGGGATGTTGGGGACAGCACAAACACCAGCCCCCGAGCCATTGGAATTAACCAATGAAGGTGGTCGACATATATTCAATAGTGTAAGAGAAAATTGAAAAAGCTCTCTTGTCTTCCTATAACCCCTGGTCTATATAAATATCGGAACCTGCTCCTGGATGAGTAGACTCTAAATATGAAGTTTGGTCGAGATAAATTCTGTCACAAGTGAACTATGTAGTGCAAGTGGAAAGTGTTTTTTAAAGACTTTATTTGTGAAGTACAATATGATGTTTCACTTATTATGACCTAACCTGTACTGTTATTTGTAAATGATGATATAACGTAATGATCTAACCTGTACTGTGTAAGATTGGTGACATGTGCATTTGTAAATAGTAGAATTCTGTTCTATATTTCCTGGAAGGATCCAGAAAGTTACATGAATTATGGAACAGGGTGTGTTGTTTCGTGGGTAATGTATTCTAGAAAAGATTTCTGACTGTTCTGGAAATACAACATTCGCGATCAGGCGTATTCTAGAATGTTAGTCAAAGTTCGCGACCGAAAGTAAGGTTGTGATTGGTGAGTCTAGGTGGCAATAGGGAACTCGTGCACGCTGATTGGCTGCTCCAAGGCCGGAATTTCCTATATATAAAGAGCGAGGCAGTGTTCGAATTAATTCGGTATTCTGAATTCTGTCGGTCTTGGCCTATCTGTCTGTCTGTGAGCAGCCTATCTGGTTGGCGTCGCCCGGTTTCCGGGATGGCACTCTCCTCGGGTAAGCACTCTTGAATTCCGTTCCTGCTAAAATTTCCGTAATGTTCCGATTTGGTTTTCATACAGGAGTTTGCCCTAACCTCGCCTAGATTCGCCAAATTAGTTACTTACGACGCCTTAGTTTTCAGCTGGGCTTACCTGTTCGTTTTCGAGGCATTCCCATTTCTTGTTTCACTAAGATATGTAGGTTGTAGTTTAATATTATTCCCCTTGGGGTTTGCCTCTGGTAGTTCTGTATCACTTGAAGTACGCTAGATTTTGGAGAACCTGTTTCACTTCACTGTAAATTGCATTGTACAACTGCATTGGTAACTAGATGTATAGTTGATTTGAAATTTGAATTTATACTGCTACGAAAGTATTATCAAAGAACCTCTAAGCTATGTATATCAATGAACTTATAGCTCGTAACTTGGAATTGTATTTGGAATGTATTTGTAAAATTATTTTGTAAATAATATTTTTCAAATCTAAGGATCACGGCTATTTTATTTCAGAATCCGCAATCTAAGCCATGTCCATGCCTTTGGTAGGTTCTCAGCCTTTTTCATCTTCCCGGTTCGTTGTCCACTAGTTGGCCCTACTGATATTTACGTACATGTTTTGGTTGGAGATCCGCGTAATGCCAGCTACTGTTTTTCCGAGTGTGTAGTGATTTCTGATATTGTGTAGTTTGCTCTTACCTTCCCCTTTTAACTGTGTTTGTGCCTTGTTTTGTGTTAGCACTGTAGTAGAGGTAACACATTCAATAGTGTAAGAGAAAATGTAAAAAAAAAAAAAAAAAAAAACTTTTCTGGTCCTCCTATTTGGGGTGGGGTCAAGGATCACTGGGGGATTCATGGCTCCTCCCTTGTGAGAGGAATTTGCGACCATAAAATTATATTCTACTAGCTGATGTACCCGTGCTTCGCTACGGGATTCTCAGAGACTGTCTTTGTGGTTTTCCTAACTACAGTTAACTTAGACCATTACAAAAACGTCAGTAGGAATGTGGGGATTAAAAGCAATGTTATCATATAAAATGCTCAATCAAATGAAAAACCACACAATATTTTTCACTTTTAACGAACAGTAGTACGATACCGATCTAACAGTCCAAAGTTCCAGTGATGGAATGACCAGGCCGCAGACAGCCGTGAACACTCCTCTGCCATTGTTCCGTTAAATATACACACTCCTCATTCCAATCAGTGCCTCAGGGTAGGGATTGAATAGCTCGAATGCTATGATCTCTGTGGTGTAGTGTGATTAGCTGCCACCCCCAGAGGTCCGGGTTCGATTCCCGGCTCTGCCACGAAATTTGAAAAGTGGTACGAGGGCTGGAACGGGGTCCACTCAGCCTCGGGAGGTCAACTGAGTAGAGAGGGGTTCGATTCCCTCCTCAGCCATCCTGGAAGTGATTTTCCGTAGTTTCCCATTTCCCCTCCAGGCAAATGCCGGGATGGTACCTAACTTAAGGCCACGGCCGCTTCCTTCCCCCGTCTTTGTTTATCCCTTCCAAAACTTCCCATCCCCCCACAAGGCCCCTGTTCAGCATAGCAGGTGAGGCCGCCTGGGCGAGGTACTGGTCATCCTCCCCAGTTGTATACACCGACCCAGAGTCTGAAACTCCAGGACACTGCCCTGGAGGCGGTAGAGGTGGGATCTCTCGCTGAGTCCGAGGGAGAAACCGACCCTGGGGGGTAAACAGATTACGAACGAACGAACGAATGCTATGATGAAGCAGTTTGTTACGTACCAGTAATATCAGAAAATTTATGAACCAGAAGAATAGCATGCGTAAGAAGAAAGTTATCTAACTTCCCAGCTACTTCCCGCCAATATTCAGGCAGGCTCATACTCGGTACGACTGGGCGAGTTGGCCGTGCGGTTAGGGGTGCGCAGCTGTGAGTTTGCATCCGGGAGGTAGTGGGTTCGAAAACAACTGTCGACAGCCCTGAAGATGGTTTTCCGTGATCTCCCATTTTCACACCAGGCAAATGCTGGGACTGTACTGTAATTAACGCCAGGGCCGCTTCCTTTCTACCCGTAGCCCTTTCCTATCCCATCGTCGCCATAATACCTATCGGTGTCGGTGCGACGTAAAGCAAATTTTAAAAAATTACTCGGTATACAGCAGTAATCGCATCTATCGGACATGACTGGCAACAGAAGGCACAAAACGCATCACAACAAACAATGGTCAATGTAATGTTAATGTTGTTCATTGTTATCAGCTTTCTGTATTGTATGTATGTTCAGTCCGTCAGTGATTCCGCTGGTGGTATCCTCAACAGCTCTGCCATCAGCTGTCGTAGATGGCCTAGGCATCACTGAAGGGGCGTAGTAGGGAAAATGAGGAGTGATGTAGTTTCCCGTTGCTTTCCTCACCGAGCCAGAAGTTGCTATTACATATCAGTCTGCCAAGCCCAGTGAAATGCATGCACCAACCGACGCTTTGAGCAATATTTTCACACCATTCATAGCAGGGACTGGCTGCAGAAGGAATGGCATTACTAGTATCACTCATACCTCATACCTCAGTCAGTAACAAAATTGCTCTAGCCCATACCAGAAGGCAAAGTGCACTGTAAACACTAGGTCCCGCCAGCAAAGGCACTTCTGTATTTTAGGCCTTCAAATTTAGTTTTCTTTCGACTCTGTGATATTAGGGCGTCTTACCAAATTATTTATAGAGTAGACTGTAGGCCTAGTTCCTTATTCCTCGACTTTACATAACGATTTTCATTAAATTCTGTTTACCCATTTTCTCTTGACATGGCGCTGATACTGACTTAGCAACAAAAATTCAAATTCATGAATATCTCTGTGATCATAGCCGGTACGGTAAAATTGTATAAGACATAAATGATCGGAAATTTAATACAATATAACTTTAGTAATGTAGTATTTGTCGATAGGACCACTAATAACACAAATATTTGAGAATAAAATTTTAGGCTTTCCCCTAAACTACCATTCAACTCAGCGTGAATAAAATTATTTACAGCCTAGATTCTGACGACTTATTTCCCAACTTTGCATACCGATTTTCATTAAGATAGGACCACTAATAACATAAAAATTTGAGAATTTAAATTTAAGCCTTCCCCTAAACTACCATTTCTTTCAGCGTGAATAAGATTATTTATGGCGTAGATTGTAGCAACCTATTTTCCGACTTTGCATACCGATTTTCATTAAGTTAGGATCACTAATAACATAAATATTTGAGAATTAAATTTTAGGCCTTCGCTAAAAACAATTTCTCTCAGCATGAATAAGATTACTTATGGCCTAGATTGTTGCGACTTAATTCCGGACACTACATACCGATTTTCATTAAATTCTCTTCAGCCGTTTTCTCGTGATGCGTGTACATACATACAGACAGACAGAAATTACGGAAAATTAAAAAGTGCATTTCCTTGCTACTATGGACACGACCGATACAGGAACACCATCCTTTTTAAATTCTGAGCAATGTACAGACAAAACTCTTATAGATGTTAATCATTTTAATTTAATAACCAAACCTCTGTAAAATGAAGAACATTCACACAGAATTACAAAGTAGATCTAATTCAAATGTATTTGTTACTTGGCCTGTTTTTATTAGTAAAAGTAAAAATCAAGCAGAAAACATGTACAAATAACAAACTTTTTCTCTATTTCACGTAATCTGATCACATCACAGCCGGCCCCGTGGTGTAAGGGTAGCGTGCTTGCCTCTTACCCGGAGGCCCCAAGTTCGATTTCCGGCCAGGTCAGGGCTGGTTCAAGGTTCACTCAGCCTACGTGATTAAAACTGGGGAGCTATCTGACGGTGAGATAGCGGTCCTGGTCTAGAAAGCCAAGAGGATTCGTCGTGCTGACCACACGACACCTCGTAATCTGCAGGCCTTCGGGCTGAGCAGCGGTCGCTTGGCAGGCCAAGGCCCTTCAACGGCTGTAGTGCCATGGGGTTTGGTTTTTGGATCACATCATATTTTTACCCAAAATGAAGTACCGGTATTCTCTTTCGATTTGAATTAAAGTCGTTAATTACTTTTGAAATGGCAACATCAGCAGTTCTTTGATAGCCAAAATAACCTCTCCTGGACGATCGTGTTCCTGCAGCAGCCGGCAAACATGAAAAATACCCCTCACAGGTTTCTGAAATCAATGGAACTAAAAAATTAAAAAAAACGGATTTTTTTTAATGAGAGTGAACACAGTCTTCAAACACTTTTCTTCAAAAACGGCAGCTCTTTCTTGGATATTTTTGTTTTTTTGATTCTTCCATTCTGTAATGTAAAAAGCACTGCAGTCCATACAGAAAAAGTTTCTTGTCCATAGTGTAAAACTCACAACCTCTAATCCGTCTACTTCGCTTCCATTTATACGTTGACTAAAATAGTTGAGTACATCCAAGATATTCTTGAAGCCTGATCTCCCTCCCCCCCTCTCTCTCTCTTGCTCAAGTACGCCAATAACAAGAAACGGCATTGTAGCTTTGTATTACTGTTGCACTGTCTCAAATTGAGCTTTACTCTCACCGCCAATTATCGCCGTATCCGCTACCTCCGTGCAGCGATTGAAGATACTGAATAAAACATTATTCAGTTCTAAAAGATGGTAAAACTTCAAGTGACCTGTTCTTCGCTGATTTTACAACTTCGTAGGGCACACTGCTGGACTGTAGGGTCTTTCATAGAAGATGATTGCCAAGTTGTACTTCCTCTTTCATCTTCCTCTTAAAACAATAAACACTACCACCACCTGTAGGGTCTTTCATAATGAGTCAGATTGCGTTAGAAGAGATGGTACGTAACCTAAAGCCGGGGCCACTCCATTCCCTCTTCCTTGCCTATCCCTTCCAATCTTCCTTTCCTCTACATCTTGTTCAGCATAGCAGGTGAGGCCGTCAGGTGTATCACCGACCAAAAATCTCACGTTCCAGGACACTGCCCTTGAGGCGGAAGAGATGGGATCCCTCGCTGAGTCCGGGAGGAAAACCCAACCCTGGAAGGTAAATGGATTAAATTTATAAAAAGTAAAAACGTATTAAATTGGTTGGAATGGTGCTCAGTCCTATCCGAATAATACACTGAAATACTTTTCTTACAGTAAACACAAATTCGAGCCGACTGGATTCAAAACTCATGTCTTTCAACTTCAGTACGACTGCGATAATCATTACTATACCTCGGATTTTTAGGTGGTAATAGGTTAGAATGCAAAGTAATTTGGTTTGTAGGAAGTGTGATGCAACCCGTTGTACCACAATGTAGGAAGAGTAGCATACATTCAAGAAGTTGTATAGGCTGTACCCCTAATATCTATGCAAATCTCACAGCATACCCGTTGTACACCGTAGGGTATACTTGTTACTGGCTTAAGTAAGTTTGCATTCTAACCTATCAGTACCTATCCGGACTCTAATCATTACGCTACAGGCCCACAACCTACGAAGTGAGAGATTTATGGTACTACTTAATGTGGACCCTCAAGTTTGAGTGCAGTAAGAATTCAATATTTGTTAACATTCCACTAACAGCTCAGTATTTGATTGACTTCTTAATATCATTGGCATTGAAGGTAACCTGAACACAGACACGAGGTCATGATTTTTAATACTTGCTGTATTATTAGCTCGTATGTCATTATCTTGCTGGATAATTGGTTCAGCGCATAACTTTTTTCTTGGAATATCACTACAACGTAAAATTATTTAGTGACAAACACTAATAACTTATTGAAAAAACGCCAGTACACGAAGAATCATACAAGTGACAACATGCTATCGCATATTTGGCCACACCATGCCGTGTAGGTAGCTGCACTACCGTAAGCTGTACGATATTGCTACAATAAAGTATTTGGTAGTAGTCTGGGAGAGATAAACCTAAGGCAAAGAAATCTATATATATAAAATAAGAGTTTTGTCTGTACATTGCTCAGAATTTGAAAAGAATAGTATTTCTGTATCGATCATGTCCACAGTAACAAGAAAATACAGTTTTTACTTTTCCGTAATTTATGTCTGTCTGTCTGTCTGTCTGTCTGTCTGTACACGCATCACGAGGAAACGGCTGAAGATAATTTAATAAAAATCGGTATGTAAAGTCGGGGGGGGGGGCGAGCCACTACAATCTAGGCTATAAATCATTTTATTCACGCTGAGTGAAATGGTAGTTAAGGGGAAGGCCTAAAATTCAATTCTCAAATATTTATGTTATTAGTGGTCATATCGATAAATACTACATAACTAAAGTGATATAGAATTAAATTTCTGATCATTTACGTCTTAAGCATTTTTACCGTGCCGGCTATGATAACACAGATATTCATGAATTTGGATTTTTGTTGCTAAGTCCATATCAACGCCGAGCCCCGACAAAATGGGTAAACAGAATTTAATGAAAATCGGTATATAGAGTCGGGGAATAAGAAACTACAGTTTCAGCTATAAACAATGTTATTCACCCTGGGTGAAATGGTAGTTTAGGGGAAGGCACCTAAAATTTAATTTTTAAATACCTGTGTTCTTCGTCCTATGGAAAAGCACTACATAACAAAAGTTATAGAGAATACAATTTCGGATCATTTATGTTTCATTTAGTTTTACCGTACCGACTATGATAAGAGTGGTATTTCAGAACCGGAAGAAAATTAAATGTGAAGGCCTACAATATCGAAAGCGCGTAACATTGATCAACAATAACATTACACTGGCCGTTGTTTGTTGTAATGTTCTTTGTCTCTTATGCTGACATTCAACACCGATAGATGGGATTACTGCTGCGTACCAAGTATAACAGCCTAACTGAATGTTGGCGGGAAATAGCTGAGGAGTTAGATAAATTTCTTCTTTAGCATGCTATTCCTCTGGTTCATACATTTTCTGATACTGCTGGTACGTAACACACTGGTTCATCATAGTATGCCAGCTATTCGATCCCTCCTCTGACGCGCTGTTTTGAATGAGCAGTGTGCGCAGAGGCTCAGTTAGTAGTAGTAGGAGTAGTAGTATCTAGAATTACAATTTAGCCCTATTCCAAATTAAAATACCACAATTCACTAAATAACTCGAAATTCAACCCTGAAATGAGCCGTTTATTAAGAAAAGCTTCTTCCTCTTCACTTTTATTAAATCTACATTAATTTTATTCCGAATTAGCAGCGAAGATGTGGTTTCTTCTCTGGCTTGGAGGAAAAATTGCCTCCACGTCAGATAGTTCTTTCCCTCGTCAGTGTAGTGAATTGAGATTTTCCGACTCATCGGGTACTCCCAGGAAACAGATAAGTAAACGGGCATAGTTTTTGTCCCGGGACTATCCGCTATTCGAATCCCCCCGCCGAAAAAAAGACGAAGATTGTTCACGGATGTCTGCGTTTTGGTCATTCCAGCTCTGTAGTTTTGGACTGTCAGTTCGGCAGCATAGTACTGTTCGTTAAAAGTGAGGCAATGTGTGGTTTTCATTTGATCGAGTATTTCATATGAAAGCATTGCTTTGAATCACGCCATTCCTACTGACGTCATTGTAATGACCCATGTTAATTTCAGTTGGGAAAACCACTAAGAGAGTCTTTCTGAGAATCTATAAAGGCAGGCGAAGAGTGAGTGTCTGCCATTATAATGAAAACTCCCCAACCTGATTGCGACTGACGGTATGCAAGTTGGCCTACCATTATAATGAAAATTCCCTAACCCAATCTTCATATCTTCATATGAGAAAAGACGTTAGTGACTTCCCCGTCATGTTTCTAGGGCAACGTTAAGAGCTATGCAACTTAATACAATCTTGCTCACAACGTTTACACTACCTAACCTAGAATTCTGTATAGCCTACAGTTTAGAATTCCGTAGCGAAGCACGGGTACATCAGCTAGTCAATTAATAATATCACAGCCGGAGAGAATTTGAAGTGATGTGAAGAAGTCGACTAAGAAAGGGAGCAGTCTGGAACAAATTAACTGAAAGCAGTAGCAACTCAGTTCGTGAAACCTATCCCAGTTTATGAATTCTAGTCAGTATTATATTTTTTTTAAATCTATAGGATAAGGAGCTTTACTCACCTGTTTGTAGAGAGTTGCAGATTTCTGTTCAAAGCAGTGATACTCTCTTGTTGATGACGGAGATTCAGAAGGTGGCGTTCGACTTTCAATATCTGGTTTGCTTCTTCATCCTTCCTTGGAATCTGGTCCAGATACTTTAGATAAGATTCCTGCAAGTCATCATTAATTGCATTAGATTCTATTGGTATAGACATATTCCTGTCGGGAAAGCTATTTAACAGGGAAAATGTTTAAACTGAAAGAAACTTTGAAGAGGTATATCACCAAAAATACGACTGAATGAGCTATCAGCTTGAGTTCAGTTAAAATGGTTATAAATAGGTCGCAGGTTTGGGTGAAAAATCATCTTATTTCTAAGTAGTTAGATACGATACATAGCGGTAATCAAGTGAGTTCTACAATGAGTACGTTCGGTACATGGTTTCTTTTTATAGGTTGACAAGATGCATTTTTCCACACTTCCCAGATTAGTCATTTTTAACTTGATGCAGTTATTTTATTAATTTTCCATACCTTCATAGGTAACATTTTGTCATCTATTTTTAAATGTTCATCTTTATCCTTTATATAGGTGAAGTCTAATTTTCTTCGCGCTCAACTGAGTGGGATTTTTTCTCTTTAAGCAATTTAACTCGACTTCCCTCTGTGTACTAACAAAATTGAAACCGCAGTAGTAAGCCTCGGCGTGTTGAAACCACAGTGCCGTGCCCCCCATGTGTTAAGATCCCGGACTTTCCTTTACTACCGGGGAAGGTTGCGTTTTTTAATTACTGACTCTGCATTACGTCGGCCTCAAGGAAGAAGTGTCGCAGTATATGTACCACTTGGAGCATACTTATAATGAAAGAATTTCAGGAGAGAAATAAATACTCGGATACGAGTATCAGCCGACGACGATTAGACCCTCTGCAATCTGTTTTAGACCAATCATAGTACTTGTACACCCCTTCTTAAAATCACAGTAGACTTTAGAAGCGCTATAAATAAGAGGAAGGTACCTCTAATATCTCTAATCGATTTCAGCCTAGCATTTGGCAACGTAGATAATAACGCTCAGAAACCTCAACGTGGCCAATGAATCGATGCAGAGATTCAGTTCCTAACTCAGAAATAGTTATCAGGGAGTAATTTTGGCAATAATCCATCTTCCTGTAGGAAAGTCCAGGTTCTGTGCTGGGCCTATATATTTTTTTATCTTTATCAGTTACATTTCGAGTCCTTAAAAACCTCTAGTTTCGATATTTATGCCGATGATCTGCGGGTTTATAAACACTCTGACCAATGTAAAATCTCGGAAGCCATACTAGAATTCAATTTTAAACTCATTCCTTTGTAATTTGGCTAAACAAAACGGGATCAGAATCAACCCTGAAAAGACCCAGATTATGATAATACGTCAGTAAAAACCTTTATGTTAAAAGTGGAAACCTACTTGACGTTGTGCTACATGACATAAAAGTTGCACTGTGTAAAGCAGTAAAATATCTTGGAGATATGTTTGATGAAGGCCACTCGTGAGCAGAGCATGTAAAATATATCTGTTCAAGAGTGAATCGATCCCTCCATCGGTTGCAAATATCCACGAAATTCCCACCTCTAGCAATGAAATTAACCTAGTCAAAACCCTAATAATGCCTCTGTTTGACTATTGTGATGTTATTCATAGTGACCTTAACTCACAGTTAGCCAGCAGACTATGGAAAGCTCAGAATTCCTGCGTTCGTTCCATCTTCAGCGTCGAACTGCGTCAACATATCACTCCATATTTTAACAAACTGCCAATGCTAAATCTGAAAACGAGAAGGCAGCGTCATGCTTGCTGTCAACTATATATCATTCCTAGTACGTCTACACCTCAGTTCAACTGCAGGTTTACTAAGCTCTCAGAGTGGTGGTGGTGATTACTGTTTTAACAGGAAGTACAACTAGGCAACCATCATCTATATAACATTAATCAGAGAGAAAAATGGAAGGGATCCGACACTTCGAAAAACGAAAGTATCGGCCAAAGGAAGACAAGGGCCACGAAGGGCGTGAAAATCAAAGACTCCCTAGGCCTAGGAAACCTAATAGCGTCGGGGTCGGAAGAAAACAAGAGTTGACCAAGAGAGGTCGGATAGGATAAATGAAAGTGAAGAACCTGGCGCAAGTAAGTGGAAGCTATGCCAGGACTCAGCTAAGGGTCCTGTGGTCGCCAACCCACGCTCCAAAGTTCAGAACCCCTGGGGACCTTTTTAGTCACTCTTGAGGCTTGCCTACACAACACCTGCTCCCACAACAGGGACATCGTGTCTATCCCTGTACACACCAATAAACGCTACTCCCACTCCCTCTCAGTAGGTGCTGCGCGGGTTCGGAACTCCATACCAGCCGAGTTACGGAGCTTGACGTCGGGCTCGTCATTAACAAACCAGTATAAAATGATTTAATTGTGACAGTTATTACTACCAAATTATGATTACGACTACATTTGTTATTAGTGTTTTAAAAATAAATCAGTTCACAAACAGTGAATGACCACAAGGATCCTGAATATTTACAATTTAGACGATGTTAACCGAAAATACTGTAAAGAAAGAAAACACTAAACGATTTATCATTTAAGAGCAGTATAAGAAATTATTGCAGGCAACCTCCTATTTTTCAGCATTTAAGGACATTTTTATTCTGTGTCCTGCGGAGAAGGGAAAACAATAATAATCCACCAGCTATAAAAATCACATAACCACATTTCAGTTGAGAATTGCAGTGTGGATACGGTATAGTAGATAGTATCTTGCCTGCTATATTCGTTTCTATATTTATATACGGTAATCCTTTCGACACTTCAGCGTTTAACCAAACGGCAGTTTTCATTTCTATAGAAGCATAGTAGGATAAAGTAGTACTACTAATAATATGTCTACGGATTTGGAAATCTTTGAGTAAACTTGCAAATTTCAAACTTTAATTGCGATTTTCATTTCTATTTGTGCTTAGTAATAACCGATTGTAATTAGGATACGTCTGGACGTAGTCTAAAAGTTATTGTAGTGTATTGCAGTATCTTATTAGAAATTACCGTGATTATTCTATTATTGTGAAATATTTGTGTTATAGAAGTATCTCTAGAAACTCTCCTACTAGATTTCTGTTGTTGTAAGTAGAATAGGCTTAACTGCAATTTAGAATTGTGTAATTCTTGTGCATTCCTTTCGGTATTCAGTAATGAATGGCAATTTTCACCCTGTTAGGGTGTTGTGGGATAAAAAAAAGTACGACTAAGTAGTATTGTAGTGTAGTAGTACGAAGGGCGTACTGTATTGTTTTACACTTTATTTTTTCTACCCAAATGAAGTACATTACACATCGGTTGTTACGTCCACCTTCACAAAATAATTTCCTTGTAAGTGTATGCACTTTTGCCATCGATGTGTCTCTCTAGATCTTCCCGAAACCATTCTTTCGGTGTGCTGCGTACCCATGCCTTGACAGCTATGTCCAGTTCTGCAAAATCCGCAAAATGGAGATCACGCGGAGATTTCTTCATGTTCCCGAACAGGTGATAATCACTTGATGCCAACTCGGGAGAGTATGGTGGGTGTGGCAGCACCGTGAATCCCATTTGATCAATGGCCGCGGTGGTCTCTCGGCTAGTGTGGGGCCGGGCATTGTCATGTTTCAGAAGCACACCTTTAGTCCACTTTCCTGGCCGCTTAGTTTGAATGGCACAACGTAAGCACTTAAGGGTTGCCACATATGCTGCACTGTAAATCGGCGCCCCAAATTCCCGCCAGTTAATGAGGATGATGCCCTTTGTGTCCCAGAACACTGTTGCCATTCGCTTGCCAACTGATGGCCCTGTTCGACATTTCTTTGGCGGTGGACTGTCCCCATGCTTCCATCGCATCGATTGTTGTTACGTTTGTGGCTCATGGTAATGGAGCTATGTCTCATCACCAGTCACAAGCCTAGCCATAAAGTCAGCTGGATCTTGATCATTGCGTTGCAAAAGTTCTCTGCACACGTCCACGTCTGGAGACAAGAGTCTGGGCACCCACGTGGATGACACCTTCCCCAACTGTAAGTGGCCGTGCACGATCCGCTGCAGGGTGTTTCGGCTAATTCCCGTAGCTGCCCCCATTTCTGTAAATGTGATGCATTTGTTTCCTTGGGTGGCCTATTCGAGCCGAGCAATGTTGTCTGGTGTTGACACTTTCACATTCCTTCCAGAACTGTTTCCCTTGTCCACCGATGTGCGCCCTGTTTTCCAGCCTTTCACCCAGTTGTGAACTGTTTTCCGTGACGGCGCATGTTCTCCACAGACTGCCACCAAGCGCTGCAGTGGTCACGCCTTCTTTTCATAGGAACCAAGTCGTATAGCGCTGTCCCTGACGGTTGCTTTCCATGTTGTCTGCTCCTACGCTGACAGTGTTGTTATGAAATGGCTATGCCGAGTGCATTCGTTGGCCCCTGTGCGTGTGCTGCTACCAAACGGTGGAACAAGACAATAGTTACATGTCACTAACTTCAAAAGTGAGATGTGAACAGTACAAAAATAAAGAGTAAAACAATATAATACGCCCGTCGTATATTAATTACCTTATTTTCGTGTGATCTTTGCGTACTAATCTTTTATTTTTTATTTTATTTTCATTATTCCGTAAAGAATTGCTAAGGAGTGCAAGTGTAGGAACTGTGGATGTGGCCAGGCAGCAAGGAGTATGAGGAAGGAGTTGAAGAGTTTGAGGGAGAAAATTAGGTTTCTCTCAGAGGAGAGGAAGGAAAGTAGGCCTCCATCAAACAATGTACAGGACACAGTAGGTGTAAAAACGGGATGGAAAGGAAAGGGGGCAATTGTAGAAGACATGTATTAAGGAGAAAGATATTGCAGGCTAAGGGCTCTATTCAGGATCAGAATTCAAGACTGGTGTCTTTGAGAAATCGGCACGAGTCGTTGCAGGTAGAACAACAGAGAGAAGATGAGGAACAGGGAACTGTTGCTGAGAAGTGTGGGAGTAGGAAAAAAGGAAAACGTAGGAAAAGGAAATGTAGAGGATAGGCGGAACAGGGTCATGGGAGGGAAAAATAAAGGAGAGAGTAGCTTCTGCACCCGTCAGGAATGATAGGGCTGATCAGGAGGAGAGGGATGAAATGCGGTGGGTAGTGTTGAAGCTCTGGTCATGGGGGATTCCATTGTTAGACATGTGGGGAAAGTGTGTGGAGGAAAGGGAAGCAAGATAGAGTGTTATCCAGAAATTAGGTTAAAGCAGATGTTGAGGAAAGTAGAAGAGATGGAGAAGGTGGTAGTGTTTCACGTTAGTACCAACAACGTAAGAAAGCAGGTATAAGTACTAAAATAGTTGGGGATATGTGGGACCTGGTAAATGCATCACGGGTGAAGTTTAAGGAAGCGGAGATTGTTATCAGTGGAATACTGTGTAGGAGGGATATTGACTGGTAGGGGATTGGGGATTTAAATGAGACTATGGAGTGGGCATGTTGGAAACTGGGAGTGAGATTTCTAGATCCAAATGTGTGGGTAGGGGTAGGGATATGCGCTCAGTCGGTCTTCACTTAAACCGCAGTGGACGCAGTGGTACGTATAAGTTAGGAAATATTTTAGAAAGGCTGTAGGAACGTACATTCAGGGAAACGGGGTGATCTAGAGAGCGGTGATAAAGGTACAGTGATCTGGAAGTCAAGTAGGGATGGCATAAAAATGTTAGTGTTGAACTGTAGAACTACTGTAAAGAAAGGAATAGAATTAAGTAATTTAATAGAAATATACTTCCCAGATATTGTAATAGGAGTTAAATCATGGCTGAGAAATGATATAATGGTTGCAGAAATTTTCTCAGGGAACTAGAGTGTGTATCGTAGGGATAGGATAGGAATGGTAGGAGGGAAGTGAAAGAAAAATGTGTAAGCTACTTAAAAGTTAAAGATGACAAACATGAAATTTTAGGTGTAAGGCTCATCTCTAACGATAATAGGCAACTTGATATCTTTGGAGTGTACAGACAAGGTAGCTGACAGGGACGCTGATTCGGAATTATTTGATAAGATAATGAGCTATGTGGTAAACGATATGGAAAGGAACGTGATTGTAGTGGGTGATCTCAATGTACCAAATATCAGTTGTGAAGGTAATGTGGATGGCAGGAAGCACGGCCAACAAATGGCAAATAAGTTAATGTGGGAAGGACAGCTGATTGCGAAAGTGATGGAACCAACTAGAGGAAGAATATTCTGGATTGGTGCTGGTAAATCCAGATAAGCTCTATAGAGAAACCGAAGTAATAGATGGTATTAGTGATCACAAAGCTGTTTCTGTCTTAGTTAAAAACAAATATGATAGAAAGGAAGGTCTTCATAGTAGGACTATTAGGTAGTACCTATGAATTAAAAAACAGACACGAGGGAGTTCTTAAAAAGAAAATAAGATCAGTGGGAAACGGTAAATTGAAAAGTAAACAGACTTTGGGATGGGTTTAAAGCAATTTTTGAGGAATGTGAAAAGAGGTATGTACCTTTAAAGGTAGCAAGGTATGGCAAAGAACCACCATATTATAACAGAGACGTGAAGAGATTAAGAAGGGAGTGCAGATTGGAAAGAAATAGAGGTAGGCATGGTTGCGGGAGTAAGGAGAGATTGAAAAAGCTCACTAGGAAATTAAATTCAGCAAAAAAAGATCAGCTAAGGACAACATGATGGCACACGTAATTGGGGGCCACATGAATTTTATGCACCAATGGAACGGTATATATATGTACTTTAACGCAATAACAGGTTCCAGAATGACTCTCATGGAATCATTAATGAACAAAGGGAGTGTGTATGTGAGGATCTTCAAAAGGCAGAAGTATATGATAACAACGACATTTACAATAAGATACAGGAGTTGAAATCTAGAAAAGCAGCTGGAATTGATAAGATTTCTGGGGATATACTAAAGAAAATGGGTTGGGATAAAGTACAATATCTGGAGTACTTACTTGATTACTGTTTGCATGAATGAGCTATACCAAATGAATGGAGAATATTGCTATACTAACCGCTATTTATAAAGGAAAGGGTGATAAACATAAAGTTGAAAATTACAGGCCAGTAAGTTTGACATGCCTTGCATATAAACTTTGGGAAAGCATTCTTTCCGATTGTATTAGACCGGTTTGCGAAATCAATAACTGGTTCGATAGAAGGCAGTTTGGGTTTAGGAAATGTTATTCACTGAAACTCAACTTGTAGGATTCCAGCAAGGTATAGCAGATATCTTAGATTCAGGAGGTCTAATGGACTGTATCGCGATTGACTTATCTAAGCAGTGGCGGCGATAAGGACTCCGCAGTCCCTGCGGTGCGAGGGGGTGGAGTAGCTTGGCTTGTGAGGGGCCCATGACTGTTTCTTGATTCAGTAGCTGAAGAGTAATTTTACATATTGATAAAGCTACACAACACAGTATTATTTGTATTACAGAGGGTTATCCATCGGCGTGCCGCTGCCCCTTCCAATGTGGAAAGAAATAAAACAGAAAAAACATATAGGCCTACCACTAAACAAAAAAATTCTGAAAAATTATATTAACAGGTTGGTTGTTGATATTTCAACACGTTGAAAGAAACAAATTACGAAATAGAGACACTCACGTCATGTGAAAGAAAACCTCCAACCTTAGAACTGTTCGTAACATTACAACTCTTATTGTACTGTTACACACCATCTGTGAGAAGTCGTAAGAACCACAACTTGTACATGCACGGCCAAGTACTGTAGATGTTACAGCTACTACTACTACTACTACTACTCCTACTACTACTACTACTACTACTAAAATTGTTTTCATTCCGTCCTCTGAAGGGGAATTGTGGGCCTCTTAGAAAGTGACACCTTCTCTCAGGCCAAGGAGATTTGTATCGGTGAAGGTGAGGGCTGTGGCGACCGTGGCCTATACTAGCAACTGTTCCGGCCTTCGCCGTAGTGCAGGATAATGAGAAACCGCGGGAAAAAATTCTCCTTTTCCCAGGATAGCTGACGGTGGGGTCTAGTCTCTCTCCGTCTTCCGAATGCAGAGCTGTAGAGCCACGGTAGAGCCGTGGCCACCGGTTCTCTGCTCGGTTGGTCGGTTGATGTGCACAGATGTCGGGCCACGGTCCTGCCGTGGTCACTTGTAGGCCAAAACCTATACTGCATCCGTCCACCTGGACTTGCGAAACTTCACTTTTATACCTGCTTTACCAATCCCGTTCGTACAGTGAAATCGAGTTGTTTCCAAAACGCGCCGATTCGCGCTGATATCCTATGATCAACCAGGCAAAGCAATTTGCGGCCAGTGTTGGATACAAGAGGAAATCATAATATTTTGAGGATAAGATCATCAAAATGGAAGGAAACAAAATAAATAACTTAAAATACGAAATCGATTCAAATAACATTACACTCGCTTTAATCTGATGTGTGGTAATAGAGGATTCACATACATTTCGTGACAGGAATTTAGAAGAGTCGAGTGGTGGATTGAATTGTATAGTGTTTCCAGAAATTCACTACATCCTGGTTTATTTTAGCAGGAATCTAGTACTGTATATTGGCCATTTTACGAATTTCTGTTCTTGCTATTCTACTAACATTTCATAGTTGTAATATAGCAGCAGCAAGGACAACAATTTCTACTTAGGTTCAATGTGTTTCTTTGTCAAAACCCTCCTGGTTTTACAGCTTCACTTGCTTGTGTATATCTAACCTTTATCCCATTTCCCTGCGGAGTCGTGTATGAAGTGGATGAACATTCGTGCTGAGAATTTACTACCCGTTGCCCTTCCTAATAGCAACCTCATCACAGGAGTTAATGGGACGAAATAAATTACGTGATATAAGGAAGTAGGAAGGGAGAAGGTGAAACCTGGTGCCGGCACATAGCCATCTCCTGTCGAGCCTGCTCAAGTTTTCACTTTCCCATTCAACGGACAAATCACCATCAACAGTGTCATATGCCCTTACTCCATATGAGCACTGCGGAGAAGTTTGGAATTGAATCCAGGCTTTTGGCACGCAATCTAGTGATTATTAATTGTATACCACCACCTCACCTATCTTCCCAGTCAACTTTCTCATGGCGAAAATGTTTTCGATCAACGGGACCCTAACCTGCAATCCACTGTGTCAGACCATGTAGACTTCACGCCTTAACAATCATGGGCACCAGGCAGGCTTTTGTAGCCTCTACAGTAAAGCCACATGTGTTTTTCTTAGATGATTACAATGCCATCCGACATTTCTCTTCCAGGAAACTGAGTTGTGATGTTCTTAAAAATATGGCATAGGAACAGTTTCCTGCTTCCGTCGAACGGATGCAAGATCACTGATTTTAGTAAGCCTTCCCCTATATGTTTCATTATCGTAACCTTTGTTTTGTGGATGTAGGACACTATCCGAAGTATTTAAAAATCACATTCCTCAACTTCAGATATGACGCTCAATACAAATTCGTGTAGATCTCGACCTGACAACTGTTTCGTGCAGTGGCGGCCGGTCAGTACGTGCTACCAGGCTCCAGCACGTAGCTTGGAACTGTAAGGAATATTATTTATGTACAGTACAATTATCCTGGTGCCTTTTCGTTGTTTTGAGTACAATATGAATTTGTGTTTTGTGAAAATCAGGACGAGATCTGTCGAACACCTAGCGCCGTTCTCCCGGGAAACAAGGCTCGTGCTCATGTGAAGTGAGCCCTTGCCTGTAGCCTGAAGGAAGCAATACGCAGGCGCAGCCAAGCTTGCAACACTCCCCCTAGCCGGCGGAGTATACCGTAAACCGGGATCAACTTTCACTGATCCCGTCTATAGTTACTTCCTCTCCCGCAAGGGGGTAGAAGTACTCGATGTCTCCTGCTACCCGGAGCGCAGCGAGGGATCCAGTCGGCCGTGCTTATGTTGAACGTCGTAAGCGAATCTGCCACTAGAGAGTAGCATCGTCTGGGTTCGAAAGTAAAGCGTAAGTGGAGGCAATCTATCTCACACATGCTTATTAAAATATCCATCTTCCTTTTGTGTCAAAAATAAGGAATTCGTAGGTGAGTCAAAGAATCTTTGACTGACCCTAAATGTTATCCCGCATTACAATGTAATTTACTCTGGTGAAATGAAATAGCGTATGGCTTTTAGTGCCGGAAGTATCCGAGGACATGTTCGACTCGCCAGATGCAGATCTTTTGATTTGACACCCGTAGGCGACCTGCGAGTCGTGATGAGGATGAAATGATGATGACGACAACACGTACACCCAATGATGGTTAAAATTTCAGACCCTGCCGGGAATCGAACCCGGGATCCCTGTGACCAAAAAGGCCAGCGCGCTAACCATTTAGCCATGGAGCCGGACATTTACTCTGGTAACC
This sequence comes from Anabrus simplex, assembly GCF_040414725.1. Classification (NCBI taxonomy): domain Eukaryota; kingdom Metazoa; phylum Arthropoda; class Insecta; order Orthoptera; family Tettigoniidae; genus Anabrus; species Anabrus simplex. Next base: position 185,489,235 of record NC_090267.1, read on the forward strand.
TAATAGGGGAGGTCTCAATGAATCAGTTGGCAGCTCTTTCAGTTGCTTTGTGCAGTTTTTAATCTCGCGGTTATATTACTGGTGCGTGTTTTTCCTGTCATTGTGTTAGTGCTAAAGTTTATACGAAGATTTATCAAATTATTTATCCACTGCAGTGTATATAAAGTGAAATTAAATTAGTGTTCTTAGTGGGGATCTATATTCCCACGATTCTATTTGCACTGATGTAAGTTGCGCCATTAGGTTAGTAAAAACAATATTTCTTCAATGAATTATTTATCTGGTAGACAGTTGTCGAAGAATTCAACTGCTTCCAAATTAATATTGTTTTTGTTTGTTCTGAGTAATGAATTGCGAGAAAAGTTGTATTATTATTATTATTATTATTATTATTATTATTATTATTATTATTATTATTATTATTATTATTATTACTATTTCTATTATGATTATTATTAGTAGTAGTAGTATTATTACCAGGTTTGAAGTATGCGTTGTTCATCATGGCAATATGCAGATTTAAAACAGCGTATTTAGCTTGTTTTTTGTAGCACGTAGGACGATTTTTTCACGAGCCGCCACTGGTTCGTGAACAAGAAGGAAGAAGACAACTGATTGTTCATTGACAGACCTCTTAAGAAACACTGCCATTGGCCACAACTTGTTTTTCGGGTGATCTACCTCCTCCTTTCTAATTCATAGGGTGGCAGTAGCAGAATATATTGTCTGTACCCAAGGAAATGATCTAGTTTGGGACCATAAATTGTTTTATTGATTGTTGAACCTTCATCTACAATTAACGATGCAAAATTTATTTCTAGGGTAAAATTCTTTTCTTTAACGTTAGTCCCTCTTTAATCAATGGTGTCACACCTGTCGAGGTATCAGTAGCACCAGAGTACCTAGTAAGTGTAAGAGCATGCCGCGATACCGCTTGTATTGTACATCCCAGTAAATTTTAACTTTATATGATTGGTGATGTTAATTGAGACTTGATGGATTCAAATATCTGAGATTTCACTTAAATTAATTTTTGTGTTTACAAACAGAATAGGTGTGTTATTCGGCAGCCCCATTGTTAGGTTTAGACTCATTATTAACATGGAATGTGTAATGGGGGACTGTTGAAAACAATAACAAGATGAAGCTTCCTATTGTTCCTAACATGGTAACCCATTTATTTTGGTCATAGTCTACTATTGTAATCTAATTGTCCACATATACATTAACATTTATTTCTTGAATCTTAAGTAAAACGTGAAAAATCCTTCCAAGCACGTCGACCTCTTGTGTTGTTATTTCATCTACCTGATTTGTTTTACCCAAACCAAACCAAACCAAACCAAACCAAACCAAACCAAACCAAACCCCATAACGCAACAGCCCCAAAGGGCCATGGCCTACCAAGCGACCGCTGCTCAGCCCGAAGGCCTGCACTCTATGAGGTCAGCACGACGAATCCCCTCGGTCGTTATTCTTGGCTTTATGGACCGGGGCCGCTATCTCATCGTCAGATAGCTCCTCCATTGTAATCACGTAGGCTGAGTAGACCTCGAACTACCCCATAGATCCAGGCAAAAATCCCTGATATTGCCGGAAATCGACCCCGGGGCCTGCGGGTTGGAGGCAGGCACGCTACCCCTACTCCACGGGGCCGGCGTTTGTTTTACCCACTCTGCAATATATTTATGACATCCCACCATTCTAAGACGAGAGGAAGAGAAATGTGCATAAAATCCATCGATCACTTCACACCCATGAGGTGAGCATCATGCTATCTATCTACGTAGGTTGCAGCCGGAGCAGAAGAAAGGGAAGGCACAGGTAGGTATAATATGGAGTGGGAACATATGACGCTGGTGATGGTGATCCGGCCGTCGGATGAGGAGGTTGAACCTTGAGCCGGACCCCTTAGTTTTCTATTATCAACAGAAAGTAACGTCATCCCTAACATTTTTTATTTCATGACATTTTGACCTCCACTCCTCGAATTCACGTGTCGGTTAAATTGAATTAAATTTGTGAAGCACAAAACAGTCACTATAATAGTTTATCTATGAATTCCTTAGTTTTATTCATTCATGTTTATGCCCACATTTAATTAAGTCACTTTGACCGGGCGAGCTGACCGTGCGGTTAGGGGTGCGCAGCTGTGAGCTTGCATCCGGGAGATAGTGGATTCGAACACCACTGACGGCAGCCCTGAAGATGGTTTCACGTGGTTTTCAATTTTCATAGCAGGCAAATGCTGGGGCTGTACCTTAATTAAGACCACGGCCGCTTCCTTCCCATTCCTATGCCTTTCCTATCCCATCGTCGCCATAAGACCAATCTGTGTCGGTGCGACGTAAAACAAATAGCAAAGAAAGGCAGTAAGTCGCTTTTTGACATCTGGATACAATGATAAAATTAACGCTTATCCTGCAAGAAAACGATGAATACATTAATGTATTAATACAATATTTTGACAGCAAGAAATATCAGTAATGGTCTGCTTACTGAAGTTTCAATCATATTTTGTATTTCCTCCATCAAATGATCGATTACTTCCCACTTTCCTGCGCCATTTTCCGACAGGGCTGAAACAGAAAAATACATTCTCATATGAGACCACACTACATTTTAGCTTGAAATATGAGCCAGAGAACACATTGAATTATAAATACAGTACCGGTATATAAAATGCATATTCTACATCTCCAAAAAGTCAATATCATGCTCCTGCAAAAGAACTTGTGGGGGTTGTGGTGAATGTCGTTTTAAGAGGAAGTACAACTTATGAAGCTTCCTCTCTCAACAAACTCAATAAAATACGAGGGCTGTTGTGGCTACTCCAACCACTACTCTTTTACCTTCATATCTTCCACACAATATAAATAACATTTGTTTGAGCGCCAGTTGATTTTTTAAGAAAAACAACAAAATTCGGTAGAGCATACCTCTTATATCAATTATCTCAAGGCATGAGGTGATAAACTCACATATCTGGCAATATACAGGGATATGGATCAGGACAATATTAAATTACTGTTGCATTTCCACAATTGAGGATTGTACATGGAGCTGGAATCACTTATTATAATTAAAATAAAACTGAGTTTATGACTATAATTTACGTTACAATGAACAATCATTGACGTCTTTTAATTTAACAATATATATATATATAGGCCTATATAGTGAGATTTGCGGTACTAATAAAAGAAAAATTTAATCTAAACAAAAAAAGCTATTGGCATGAACTTGAAGTGAGATGTGATATCGCCGCTGATTACATTCTTCTTCATGTTATGAATGCATAACATGTCTGATGCTTTAATTACCTAATGTCTGCATACGCCGCTGTTGAACTTGAAATTCCTGGGAAAACCTATGAGCTGAAGTCGGGAGCCGTCTGCTGTTATCTTCTTATATAACAAGGAGTTGGCCTACATACCATGTACGCGAGTAGGGAGCTCCAATGTAATTACGTCCACTCAATATATTATAAGAAATTGGAAAATATTATTGAAACATCTTGTGAAGTCCATCCTCACAAGAAGATGATGTTTCTTTATCAGCATAGTACCCGTCTCTGCTCGGATACAACCACCACTTGTAGACCTCCTCGATTATTACAAGACCTCTTGAAAACACAACTCTTAGCTCTGACCATCACTCTAAGACCACTTCTTCCATTTGATACATCTGACTGTTCCATATGATCTGAACGATATGATCTGAACACCTCTCACCACCGTTGCATCGACTTTTATAACCTCGCGATGACGACTCATCTCCCTACTCTCTGTTCATCCCTTCCACTTCAACATACAGTAGCTGGCGAATACTGACACTTGGTCGCAATCACGTGCCCACGCACTGATGTCATCAGTCAAGTGTTGTCTAAGCGTGCCCAAGCGGATTGCAGATGACTAAGTTTCATGCGGCACCGGGAATTCTACTTGCACACAACATTCTCAGTTAAACATAGCCTCGATTGCAAAATACTATGCCAGCTCATCTCGCCAGAGTTACAAGCCATAGCATGACTATATGAAACCAACAAATCTCACTTACAGCAATACAGAATAATTACAAACAAATTTCACTTAACCTATGATTAAATACAATAATATGCGTGATGCTTAATTATTACAGTCTAAATGATGAGAAACAGAATATAAAATCTAATGAATCGGGTTAATAATAATAATAATAATAATAATAATAATAATAATAATAATAATAATAAATACTGAATGGAATCTGGAACGCTGTTGTACGGTTACACTGTAAATAAAGTAGTGGCAATATTGATAGAACGAAATATTTAATGAACTAACAAGTACAATTGCATTACATTCCTTCTGTGTAGTCACCCGCAAAATATATTAACTTTTGTCAAATGTCGGGAAGCCGTTAAGGATCATTGATACGGCGTTCTCTGCTGATGACAGTGACGGAGCGCCCTACTGCGCGGAGTACAGATGCCACGTCAGGAAATCGGCGGCCTCGAAAGGGTTACTTCAACTTAGGAAACATGTAAGTCATAAGGACTCATGTCTGGCGAATACGGAGGGTGTTCCAAGACCTCGTAATGCCACTGTTGCAATAAGAGCCTGACGGTGTTTGCGACATGAACAACGTGTGTTGCCATGCAACACGATAGGGCGATCGTCTTGCAATAAATGTTAACGTTTGCGCCGCATAGCCGGACTAGATGTCGCTCCAGACATCGGCGTTAGTAGTCACTGTTGACGGTTTGTCCCTCAGGCACAGCTTGCGTAAGAATAACATCCTCATAGTCGTATGCTACAAACAGCATAAGCTTCACCCGACTGGGTTCCTGTCGAAATTTCTGTTAACGCGGTGAACCTGGGTGAAGCCATTCTTTCGAATGACGCTCTAATTCAGGCTCGTAGGCTCGTGCCCACGTCTTATCAATGGCGACAATACGCTGCAGAAGTGTGTCTCTTTCGGTACCTGTGCAGGTGGATGCCAGCCGATGCATATCGATTCCATTTCTGCCCAACGTGACGCAATTTTCCTCATGTGAAGTCATTTCGTCAGGATGTGCCTCATCGTTTGATCATCGAGATCAACGTCTATGGATAAATCTTAGACAGTCCATGGATGGTGTACGGAAACGAGACCACTCACGATGTCAATCTGATCTTGAGGAATGGGCAGCCGACCTGTCCGGCGCAAATCCACAGTCTCATTCCGACCTGCACGAAACGCCTTGACCCATCGTGCAACCGTCCTGCACGGTAATACATTCTTTTCATAGGCTTCACGTAATACTCGATAACATTCTGATGCATTTTTGTCATGGGCAACCTCGATTTTAATCCAGGAACGCTGATCACCTTTTGAAAACATGCGTTAGAGCGGTGAAATCGACACTTTTCACTTCAACGCCACACCAACAACACTCCTAACTGGATGCCCGTCAAATGCACACTACACATCGACAACAGCGCCACCTGACCGCTCCCACATCTTATATACGCATACCCGATCTCCTTCGAGAGTCTGGACGACGTTGCAACTACTTTATTTACAGCACTCGTATAAACTTAAATTATTTATTCAACAAACAAATGTTGAATATTAAGGAATAAATAAAAACATTTAACCTTAAAAGTCCAAAATGGACACAATCAATCAATCAATCAATCAATCAATCAATCAATCAATCAATCAATCAATCAATCAATCAATCAATCAATCAATCAATCAATCAATCAATCAATCAATCAATCAATCAATCAACCAATCAATCAATCAATCATTTGCATTTAGGGCTTTTGCCCAAGTGGCAGATTCTCTATCATTTCTTTACCCAGGCTTTTCTTAAATAATTTCAAAGAACTTGTACATTTAGCGAACATTTTCCTTGATAAATTATTCCTAATTAATCTTATAAATGAATATTTTCCCAATTTGTCCTCTTGAATTCCAACTTTATTTTCCGACCTTTAAAAGCTCCCCTAAAGCTCATTCGTCTACTAAAGTCATTAGGGAAAGCCAGTTCCCTGTGTAATAGAACACTTAAAATTTATATGCACTTGATTAATCCACTCTCACACACAAATCGAATGACGAGATACGTAGTATTCTTCTCATAGGCTAGCATGAGTTCGAATGTTCCTTGCAGGCCGATGTTACGTCTTAAGGCAGAGAGGAGGTGACGAAGTCGGTAGGGCTGGGGTGTGGGGGGTTGAAAGCGGAGAAGGGACTTGTCTTCCCTCTTTAGGAGGAAAGAGTGCGTAGATCTTCCGTGACCTATTCTTATTGCTCTCAGCTTGTTGGGAGTTTGATTAGCTAGCTATTCCGATTCCCAGGACGCCAGTATGGTTCACCGTAGTTGAGAAAAAAATATCCGTAGCAAGTACAGTATGTTCATAAGTATAGGTGGTAAAAGTACCGCTTCTTTCACAGCTTACCCGCTAGTTCATTGTCAACCATCCGTACCTGGCTAGGAAGTCATGCAAAGATGATTCCGGTGCCAGCATCGCACAACCTGATTAGAAGGTCATTGATCTACAACGCTAGCGGGTGTTGCGGGAAATATGAATCAATGGACTGCAGAGAACTTAAAAGAGTCGGTACATATGAAAAAGTGGCCTCGTTCGTACATCATAGTAAACTCCAGAACTTCTGAGATGGCGAAGAGTTCTGCAGTGAATGCGCTACAGATATTAGCAAACGAGATCTTGGTGCTGACATTATCGAAAATGAGCAAGCATCCGACATTTTCCCTATCTTAGAACCGTCCGTGAAGACATGTCGCACGTCGGGATATTGGTGAACGAAGTCACGTGAATACCTCCGATGAAAAGAGACATCCATGTTCAGGGTAGGTCCTTGGATTATACCTAGCCATATACTGTATATGGTCATCTGTCCAGCCACAGAGGTACCTTTCTAGAGGTCCTTCAAGACAATCGCTAACAATCACGTCCAACTCACAATACAAGCTATCAATTTTATTCCCAACCGGTCGTTTCACATTCGGTCAGTTTTCGTACCTACGGTGGTATTGTGTATTAAAGAAGAATTGATAGCTTGAATGTTGCGGCATTTCATGAGTTTTTTCAGCGTGTATGAGAAGTATCTGCTGCCTTTTTTTCTTTTTCGTAAATGAGGAACTCGCCAATCAACGTGCAGGCTGGGAACCGGGCTAGTACTGGAAGGTCGGTTGCCGGCCTAACTGCACTATGGTGTATACTATATAATGGTTCAGTGCAGATCTCGATGCTGAACCATACACCGCACTACCATAGTCTATATGGGGAAGAACCGTATCCGTGTTAAAGCATAGCGGCTTCGCTAGTGGAACTGGGTAGGGAATGCATATTCTCAGTATTACGTTCACGTCCGGCTGAGAAAAGCATGTCAAGGCTATTCATGCAAGCAATTTTCAACTGGTGTGAAGCTGCAATGTTGGTTTCTTATGAAGTGGAGACCCAGGAGTCTACTACTGGAAGGACACTATTTTGCAAGTGGATATCAGGTTCAGGGTGTACAAGCGACATTGACAGAGGTGTACAACTAAGGTTTAAGTCGCTGAAAATCTGAAACCGTTTTGCAGGGCCCATCTGTCGACTTGATAGCAGCCTGCTGTAGCTGTCCCTCAGCGAGCGACAACTTTCCTGAGCTGAAATGTTGAGCTGAATTGTCTATATACACAATAGAACGACTGTAGGTCCTTTCAGCGGGCACCGTGACGTTGATAACAATGGTGAAAAGTGTGATATTTGACACGTATTCCTGATGTACTCCATTTTCTTGAACGGTAATAATGAAAATATACCCTCCCCTCTCGGACTGAAATAGATGGAGGGACGGAAAATTCTCAAAAGAACGTGGGCAAATTTCCTTTGAGTGACCCCTGGCGTGGTGTGGAGATAAACCCATACCACCAAGTAGTATCGTAAGACCTTCACAGGCCGGAGAACTCGGTGATAAAGTATTCCCTCAACTAAAAAAGAAGGCCTGCTGAATGATGCTCTCCAGTCTGACGATGTAATCGGAGGCAGAAAATTGACAGCAAAAACCACATTGATAGTCAGGGGGCTTTTATTCGACCCAGGAGCTGAATCTCTGTACAGCGTGAAGGCGTCTCATAATTCCCACTCCGTGAACGGCAGGTTATAGGAATACGAAGTACTAGAGGCGAGAAATAGGTCTCGAGACTCTGCCTCGCGTTGTATCAGCAGGAAATCAGAGTCATATCTCCCAGAGCTGGACGTATTCATAAAATGTAACGCGATGTGATCAGCAATGCCGAAGGGAATTGTAACAACTTATCCACTAATGGAGACTCACGGTACTATGGGTGTGTTTAATACTCTGACGACACAGTAGAGTTTTGACCACACTTGTGATGACGGAGTATGTGCCATAGTGGAAGATACACACTTTTCCAAAGCAGTTTTATGGGCCCCAGAACATAGACACTTAATATGGTTTTCCATCGTATGATGCCAGCGATAGCACTTCAAAGGCAGTCGACGATGACGTATGCCTGTTGTAACTTCCTCGGTCCACCATGGGGCCTATTTCCGGCGAGGGATGCCGGAGGAGGGAGGTATCCTTTCCTCTGCAAAAGTTAAAAGTTCCGCTGTAATGGAACAAACGTGATCATAAATAGACCCAAGCACCCCATCAGCGTATTCGGAAAACTCTGGCCAATTTGCCCGACGAAATAACTAACGCTTTGGTAAATGGGACTACTTTTGACTCAAGAGAGTGAGAACTGTAGGGAAATGGTTCACCATCACAGAGGTCACCGTACACCTGCCACCGTAACAGGGGAACTTGTGCTCAACTGCACATGGTGACGTGCACCATCTGTGGAATCTCTCATGTGCGCTACTGAAGTGAGTAGGTTCTCCTGTGTTGAGCATACAAAAATCGAAATGGTTGATCAATCATTCAATAGTATTCCCCCTGGTGTAAAAAGACGGAGAGCGCCAGAGGGTGTTACAGGCATTCACCTCTTCCAGCAAGAGGAAAGGAGGATGAAATTGATCAACTAAGTCTCGAAGTCTTGTAGCTCCTATATGAAGAGATCGTAATCCAGTGGAAAATGCTCGTTGCACACTGTTGTAATTACTGTGACCAAAGTGCAAGCTGCAACTGCCTCCCAAAAAGTACACTGAAGATTTTGCTGCGTATTAAGATGCAGATGCCCCCAGCCACACTACCATCTACATTTGATTGGTCTCGTATCGTTCCTAGGCCTCAGGTGAGATTCCTTTTAGATAGACTATAGTGGCCGCATGGAATAATATTACAGTTCCAATAGTGCTATTTTGTCGATCAATACACGGAAGAAATTGGAACAACAACTTGTCCTTATTTTGTTCAATTTGTTGCCACGTATCATCGTTGTTGTCACTGTCTACGCAGATGAGTGGTTCAGCCTACAAATTCTCCTCAACAAGAGGGGCAGTAGAGACTGAGTACTCCGCAGATTGCGCCCTCACTGATCAGGAACGGTGGGCTTTGTTTCTCAGAGAACTTGGTTCCCTAAAAAGGGAGCGAGCCAGAGGACGTTGAGTCCTTTTACTCTTGTCCACCGTTTTCGTATTCTTTGGAGAAGAGCTGGCTGATGGTTTCTCAATCTTCATTGGGAATGCGGAGAACTGCGGAGCAGCCATGGGTTTAAACTTTATGGGCCTCTGGATAAGCTAATTTATCTCGAATTTCGAACTCTTCTCCCTGAAAATGGGATAGTCAATAGACTTTGGAACATGCTCACCTGTGCAGTTGGCGCATGCAGGTGGTGGTGATGATGATGTGCACTTAACAGGTTTATGCTAATGATTTCCATACGTTTCACAGGCCGACGAACCTTGACAACGCAACGAGGTGTGGCCATATTTCTGACATCTATAGCACTTCAATGGAGCTGAAATATAATGGCCAAACAGTCAGATGGTACATCCAGACATTGTTGCTTTCGGGCAGTGACTGGGCGTGAAAGGTCACGATGAAAGCACCCGTATCGAGCAGCTTATCGCCAACACGCACCTTTAATCTCTTCACTTCGGAAACGCCCTGACGTGCAAGTTTCCCTATCAGGTCGTCATCGAAAACCTTAACAGTCCCTGTGGAAAATAATCCATTGCAAGAGTTCATGGATTTGTGCTTCTCGACCTTAAATTTCCGAATATCCTATGCTCAAGTAGTCATCTACTCTGTTCAGCTGTCCGTGTCGTACTAGGTACGGACCTGTCACGTAGCTTACACATTTCGACAACTTCACCGCCAGCAACGTCTTCCACCGGGTGAGTTAGCCGTGCGGTTAGAGGCGGATGTAAGCTCACAGTGGGTTCGAATCCCACTGTCGGCAGCCCTGAAGATGGTTTTCCGTGGTTTCCAATTTTCACACGACGCAAATGCTGCGGCTGTACCTTAATTAAGGCCACAGTCGCTTCCTTCCAACTCCTAGGCCTTTCCTATCCCATCATCGCCATAAGACCTATCTGTGTCGGTGCGACGTAAAGCCACTAGCAAAAACAAAGTCTCCCCACCGAATTACATATTAGGAAAGGACTCTCTGGCAAGAATCTCTGGAACTGACCAGGATTCGAGGCAGCCATTAGTCACTTTCATTAAACACTTCAAATTGGAGTAAATCTTTTCTTCACATTCGTGGACGCATTTTTCAGGGTACCGCTCTTTGAAAAAAGGAAGCGAATATCCCTGGTTTCACAAGAAGCTAGAGGACTAAACAGTCGACCCTCGTCAGAGTCCCGCTTTAGTAGATAATCCAGAGACCGCCAGCGACTCTTCACTCAGTACTTATCCATCACTTCACTGCGACCCAAATCTTGTGGTCAGGGAAGGATGAAACCTCTTCAAACGAAGTAGGGAGGTTGGCTAGGTAGTAAGAGAAATTTAATTTCAGGACGTTAGGACAAATTGGGAAAAAGAAATGGAGAAAAAGAGCACAATAACATGTCGGGCAACTCAGGGGGCACATTGTTAACCTGTTTCTTCTCCGAGGCCAAACCAGCATGTATAAACCTGAGCTGGCACAGCCTTCGGGATTAACGATCCTTACACCAACTTCATGGTCCGTAGAGGAGGTGGTGGTGATGGTGGGGATTTGAAATTTTCAAAGTACCTTGTAATATATCCTTTTCTTCATTCAATCTCGAGGAATTCTCTTCACATGAAGACTGCACATTGTTACAATGTTCAAACAACTCGTCTATTACTTTTTCAAAATTCGATATGTTCTTCTCCATCTCCGAATCTAGTACCTGCAATTAAAAAAAGTTAATTAGAGGTGGATTCTTGATAACCTCTGCGTTCGAAAGGTTCTGTATCGACAGATTATGAGCTAGACAATCGATACTTCATTAATTCAACAATTTTACAATATTGTTACAAATAACACTTTTCATGGCAGTAGGAGAAACTAATTTCTCCATTATAAGCTTCTAGTATGGGTGAGTTGAAACTTTCTTTAAAGTCATGTTGAAGTGTATAAAAAGTACTCAACTGCTTTTTGATATAGATATTTCCAAATGAGATATTACATTAATTGCTAGCAAAAGACTTAACTTTTCTCCGACATGGAAGAACCACGCTCAACTTTAGTTTTAGTTCTGTTCTAATAATAAGAGAGACTTGTGTGGGACCTGTTTAACTATCCAATCACATAATAACTTATTTAATCATTATCGTTCTTTAGCACGAAAGGTGAGTTTACTTTACCAGTCAGTCTTTGAATAGTCACTGGTCAGTTGTTACATTCAAGTGTCAAAAGTCCGACTCGTTGGCTGAATGGTCAGCTTACTGGCCTCTTCGGTTCAGAGGGTCCCGGGTTCGATTCCCGGCCGGGTCGGGGATTGTAACCTTCATTGGTTAATTCCAATGGCTCGGAGGCTGGGTGTTTGTGCTGTTCCCAACATCCCTGCAACTCACACACCACATATAACACTATCCTCCACCACAATAACACGCAGTTATCTACAAATGGCAGGTGCCGCCCACCCTCATCGGAGGGTCTGCCTTAAAATGGCTGCACTCGGCTAGAAATAGCCACACGAAATTAAATTAAATTTTAGTGTCAGAAGAGGTTTTGTGGTTGCTTTTGTTAGTTAATTAATTTGAGGAAGTTTGGAATTATTTTCAATTGAACACTCCGAGTGATAGAACGTATACGTTATATTTGCCACAATTTACAAACAAAAATAGAAACATGTAATCCTAGTTCAAGAATTGATTTTTACTGAACATTAATATAACCGATTTAGGAAGTTTATTATGCACTTTGAACCTAGATAAATTACGCCTAACTCGCAAAGACATCAAATCACAACATCCCAGACCTGCACGAAAACTAAAATTAATGTAAATGGGTAAGTGCCGATAGCATAGCTGTTATGACAGATTTGTAGACATCAATAGCTTGTGACGATTATCTAAGTACCCCCGTTAACTGTCTACACTGGAAGTATAAAAATAAGCATACGTGCATTGAAGTAAAATCATATGAAGGAGTGATCTATACAAGAGAAAATATAACTTTTCAATGGATAATTTAGTGGCTATGATTTATAACAACTGTCGTAATTTATAAGTGCTGTAAGCTTAGGAATATTTCCCCACTTGTCGTGTTTAGCTCATGCACTCAAATTCGTTTTGAAACATGGACTTTTCAGTACAAAGAATGTTAAAAATCTCAATACGTCACGAAGGAAACTAGCAGGAGGTTTCAATAATTCCTCAAAATCCACTAAGATTTTCAAAGCTGCATACATAAATCTTTCTCTATCGTAACATCACTTTATTCGAGCTATGGAATTCGCATCTTCATGTGCTACAGTGATTTCAAGAAGAAGTTACGGTCATTGTATTTCCATCACTTGATCTTATTTCACTGAAAAATCTTACAGTATCGCAATGGGAGCACATTGACTTATTAGTTTATATATTAAATCTTTTCGAGCAAGCAATACCTGTCGTAAGTTCATCTGTTGGAACAGTGCTCAAGTTGATGGGTTACAAAGCGAAGCGGAAATTGCAATAAGAAGACAGTCACTCCTGGAAGAAATGAATATTAGAAGACAACGAAATGTGTTCATTCTTTCATTTACAGTTCTGCTGGACTCCAGCTTAGAAGGAGTTTTTCCGAGCGCTATCAGTGCTGCTAAAGAAAAATAGTTTGAACTGGTTAATCAACAGGAGTGTTCTGCAGTTAAAAGTGAAGAGGTGTTTTCAAATTTCATTTGAAATATGTTACGTAATTTGGTCTTCAGATCTTTGGGGAAATTAGACTATAGGTTAGGCATAAATGCTCGCTGAAAATCGTTCAGTAAATATTTTTTTACTTTATTTTCTGTGGAGCCAGAAACATTGTCTGGATGTGACACCAACTGTATACAGTAATTTACACAAAAATATATTCATTAAATTCATTGTTTGTTAACAGACACCAGGAAGAAATCACTATATGGCTTGAAGACCTACCAACGAGAAGGACTTGACAATTGCCGCCGAAACCCTAAGTGATGACATATCTATCTGCTTAAACAGTGCATGGCTTAGGGGTCTACTCTGTGACAAGGAGATTCCAGGCCCCCACGTTGAAATTATGTCGTTCTATAGTCCGTCCAATTCCCAGCTTCTCCATGGATTTCAGTTCTCGATTGACGGTTGGCAGCTCCATGTGACCAACTGAGGAGCTGTTGATATGCGAAGCAACAAACCCGGTCTGAAAGCCAAGTACTGTAATGCACCTTAGGATGTCACCACGCTGAGCTTATGGCATTCCAAGATAAGTGCAGGCCGTCCGTCTCGGCAGCTGTCGTCCTGGCAAGGCAAGGTCCGTAATGGGGCGTGGATAATAATAATAATAATAATAATAATAATAATAATAATAATAATAATAATAATAATAATCCACGAGACCTGTTGTAATGAGTAAGGCTCAGAGGAATTGGTATCGCTATTGGATCTACCACCATACTTGTTAACTATTTCGTTTGGGTTTTGATTTGTGCTGCAGATTTCTGATACATTTTATATATTTATCTCTTTTAGCTGGTTCTTCGGTACGAAATCAATATACGGATTTTAAAGGTGTTAAAGTGCTACGAAATATGCATAGGACTAGGTTGGGGATTTTAAAGGAGGGATATGGGGTTAAGATGTCACGCATCACAGCATATAAATAAATAAATAAATAAATAAATAAATAAATAAATAAATAAAAATGAATGAATGAATAAATAATTAAATAAGTACATAAATAAATGCATTAATGAAATAAATACAATTTATCTGCACATTTTGATTTTGATCCCTTGATGAAAACAGCCCAAAGTATTTGTATTGAATATGGCAACTTACCGAGTAACTCTCCATTTCTCTTCCGTGTGTCTCCCCCAGCGTTCGGTAGAAGTTATCAAGATAAGATTTCTTGATAGCCAGATCCTCGCAGCTCGATTTGATTGCGTTACTTCTCATCTCCAGATGATCGCACTGACGAGACAAAGAAATATCGTCATTAATTCTTCAATTCCCTATTAAAAAACTGTCAAGAAACGGAATCATTTGCCCCGCCATTCCTATTCTTCCAAGGAAATATTTAACCAATGTAAACGAATAAGACATGAAATTGTGGCGGGTTATCAATGTCCTTAAACCTAAAATCACAGAGAGGTAGCGTGTTTTACTATCCACTAAGTTTATTCACCCATTCAACGCCAAACCCGTATATATACGTTTTGGTGCAGTGTGTACTTCACCGTTCTCATATATAAACGGGATGTAGTGTCATGCTTTGTTCTTGCCATGAAAATGTTCAAAGAAGTTCTGTACGGCAGATAAACCACTCCATTTCACGTGTTTTGAAAGCGATCTGTAGTTATTTCACCTTCGTTCGAGTGGAACATCTTTCCCGCTAACGTGTAGCCTAATCATGGCGTCTTGAAGTATATGTACATTCATCTCTTCCTGAGGAAGAAATTGAATGTTTCCTCATAAAATAGTGATTCAGGAGAGCTACATTTTGATACTGAAGATTCAAAATATATACGGGGCGACGCTGAACTACAAGAAAGTGCGAGACAAAGTCGTAATGATGAATCGCATGCGGAATTGTCACCCCCTTCTCAGTTAAATTCTTTTTTCCCGAAATATTAATTATTTTGACACCGTAATACCAGTTTTTTGATCAACAATTTTATTTCAGTAGTAATATCACTGAGCGGAGTATCCACGCATGTTAACATGCTACGGCTACAACTCTGCATTCGGCAGGCGATGGGTTCGAACCCCACCGTCCGCTGTCCTGAGAATGACTTTTTTTTCCTGTAGTTTCCCTTTTGCACCCCGAGCAAATGCCGGGACAGTTACTATTCATAAGCCACAGCCGATTCCTTCCACTTCCTTAGTCAGTTTCATTCACCAACATTCATTATCTTCTCAACTGAAGTCAGCATCAGGAAGGGCATCCGGCCGTAAAAACATGCTGTAAAATATAATCTCACTTCATCCCGGACCCCGTATTGGGCTGCGGGGCTAAGGGGACCATATGCATTCCATTAATAGTATCAGTAAAAATGTATCTGTAAAAGTGCTTCTTCCTTTAAAAATCCCCGGCTCAGAATGTTCGCCTGGTAATCAAAACTCGGCAGTGAAAAGTTGACAGTTAATTATAAGTTCACTTGCGTTAGAGTTTTCAAATCCACCCCTTCACTCACTCAGTCGATCACTAGGCGCATTCAACGGGCCTGTCGAAGCGCAGCCTCGTACCAGAACAGTTCACTTCACTGGTCTTATATATATATCATGAAATATTTCTTCTTTTTCTTTATCTGTTTACCCTCCTGGGTTGGTTTTTCCCTCGAACTTAGCCAGGTATCCCACCTCGACCGCCTCAAGGCAGCGTCCTGGAGCTTCAGACTCTGCGTCGGGGGATACTACTGGGGAGGATGACCAGTGCCTCGCCCAGGCGGCCTCACCTGCTATGCTGAACAGGGGCCTTGCTGGGGGATGGGAAGATTGGAAGGGATAGACAAGCAAGAGGGAAGGAAGCGACTGTGGCATTAAGTTAGGTACCATCCCGGCATTTGCCTGGAGGAGAAGTGGAAGACCACAGAAAACCACTCACAGGATGGCTGAGGTGGGAATCGAACCCACCTCCACTCAGTTGACCTCCCGAGGCTGAGTGGATCCCGTTCCAGCCCCCGCACCACTTTTCAAACATTGTGGCAGAGCCGGGAATCGAACCCGGGCCTCCGGGGATGGCAGCTAATCACACTAACCACTGCACCACAGAGGCGGACTCATGAAAAATTTAATTCTTGAATTAGGAGGCCGGTACAATTATATGAGGATGGACAGTTAAACGTACATATTTAAACCTTCTTCACTTGGTAGCGCCCCATATGAGAATGAGTGACAATACAATGAGACGGACAATGACATCCCATGGACAACTCAGTGTCACACTTCATTTCCTAACAATCGGAAGAAGTGGCGAAGATCTGATATTGTCCGCTACAATTTCAGTCCAGTATTTGGGAGTAATTCCCGAGACCTGCGCTGCAATATACCTGGTACTGTATAAGGTGCTCAAGAAACAGTACCTCAAATTAATTAGAAATTATTTATAAGTTATGTGTACAAGGTAAAAACAATCGTAATGCTCCTTAAAATATAAAACTACAGTATATATAACGGAAGCTTACAATAGAATATGAAACAATGATATATGATGTTTGTTTACTACTTCTGCTTCTTTTGTAACTTCGGGATCGATTTCCGATAACTTTATCCGTACAGACAGTAACTGTTCATAAGCAACATCCCTTTACTCTATATTTTATATTCCACAAACACGGATTAGAACGGTTAAAAACGCTCGAGGTATGATTTTCAAGGCCGATATTATGACTAAGAGCGAAGTGCACAGTTCGAGCAATTGATTAAAACTGACGCTACGACTGAAAATAGTCATACTGATCTGCATTTAGGGCAGTCGCCCAGGTGGCAGATTCCCTATCTGTTGCTTTCCTAGCCTTTACTAAAATGATTGCAAAGAAATTGGAAATTTACTGAACATCTCCCTGAAGACCCCACACGCTCCAACTTGCTCGTCTATCCAGTATTCGGGAGATAGTAGGTTCGAACCCCACTGTCGGCAACCCTGAAAATGGTTTTCCGTGGTTTCCCATTTTCACACCAGCGCTTCCTTCCCACTCCTAGCCCTTCCCTGTTCGATCGTCGCCATAAGACCTATCTGTGTCGGTGCGACGTAAAGCAACTACCAAAAAAATAAATAAATAAATAAATAAGAAACTTCCTCGTCGACTTAACTGTACACGCACTGAAAAGTCAGCCACCGATAGATTTACTTCGTGCCAAGCATAATATGGTACAAGAACGAAAATTCTAACACACACGGACCATTTTACACATCATCTTAGAACTGTGCAGGCAAGACGGACTTGTTTTACTCACTATCTACGCACTTCCGAATGACTCGTCACTGCTCGCGACCGTCTTGCAACTCACTCGCGGCTGACAGAGGACTGAACTCACTCTAGATCAGACATGTCAAGGCCAGGAGCTGACTGACAACTCTGTGTGCACGAGAAACAGATGTTTCCACACCCGGTTGCCTTGGTTCGATTCTCGGCTCTGCCACGAAATTTGCAAAGTGGTACGAGAGCTGGAACGGGGTCCACTCAGCCTCGGGAGGTCAACTGAATAGAGGTGGGTTCGATTCCCACCTCAACCTCAGCCATCCTGGGAGTGGTTTTCCGTGGTTTCCTACTTCCCCTCCAGGCAAATGCCGGGATTAAATTATAAAATTTTATTTACAACCACCTGTTCAACACATTACAATATACTCTCTTTCTTTCTTTCTTTCTTTCTTTCTTTCTTAATCTGCTTACCCTCCAGGGTTGGCTTTTTCCTCGAACTCAGCGAGGGATTCCACCTCAAGGACAGTGTCCTGGAGCGTGAGACATTTGGTCGGGGATACAGCTGGGGAGAGTGACCAGTACCTCGCCCAGGCGGCCTCACCTGCTATGCTGAACAGGAGCCTTGCGGGGGGATGGGAAGATTGGAAGGGATAGACAAGGAAAAGGGAACGAAGCGGCCGTGGCCTTAAGTTAGGTACCAACCCAGCATTTGCCTGGAAGAGAAGTGGGAAACCACGGAAAACCATTTCCAGGATGGCTGAGGTGGGAATCGAACCCACCTCTACTCATTTGACCTCCCGAGGTTGATGGACCCCGTTCCAGCCCTCGTACCACTTTTCAAATTTCATGGCAGAGCCGGGAATCGAACCCGGACAGAGATGACCAATGGGGTGTTAGGGTGTGTTGACAACCACATTGGTTCCACTTCAACTGGAATTCTGGTTGGTGGAAACAATAACTTTCTCTTCCAGAAAATCCCTCGCCGGAAGCAAGTCCCATAGTGGACCGACGAATATGCAGTAGACATCCGTCATCGACGGCGGCCTTCAGGCATTATCGTCGGAGTCCTACATTGGCTAATCATATTACATGTAAGCATCTGCGGGCTAAGGCCTGTTATTTGATATAAAAATGGAGAAAAATATTCTCGATACGGGGAGTCGAACCCACGGCCAGCGAATTACTAGTCCAAGCTCGTACCGCTACGCCAACTACTGTTCGGCGTGCACACTAACGTAAGTGGCTTATTCGGTGCGAGAGCCGCGTCAACATTTTATATTTTTATATTTATTTTCTATGCGCTTGGCCATCTGGAGTTCCCACTTTGGGTACTTTCATTTCTAGCCAAGCCCTGCATGTTCTATAAATTTGAGCGAAATCGGTGGTGACGAGTAGGGGAATGCCCCCTTGTGAGTGATTAAGTCTCTATTGTCTCTTCAGTAAAGGGTGACTATGCACTTCATAGATGGTGAGCTCTCTGATTGGGAACGGCGGGTCTTCCTCCTGGTATAACTAGTTTCCCCAGAAATGGATCTAACAAGGGGCGTTGGGGCCTCTCGCACTTGCCCGAAATTTCCATATTCTTTGGAGGAGCACCGGCAGATGTTTTGCCAGTCTTCTTTGGGGATGCTGTGACCCCCATTCGGGTTGAAGAAGGCTTCTTTTCCAACGTCCTGATGATGATGATGATGCTTGTTGTAAAGGGGCATAACATCTAAGGTCACCGGTCACTCTCCAACTTTAGAGGAGTGTTGAGGCTTCTTCTTCTTCTTCTTCTTCTTCTCCTTCTTCTTCTCCCCGCTCTTTATCTGGGCATTGTAAGGAGGGCTGAAAGACTTCCAGCCCTTGTTGGATAAGTATGTCTTCCCGCTTGGTGGGGGAGGACTTCCCAGCCTAAATTGTCTGGGAATATATTTGACGTTAAAACGCTGTATTCATATTAAAGTAGACAATAGTAGAGTCGAGTTAAAAGAACAATAACAACTGAATGCTATAGTGTACTTTTCCGGCGTTACGTTTTCAAGAAAAGTTGTACTCCCCGTAGAATATGGAGAATCACTTCCCTCTTAGCAGGTTAGAATCTTCATTTGCTAACATGGCGGATCTGTGCAATCAATCTGCCACTCCTAAGCAGCATTTTGTAAAGACGTGCTAGTCCAACTGAGGGGCCCAATGGTATGTTCTGGGCGAAATGCCGCACATACTCGTGGCCTAACAACCCAAAAGTTCTGTTGCTGTAATTTTTCAATTTGCGGTCGTGAAAGTCTTGATTGGCAAAAGTGAAATGACTACATGTTTAATTACAAGGTATGAACTGGGAATGTAAAGCAACTACACAGGAGCTCATTACATGGTCTAAATTAAACAATATATTTTGCGGTGGCAGGAGAGATTTGTTATTATTGGGAATACGTCCGGCTCCATGGCTAAATGGTTAGCGTGCTGGCCTTTGGTCACAGGGTTCCTGGGTTCGATTCCCGGCAGGGTCTAGAATTTTAACCATAATTGGTTAATTCCGTTGACACTGGGGCTGGGTGTATGTGTCGTCTTCATCATCATTTCATATTCATCATGACGCGCAGGTCGCCTACGGGTGTCAAATCAAAAGACCTGCACCTGGCGAGCCGAACTTGTCCTCGGACACTCCCGGCACTAAAAGCCATACGCCATTTCATTTCATTGGGAATACGAAACATTTTTTTTTTTTTTGCTACGGGCTTTACGTCGCACCGACACAGATAGGTCTTATGGCGACGATGGGATAGGAAAGGCCTAGGAGTTGGAAGGAAGCGGCCGTGGCCTTAAACGAAACAAATTAGCTTACCAAACCTTGATGCGGACCTCTATGCAAGGCATGTATATGTACATTTCAATTCCATGCAAAATATGTCAGCCCATTTTCTAGAACTCGAGCCTGGGTTGTACACAGAATACGTTATCAGAAAAAGAAATTCAATTATCTGGCTGAAAATCAGCGGTCATGAAGATCTCTTCCCCATTTCAAACCACAATATATGGAGCTACTGTACGGTACCAAAAAGACCTGGAGACAGTAATACAGCTTTTCGCACCCTCCATCCCCGCCCTAAATGATTAACTACTGTGATTAACTATTAATGATGAGGGTGACGATTGTTACTCTGTGGCATCTGACCTCGACTTCAATGAACATAGCTGATACTTCATATTAGTAGTTATCCACCTATGGAGAGAAATGAAAGGAAATACAAAAATCGAAGTGGAAATTGGAACACCACAATGAGGAAAGAAACCAAAACTCCAACTGAGCATGCAGGGCAGGGTTTGGTCAGCGATGAGATGACACCTTCTTCCGATTTATCTGTACTCGTATCTGAATGAACATTAGTGTAAGGGGTGTCTACGTCAGCTGCTATATGATACTGAATTTTTTAGGCATGGAGTCAACAAGGATTTTGTACACTTCCTTTGGAACTGTAGCACATTCTCACTGCATCGCGAGTCAGTTGTTCCATAGTTCAGCAGAGGTGAGGATAATTGTTCTGACGTCTAGGAATTATATCCCAAACATGATCAAGAGACCTTAGGTCCGAAGATCTGGTGGGCCATTGTAAAGTTTTGATGGGAAGCTTGTATAGAAATTTGATCAGATTGTTCTGCTGAAACACCCCAATTTCAAAATTCATTGTCAGAGGGAAAATCACTGGTATATGTGTCCTGTCAACCTACTTTCGAACAGTAATACTGCTCTTAAAATTTACCAGTTATAATTTCACAATAATGGCAATAATTCACCACATCATTATGTCCGACTCCGTCGGCAAAGCTGGGTATCATGCTGGCCTTTGGTCAAATAGGTCTTCGGTTTCATTCCCAGCCGAGTCGGAAATTGTTAACCTTCACTGGTTATTTCCTCTAGCTCTGGGAGGGACTAGGTGTTTATACCGCCTTTAACATTAGATTTCATCCTAGGTAGGGCCCCATCTTTATAGACGCACATGCTGCCCATGGATGTCAACTCGAAAGATCTACACGAGGCCTCCCCGCAGGCCACACATTATTATTATTATTATTATTATTATTATTATTATTATTATTATTATTATTATTATTATTATTATTATTATTATTATTATTGTTCATAAGCCACCGCAATTCCTTCCACCTCCTTATTCAATTTCATTCACCATCATTTATTTCATCTTCATTAGCTCCTCAGCCGAGGTTGGCGTCAGAAGGGTGTCGGCTGTAACAACAGCCATACAAATTAATCTCATCTCATCCCCAACCCCATATCATGAAACGAGAGTAAGGGGTAGACATACATACATAATGACTAGTGTTGACCGCAACAATATTGGCCTGACCTCTTTCCCTGGTACACCGGTGGACATTGTAACTATCATTGCTGCCAAGACAAACGTGAGATTCATCACCAAAGCCGAACTCAGCCATTCGTCGACCCAGGATGGTCTTTCTCGACACCACGGCATCCTTGCACATTGAAGTTGTGTGACCAATGGCACACTTGCAACAGGGGCATAGGCCCGTAAGCCAGTTGCACGCAAATGATGACGTTGTTTATTGTGTAACGTGACACACCACAATTACCCGGAGCGGGCCGATGTTGCTCAAGAGAGCGTCTGAACCAACCAAATGATGCAACGATCCTCCTGCACTGTTGATCGTTGTTTTAAGTATTGTGCTAGGTTCTCAAGAATAACCACTGCTGTCAAACACGTGCAGCTGCAGTCCTTGAGGATAACCATGCACCAGCTAACCGGGCTCTCTGAAATCGCGACAGTTCTTGATTCCATGTTTTCTGTCGTTGAGACATGTTTGGACATCGACTAAGTTCTTCGCAAACTGGAGGTGGCTCATATGCGATCAGTAATGTGGGGAGTATTGTAAGCCAGATGTTGTCACGTAGTTGCTCTAGGGAGCAGGCGCTATTTGTTCCGCTCAGGATTGCTGGCTCCCACCCACGTAAGAAGAGAGTAGCGGACAGGCGGGTTGCATACCGTGGGGGTACTTACAGTAACCGCACGGAGATGTTGCCATGTTTGTTGCTTGTTAGGTCATCAGCCCAGAGGCTGGTTGGATCCTCGAATAACACCACCATGGGCTATGCAGTTATAGGAAAACCACAAAAATAAATGGCAAAACCAAAATGAGGCGTACTATGCAAGATGAGGAGTGAGGTAGTTTGCCATTAATTTCCTCACTGGGGCAGACAGTGCTACACTGTTGTGCTCCGAATGCTATTACTCAGCACTACCCATACCCCAGCCATGGATCAGACGAAGACTTTGGTGGAAGTTACTCTTTGCTCTGACCTGTGCCATGAAAAATAAAAACAAAAGCAATAATAATAATAATAATAATAATAATAATAATAATAATAATAATAATAATAATAATAATAATTTGGAGCATGGATCATGCAGAACGAACAATACGCAGAATATGGAGGGTAACAGGACAAGAAAATTATTAATCAACTAAGAAAAAACACAAGAGTGTGCAATATATCCTGAATAAACATGTTTTCACGATTAAATAACTAAAGTTGTGGGACACGTGCATTTGTTGAAAGAAAATACAATTTATGAGATTCAGTGTAATATGTATGGCAAGATTATGACAACAAACTAAACGCACGAACTGAAACGTATCACTGGGGTACTGCTCCTCCACGGGATGTTAAGGTTCGTTTATGTAGTAATGTTGTTTTAAAGTTTGGTACCATCGTTTGTGTACTGGAAACGCAAAGCACATTTTAAGTTTTGGTCTGTGAACCTACTTCTGTGTCCAGATGTCATTAATGAAAAGAATGAAAACAGCTATTCGCATAAATAAGTTGATTCGAATATACTTAAAATATGTGCATTACGTTTGTGCAATCTATGAAATCTCTCTTGAGGAAAACAATCATATAATTCAGTCAAACTCTTTGTGTTTGCAAAATTATCTTTCATTTGAGTATCACAGTGTCAATCAGCTCTAGCTGCAGTTCTGATCTAATAGTTTGCACATCCACTGAGAAGTGCGTAGCGGACACCTGCAAGTCCTTTTATAATGCCTGAATATCGTGGAACCTATTCTCAAATTCGACATGTAGAGTGAGAACGGTGTGCATTCCCCCTGGCCTTAAGTACGTATTACGTCATGTACTTCCCCTCCATGCTCACTCAGCTGCTCTCGTTCCTCAAACAGCGGAGAGCAAACTGGCTCCGAAATTGTTTCGCTCGAAGTTGACGCTAGTTGCTGCAAGTGACCGTCTTAGGCTGGTTTCACACCAAACACGTCCAGTCACGACAAGCCCGTCCAGTCACATCTAGTCCGTCAACAGGAAAATCCAACACAGAAATATCCCTTTGTTTTAGGCTACCACAGCTATACTTCATTCACCACACAGACCATGTCTCAGTCAAGTCAAGGTTAAACCAGTCCCGTCAAGTGGAAGGGGAACCAAACCGGGCTTGATTATGATGTGTCAGTCCAGTCCAGTCTTATTGCTTTAACAACGCGAGTCACATTCTGAGCAGTGTAGTTATTTAGCGTTTTTTTCCTTCTTTCGTTTTGTACATGAATCTGGAAAAATGGATTGCGAAAAGCTAATTGAACTAGTGAGAGAAAGAGAGGAGCTTTACAATGTGACGCACCCAAATCACCGCAAGAGCTGCCATTTGGAAGGAAATAGATCACCTGAAAACTTATGATGAGTAAAAGAAATAATTTTAATACTACCGGTAGGCTACCTTTTATTTCAAATATTATTTTTAACAATTCCTTTCGTAGTTCATGTCAGTGTTTGCAGTGTTTTTAGTGTTTTTTAACTGGAAAAATAAAATGTAGATTAAACAAACTGACACAATTTAGCGACCAATGCGGTCATTTTGCCAAGGCACAGATCCTGCTAGCGAGATCAAATAGTTTGTCAATGATTCCCTGATTTTCATGGCTTCACAAGTACTCCTTCGATCGCAAGTTGGAGGGATAGCGGGAAGCTGGTTCACTTTTCTCTTATCTTCAAGAAATCGATTTTCGAACACATTATCCCCTTCTTTTTGTTGAATATAGTTATGCAAAACACAAGCACTTCGAATCGACGCCTCGGTCAATTCTACATTAGTTTAAATTGGTTTCTGGAAAATACCAAACTGTTTTGCCAATATGCCGAAAGCACATTCCACACTATGAGGTGAGAGGAAACCTTGTAGTTAAAATATGCGTTTAGAAAAATCCAGTTGTCTTCACGCGTACGGTCTCATTAAATTGGAGCGAATCGGGTAGGCCTCGTTACCAACTAAATAAAATAGGATTGCCACATTTGTTCCAGGTATTTCTTGAGGACCAGGAATATGTAGTTTGTTGCGTACAAATGCATTCACCATAAACGACTCATTGAAAATGCTGCTGTCATTATTTCGGCCATAACCTCCAACATCGATCATTATAAAGTTGCCCTTTGCGTCAGCGATGGCCATTAAAACAAATGAATGAAAATGTTTGTAATTGAAATACTGAGACCGAGCTCGATAGCTGCAGTCGCTTAAGTGCGGGCAGCATCCAGTATTCGGGAGATAGTAGGTTCGAACCCCACTGTCGGCAGCCCTGAAAATGGTTTTCCGTGGTTTCCCATTTTCACACCAGGCAAATTCTGGGGCTGTTCCTTAATTAAGGCCACGGCCGCTTCCTTCACACTCCTAGCCCTTTCCTGTCCCATCGTCGCCGTAAGACCTATCTGTGTCGGTGCGACGTAAAACAACTAGCAAATACTGAGAACCTGCTCGTGGAGGACATTGAATGGCACAATGTTTCCCATCTATGCTGCCAATGCAGTTAGGAATTTGACACATTTCACTTAATGATTCTGCAATCCTGAGCCAGCTCTGAGACGTTGGTACAGCCATACATATCCATTGTAGAATGTTCCATATTGCTTCATTCAGATCCGAAACGATGTCATGAACAGTATTCACCCCCACACGAAAGGTGTAGCTGAGGGATGTGAAACTTTCCCCAGTTTCCAAATATCTGCAAATAACAAATATAAAGTTATAAAGCTAGTAGTAGCCATTAAAATATAATAAAAACTAAAATGATAACTGAAACTAATACAATACATAATTTAATAAAATAATAACTAAATAATCGGAACATGTTTATTTTTATATTTATTACTTTATGTTTATCTTTACTGATCATTGATATCATTGTTCCAGATGTGGAGGCGAAAAACAAGTGGCAAAACCTAAGAAGCAATTTCATGAGAGAGCGACGTAAACTAAAGACGGCAATTTCAGGGTCTGAGGCAGACGGGGCACAAGTCAGTTGGCCATTCTTCTCTGTAATTACTTTTTTGGATGAAAGCTTTCGAATGAGGGAAAACAAAGGAAACGTACCAGACGAAAGCGAAGAGACAGTGACGATTGAAACTGCCCATGAAATTGGAAATTCGCAAGTAGCAAGCAATAACTGTGTGACTCCTACAGAAATACATGCCAGTTATGATACATCAGGAGACCCACAGCTCAAGTCACACCAGGATATTCAAGGTCCTCTGCTGAAACTACCGCGTCAAGGGGGAAGAAACAGAAGCAAACTACTTCTGAAGATGAGATGGACAGGCGATATTTAGAAAAATTAGAAAAATTATCGTTGGCTGCTGGAGACAATAACGACCCAGATCTATTATTTTTTAAAGTTTGCTGCCACAAATCAAACAATTGAATTTAAATGAGAACTTGAGTTTTAAAGTCGAGGTCGCTCAGCTTCTTCTGCACCAACTCCAGCCAATTGTCCATCCTCCACCTTCCTGCGAATAATTCCAATCTTCGACCTCTAGTACTTACACAGAAACCGGCAATTTGCAAAATCAACACATAGAGCAATTGTCCTTCTTTCCCCAACACTAATATGAACAACTACAACAACCTCCTGAGTAATAAAACCCTTCTTTTTGAACTCGGCAATTAGTAGTTTTCTTCTATACAATTTTCTTAAATGTCTGTGCGTTGTAATTATGTTAATATCATTGTAATTATAATATTTATGTTAAAATAAAATCATTTGTATTGAAATTAATTTGTGTGGTGTAACAAATACTAATTTGCATTAAAAGTAGTATTTGTGTTAACTTACCTTAAAAATATTGCTAGCCGAAGCTCTGGTTGTATAGCCTTTCGGTAATTAGTGTATTGCTTTTCAACTTCCTTCGGAACCAGGTCATAAAGATTCACAAAACTTGCATACCTCAATCGGAAAAAAATATAAAATTTGAACGGATCGTTCACCAAGTCTGGAAACAAATGAGAGAAAGCACCATAGATGTCCCTACTGAAATTAATCGGATGAACCCAAAATTGCGATCTTGCTTTTTTTTTTTTTTTGGACAAACTATCCGGGGCAAAACTCTAAATTTAACTAGCTCACCTTCCATTTCCAAGGCAGAAGGAAAAATGAATTCTATCCACACCTTGTCCCTTCTTCGTGGGATGTGACTGGACTGGATGTGCTTGGTTTGAAACCACAGGATTTAACTAGACGGGCTTGGCCTTGACGGACCTAAACGTACCCAGACGTGACTGGATTGACTTGTAAAGACTTCCTTGGTGTGAAACCAGCCTAGTCTGAATATGGTATAGTTTACATACCACCATCCATTAATCCAAAATCTTAACAAACGACCAGTGCGTCTTTGTAGGCATATTACTATTTCCGTTCTGAGAAGTATCAGTTTTCCCTCCCTCTGAACTGTTTCCACCCCAACAAAAATCACCATACAATTATGTCAATGTTTTGAAATCCCACTGAGTGTACAGCTTGTATTATGTAATTGTATTAAGATCAGAGAGATTAAATAATTACCTTCTCTGACAGTGTTGTATTCATCTGTTGTTCTTCGAACACGCTGGTCATCAAATTTGCTACTGTGACGTCACTTTCTTTCTCAAAGATAAATGAAGCTTGTTGAATGTCAGCAAGCCTACGTTTGGTGTTGTTTATATCTTCCCACAGCTCCTCGATCATAATACGTAAGGTTGTTATCTCAGCACTGTTCAGGGAATCCCTTTTCCTGTAGGACGAGGCAACATAAAAAAATATTAGTAGTAACGTACATTATAAAACTGATATACTCTTTGGTGAATACACTGGTTACACTTAATATCATCGACTTACTAATGCCAAGTACAGTAAGTTATGTGGAACCATGAACGACTGCTTCATGTACTTGAACCAATCTACACCGCGACTGACATTAACAGGCATGCGTTCAACCTGTTTACAGTACAACCTGAGGAACGTGGTTCAATCAATGGAACAGGTTATGTATGTTACTAGCTGATGTACCCGTGCTTCGCTACGGAATTCTAGTGTACACGTTGTGAGCAAGATTGTATTAAATTGCATAGCTCTTAACGTTACCCTAGAAACGCGATGGGGAAGTCCCCAAACATCTTTTCTCATATGAAGACTGTGTTAGGGAATTTTTACTGTAAAGGTAGACCCGCTTACATACCATCAGTCACAATCATATTGGGGAGTTTTCATTGTAATGATAAACACTTACTCTCCACCTGCCTTTATACATCCTCAGAAAGACTGCCTTACTGGTTTTCTCAACTGAAATGAACATTCATTACAATGACGTCAGTAGGAATGGTGCGATTAAAAGCAATGCTTTCATATGAAATACCCAATCAAATGAAACGCCACACATTTTCTCACTTTTAACGAACAGGACTACACTGCTGATCTAACAGTCCAAAGTTCCAGAACTGGAATGACCAAGCCGCAGACAGCCGTGATTCGTGAACACGCTTCGTCTTTTTTTTTTTGGCGGGGAGAGGGTCGAATAGTGGAGACTCTCAGGCCAAAAACTGTGCCCATTTACTAATCTGTTTCCTAGGAGTATCCGGTGAGTCGTAAAATATCAATTCACTACACTGGCGGCGGAAAAATCTATCTGACTTGGAGGCAAATTTTTCCTCCAAGTCAGAGGAGAGACCCCCCTCTTCACTGATAATTTGGAATAAAATGAATGTAGAATTTAATAAAAGTAATTTTTTTTCAATTTGCTTTACGTCGCACCGACACAGATAGGCTTATGGCGACGATGGGACAGGAAAGGGCTAGGAGTGGTAGGGAAGCGGCCGTGTCCTTAATTAAGGTACAGCCCCAGCATTTGCCTGGTGTGAAAATGGGAAACCACGGAAAACCACCTTCAGGGCTGCCGGCAGTGGGGTTCGAACCCACTATCTCCCGAATACTGGAAACGGGCCGCACTTAAGTAACTGCAGCTATCGAGCTCGGTGATAATAAAAGTGAAGAGGAAGAAGCTTTTCTTAAGAAACGGCTCTTTTCAGGATTGAATTTTCAGTTATTTAGTGAATTGTGGTGCTATAATTTGGAATAGGCCTAAATTGTAATTCTAGGCCAGGCCATACTACTACTGCTACTTACTCAGATTCTGCCTTAAGTATGCACACTGCTCATTCAAAACAGCGCGTCAGAGTAGGGATCGAATAACAGGAATACTATGAAGAACCAGTGTGTTACGTACCAGCTGTATCAGAAAATGTATAAAACAGACGAATGGCATGCTAAAGAAGAAAGTTTTCTAACTCCCCGGCTATTTCCCGCCAATATTCAGTCAGAATATTATACTCGGTACGCAGCAGTAATCCCATCTATCGGAGTTGAGAGGCAGCATAAGGGACAAATAACATCACAACAAACAATGGTCAATGTAATGTTATTGTTGATCAATGTTATGAGCTTTCGGTATTGTAGGCCTTCACATTTAGTTTTCTTCCGACTCTGAAATACCATTCATCAGACTCGGTACGGTAAAACTGAATAAAATATAAATGAACGGAAATTGTGTTCTCTGTAACTTTTGTTATGTAGTACTGAGTAAAACATAAATGAACGGAAATTGTATTCTCTGTAACTTTTATTATGTAGTACCTTTCGACAGGACCAAAATCATAGGTTTAAAAAAAATTAAAATTTAGGCGCCTTCCCCTAAACTACAATTTTATCGAGGGGGAATAAAATTGTTTATAGCTTAGACTGTAGTTTCTTATTACCTGACTCTATACACCGATTTTCATTAAATTCTGTTAACCCATTTTTTCGTGGCTTGACGTCGATATGGACAATAATACAAATTCGTGAAAATCTGTGTTATCATAGCCGGCACGGTAAAAATGTATAAGACATAAATGGTCAGAAATTTCATTCTATACAACTTTTGTTATGTAGTATTTATCGATACGACCACTAATAATATAAAGATTTGAGAATTAAATTTTAGGCCTTCCCCTAAACTACCATTTCATTCAGAGTGAATAAAATGATTTATAGTCTAGATTGTAGCGACTTATTCCCCGACTTTGAATACCAATTTTTATTAAGATAGGGCCACTAATAACATAAATATTTGAAAATTAAGTTGTATGCCTTCCCCTAAACTACCATTTCTATCAGCGTGAATAAAATTATTTATAGCTTAGATTGTAGCGACTTATTCCTCGACTTCGCATACCGATTTTCATTAAATTCTCTGTAGTCGTTTTCTAGTGATGCGTATACATACATGCAGACAGATAGACAGACAGACAGAAATTACGGAAAAGTAAAAAGTGCATTTCCTTGTTACTGTGGACATGACCGATGCAGAAATACCATTCTTTTCAAATTCTGAGCAATGTACAGACAAAAACTCTTATTTTATATATAGATTTACTAACCAATACGTAGCTTATTTAATTCTCATCCACCGAGCTCGATAGCTGCAGTCGCTTAAGTGCGGCCAGTATCCAGTAATCGGGAGATCGTGGGTTCGAGCCCCACTGTCGGCAGCCCTGAAGATGGTTTTCCGTGGTTTCCCATTTTCACACCAGGCAAATGCCGGGGCTGTACCTTAATTAAGGCCACGGCCGCTTCCTTCCAACTCCTAGGCCTTTCCTATCCCATCGTCGCCATAAGACATATCTGTGTCGGTGCGACGTAAAGCAAATAGCAAAAAAATAATTCTCATCCACATGGAGTTAGCTGGCACAGAGAACGAAGGGCAATAGAATGTGGGTGGGAGTGCCTATTCTCCTTCGAATACTTTTAATAAAGTTCTATGCCGGTCTAACTTAAAACTGGACTATACTAGTATATGCTCGACACGATCTAATAAGCTGAAATATTCAAATCGAACGGCCCACGACGGGCGACAGCACTCTATAGCAGCGCCAGGCCTGTAGCTTAGATCCCTGCCAACAGAATAATAACGAGCGAGGCCAATGTACAGTAGCTCAAATGGGAGAGCTTCGGATGAGAAATCCGAAGGTTGCAGACTCTGTTGCACCGACGTCCGGTTAGCCATTTTTGTTCTGTACTTTACATCTCCTCGGCATGTACAGAATGTATTCAGTTCGACCTAATAAATCTGAAGTATATTTCAAGACAACTAAAGCAGACCTGTCCAGATCTTGCAAGCCAACATGCACTGCAGCACGCCGATCTCCTACTATTTCATTTGCAGTTATCTGGCAGCGAAGGTAGAGCCATGGTGAGAACCAGTGGCGTGTGCTGAGGGCTACCAGGGCTATCGGTGAAGCCCAAACATTAAAAAAGTAGAAAGATGGATATCTAAAGCACATTATAATATAAGCATCTAACACATGTTTCCATTTACAAAACTTGAAAGCAATTACAAAAAACGTCGCATATATTTCTGAGAGCGAGGTATCGGAGACTTATACTGCAGCCCAGGGTCATCGTCCCTCTCCCCTCAACCAGCTCAGTGGCTTGTGCTGTATGTTCGATAGGTGCTACATTGCCAGTGTGCTAGGCTTCGCTTCGTCAGCTCGCAACTGCTAACGAACAACCAGGCGTTACTCATCGTATATAGATATACTGTACTTCCACAGCTCATACTTCTGACTTAATTATTATCCGCACACTTTATCTTGGAGCATTTGTGTATGGGTGTGAGGAGTAAGGAGGGAGCTGTCCCGCTATCGATAGTGCCGCCTGGCGCTGCCAACTGAATGAAAATGAAATCTGAATTGAATCGAGAATATGATCGATCGATATGAAATTTCTAAACCGTTATCATCTTAAGCCAACAACTATGTCACATACACATCAAAACATTTCTCGATGCGAATCTTGTTCCTAGCATGAATTCTATACTTTGGCTTTGTTGTGTAAACAACAGTACTAGTACGTAAAATGTACGCCAGATACCGCACAACGATGATTAAGTGATTCATAGTTTGTGTTTCAAAGGTTGCCAGTACGAATCTCGAAGATCGCCGAGGTCGACCGATTCAGCACTAGGGTGTAAATGCACCAAGATAAAGTGTGCGGATAATAGATAACAGAGCAGGGGCGGTGTGTGGTATTGTTGCAGGGTTGCACAACTCCCAAT
Organism: Anabrus simplex; assembly: GCF_040414725.1. Classification (NCBI taxonomy): domain Eukaryota; kingdom Metazoa; phylum Arthropoda; class Insecta; order Orthoptera; family Tettigoniidae; genus Anabrus; species Anabrus simplex. Next base: position 185,521,095 of record NC_090267.1, read on the forward strand.
AAATTTGCACTTCATTTGTCGTATTTTCTTCTAATATTTTAGTTTAATAAACCTAACATGTATTCGAGAACATGATAAAATTAACCATCTTTGGTCTTTCGCTCTACTAATGCTTCGTAACGGATCAACAAACGCTGCTGCCTTCGAATCAAACTCAGGGGGTTTGCTTTCCTACGGCAACTCCCTAGCGGACAGCGCGGCGCAATGTACCTCAGCAGGGACGAGCCTAAGCTTGCACAGCATCAGGTAGCATGTTCACCAGTATCGGTCTCAGGGAGTTGTACGAGATCAACAAGTCCCCTACCGAGAAATAGTTCCAAATATCCCCGTTAGATTGCGCCTCTCTGCAGAGATTACTTCATTCCTACTTTCTCTCCTCTCGCAAAGGTAATTAGTTTCCATTTTTAAGTTTACAAATTTAATTTACGTTGCACCGACGCAGATAGGTCTTACGGCGACCATGGTATAGGAAAGGACTAGGAGTAGAAAGGAAGTCCTGTGGCTTTAGTTAAGGCACAGCCACAGCATTTGCCTGGTGTGAAAATGGGAAACCGCGGAAAACCATCTTCAGGGCTTCCGACAGTGGTGTTCGAACCCACTATCTCCCGAATACTGGACACTGGCTGCACTTAAGCTTATGTCTTGGTTTTGTTTACAGCCCTCCGGTAGGTTCCCCATTTGCAAACAAAGATGTCTTCCTTGAGTTGGGAACGGTACGCCTCTGTGGTGTAGTGGTTAGTGTGATAAGCTGACAGACCCGGAGGCCAGAGTTCGATTTTCGGCTCTGCCACGAAGTTTGAAAAGTGGTACGAGGGATGGAACGGGGTCCATCAAGCCTTGGGAGGTCAAATGAGTATAGGTGGGTTCGATTCGAACCTCAGCCATCCTGAAAGTAGTTTTCCGTGTTTTCCCCACTTCTCCAGGCAAATGTCGTGATAGTACCTAACTTAAGGCCAAGGCCGCTTCCTTCCCTCTTCCTTTTCTATCCCTTCTAATCTTCCCATCCCCCACCAAGGCCCCTGTTCCGCATAGCATGTGAGGCCGCCTAGGCGAGGTACTGGTCATCTTCCCCAGTTGTATCCCCCGACCCAATGTCTCACGCTCCAGGACATTGCCCTTGAGATGGTAGAGGTGGGATCCCTCGCTGAGTCCGAGGGAAAAACCAACCCTGTAGGGTAAACAGATTAAGAAGAAGATGATTCCCTTCTTCGTTACACCCGGTCACGAGGCAAGCCACATCAACATAGTTACATGGTGAAAGGACGTTGCTACATGGTCATTAATGATACAGATTTTAAACCGCTAAATAGCTTCAGAAGGAAATTTGTCAAAAGACGCGCCTGTTCGTTCCAACTCGGTTACATCGGCCAAATAGAGTGCCTATCTTATGAGGTAATTTAACGATTCAATTCCTTGAGAGAAATCAATCAATCAATCAATCAATCAATCAATCAATCAATCAATCAATCAATCAATCAATCAATCAATCAATCAATCAATCAATCAATCAATCAATCAAACAAACAAACAAACAAACAATCAATCAATCACTACTGATCTGCATTTAGGGCAGTCGCCCAGGTGGCAGATTCCCTATCTGTTGTTTTCCTAGCCTTTTTTAAATGATTGCAAAGAAATTGTAAATTTATTGAACATCTCCCTTGGTAAGTTATTCCAATCCCTAACTCGCCTTCCTATAAACGAATATTTGCCCCAATTTGTCCTCTTGAATTCCAACTTTATCTTCATATTGTGATATTTCCTACTTTTAAAGACACCATCCAAACTTATTCGTCTACTGATGTCCTCCCACGCCATCTCTCCACTGACAGCTCGGAATATACCACTTAGTCGAGCAGCTCGTCTCCTTTCTCCCAAGTCTTCCCAGCCCAAACTTTGCAACATTTCTGTAACGCTACTCTTTTGTCGGAAATCGCCCAGAACAAATCGAGCTGCTTTTCTTTGGATTTTTTCCAGTTCCTGAATCAAGTAATCCTGGTAAGGGTCCCATACACTGGAACCATACTCAAGTTGAGGTCTCACCAGAGACAAATATGCTCTCTCCTTTACATCCTTACTACAACCCCTAAATACTCTCATAACCGTGTGCAGAGATCTGTACACTTTATTTACAATCATATTTATGTGATTACCCCAATGAAGATCTTTCCTTATATTTATACCTAGGTATTTACAATGATCCCCACAGGGAACTTTCACCCATAAACGCAGTAATTAAAACTGAGAGGACTTTTCCTATTTCTGAAACTCACAACCTGACTTTTATCCCCATTTATCATCATACCATTGCCTACTGTCCATCTCACAACATTATCGTGGTCATTTTGCAGTTGCTCACAATCTTGTAACTTATTTATTACTCTGTACAGAATAACATCATCTGCGAAAAACCTTATCTCTGATTCCACTTCTTTACACATATCATTGATATATATAAGGAAACATAAAGGTCCAATAATATTGCCTTGAGGAATTTCCCTCTTAATTTTTACAGGGACAGATAAAGCTTCACCTACTCTAATTCTCTGAGTTCTATTTTATAGAAACAGAGCCACCCATTCAGTCACTCTTTTGTCAAGTCCAATTGCATTCATTTTTGTCAGTAGTTTCCCATGATCTACCCTATCAAATGCCTTAGATAAGTCAATCGCCATACAGTCCAACTGACCTCCTGAATCCAGGATATCTACTATATCTTGCTGGAATCCTACAAATTGGGCTTCAGTGGAATAACCTTTCCTGAACCCAAACTGCCTTCTGTCAGACCAATTATTAATCTTGCAAGCATGTCTTATATAATCAGAAAGAATGTTTTCCCAAAGCTTACATACAATGCATGTCAAACTGACTGGCCTGTAATTTTCAGCTTTATGCCTATCACCCTTTCCTTTATATACAGGGGCTACTATAGCAACTCTGCATTCGTTTGGTAAAGTTCCTTCATACAAACAAAAATCAAACAAGTACTTCAGATATGGTACTATATCCCAACCCATTGTCTTTAGTATATCCCCCGAAACCTTATCAATTCCAGCAGCTCTTCTAGTTTTCAACTTTTGATCAGTAATATCGCTACTAAACTATACAACTATGTGTTACATTGCGACCTGCCTTCAATACATTTTTGTGGGGTGGGAAAAGTGTCTATATAAAATTTGGCGCTAAATGAAAATGGCATGAGAGTGGGAGTAAAATGTATAAAAGAGCGATGCGCCATCTTGAAAGCACGGATTGTGTCAATTGACTTCGAGGCGAGTCCACGTATTTCAGAGCAACTTTATAGATCAGCGTTTGAAAGACTAAGTCCCAAGGGAAGGTAGGTTTTGGGCGAAGGTGGCTGTAATATCATCTCCAAGTGGAGATAGGGTTTAAACAGCATGTCATTTTTCAGGGTCAGGCAACAGACGGTCATTCTAATGCAGCGATCCTGCAATACCTGCAATTGAAGTTATAAATAATAATTGTTGTAATGTAAAATATTTCGTATGCGGGTCGATATTCGACAGACGTGTTCGGTCCGTACATGCAAGAGGACGTGTTTAAGGGCATTTCTTTGTTTATGTCATTATTTTCAGGTGAAACAAATAAAAGGAGATATATGTTTGTAAAGCCAATATCTGTCGAAATGACTAAATAAAACGATTGAGAGGCTGGTGAATCTATAAAGATTGGAGTAGACGTAAGAATACAAGTGTATGAATTATCACCTTGTTAAAATGCTTTTATTTGTTTCATGATGTCACTGTTTTTCTTGTGTATGTATCTGTGACGCATTTTGATCACCATTTTATTTCGTGAAAGTGTCTGAGAAATATGACTAAAGGTCATTTGTTTTATTTTCTTGGATAATCGGGAAATTCGCGAAACTAGCGTGTGAAGTGTTGTAGAATAATAGCTTCGATGGTTGAGAAACGAATTTTAAATTGTAAAGTATCATTTCCGTCCGTTTATTTTCTATATGTGTGGTTTGTCAAAGTTAAGATATAAATTTGTCATAAAATTCTGTTAGATGTAAAGACGAAGTTCATGTAGGCGTAATCCGTGGTTATTCAGTTAGAGCTGACGTGAAGGAACACCGTTGTGTTAAGCGATGTAGATTTTATTCAAGGGAAGTTATGAGGTGAGATCGATAACATTTTGTTACCGGGATTGCTATTCCAAAGTCTGTTGAAATCTGTGTAGAGTTGATGAGAGGAAAATAACAGGATCATTTTTGTAAGTCAAGTGGTGAATTTCGGTTGTGGAAACTTTTAGCTCAGATATGCGGGGAGAGATGGTTAGTTATCACAGAGTGTTTGTGTAACAGTATTGTGGGTCACCCAAGAGAGATATTCCATATTAGTGTCGTGTCGAGGATTTGTGGTAGCGAGTGTTTCAATTTTTGCAAAATGGGAGGTAATGAAGGATTGTGAATCAGGTTGTTGAAATGCTGTAGTGCTGATGCCGGGATGTTCAGTGTACAGTAGGATACCCGAGGAGTTATTTTGTGTAATTTATTGAGATGGGAATAGGGTCAGTCCATGAAACCTTAGGTCCGTGATGGATAAGAATATTTGAGTGACGACTTAAATTAAATCTCTTCGCATAATCTATGTGTGTCAAGAATGATATTTTATGTGAATTGCCAGCGAGACCGAGTTTTGTTGTTTCATTTTAATGCCACTACTAGCACACATGTGTTTCGTTTCAAGATAACGAAGGGGAGACTAGTGTCCCGTTACTCAAGCCAGCTGTTAATTGATTTAGCTTGCTACTACAAACTAACAGTAACTGGAATTGGTCATATGTAGTAAAATGTTTGAAATCAGATTTCTTTCTTCAGAAGAGATTCATTTAACAGAGATTTGTATTCATTTTTTTGAGGCGACGGAAATGAAACGGTGATGTTGGAGTTAACCATTTTCAGGAATGTCGAAATTTGAGGATCGGTAAATTACATTATTCGAGGGTTGTACAAAGTCTTATTTTAAATGTCACGAAGCGATGTGAAAGGGATTTGGTTTTTTGCGTCGTGTGTTAATTTATGTACATTGTAGGATTTAATGTTAGGCTTATCCAAGCCAGTTTCTTAAGAATTGTTAGTGTTAACGTAAGCTTGTTGAGTGACGTCATGAAATAAATAAATAGTACGGTATTGGAAATCATAACAATGTATTCCATTTCCAGCAGCAATGAATAAAGTGAGCAATAAAACAAGACGATTATGTAATTGAATTAATTAGGAATGTTTAAAGAAACCATTCGCTCGGGGTAGATAAAATTCGTTGTTAATTAGGATTATGAGATTATTACAATTTATTAAAATTTTTAAATTCAGTGAAGTCGTATTTTGAGAATTAACTTAAAACCAAGTGACTAAGTTGAAAATATATTCTGGAAATCTTAGGTTATTTTGCTGGGAAATCTTAACTTATTAACGTACCGATTAAGGGGATATGTCCGATAGCAAAGGGATTTACTGCCGCAAGAGTCGTGAGCGTTTGTTGTTGTTGTTATCATTTTTTATTTTGATTTGTTGAGCATCAGATGTGCTATGGATTTATTAATGTGGAAACCATTGTCATCAACTACTGTAACTTAATTGTGTTCAACATTCAGCTTAGAAATTTGGATGGTCATGGGGTCATCAACCTCAGTGACTTAGATTAGGGCCATTTGCCATTGTAGCATCATTTTCTTTGCGGTCATCATCCACAATGACTTTAACGTAAATTACTAAGTTAGATGTCGGTCCATGACATAGTCGCAGGTCACATCGATTCAATTAAGGGTTATGTCGTACAAACACTGTGTGGCACATACCGACTGGACTGCCTTAATTATACCAAGAGTCCAGAGCTCGTGCTACGGGGGCTGAATCATCACGAATCATTATGATAGTACATGCAGTCTCACATGGAAGCCGATCTTAGGTATCCGCATACTTTCTTTATTTTCACTCTTAAGACAGTGGTTTCTAGTAAGGTGACCCTCAGGCATTTGAGTTAATGTCCCCAAATCCAGTATCTCTCACCAGCGTTATTATTGTCCTTATTATTTTTATTACGGACAAGGCTGATTTCGTTGTTAAAATGCCATGTGTTTCTTCGACCTCTATTTAAATTACTTAAATATACATCATTTTCTTTGACTCGATTCCTCTCATTTACAGTAAAATGCCGCAGCAACGTGGGGCCTAAGTCACTCGACGTAGATATTTTTTCACGTTGAGCACCAGTAAAATTGAAAATAATGTTGAGGCTATGCCACATTATAGATGGTAACATTGTGCGCCGAAGTTAAGACTTAAGTCACAATGAGTGAAGGATTAAGGAATGAGAGGTCATCGTTGAGGTGTAATCCACGATGAACAAATACAGTACAATTGAGAGTGAACTCGAGAGAAGTATTTAAACGCCCGATGAGCAAGTCTAAGAGATACAACGATGATAGGAATGTATTGACTAAATGAGAGTTATAAATTACATTTTATGATAGGATAACATCTCAAAATTAGAAACACTTGTTTTGGAAGTCGTAACTGATCACTTTGATCAAGTGAAAGTTGGACGCCACATTTTTATTCAAAAATAGTTAAGATAATGTCTTGTTAAAATTTATATTTGCAAAGTAGGAGAGGATTGTATTGTTTATTGCTCATATTTGTGGAGTACGCAGTTCGAAGTCGCAGGTTCACCAGCAACCTCATATTTTTATATTCATTTGAATAATGCAGGGTGAGGGAGGAGAAGGGACCCAGGGTCAGTTTCTCCAGATGTTAAAGGACATGAGTGATAGCATCAAGGCTATGAGTAGCAAATTAGAAACAGTGGATTGCAAACTAGAAATAGTGGATAGCAAATTAGAAACAATGGATGGCAAATTAGAAACTGTGGACGTTAAATTCCAATGTCAGCAGAGGGAGTTAGGTATGCGAACACATTACGTGTCGCTGGGGAGCCCCCTCCATCAGCTTATAGTTCTCGGCCACCACCTCGCCGAACGTTCTCTCCCCACAAGTGCTATGCGTGTGGGTCGTCTGACCACCTTCGAAATAAGTGTCATTTGAAAAAAAAAACTAGCGGAACTAGGAATGGAGCAGGGTCATCCCACGGGTGCTTTACGCGCGGGACATTCTCACATGTGGCCAAAAATTGTACGTCTCCTAACAACACACCTTCTTGTTCTACTTCGGTTGCTGCCTCCACAAATTTAGGCGATAGGAAGTGACTAGCGCAGCCGGCTGAGTCACCCAGTTCAGCTCCTCGAGGCTCAGCCTAGGTTAAGTCGGGCACCGAACTCGTTGAGGAAGGAAACCTCTCTAATTTATCTTTTGAAGGCCCAAGGGAATGTCTTAAAATCGCCTCTTTGACCCCAGCATTTGTGCCATTTCTCAAAATTGAGATAAATAATGAACCAGTTACGGCCCCATTAGACTCAGGAAGTGTTAGCTCTATTATTTCTGAGGAGTGCTATTCTAAATTGAAACTTTGTTGTAAATTTCCTGATTATTGCTTATCCTCTGTCAAATGTGTTTCGGCAAATTCTTCACGCTTAGAAATTTTATGATTAATTTATGCTTAAGTACGTATTTCAAAATTTACCTGAAAAACTAAGTTGTATGTAGCCAAACAGTTGTCATGCCCTATGATATTGGGGACAGATTTCATGTCGCATTCTGGCCTTGTGCTTGACCTTCAGAGCAAGTCTTGCACATTCAAGTTTGAGAGTAATTTACATATTCCCCTTTTAAAATGTAATTCTGCTTCATCTTCGTCAATTTCGCCTACCCAGAGTGAGATGTCGTTAGACCTTAGACATCTTCCTGAGGACCAGGCTGAGAGTATTCGAAAGTTATGTCAGTCTTTTCCCGATATATTTTCGGAAACCCTTGGTGTTACTGACCTAATTGAATACAAGATTGAGGTAACTGATTCTATCCCTGTAAGGTTTCGTCCATATAGGCTATCTCCACCTAAAATGAAGGCTCTTAAGAAAATTATTGATCAAATGTTGAAGGATAGCATTATTCGACCTTCAAAGTCGGCCTATTCATCGCCCATTTTTCTTTTACTGAAACCCCACGGTGGTTTCAGGACTGCCATTGATTACAGGGCTTTAAGCCATAAAGTAGTATTACAATCAGTGCCCCTTCCTGATATTCATTCACGTTTTCCATGGTTTCGTAAGGCTAAGTTCTTCACCACCCTAGATCTTAACCAAGCGTATAATCAGATTCCTCTGGCGGAAGAATAAAAATATCTGACGGCTTTCGCTACAGACTGGAACTTGTACGAATACAACCGCGTGCTTTTCGGGCTTCTCACGGGCGCGGCTGTTCTTACTAGACTGCTGGATAGGGTCTTCTCCGACATCAAATTCGAATATCTTTACCATTACCTTGATGTTGTGGTGTTTCCTGAAACCTTTGAAGAACACTTAGATAATCTTAATGAAGTCATAAATCGCCTTCATAAGGCTGGGTTGACAGTTAAATTATAAGGTACCTTTTTTAAGTCTTCTGTGACTTTCTTAGGGCATATTGTGTCGCCCGATGGAGTTTCAATAGACCATTCTAGAACGCAGGCTATTCGTGACTTCAAGCCTCCTAAAGACGTTGAAAGAATCGCTAGATTCATTGACATGGTGAATTTCTTCAGGAAATGTATTCCAACTTCGCTAATAGGGCGGCGCCCTTAAATCTACTTCGTAGGAAAGGTATCAAGTTCGAGTGGGGGCCATCGCAGCAAGCTGCGTTCGAAGACCTTAAGTTAGATCCCTGTAACGCTCCAGTCTTAGCTATGCAAGATTTTTCTAAGAAATTCATAATTCAAACCGACGCCTCTTCATCTGCAGTTGCATCTGTCCTTCTTCAAGAAACCGAAATCGGAAGGTGACACATTGCCTATGCGCATGGGGGCCCAAAGAATAGTTTGTAGGGGGGGGGGCGGCTACACCTGGATGTATGTAGTATTTTTAATAATTTGGAAGATGAATGTCGACTTGTATTCCACGGTAGAATACCACACACGGTATCCCCTATCACTTCTTGGGCTATCCGTATTTCGTATTTTCAACTTGACGTGCGACACATTCGGAGATCAGAGAATGTGGTCGCAGATGGTATAAGCCGCATGTTTTCTGGTGACGTTGATTCCATTGAGCAGGAGGGAAACGCTTCTCCTTCTATTTCTATACCTTCTTGTGTTAGTGATGTTTTGACTGATAATCCTATGTTATTCTGTGACGTCGAAAAATATCAACGGGAAGATCCAGTGCTGGCTCCTATTATGGAAACCCTTTCTTCTGGGGAACATGCTGTCCCTTATGTTCTGAGGAATGGGGATCTGTGTTGCCTCTCAAGGCATAATCAAAAGATGAAAGTTGTAGTTTCAGCTGTTTTTGTGCCCATAATCTTCAAGTATTACCACGAGACCCCACTGGGGAGACATTTAGGCATCATCCAAAAAATAGAAATGTTCATCTGGAAGAGTATGGACGGCGAAATCAGGGAAAAGTTTAAAGCCTGTAAACCTTTCTTGCTCATTAAGCCCACCTTGTCCACGAAGCTAGGGCTATTGTAATATAATCAAGCATCTCGCCCTATGGAGCGCTTGTATATAGATTAAAAGGGACCCTTCCGTCAATCTATGGTGAACGGGAAAAATTCATCCTCGTGAGTGTAAATGGTTTCACCAGTTTTTCATGGCTATTCCCGACAAAGCTAGCCACCGCTCAATCTACAATTTCTTGTCTTTATACTATTTTTGCTTATTTTGTTCCTTGCCAAGATATAGTCTCTGATAATGCCAAGGAATTCACCTCTAGTGTATTCCTCAAATTTTGTTTTGACTTATCCATCTCACATGTCACTACATCCGCTTATTACTCACAACCATCTCTTTCTGAGCGGGTTAACCGGAATCTCCGATCTGTTTTGATCGCTTTTCATCATGAAGACTATTCTAGGTGGGATACTTCTCTGCATTTGTTATCTTTTTCGCTAAATTCACCTGTTCACGAGCCACGCAAGTTTACATCTGCTCCTCTCATGTTCAAGTTTGTTCCGAATACGCCGTTGTCTAATCTGTGGTCCATCAATGAGATTTTCCCAGGGACAACAGATCCCGATAACATCAGGGACCTGTGGAGGAAGGCCAAAAGTAACTTGAAAGCTTCCCACGGGAAAGTTAAAGAGAGATACGATCGTGGACGGAGGCCCACCTATTCAAACGTTGGAGATCAGGTCATGGTGGGCAAGCTTGCCCACAGATTTCATGGATCGTGCATTATTTTGGATTTCTTAACGCCGGTCACGCTTTTGGGAGCAATCCAGCACGGAAAGAATTTTTAGGGTCCACCTGTCCCAAGTAAAACCCGTATGATATCTCTGTTTTTGTGTGGGCAACCAAGACATGGCACTGAGAATGTAATTATATTTCTTTCCTTAACAGCTTAAGATCTTAAATTTTCGTATGTGAGTTGAAAGATGAGGCCCTCTGCCCTGTTAAAATATGTCTCTAAGGTATTCTTTTTTTTCTGTGGCAAACTTTGTACAAAACTTTCCCTTTAGAAGGTCTTTTTCCTTCCGTTTTCCGTCTGCCTTTAACTTGCCCTTACCTCCAAAACTGAGCCTGCAATACACACACTCATCCTCGATGTCGCCCGTCTTAACTGCACCACCAACACAAAAATAAAACAAACTCTCTCCATAAAAACAAGTCACTGTTGCCCAGAAAATTATTGTTTCAGAGTGCCCTAATTGTCTTCTGAGGCCGTATCATAACAACTGGCGAGAGATTCTGGCGCGGGGTTAGGGCCCATCCCGCTCTGGTCCAGTCTCCTTCACGACGGCAAACTTGAGCTCCATCTTTAGCGGCAAGGGCTGTGGTGCGGTTCCACAACCACCCACTTCGTTATTGGGCAGAACTTCAATAGTTGGTCCGTGGCGACCATCACTATGGCTACCCCTTTCAATGTAGCGGGAAAGACGAATCTGAGGGTATTTGGGAGTGCGAGGGACACCACCCTGGCATCGGCAGTGGCGGCCGCTTTTGCCGTCAAACTTGGACACCACTTGCAGGATTTACGCAAGATCATAAACACTTCAAGATATATTTTCTGCAAAATAACCTCTAAATGACTCTCCATCAAGAAATTTTCTGGTTGCAATTTTCAATTTCAAAATTTTCTAAAATATAAAATTTCTAAACTGTGTTAACCGTGGAGGAACTGTAGGGGATGGAGGTCTGTTCCGGAAGTACAGGCGCTCCGTGTACTTAAATCAAGTGCCTTTTAGAAGGCCATCTGTAATATAAACTCCGAAACTGCTAGTGGAAGAAGTTTGTGGATGTTTACCGTTAGATGTCTATACTGACGACTTATGTGCGCCCTCTGGTGTGAGGATGAACAATTACTTTTCAAAGTAATTTTGTGTGTCAAGGTTTCCTAAACCGAATTGTTTGTAGATTGTTTGTGGTATTCTAGGGTTTCTAGCACTTCTATCTCTTCCCGCCCGTTTACACTTGTAGCCAATAGGGAATTTTGAACAATTATATCAACCAATCGGAAATTTTTGAAATTTATAAGAATTGTGGGTGTGTCCAGGGCTTCAGCTCAGAGATTTCTGGAAACTTCATCTCCGCTATAAAAGCTGGGACCTTTCGGACCATATTGTCTTTCGATCGCTCCAGTCTGGTAGTAGAATGTGTTCATAGAGGAGGCCAGGGACGTGCCTCGCCCATCTCCGGCAGGCCCTCCAGCTCAAGGTAATGGCAGACATTTTTAATCATGTAATCGTCTCGGAAAGCTAGTCCGAGTGGAAGGTTTCAAAATTATTTTGTAATGTAAACTTCCATTTCTCAATGTAAATTTCCAAACCAGTCTAAAGAACTTAATTTAACTTAGGGAATCAAGAGTGGGAACCCTCTTGTATTCCCTTTCAACTTGGTCTTGATGTGACTATGATTCCGTAAACTTGAAAAATTTTCTTTTCTTTGTAATTTAAAAGTTCTCTCCATCTAGTCACCTCCGTAGTATAGGCTTAGCCTCTGTAACTTTGGGCTATCAGCCCAAATAGTGTTTTAGCTCTTTTTCAAGTGTATTTCAGAGCAGTGCAAGAGTTCGCCTCCCAACATTTTGATTTCCGGCCAATAAATTTAACCATTTCCTTTTATTACGGCCAGGTGGAATGGGCACTTATTTCCCCTGTTAAAGTTAACTACGATTATTTTCTATCTCCTATGTAAATTCGACTGTTGACCAGACAAGACAGTGAATACGGTTTAGTTTGCAAAAGTTGGGCTTGAAACTTGTAAACTTCGGAGAATAATCTCCTAGTTTATTATGTGAAGCAAAGACGCTCCGTGTATGTAGTAAATTTTGGGAGCTCAGTCTCCTTGTGGATTTATTGAAGGGAGCAATGGTGCTCTTGTAAAAACTGTAACTTTTGAGCTTCAAGCTCATTTGCTAAATCGTTGTTTTTTCTAAAATCGTTTCTTAACCTCTTGAGCTAACCTGATCTAGTCTATTGTTATTTGTTTAAAGTTTAAATTCTGAAAATGAAAAAAAAACTGAAGAAATAAAATTTCAAATTTTAAAGTTTTAAATTAAAATTTGATTTTCTCTCTATCTACCCATTCATGCCAGCACTTTCTTACACCTCTGTCCACCACGGTATCCCCGTAACAATTTTATTATTATCAATGTGTTAGTAAGATCTAAATTAGATTGACTTGGTTAGTACAACAAAAATAATATATTCCTAACTTTGCCAGGTTAGTTACAAATAATATCTCCTTACAGTCTTGAATGAGCAAGCACAGAGAACGGATGTGCTGAGTTAGTGCTGCTGAATGGCGTACACCTTGCAACAACATAGGGCTGGGATAGGAAGTTGGCAGAGCAGATGGAGGACAGAAAGAGGTAAAGGATAAGAAGACGAAGGATACAAAAGAGGGGATAATTGCAGCATTGCCTGTGACAGTGGTGGTAACAGTGTTGCTAATTGTAGGGGAAGTGGACACGAATCCAGGCCCAGGTCTAAGCCCTATGGGCGATCTTGGATGGGAAAAAATTGAGGCAATAAGGGAGGTCGTGAAGGAGGCATGTCAGACGGAGCAAGTAAGGGAACTGATAACGAACCAGGTTAAGGATATAAAGCAGTGCATCAAATAGGAGATGGGAAAACTAAAGGTGAAAGTGGAGAGCAATAAAGAAGAGATAGAAATACTGAGGAATAAGATTAAAAACCTGGAAGAGGAGCTGGTAAATGTGAAGAGGGAAAGAGCTAATGATGATCAGGAAAGTAGAAGGAAGAATATCTTTATTTATGGAATACAAGAAGTTGCTAGAGAAAGGAATGTGAATTTAGCGTACAATGTGGCGGACGTGGTGCAAAATAAAATTAACTTTAGTGAGGTGGACATAGATGATGTGTATAGAGTAGGCAGAAGGAAGGGCAATAGGCCCATTAAGTGTCGCCATTATCCACCCTGATGGCGGATATTGTGCTAAGGTACGTAGGAAATTTGAAAGGGGAGGAAGTGTTGTTGAAGACCGATATTGGTAGTGAAGCAAGTAAAGAATTGAGAATTATAAGGAAACACTTATGGGCAGCTAGGCAGCAAGACCTGAGAGCATATATTAGAGGTCAGCAATTAGTAGTTGGAAACGGTAGATGGTCACGTGTGTGGCCGGTGAATAAGCTTCAGGAAATGGATGACAAACATCAGCAGGCTGGCGAACAAACGGCGGATGTAGATGAAAGGAATGTCGAGGCAAGTTTGCTGGTTTTGTTGACGTAGCAGTGAATAACAGTGACGAAGTGACTGAAGTCCAGTGTCCAGAGGAGGAAGGGGCAACGGGAAGGATACCGAGTGAGGAGTGTTTGGTGCCGACACACGCAAGCGGAGCAGTGGAAGGAGAAGAAAGAAGATGCCGAGAAGGACTGAGTAGGGGAAGAAGCCTAAGTTTAAAAGACTTGTGGCAAAAGAAAAATAAAGGGCAGGACAATAAGGCTAGTAAAGAGAGTGTCAAGTGATTAGAAAGGAGGATATTGGAGTGGAAAGAGAAGGAGCGAGGATAACAAGAAGTAAAGCGACCTATATAACAGAAGAATATAAATATAAGGAAGGCAGGGAAGAGGACGGAGAGGGGAGTAAATAGCTCTGTTGTAAAATAGGATTTGTAAATATCGAAATGGTACTAAGTAAATTGGGAAACGAGGGGTGGTAAAAGTAGTGGAGAATTTTGATATTGTAGCCCTTGTGGAGACATGGTTAGAAGTAGGGATGAGTCTATGGTGGAAGGGAGTTTATGGCAAGAAACATAACGAAAAGAAAACAGGGAAAGAGGGGAAGGAATCCACGTGGAATAGCATTACTAGTAAAGGAAGAAATATGCGATATCATTGAAGTATTTTAAAATGAGACGGAAGAGGTGATCTGGATTAGGTTTAAGCTAGGTGGTGGAGAGCCTAAAAAGGTATGCCTGGCTTTTTATATAACCACCCTATAGGTTCAGCATGTGCAAATTATAGTTTATTCGAGGAGCTGATAGAGACAATTAGTTGGATCAGTGAGAAGTATGAAGAAGCGAGGATGATATTGATGGGTGACTGGAATGCAAGAATAGGAGCCTTAAGTCCAATATACAACAAAAAGGGGAAGGAAATTAGAAGGGTAATAGACGGAGTAAATATATAGGAAGAAAAGGTTATGAGCAGAAGTTGCTGGAACTATGCTCGGCAGGTAATCTATAGATTCTGAATGGATGGTGGACTGGGGATAGGGAGGGGATGTTGACGTTCATTACGAGAGAAGAAGGGAGTGTTATTGATTTGGTATTCAGCTCGAAGAATATGTTGGCGAGAATAAATAGTACTGGGGTTGTGGACTGGGCAGAATCTCACCATGCCCCGTTATTTATAAACTTGAGGAGAATTGAGCATGGGGATAGATTAGGACAAGAAATGAGGGGTAGAGAAATGGGTATGAGACTCACAAAATATAAATGGACAGAAGAGACAAAAGTGAGACGAGATAAGTATTTACAAAATGAGTTCCAAATTATTAAGATAGGATGTGAAGTAGCATTGAGATATAATAATGTAGATAGGGCCGTAGAGCTAGTAGAATACCCCCATTAAGAGGGTAGCAGAGGTTAAAAGATACAGATGGAAAAGGGAAGAAGAGGCAGAGAGTTGGTATAATAGGGAGTGCAAGGGAATTGAGGAAAGTAGTTATGAGGGCGCTAAAAGAGTTCAGGAAGCATGGAGGGGGAGAGGAGAGGGAAAATTTTTGTAGACTGAGGAGGGAATACAAGGAAAAGACAATAGAAAGGAAAAGTTAAGAAGGAACAAACTGAGGCGATCAACAGGGAGTGCAAAAACAGTCAAGGGGAAAAGGTATGGGAGAGAATCAATAAAATTAACAGGCGAGAGAAGATAACAGTAGCGAGTTATGAGCTGGATAAAGATATATCCGGGGAAGAGGTATTGGAAGTGTTAGGCAAAGCGAAAAATAGGACAGCAGAGGGTGGGAACGGAATAACAAATGTATTTTGGAAAGAAGCGGCAAAAAGTAGCATGATGATGGAGAGTATAGTGAAGTTATTTAATAAGGTATTCGAAAGTACCAAAGTCTTCAAGGAGTGGCAAAAAGGAATTATATGCACTATTTACAAAATGAAAGGAGTAAGGAACGACCGTAGTAACTACTGGGGCATAAATTTATTAGACGCATTGAGTAAGGTGTATACGGGCATATTAGCGAATAGGTTGAGGAAATGGGCGGAAGTGTTTTCTATACTATCGATTTATCAAAGTGGTTTTAGGAAAGGACGGAGGGCGATGGATAATGTAATGATAGTTAAGACAATGATTGATAAATATGTGATGAAGGAAGGAAGAAATATGTATATAGAAGCGGCGGATTTTGAAAAGGCTTTTGACACAGTGAGTAGGAAGGCGCTGCTTGAGAGACTGGGTAGGGTGGGAATTTCAAAAAAGATGAGACGCGCGATTGAGGACATATATGAGGAAGTGTATTGTAGCATTAGGATAGAGGGGTTGTAAGAGGTTTAATTGAATCAAATATAGGTTTAAAACAGGGTTGTAAATTATCTCCAATTCTATCTTTGTTATTCATTAATTACATATTAGATGGGCATGGGAAGGAGGATTGGGCGTATCCTGTATTAGGAGAACGAGAAATCCCAGGTTTGATATTTGCAGATGATGTATTATTGATGACGCTGACGGGAGGGCGTTTACAGAAAAGTATAAATGAGGTTTCGGAGTATGCTAGTAAATGCTCGCTGAGAGTAAATAGTAGCAAGACAAAGGTGATAGTATGCAGAAAAAGTAGGAAGACAAAGAAGAAATGGGTGATAAATGGTGAGGTAATGGAGGAGACTTATAAATTAAAATACCTGGGTGTTTGTATAAGCAGGAATGGTAAATGGTGCGATCAAATTAAACAAGTGAGTGGAGGGGGTTAGCAGCACTTTAGGTATAAGAATATTGGAAAATAAATTCCCGGGTATTAATTTTAATATCCAGAGAATGGTATTTAAAATAGTGGTATTAAGTAGGGTGTTATATGGAGTAGAAGTATGGGGAATTGAAAGGATCGTATTATACTAAATCAGATAGTCAGCAGATTTCGTAAAATTGTGATGAGCCTTCCCAATTATACGGCTAATGCAGCGGCTAGGGTTATGCACAATGAGTACATAGAGGTCGATATTATGAAGAGAGTGTTGGGTTATTGGAGAAGATTGAAAATGGGTGGGGGTAGACTACTCCTGCTGACGGCTTACCAGCATCAAATTAAGAGTACGTATGGTTATTACTGGATTGAAAATGTTAAAATTATTATTGAGAGGTTGGGTTTAGGAAACTATTGGGAGAAAGAATGGGAAAGGATAAATGAAGTGTTGGAGGAATATTTTAAAAGGATTAAAGATATTCAAGCACAGAAGTTGGAGGGTGAATGCAGGAGAAGGACGGCCCTAAACATGTTTAATGGAATTAAACAAGTAGTCAATATAAGAATAGAAAATGTGAATAGATTAGAGAGAAGAGGACTAATTTGGTGGATGATTGGTGTGTATACGACTAAGGGATGAACAAGAATGAAGGATAATTCGATATGTATATTGTGCGGTGAAACAAGAGAAGAGTTTCACTTGTTAATAGTATGCAAGGGAACTCGTTTGGAGAGAGAGAGAAGTACGTGAGTGAGGTACAATTGGAAGTCATGAAACATCCGTGTAACGAACAGAAGATCATAAACTGGATATGAAATAGTGGGAAAAAACCAGGGAATATAAGTAAGTTTTTAGAGGCAGTGAAAAAAGCGCTGTACAAAAAGTTTAAAGGAAGCAGAATTTAAAAGTAGCAGAGAGGATTTAGAAATAGGTAGTCAGTATTCTGGTTGTTGTAAAACCAGCCAAGTGTTTAGAAGATAGTAGTGTGATATATGCATATTATATCTCTTGTCGTAGTTATTGTTGTTGTAAATAGGAAGTAACAGGGAGAGAGACGTACATCAGCAGCAGAGAACCAAGGTCTCCCCGCGCTGTTGGTAATCAGAATGAAGGGAGAAAGTGGGTGTGTCAGAGAGGGTGTCCTAGGTCAGTGCTCAGCTGCCTGAGTCTGCGGAGCGGACGATGGGGCAGACAGCTTATTACGTCACCACGTTCAACGGCAGTTAACACTGCTATTCTTCGGTGGCGGTTCGTGCATGAAGGGCCTTTGGGCGCTGCTCCATCTCCTTTTCAAAAACATTTAACGTTATTTCACTCTGTAATTGATTACATAAAGAGATAGACAGATGTAGCAAAGTCGAACTCATAGTGGTGTGCTGTTCAGTTATACAATGTTATCTTTATTATTTCGGCTGTAAATACTTTGCTTTTCTATTTTCAGGAAAATGGCAACGGCTTTCAGACCGTGGCTGCTGTCCAGCACGCTGGATGTTTTCTATTTAGTCGTGATTTGTGAGGCGTTCGGACTGTGGCAGCAGAGCCCTGAGCTGGTCCTACACTTTGCAATTGTGCGGGGTGCGGGAGGATCTTGGAAGAAATATGTGGGCTTGTCAAGTAAAGGAAGAGTGCAGGCGGGTGTATGGTCTGCAAGGTTAGTATGGTCTCTCCCACAGAGCCCTCAGTAGGTTCCTAGAGTTTAGCAAGGGTGCGGGGTGTGGGATGCGGCAGGAGCCTGGAAGGATGGTATCGGCTTATCAGGGGAAGGAAGAGCGCTGGCGGGTGTAAGTGCTGAACGGCGGAGCCTTCAGCACATCGCCAACCACTTTACAATGTACCTAGGCCCCACGACTTATATTAATTGTTGTTAAAGATTAATTCCAAAACATTTTACAAAACAATGAATTTCACTATAGTGACTATTCAAACAATTCAGTTCTACAAAGAAGCTAAAATAAAATTTCAAAATGTAACCATAACGTGACGACACTTTTGTAGTGTGATCAAATTGTTAAATACGTTGTCATGCTTTGAAATTTGAGCAGGGAGAGAGAAATTCGGGAGTGCACTGTTTGTTTGCTTTCATGAATGTTGTTGTTATCACTTGTGATTGTGATAAGTGAAACAGTGCTGTTCCATAATAGTCGGGACTACATTAGCTCTTAGCCTATTAATGTGTTTGCATAAATGCCATTGTAGTGTAGTTAATTCATTCATTAATGTTGTAATGCAAGCAGATTTATATTCGGCAGGTGCCATCGGACTATTATTGTACCGGAAGGTTCACCCGTCCCGTTCATTTAAATGAAGCGCCTTGGATAGTGCCATCTTATGTCTAAAACTCGCAACAACTAGCGCAAGATGTTTGAACTTTTGTCAACAGATATCTCTACTACAAACTATGTTATGCCCTCTGGTGTGAAGATGGACTATTAAAATCGTCAAGTAATTCTTTTATTTTAAGGTTTCCTAAGCTGAATTGATTATTCTTTATTTTTGGTGTGTTAAAGTTTACAACACTTCTATCTCTGCCCGCCACTTCAAATGCTGACCAATAGAAAATGTTGTATATTTATTTTTCAGCCAATAAGTCCTGTCTTGTATCTATTTAAATTACCCCATGAAAACTGGGCGGGGGGGGGGGGGGTGTCGGGCCTCAGCCCAGAGTTTTCTGGAACCTTCTCTCGGGTATATAAGCTGGCCCATTTTTCGAGCCAAGTTGTCTTATTGATCGTTCCAGTCGACAGAGGTGTGTTAACAAAGGAGGCGAAGGTGCCTCGCCCATCATCGAGTAGTCCATCAGCAAGGTAATGGCAGTCCTGGTTTTACTAAGTGATAGTCTTTGAAAGCTAGATCGAGGGGAAGGTTTCCGTCCTTTAACTATGTAACTTTAATTTTCTGAAGTATAAATTCCAAGTTCAAATGTAAATTTCAAACAGTTCAAAAGAACTTAGCCGAAATCAGGGAATAGAGAGTGTGGTACCCTCTCGTGTTCCCTATCAGCTTGATTTTGAGGTGTCTATGATTTTGTAACCTTTCTCAGTTTTATAATCCTTGCAATATAAATATTCTCTCCATCTACTCACCTCAGTAGTCTGGGCTTAGCCTCTGTAACTTCGGGCCATAAGCCCAAATAGGGTTTTAAACTTTAATTTCGATTTTTAAGGAGCACAGGTGTCCGCCTCCTCACCATTTTGATTTTTGGGCCAGTAACTGAACGTGTTATTTTTCACAAAGGCCTGGTAGAATGGGTATTCGATACTCCTGTGAAAATCTATGTCATTCCTTTTATGTAAAGATGTAGATTGTTGAACATAGAAGACAGAGAGTACTGTGTGAGTTTGTAAAATGTAGGTTTTGCCTTTGATAGGCCTGAAAAGTGTGAAATTTCGGAAATAGATTTCTAAGTGTAAATTGATAGAGCAACAACGCTCTTCATGTTGATGTAAAAGAACTTGGGAGACCCGTCTCCTTCACTGTTCGTTAATGGGAGCAGTTGTGCTCATGTAACATTGGTAATTAGGGGGCAACATTTTGGTAACTGAAATTGTAAAGTATAACTTTGAAAAGAAATCAAAAGATAGCTGAGAAAGAAATATAGCTATAATTTTGAAGTTTTAAATCAATCTTAGGATTACCGTATAATGACCCAATCATGCCCGCACCTTCTTTCACCTCTGTCCACCACGGTCTCCCCGCAACAATTATTATTATTATTATTATTATTATTACTATTATTAAACTAAGAGTATCGTGGTGGTGGTCAGTGAAAACTCGACCGATTGGGGAGGGGAAAGAGATGGCGGGGCATAACCCTGCCAGAGTAAAATGTCACGAACCGCCACTGCTATTCTTCTCCCTCAAGTGGTGATTCACATCACCTTTTAGTAGTCGAACGACTTACCCATCAGAGGGTAGGAAGTACACCCACGCTGACACACCCCTAAAGTAAGTAGACATTTTACAGGTCTTATTCTTGGTTTTTGTTTTGTTTTGCAGTCTGGTTTTGTTTAATAGTGTTGATTATTATTTGTATCTTTATAGGTTTTGTATTCTCCTAGTTCTGCTTTGTCTTGATTTGTTTCCGTTTTCTTTTTCTATTTTCTCCGTAAAGATTAATAGGTTGAAAAACTGTAAAATCTGTAGAAAAGAAATCTATCTATCTATCTATCTATCTAATATCTGCTTACCTACTGTACGGTATATATTTTTTTTCCTATTTTCACGTACATAGTAGAAAGTGTACATTGACCGGGAATATGACTCATTGCCGACTCCACGAACCAAGTTTTGCAAGTCTACAGATATCCACGTTCACCACGAACATGGTTTGTGAGACAAAACACACAAGCGATCTTGGTTGGTGAACTTTAAAAAGTAACCATATTCCTATGTGTGTAGAGTGCTTGACTTTCAGAAGAAGTTCCCATCTGTGTAGATTGTGTCTACCCATGGGCGCCCGCAGGATATTTTCCAGGGGGGGGGGGCAAATTAACAATTTTCTTGAATATAAAAACCAATATAACGTCAGCAACATTAAATTGTTTACAGAAACTTCCTGTTATAACATATGCTAGATGACTGTCAGTAATTTCAGTTTATGAAATAGTCTGGTATGATATTAAACAATTGAACATCTTTAGAATTCCAGGGGGGGGCAAGTGCCCCCACTTGCCCCCCTTACGGGCGCCCATGTAGTCTACCATCACATTTGCGCGATGTGGAAAAATCAAAATGGTATCTTTGTCCTCGAAGGGATATCCAATCTCAATTATAATGGTAACATGCACTAAAAATGCCAAAGTTCATAGCAAATAAGCTAATTCTTGATTTTCACGAACTCTTAAATCATAATACTTTTAGCTGTTAACGTACCTAACACTACTAGCGTAACTTGCGTAAAAGTGGGAAAGTGGGATTTGTGCCAAAAAAAGCTAGACTATTTAAAGCTTATATTTTACAAACTAATTAACTCCTCTCTTGTGGTTGACTTACCAGTTCTGTCCTTCTGTACATTTCAGATCTTTGTTGACAGTCTCCATTTCCGCAGATAAATCAGTGTGTTGTTGCTTCTTAGCAGCAAGTTTTTCCTCAGTTGTTTTTTGAGATATAATCATTTCATCAATTGCCGTCGTATGTACTTCTATTCTTTCCTTGAGTTTTTCAAGTTCTGAAAACAACATAGTTCAATAGTTATTGCGCTCTTAATCTTCAACACACCAATCTCACCAATATCAAATATCAATGAGGTGCAGTACGTGTGTACAACATTAGGAAGGTTAACAGTGTTTTGATGCCAAAGAAACAAAGTAAGAAATTTACGGTATAGGAAAAAGGTGGATGTAACAAGCTTTTTTTATTTTTTACAATTTGCTTTACGTCGAACCTATATAGGTAGGTTTTATGGCGACCATGAGATAGGAAAAGGCTAGGAGTGGGAAGGAAGCGACCATAGTCTTAATTCAGGTACAGCTCCTACATTCACCCTGTATGAAAATGGGTAACCACGGTAAACCATTTTCAGGGCTGCCGACAATGGGGTTCAACCCACTTTCTCCCGAATGCGAACTGACATCAACAAACATTAACACAACCTGGCGGACTCACAATGGGCTCACCTTTTCCAAGTTTCTATTTCTGATATATTCCGTCAACATATTCAGTACACTACAATCCTGCATAACAACAATAAATACACTGTCAAGAAACTATACTGGCTCCCGTATGTTGAAGATTTTATCTTCCTATACAGAGGGAATGCCTGACATATCAACAGACTTCGCGAAAACCTGAAGTACTCATCACAGTATGAATCTAGCTGATCCATCAGCTTCTATTTCAGTTTTAAGACGAATATAAACTAGAAAATAGTTAAATATTTGTATAACATACGTTTTTGATTGCTAAAGCTTGCAGAGAAGAGTGAAATCAAGATTTTAAGACATAAAACTCCTGACGTAGTTATTTTTCAGGCATCAGAAATAAGGGTTATTTCAGGAAGTGATTATTTTTATGTATTCTAAGCATAAATGATGTTGTGGTTGTCCTAAAAAAAGCGCTGTTTGGTTTTCCGTGCGTATTATTTAGATTTGATATGACCTAGAAAAAAGATGGAGGGAATGATTTAGTCCTAATATCTAAAAAAAAAAAAAAAAAAAACACGAATATTCTGCAAACCATCTGATGAAGGTCTGCCGCTGCCTTAAGAGTGCACACTGCTCATTCAAAACAGCGAGTCAGAGTAGGGATCGAATAGCTGGAATACTATGATGAACCAGTGTGTTATGTACCAGCAGTATTAGGAAATGTATGAACCAGAGGAATGGAATGCTAAAGAAGAACGTTTTCTAACTGCCCAGCTATTTCCCGCCAATATTCAGTTAGACAATATCGCAACAAACATTGGTAAATATGTTATTGTTGATGAATATTATGCGCGTTCGATATTGTAGGCCTTCACATTTTTCTTCCGACTCTGAAATATCACTCTTTTTCTTTTTTGCTAGGGGCTTTACGTCGCACCGACACAGATAGGTCTTATGGCGACGATGGGATAGGAAAGGCCTAGGAGTTGGAAGGAAGCGGCCGTGGCCTTAATTAAGGTACAGCCCCAGCATTTGCCTGGTGTGAAAATGGGAAACCACGGAAAACCATATCACTCTTATCATAGTCGGTAGGTTAAAGTGAATAAAACATAAATGGTCGGGAAATGTATTCTCTATAACTTTTGTTATGTAGTACTTTTCGATCGGACCAATATTAACATAGGTATTTAAAAAGATGAATTTTAGGCGCCTTCCCCTAAACTACAATTTCATCCAGAGTGGATACAATTGTTTATAGATTAGACTGTAGTTTCTTATTCCCCGACTCTATGTACCGATTTTCATTAAATTCTGTTAACCCATTTTCTCTTGGCTCGGCGTTGATATGGAATTAGCAACAAAAATACAAATTCATGAATACCTGTGTTATCATAGCTGATACGGTAAAAATGTATAAGGCATAAATGATCGGAAATTTAATTCTATAAAACTTAAGTTATCTAATATTTATCGATAGGACCACTAATAATATAAATATATGAAAATGGTATTTCAGGCCTTTCCCTAAACTACCATTTCACTCAGCGTGAATAAAATGTTTATAGCATAGATTGTAGTGGTTCACCCCCCGATTGTACATACGATTTTCATTAAATTATCTTCTGCCGTTTTCTCGTGATGCGTGTACAGACAGACAGACAGACAGACAGACAGACAGACAGACAGACAGACAGACAGACATAAATTATGGAAAAGTAAGAAGTGCATTTCCTTGTTACTGTGGACAGGACCGATACAGAAATACAATTCTTTTCAAATTCTGAGCAATGTACAGACAAAACTCTTATTTTATACTAGCTGATGTACCCGTGCTTCGCTACGGAATTCTACACTTTATACAGAGTTGGAGGTTAAGTAGAGTACACGTTGTGAGCAAGACTGTATTAAATTGCATAACTCTTAACGTTACCCTGGAAACACGACAGAGAAATCACCAAACGTCTTTTCTCACATGAAGACAGCGTTAGGGAAATTTCTTTGTAATTGTAGGCGTGCTTACCTACCATCAGTCACAGTCAGGTTGGAGAATTGCATTATAATGGCAGACACTCACTCTTCACCTGCCTTTTTACATCCTCAGAAAGACTGTCTTAGTGGTTTTCCCAACTAAAATGAACATAGGTCATTACAATGATGTCTGTAGGAATGGCGCGAGTAAAAGCAATGATTACACCTGAAATACTCGATCAAATGAAAAACCACACATTTTCTCACTTTTAACGAACAGTACTACGCTGCCGATCTAGCAGTCCACAGTTCCAGAGCTGGAATGACCAGGCTGCAGACAGCTGTGATCCGTGAACACTCTTAGTCTTTTTTCGGATTGGAGGGGGGGGGGGTTGAATAGTGGAGAGTCCCAGAGAGAAAACTATGCCCTTTTACTAATATGTTTTCTGGGATTACCCGATAAGTCGGAAAATCTCAATTCACTACACTGGCGGCGGAAAAATCGATCTGACTTGGAGGCAATTTTTTCCTCCAACCAGAGGAGAAAACCCCTCTTCACTGCTAATTTTGAATAAAATGAGTGTAGAATTTAATACAAGTGAGGAGGAAGAAGCTCTTCTTAAGAAACGGCTCTTTTCAGGTTGAATTTTGAGTTATTTATTGAATTGTGGTGCTATAATTTGGAATATGCCTAAATTTTAATTCTAGATCAAGTCATAATACTACTACTACTACTACTACTACTACTACTACTGCTGCTGCTGCTGCTGCTGCTGCTGCTGAGCCGCTGCCGTAAGAGTGCACATTGCTCATTCAAAACAGCGCGTCAGATTAGGGATCGAATAGCTGGAATACTATGATGAACCAGTGAGTTAAGTACCCAGCAGTACGGTATTAGAAAATGTATGTACCAGAGGAATGACATGCTAAAGGAGAAAGTTTTCTAACTCCCCAGCTATTTCCCGCCAATATTCAGTCAGGCTGTTATACTCGGTACGCAGCAGTAATCCCATCTATCGGGGTTGAGCGGCAGCAAAAGAGACAAAGAACATCTCAAACAATGGTCAAAGTAATGTTATTGTTGATCAATGTTATACGCTTTCTATATCGCATGCCTTCACATTTAGTTTTCTTCCGACTCTGAAATACCACTTTTTTTTTTTTTTTTTTCTAGTTCCTTCCTACGTCGCACCGACACAGATAGGTCTTATGGCGACGATGGGACAGGAAAGGCCTAGGAATGGGAAGGAAGCGGCCGTGGGCTTAATTAAGGTACAGACCCAGCATTTGGCTGGTGTGAAAATGGGAAACCACGGAAAACCATCTTCAGGGCTGTCGATAGTGGGGTTCGAACCTACTATCTCCCGAATACTGGATACTGACCGCATTTAAGCGACTGCAGATATCGAGCTCGGTGAAGGAAGATAAGTGTCTGGCTTTCGCTCCTAACCGCAAGGCCAACTCGCCTGGTGAAATGCCATCTTATCATAGTCGGTACGGTAAAATTGAATAAAACGTAAATAGTACGAAATTGTATTCTCTATAAATTTTGTTATGTAGTACTTTTTGATAGGACCAATAACATGGGTATTTAAAAATTAAATTTTAGGCGCCTTGCCCTAAACTACAGTTTCATACAGGACGAATAAAATTGTTTATAACTTAGACTGTAGTTTCTTATTCCCCGACTCTATATACCGACTTTTATTAAATTCTCTTAACCCATTTTCTCGTGGTTCGGCGTTGATATGGAATTGGCAACAAAAATACAAATTTATGAATATCTGTGTTATCAAAGCCGGTACGGTAACAATGTATGACACAAATGATTGGAAATTTAATTCTATATAACTTTAGTTATGTAGTAATGTAGTATAGCTGCAGTTTTTGCAGAGTCAGTTAAAAATGTACAACATTTGCATTAATAATATCGAAAGAAAAAAAAGTACAGCGGGTGAACTTTATACTTAATAGACTTATTAACAGGATTCAAGATAGGAATATGGAGCATTATCTACCCACAGAAACAGAGTCGTTACTCCACACATTACACGAAGAAGGCATTTCACCGGCAATGTGACGTGTTCTATGACATTGTATTAGTTTCATCGAAACTCCGGTCTCAAAAAATCCAGTTGAAGATCTTAGGCCTTTATCTAGGCTTTCTTTAACCCCAAAAGACATTACATGGGCTACAGCTACACCAACATTGGCGGTTATTTTAAATAATTATGTTGTTCATGCAGACAACGACCAGTAGTTTGAGCAGTGTAAACTCGTGTATTAAGTAATAGAATCCAAATGGCTGATATGTAATTCCAATTCCAGTGATAATAATTTGTCCATGGAAGATAATTATCTTTTTTAGCCGATTATAATCGGCTAAAAATTTTCACGAAATTTTATGAGGAATAAATCGATGATTTAGTCATCTCGTCTGCAGTAGAATTGGCCTTCAATCTTCCCGACACCAATGCCTGCGTGGAGCGTGCTTTTTCAATTATGAACGTGTTATGGACAGACGAAAGGAACAAAATATAATATATTGACACTGTGTTATACTAAAGACCCAATTTTTCGATTTGTCGTAGGCACAAATCCACCAGAAGATATTTAAAGATATAACTTCGACAAATCCATGATTCGAACAAATACTGTTATGCACGGACACTGTGTGATGATGAAAACGGAGCAGGAACATCTCAATAATGTGAGTTATTTATTTATTTATTTATAATTTATATTTGTTTTCTTGTTAAATACTCCGATTGAAATTTCAGGGCTTTAATTTTTCATATTTACTACACTATAATACTAGGAAGTTAACTAATATATTTTCTCACTTTTATTTTGAAGATTTTAAAGATGAATGTTAAGTGTCCCGGATTTTCACGTTTTAAATATAGCAACGCTAGTGATTCATTACACCGCTCGTAGCAGTTAGTCCATTTGGTGTGCCAAGTTAGTTCCCGCCGCCCACCATGGCGTGGAGGCACTGGTTATTTAGTCTACTCCGTTACTATAGTGGGGTTACCTGGCCAGATCACTTTATTATTATTATTATTATTATTATTATTATTATTATTATTATTATTATTATTAATTCAATCATTCCTCTTTATTTCTCCAAACAGATAAGAGTTATTATTTTGTAAGAAACCAACAAGAGTAAGTCTGAAAAAATGCCTGCGGATGGACGAATAAATGAAATTGTGGTAAGTTGAAACATTGAACAGCAAATACTGCATCTTGCAGAATATTAATCAAAACAGAACTCACCTACTTCTAGCTGAGTTTTTTCGGCATTGACGCTTTCCAATTGCTTTGCTGTCTGGGAAGATTCTTCTTCAGTCTGAAAGAGGAATTTCACATGTAATTATGGTCTTTTTTTTTTTAAGTTTCAATGTACTGTTATCAAAGTCACGTTTATTTGCAAACTAGAACATACACAGAATAGCAATACAGTCGGAGGTCGATGTAAAAGTATGTATTGCTGTGTTGAAACTTTTGTAAAGCAAAATCAGTGATTGTTTAAGGTAATAATAATAATAATAATAATAATAATAATAATAATAATAATAATAATAATAATAATAATAATAATAATAATAATAGAAGGAAGTTAACAAATAATAGCTGATCATCACCGAATCGTCAGATAGACCTGGAAAATGGAGAAACTCCCCAATGGATGACAAACATCACTGATCCATCGACCACATAAGAAATAGAACCAAGAATTGGGAGAATATCAAGAAGGGTTTACGAAAAGCTGCTCCTGTATCGAGAAAAGCTTGAACTTGAAATCAATACTCCGCCACAGAATGTTAGCGACAAGAAAATTGTGGTGTCTTTCATAGACTTCAAAGAAGCCTTCGATTCGGTGGACAGAGGAACCTTACACAAGATCAACGTGGAATTTGGAGTCATAACCAAATTGGCAAATCTAATCACCTCCATGGTGAAGTTCATTGGGAACCTGTTGCAACCGTTTGAAATCAAGACAGGCGTGATGCAAGGCAATGGACTATCGTCGCTCCTATTCAGCTGTGTCCTAGAACTCGAACGTCAAGGAATAACCACAATCTGCCTTGGAAGATAAGTTTTTTTTTTTTTTTTTTTTTTTTTTGCTAGTTGCTTTACGTCGCACCGACACAGATAGGTCTTATGGCGACGATGGGACAGGAAAGGGCTAGGAGTGGGAAGGAAGCGGCCGTAGCCTTAATTAAGGTACAGCCCCAGCATTTGCCTGGTGTGAAAATGGGAAACCACGGAAAACCATTTTCAGGGCTGCCGACAGTAGGGTTCGAACCTACTATCTCCCGAATACTGGATACTGACCGCATTTAAGCGACTGCAGATATCGAGCTCGGTGAAGGAAGATAAGTGCCTGGCTCTCGCGGATGACTTTGCTATACTAGCAAAAAGTCCAGGAGTCGCAACCATCCCAAATAACGTCTTGGGAAGAATTCCCAACCAACCACGACTGAAGATCCCTCGACTAAGTGGTGTGTTCCGAGCTGGCAGCGGAGACATGACGTGGATTGACATTAGTAGACGAATAAGTTTGAGTTGAGTCTTTAAAAGTAGGAAAGATCACAATATGAAGATAAAGTTGGAATTTAAGAGGACAAATTGGGGCAAATGTTCATTTATAAGAAGGGGAGTTAGAAATTAGAATAACTTACCAAGGGAGATGTTCAATAAATTTCCAATTTCTTTAAAACCATTTAAGAAAAGGCTAGGAAAACAACAGATTGGGAATCAATCAATCAGGTGTAAGTCTGCCCAGAATTTTTCGTCCTACCTCATCTCTCCGTCCACACGTCTCCTCCAGGTCATCCTTCAGTCCCTTCCATATACTTTTTCCTTTCATAAAAAATTTGGAGTCCTATTTTGGCTGCTATTTCTGGAGTTTTCCTACGGACTGGATTGCTTCCTGTCTGTTGTTAGATAGGATAGCAGTGCCATCAGCAAAGCTAGGCAAGTAAGGTGAATTTAGTTTTGGATACATCTACCAATATTTGTAAGTTTAATTCCATTTTGCCATATCCTAATCACTTTTTACAGAACTAAATTAAATAGTAAGGGAGATAATCCATCCCCTTGTCTGACACCTGTTTTGATTTTAAAAGGTTCAGAAATTTCTCATAAAAATGTTACTTTCCGTGTTGTGTCAGTCAGTGTTTGCTTGATCAATTCTCTTGTCTTCTTGTCAACTTGGAATTCCTCTAACACGTTAAAGACTGTCTGTCGGTCTACGGATTCGTATTGAAATCAATAAATGTGACTACTGTTTGTCTTGTTTCTCGAATTTGAAGAATGGTTTTAAGGTTTAAAATGTGCCCTATGCACGATCTCCCTTTCGAAATCCTGCCTAATTTTCACCAATTAGGAGATGAGTTTGTCCGTCAAACCTATTAAGCAGGGCTTTAGAGAGAATTTAATAGATGATCAACAGTCTGTCTTATAAAGTGGGTGAATTAATGCACACTCTCATTATTTGGGGATTTTCTCAGTATGGCAGATGTCCTGTAATATTTCGTGGAGGATCAGGGCCAATTTTCCGCCACCTAATTTCAACATTTCTGCATTTATTCCATTTTCCCCTGATGCTTTGTTGTCTTGTAAGTTACGAATTATTAGTTTAACCTCTTCCAATGTGGGGGTGGGGGCTGAGTTAGAATTTGGTTCGAGTTTCTCAAAAGCAAGTTGGTCATTGACTCCTGTTCTGATTTTAAATGGTTCAGAAAATTTCTCCTAAAAAATTTAGTTTCGATGTTGTGTCGGTCAGTGTTTACTTGATCAGTTCTCTTGTTTTCTTGTCAGTTTGGAATTCCTCTAACACGTTAAACACTGTCTGTCGGTCTATGGAGCAACTTCTGAAAGTAGCTTGCTTGGAGTTTGCAGTTTTCCTTGTTATTTGTTTCTGTTGTTCCATCTAGACTTTTGAAGCATAAGCTGGGGGCACTATAATTATGAAGTTCTTTAAAATTCCTTATAGTAGTTTCTGGTATTATTTTTGTTAAGTCTTGATCAATTTCTACCAGTCTGGCAAGTTCGTATTTACGCTTTTCTGATTTAATGGTTTTGGACGTTTGTTTTTGAATTTTAAGGAATTCCTGACGATTGATTTCTGATCTGTGAGAGTTCCATCGTTGCCATGTCTTGAATCTTTGATCAATTGCTTTGTGACAGGTGTCACTCCACCATCTATGTTTTCTTTTTCTTGGTGGCGTGCCAATCTTTTGCGATGCCTGGTGTATTGAATATTTGAGGTCATTCCAATTAGCTGGTATATGTGAGTGTAAATTTTCAAGAAAGATATCTTAATTTAAGGATATCAGGAACAATTCTTGGTGTTCTAAAAGTTCCCATTTTGGCTTTATTTGGTTGAAACCTTATATTTATTAGTGACAAGTGATGGTCTGAACCTATAATTCCCTTTTTGACATTAACGTTCATTATTTCTCGATGATTCTGCCTAGTTACTGCTACATGATCAATTTGAAATTGGCCTTGCTGATGACTGGGAATATCCAAGTTTGCTTCTTGCTGAGTAGTGCTAAAAAAAATGTGTTGACATTATTTTTAAATCAAACGTTTGACTCAAGTCAATTAATCTTTCACCATTTAGGTTTGTTCTTTTTGTGCTAGGTACAATCCCACTGTTCTCTTATGTTTTTTTTTCTGTACCAACTTGTGCATTAAAGTCTCCCATCAGCACTTTGACGTGGTGTCCTGGAATTTTGTTTGTTACTTCCTCCAGTAGTGCCCAGAATTCATATACGTTTTGCGGATCTTTTTTATTATAGATTCCTTGTGGGAGCATGTGCATTCATTAATGTTTCCCGATTTAATCGAAACAAGTTAAATTCTTTCGGAAGGAGATGTGAAATTTATCACGGAATCAGTGATATTTTTTCTGACTGCAAATGCTGTGCCAAATTGCGGAGGTTCATTGGATGTGGATATTACGACAGTCCTTTGTAGAATCTATAATTTGCTGATTCAAAGAGATCTTGATCTCTATATCGAGTTTCTTATCATGCTAGAATTTGAATGTCAAGTTTGTCCATTACATCTGTTAATTGATTCAGTTTTCCAATTTTGAGCAATGTTGTGATGTTTAAAGTTCCTATGAAGTGCTTGCATTTCGGTTTCAGAGATTTGGGAAGCTCCAACACATTCGCGCATGATTTTCTCAGTCCCCCAGAATCCTATGACCGAGAAAACCTAGTATATCTACTAGGGCCTGGGGTAGAAGCCTTGTCAGCTGTTTGTTCCACCATGCCAATCAGTTGAAGATTATGTGAAGATCAACCGTAGTCGATCTCAAAATTAAAACTAAGGTTTTGAGCCCTACAGGTTGCCTCAAGATGTATTCTGGCTGTTGATTGGTTTTTGGCATTACATTTTACGACATGGTACCCTTCCTGACGTCAACCCTTCTCTTAGGAGCGGCAACAACAGTTAATGAGCTACTCAATCCACCCATTAACTGCTGCAGGTAGAATTATTATTATTTTTTTTTTTTTTTTTTGATTCGTTGTGCCCAGCTGTGGAGCGCGTTTGAACTTATTTTGCACAATGTTTCTTCTTCTTTTCTTCCCAATATCTCTTCATTTTTTCACTGTGTTCCTTTCTGCGTGTTTCTGTCCAGCCTGTATTTTTTCTTGTTGGTTTCTCTGCAAATTTATGTTTGTTTACTAAGCTTCTAAATTTCATTCTATCTTGAATGGTTTCGTCCTCAATACCCATTTCTTGTAGATCTTCATGAATTTCTGCTAACCAATTGTTGCGGATTTTCAGGGTTAGAGCTAGATTTAGAATTTTCTTTGTCAGCCTGTTGTTATCCATTCTGTGTAGGTGTCCGTAGAATTTTAGTCGTCTCTTTCTGATGGTATCTGTGATTTTTTCTGTGAATTGAAAAATTTCGTGTGGTTTCTTTTTCATCCAAATTCCATTTTCGAACTTTGGTCCTAGGATTTTTCTGAGAATTTTCCTCTCTTGTTTCTCAATGCTTTTCATTTGTGACCTGCCGCCAATGATCAGTGTTTCAGATGCATAAAGTGCCTCTGGTTTGATGACTGTATTGTAGTGTCGTAATTTTGCATTTTTTGATATACATCTTTTGTTGTATCTGTTCCATGTGATTTTGTAAGCCCTTTGCAGTTTAGCAGTTCTTTCTTTGTTAGCTTCCTGATTTAACCCTGCTGGCTGAATAATTTCACCTAGATATTTGAATTTGTCTACTTGGGAAATTATTCCACAGTTGGTGATTAATGGTTGATTGTCGAATCTTGACTTAGTTCCTTCCATAAACTGCGTCTTTTCAAATGAAATTTGAAGTCCGGTTTTTGCGGCTATTTCATTCAATTTTTCTATGGATTGGATTGCTTCTTGTCTGTTGTTCGAAAGGATCGCAAGGTCATCTGCGAAAGCTAAGCAGTCAAGGTGAATTTTGTCTTTAAGAAGTCTGCCAATGTTTATACCTTTAGCTTCTTTTCTCCATTCACGAATCACTTTTTCCAAAACTAAATTGAATAGTAGTGGGGATAGTCCATCTCCCTGTCGGACGCCAGTTCTGATTTCGAACGGTTCAGAAATTTCTCCCAAGAACTTAACTTTTGATATTGTGTTGGTCAGAGTTTGTTTAATCAATTCCCTCGTTTTCCTGTCGACTTGAAATTCCTCTAGTATGTTGAACAGGGTCTGCCGATCTATGGAATCATACGCTTTTTTGAAGTCAACAAAGGTGATTACTGTTTGTTTGGTTTTGCGAATCTGTAGTATGGTTTTTAGGTTTAAGATTTGTTCTGCGCAGGATCTCCCTTTTCGGAATCCAGCCTGATAATCTCCGATCAGGTGGTCTGTTTGTTTCTCTAATCTATTAAGTAGAGCTTTAGAGAAGATTTTATATACGAGTGAGAGGAGAGAAATTCCTCTGTAGTTGTTAATATCTGATTTGTCTCCTTTCTTGTGAAGTGGGTGAATCAATGCACATTTCCAATCCTCCGGAATTTCTTCAGAAAACCAAATGTCCTGTAAGATTTTTTGAATACTCTGGGCCAGTTTGTCACCACCAATTTTCAACATTTCAGCGATTATTCCATCTTCTCCTGGTGCTTTGTTGTCTTTTAAATCTCTGATTATTTGTTTGACTTCTTGTAATGTGGGGGGTTCTGAATCTGGATTAGGTGTTGGTTTTTCATAGGTGAATTGTTCCTTTGGAGATTCACAGTTTAAAAGGTCCATGAAATGGTTTGCTAGGAGTTCACAATTTCCCTTATTACTTGTTTCCAAAGTCCCATCTGTACGTTTGAAACAGAGACTAGGTGCCTGGTAATTGGATAATTCTTCTCTGAATGTTCTGTAGAAGTTCCGTGTATTGTTTTTCTTAAAATCTTCTTCTATTTCTACCAGTCTGTTTTGATCATATTTTCGTTTTTCAGATCTGATGATTTTTGAGGTTTGTTTCTGTGTTTTGAAGAATTCATCACGATTTTGATCAGTTTTATGGGAACTCCAGTTTAGCCAGGACCTAATTCTGACTTCTATGGCCTTGTCACAGGTGTCATTCCACCACCTGTGTTTGCGTTTCCTTGGGGGATTGCTGATGTTTTGTGAAGCTTTCAAGAGTGTGTCCTTGAGTTCTAGCCAGTTTGAAGGAGCATCGTTGGAGATATTCGCAAGGAAATTGTCTGAGTTCTGTCTCAGAAATTCAGGGTCGATTCTTGGGTTTCTGATTGTTTTGGTTTTCTTCCTGTTGGGTTGAAACTTTACTTTAACAAGAGATAAGTGGTGGTCGGAGTCAATAATTCCCTTTTTGACTTTAACGTTCATAATTTCTTTTTGGTTTTTCTTGGAAATAGCCACATGGTCTAGTTGAAATTCTCCTAAATGCATGTTCGGGGATCTCCATGTCATTTTCTTTTGTGGAAGTGCCAGGAAATGGGTTGACATCAATTTTAGATCGAAATTCTCGGAGAAGCCAATTAAACGTTCTCCATTTTTATTGGTTCTTTTGTGAGCAGGGTAAAGTCCTACAGTGGTCCTAAATTTCTTCTCTTTGCCAATTTGTGCATTGAAGTCCCCCAGCAGAATTTTGACATGATGTTTTGGAACTTTGGCTGTAGTTTCTTCTAGTAATTCCCAGAAGTCATCTACCTTCTGTGGGTCTTTTTGATTGTAATTGTTTGTAGGTGCATGTGCATTGATTAGTGTATAAGCTTTGTTTCCTGATTTGATTGTCATTAGCGAAATTCTTTCAGAAGGAGATGTAAAGTATAATACCGAATTTGTGATATTTTTTCTCACTGCAAAACCAGTGCCAAATTGTAATATTTTGTTAGGGAGGAGGGTAGCTGGTTTACCTTTATAAATTCTATAGTTTCCTGATTCAAAATGATTTTCGTCACTGTACCTAGTTTCTTGGAGTGCCAGAATTTGGATGTTGAGTTGGTCTAATGTGTCTGTTAAGTGCTTCAACTTTCCAATTTTGCGAAGCGTGTTGATGTTTAAAGTGCCAATAAAATGTTTTTCCTTTGGGCGAAGAGATTTGGGAAGCTCCGATACATTCCCGCATGATGTTCTCGGTCCCCCAGAATCCGATGACCGAGAAAACCTAGTATGAATACTAGGGCCTGGGGTAGTAGTATCATTAACTGACGTTGCCATCATGCTAGTAAGTTGAAGATAATGGGGAGATTGATCTTTGTCAATCTCATAGTTACAACTAAGGTATTGAGCCTCAGAGGTTGCCTCAAGATGTTTTCTGGCTGTGCCTGTTTTTGGTCCGCGAGAGGTATTTTATTTCCCTCAAGCCCTCCGGACAAGTCCGGCGAGCCCCCCGATCCGCCACCTGGGACGCGCCCGATAGGGGAACAGGCAGAATTATTATTATTATTATATATATATAATTCTCTGGGGCCATCAAGGACCACGTTAAGTCTTGTTGCATTTGACACTGAACTTGACCTTCTTTAGAACCCAAATTTCCCTCATTCTTTGTGAGTGGGCCTGCTTACGCCCCTCTGTCCAAGGGGCACCGTGTCTTCTCTTCGGTTGCTCGTCTCGGTTTAGCCCATCCGTCAATATTTTCCTGCGGAAGAGATCTCTGTTAAGGACGTCTTCAGCTGAGATATGTAGCATTTGCAGGTCTTCTTTGGTATTTCTAAACCAGGGAATTGTGGTTTTGGGTTTGAAAAAAAAAAGTGAAAGATTTCTTTAGTTAACTTTCTTCCGTCCATTCTTTTCAGATGACCGTAAAATCGTGCCCGTCTTTTTCTGATTGTGTCGGTAATTTTCTCTATTTTGCTGTAGACTTCCTTGTTGGATCTCTTTTGATGGATTCCATTTCTGTACTTTGATCCCAAGATTCCTCTCATAATTTTGCGTTCTCTTTTCTCCAGTTCTTCAAGGAGTCCTTTGTTGGCATTTAGAGACAGGGTTTCGGCTGCATATAGAACTACTGGCTTCATAACTGTTTCATAGTGACGTATCTTGGTGTTTTGGGAAAGGCATTTTTTGTTGTAGATTGTGCGGGATGTTTGGTAGGCTATTTCCAGTTTGCGTACTCGCTCCTGAAGTGCTCCTTTGTCCAGTCTATTTTTCACGATGATCTCACCCAGGTATTTGAATTTGTCTACTCGGGTGATGTCCCCGTATTTTTTATGGAGTTTTGGTGGAGCCTCTTTGATGTTAGTCATTACTTCTGTTTTCTCAAACGATATATGCAAACCAGTTTGTTCGGCAATTTCCTTTAAAATTTCAACTTGAGCTCTAGCAGTTTCTATGTCGTTTGAGAGAAGAGCAATATCATCGGCAAATGCTAAGCATTCTGTTGCGATCCCCTTGGATTTGGTTCCTATTCTCAATGGACTGTAGTTGGTTTCCTGTAACCTCACCCGCCAGGTTCTGATGATCTTTTCAAGAACACAGTTGAAGAGTATCGCGGATAGCCCATCACCTTGTCGGACACCTGTTTTGATGTCAAAGGAATGCAAGAGACATCCGTGGAACTTCACCTTGGATTTTGTATCGGTCAGGGTGGCTCTAATTAATGCCAGCAGTTTCAAATCAATTCCAAATTCATTTAAGATGTTTAGCAGGACTTTCCGGTCAATGGAGTCGTACGCTTTCTTAAAGTCCACAAAGACAGACACATACTGCTTGGACCTTAGTGTACAATATCTGATGATCGTTTTGAGATTTTGGATCTGTTCAGCTGTTGAGCGACCTTTTCTGAACCCTCCTTGGTATCCACCTATTTGATGTTCGACTTGTGCTTCTAAACGCTCCAGGATGGAAAGTGATAGAATTTTGTAAGTCACGGGTACCAAAGATATTCCTCTGTAGTTGTTGATGTTCTTCATGCTGCCTTTTTTGTGTAATGGATGGATCAAGCTATTTTCCAATCTTCGGGTAGGGTCTCCTTGTTCCAAATTTCTTCCATTTGCTTTTGCAAGATATCAAGTGATTCCTCTGGGGCATATTTCCATTGTTCTGCTACTACTGAGTCTTCCCCCGGCGCTTTGTTATTTTTGAGACGGACAATGTGGCGCTTGATTTCATCTCTGTCGGGTGATCTGTAATCTGGGTACCTGAGTAAGGGTTCCTTGGTCTCAATGGCGCTTTGCGGTTTAGGGCAATTAAGTAAATTCTTGAAGTAATCTGCCAGAATGCTGCAATTTTCTTCATTTGACGTCGCCAGTGTGCGGTCCTTTCCCTCAAAGCATAGAGATGGTGGTTTATAGCCATTGAGTTTGCGTTTGAAGGCTCTGTAGTACTCTCTGCTTTCATTCTTCCTAAAGTTTTGTTCTATCTTTTCAATGAGAGATTTTTCGTATTTACGCTTCTCAGTTCTGAACACCCTAGCTGCTTGGGCACGTTGGGTTTTGTAGGTTTCCCAATCATTTTCTGATTTCGTAGAGTAGTACTGTTTCCACGCATTGAGTCTTTCTTGGAGGACTGATTCGCAGGTACTATTCCACCAGGCATGCTTTTTGCTTCTCTTGATTTCTGCAACGTCTTTGGCGGCCTCAACAAGGAGACTGTTGGCGTTGTTAAAGTCACAGTCATTTGGTATAGCCTTCTCCTGGTACTCCTCGACCCTTTGCCGAAGTTTATCATTGTCGAAGCGTGTGATCTGTTTGGTTGTCTTCCTTGTGTTTGCGAGAATTGGTTTGAATTTGATAAGAGACATATAATGATCTGAGGCCACATTGATGCCTTTCTTTACCTTGACATTCATAATCTCAGGGCTGTTTCTCCTGGAGACTGCAACATGATCAATTTGGAACTCTCCGAGAGCTTGGACGGGAGAACACCAAGTCATTTGCTTTCTGGGTAGATGGCGAAAGTGGGTCGACATGACCTGCAGGTTGTGATTTTCGCAAATGGACACCAGTCTTTTGCCGTTGGGATTGGTTCTTTTGTGAGCAGGGTAATTTCCTATAACTTCCTTGTACTTCTGTTCACGACCTAGTTGGGCATTGAAGTCACCCAAAAGAAGCTTGACATGGTGTTTGGGGATTTTGTTTAATTTTTCATCCAGTAGGTCCCAGAAATTATCAACTTCGTCTAGATCAGACTTGTTCTTATCGTTTGTAGGAGCATGTGCGTTAACTAGGGCGTAGGTTTTGTTCACGCATTTAATTGTGAGTATAGACAATCTGTCATTCACAGGTTCGAAATTTGCAACCGATTTAAGGATCTTGGTTCTAACAGCTCCATTGAGGATTCCTCTGACTATCTGACGGCGAGATAGCGGCCCCGGTGTAGAAAGCCAAGAATAACGGCCGAGAGGATTCGTTGTGCTGACCACACGACACCTCGTAATCTGCAGGCCTTCGGGCTGAGCAGCGGTCGCTTGGTAGGCCAAGGCCCTTCAAGGGCTGTAGTGCCATGTGGTTTGGTTTGGTTTGATTTATTATTTCACAAACAGGTCTATCGTTGGTCAGATAATGTTTATAGTACGCTATGTCTTCTGGTTCGGTTTCCGAAAAGGAAGGGGTACACGTGGGATATTTCCAAGTCTAATTTTTGAAAAGGTACTAAGGAAATATTACGACCCATGCATTATTTTAATATGCTTAGAGAAAGCATTTACGAGTCAACTGGTAAGATTTGTTCAAGATATTGAAGAAGATGGGTGTAGAGTAAGATGATGGGAGGGTGGTGCATAGCTTACAAAAGAACGAAGTTGTAGTGGTGAGGGTGTGGCGAACATCACGAAGAGGTTAAAATCAGGCAATGCGTAGGGCAAGGCTGCTCTTGTTCTGTTTGATGGCTATATTCAGAGAAGTGTGGGCGAGGTGAGAATCTTGAAGTTACAGGAGACATTTGCATTCAAGGGGAGAACATTGATATGATGTGTTATGCTGCTGACATGGTAGCATTGGCATGCCCATTTTTTATTTAAGTCGAGTTCTCACTGTACTCCGGCTCTATGAGGCAAGATACAACAGAACATGGGAAAATACCACATGTCAACAACACACACACCTCAATGATCTGCATTTAGGGGTGTCGCCCAGGTGGCAGATTCCCTATCAGTTGTCTACCCAGCCTTTTCTTAAACGTTCTCAAAGAACTTGTTGGAGTGATGACGCACTTTCCTATGTCGAGTACTATGAAGAAAAATTAGGCTTAATGGTCCAGCTTTCTGCAAATGTTTGCCTCTTTCTTCAGTCTCCATTGCTATTTCGATAATTCTACAGTTCTTCAATGCCCCGTCATGAAAACAGTAATCAAATAAGTGTTTCAGATATAGTACTACATTCCAAGCCATTGGCTTTAGTATATGACGGGCTGAGTGGCTCAGACGGTTGGGGCGCTGGCCTTCTGACCCCAACTTGGCAGGTTCGATCCTGGCTCAGTCCGGTGGTATTAGAAGGTGCTCAAGTAGGTCAGCCTCGTGTCGGTAGATTTACTGGCACGTAAAAGAACTCCTGCGGGACTAAATTCCGGAACATCGGTGTCTCCGAAGACAGTAAAAGTAGTTATTGGGACGTAAAGAAAATAACACTATTATTACCTTTAGTATATCCCCAGAAACCGTAACAACTTAGCCGCTTTTCTAGTTTTGACCTTTTTTTATCGTTTTGTAAATATCTCTTTTATCATAGGTAACTGCGAGTTCTTCGGCAGCATTTTTCATTTCCGCTACCTGGACATTACCCTTACATCTAACTATATTTACATACTTACTGCGGATTAAATACATCTGACTTCTATAAATACTTTCGTATACATACCCCTGTTCATGAGTGATTTTTGGAACCTGTTTCTGGCTTGAAGTACCTGTATATATATATATATATAGGTGCAGTTTGCATTTTGTCTGCAGTTTGTCCGCCCTCCTTTTCAATGTTTACATAGAACAGGCAGTAAAGGAAATAAAAGAGGAATTTGGAAAAGGAATCGCAATCCAAGGAGAGGAAATCAAAACTTTGAGATTTGCCGATGATATTGTTATTTTATCTGAGACTGCAGAAGATCTCGAGAAACTGCTGAATGGTATGGACGAAGTCTTGGGTAAGGAGTACAAGATGAAAATAAATTAGTCCAAAACAAAAGTAATGGAGTGCAGTCGAACGAAGGCAGGTGATGCAGGAAATATTAGATTAGGAAATGAAGTCTTAAAGGAAGTAGATGAATATTGTTACGGGTAGTAAAATAACTAACGATGGCAGAAGAAAGGAGGACGTAAAATGCAGACTAGCACAAGCAAGGAAGAGCTTTCTTAAGAAAATTAAATTGCTCACTTCAAACACTGATATAAGTATTAGAAAGATGTTTTGAAGACTTTCGTGTGGAGCGTGGCATTGTATGGAAACATGGACGATACGTAGCTCAGAAAGAAAGAGAATAGAAGCTTTTGAAATGTGGTGTTACAGAAGAATGCTGAAGGTGCGATGGATAGATCGAATCACGAATGAAGAGATACTGAATCGAATTGGTGAGAAGAGATCGATTTGGCTAAATTTGACGACAAGAAGAGATAGAATGATAGGACACATCTTAAGACACCCAGGACTTGTTCAGTTGGTTTTTGAAGGAAGTGTAGGTGGTAAGAACAGTAGGAGTAGACCAAGTTATAAATATGACAAGCAGATTAGAGCAGATGTAGGATCCAATAGTTACGTAGAAATGAAAAGGTTAGCACAGGATAGGGTGGCAAGGAGGCTGCATCAAACCAGTCTATGGACTGACGACTCAAACAACAACAACAACAACAACTATATATATATATAGATGCTTCCATTTTTCGCTAAAATTAATATGACTGCCAATTGTACTTGCCATCATGTTATCCTTACCTGCCATCTTCACTAAATTCAGTTCATTGGCAAATTCCTTCAGCTCTCCTTACTTCTACAACAGTTCCGAATTCAGTTCCTTTCCAACTTGCACCTCCTTAATCTCTTTATTTCTCCGTTATAATGTAGTGTATTTTTACCATTCCTGGCCACCTTTGAAGGTACATATCTTTTAAATAGGCTGTTTACATTTTTATGTGCCATTTTCCACCGATCCTAATTACTTTTTACAAACTATCTCATCCCTGTCTTATCAATCATATGGTATGACCTAATATTCCTAATTTTATAACCTTCTTTTCTATCACATTTATTTTACCTACGACAAAAACAGCTTCATAATCACTTCTGCCATCTATGGCATCAGTTTTTCTGTAGAGCTCATCTAGTTTTATCAGCATCATGTCTACAACATTCTTCCATCTAGTTTGTTTCATCACTTTCTGATTTAGCTGTCCTACCAAGATTAACATATTTACCATTTTTAGTCTTGCTTTCTGTCATTCGATTTTTCTTCCCTGTTAACATTTGGTAAACTGAGATCACCCACTACGATCCCGTTCCTTTCAGTGTCGTTTCCCACTTAGCTGATCATCTTCTCAAATATTTCTGATTCACTGTCACCCATTCCAGATCTTTACATACAAAAATCATCGAGTCGCCTATTATCTTAAGAGATGAGCCTTACAGTTTTGAATTTCATGTGTCTCATCCTTTATTTTTTATAGCTTAAATGTTCTTCTTTCACTAATATCAATGCTTACCTGGGGGCCAAGGTCATTAAGGCGTAAAGTCTGTATGATCCGACACCGTGATTAGTTAGTTCGAGTCACGTTAGTGGGAAAAATAATTCACCATCGGAATGCTGGCCAACAAGGCCGTACCCGGGGTGGGGGTAGGGGAGTTCAAACCTCCTCTGAAATATAATGGAACTTGAGAAATT
The DNA here is from genome assembly GCF_040414725.1 of Anabrus simplex. Classification (NCBI taxonomy): domain Eukaryota; kingdom Metazoa; phylum Arthropoda; class Insecta; order Orthoptera; family Tettigoniidae; genus Anabrus; species Anabrus simplex. The sequence continues at coordinate 185,562,404 of NC_090267.1, forward strand.
TGAACAGGACATATGGGTTTTTGAATATTCAAGCCAATACATCAATACTGTTAGGAAATCAAGCATTTGGAAAATAAAACAATTGAATTTAACCTATAAAACTGTGCCATCTTTAAATATTTATCTATCAATTTTGTTAACATTCTTACTGCGAAAATTAAAGGATTTAAAAAATGTTGGTGAGAAATATGGACTGTTGAGTTTCCCTTGCGTTTGAGATTCTCTTTGAGAGCCTTATTTTCGTGCTCCTGAGTCAGGGTTTAGCTTATGAAGATCTTTAGACCCGGGCAAGTGTTTTACAAATGTATTTACTCAAAGGAAAATTCAAAATGATGAAATAGTTTGTTCTAGTGACCAGCGTGAACTATTTAAAAATACACATGAGTGTGGTAGCTATTCGAGACGAAGTCTAGTAGGACACTGACAAATCGGAGACTACACACTGCATATGTTGAATTAAAAGCAAATCGATTATTTGAATTCGTTACTGTACACTGTGGAAAATGCCTCTAATATCCTTTTTTTTTTTTTTTTCAGACTTTTAAGTATATCTGAAACATGATCCGCATGAACTTATAATAGGTGTGTTAAAACGGAAAACATAAAAACTGTCACAAAATTTTAGTTTTATTTGCTTTTCCCGCCTAAAGGGTCATCTTTGCAGTAAAACAATGGAGAAATGAAGTAAAGTTCAGTTGATCTAAAACTGTATTCGGTCTACGTAAGTCTTACCATGACATCGTTTCCACTCCCAGATAACTGTTTAATTATTTATTTATAGTCATAGTTTGATCGTGATCTCGCGAGTTACTTATTCCAACATCACAACAGACAAATTTAATGAAAACGTATTAATTATCAAATATATCACAATGATAAAAGTTGAGCTAAGTGTTATAGTTTATTCGTGTTTGGGGATGAATAGATTTTACACAGATTTTATGCAGCAATATCGATAATTTATGACTTGCTGACGATACTACTCTTCTTGCCAGCAAGCACTGGCGAACTTGCTGACTTGCTAGCAAGAATGAAAACCTGAGTGCAGTGTATGGGCTAAACAAAGTAAGTCCAAAGTAATGGTAATTGACAGAGGTGCACAGATCCAGATCACAGATATTTTTGCTATTTGCTTTACGTCGCACCGACACATTATAGGTCTTTTGGCGACGATGGGATAGGAAAGTCCTAGGAATGGGAAGGAAGCGGCCGTGGCCTTAATTAAGGTACAGCCCCAGCATTTGCTTGGCGTAAAATGGGAAACCACGGAAAACCATCTCAAGGCTGCCGACAGTGGGGTTCAAACCCACTATCTCCCGATTATTACTGGATACTGGCCGCACTCAAGCGACTGCAGCTATCAAGCTCGGTCACAGGTAAATTAAGGGGCCTGGAGGTAATACACGATTTTGTCTATATTGTATTAACTATCATCGACTCGGGAAGTTGAGATACAGAAATTAGAAGATACACCAACTAAAGGAGAGTTGTTATGAAGGAACTCTTCAGAATCTGGAAATAACAAACAACGCAAAGTTCAAAAACTTGATTCCTCCGTTGTCAAACATGAACGCTAAAGGCCAAAGACAAACAACGCATCGATGCGTTCTATATGTGGTGTTGGTGCAGAATACTGCGTGCACTGTGGACTGAAAGAACAAATATATTCATCACTGAGCAACTCAGCATCTCAAAACGTCTTTCTTCCCGCGTCAATCAGAAGATCCTTCATTTCTTCGGCCACATCACAAGAAGAGAGGGATAAAATCTTGAGAAATGCATCATGCAAGGGAAGGTCAAAGGTATAAGATCACGGAGAAGGATATCGTTCAGATGGATTGTCCAAATTAAGAAGCTGCCTGGTTTACCTCTTCAGCAGACTTAAAGAAGAGCTGAAAACCGTCCAGGATGGAGAAGCATAGTTAATGAGGTCATGGCGCTCAGTAAGAGGTAGAACGACATGTGATGATGATACTTGTATAAGTATACGTAATCTGATAGATACATGTTCTAAATAATAATACTGTACCTACCGCATTGATACGTAGTACTGTCATGAAGTTCTGAGACTTGACGTCTGGAGGTAGGCACCCACACGACTCTGTACGTTGCACACGATGCCGCATTACATGGCGTACACCTACACAGAACCACATCCACCCTCAAATTAGTCACCGTTGGCCGTTAACCACTTAAACAGAACCACATCCACCCTTAAAATAGTCGCCGTTGGCCGTTATGCACGTTTGCCAACGTTGGTATAGCTGCTGGAAGCACCGCTGAAAGCAGTTGCCAGGAAGGTCTCGTATGGCTCCTCTTGTGGCCGTCATGACTTCTTCGGACGACTGAAATCTGCGCTCACGTAAGAGTGTTTTCAGGCGAGGAAAGAGAAAAAAATCACATGGTGTGAGATCAGGTGAGTACGGAGAGTGTTGCAAAACTGTCACCTGTTGCCTTGCAAGTTCCTCTTGGACAAGGACAGAGCAGGGGCGTTGTCGTGTAGCAAAGGCCAGTTCTTTGTACGCCAAAGCCCAGGTCGCGTACGGTGAATTGCATCGCGTAAACGGCCAAGGATCTCCTTGTAGCGGGTTTTGTTTACCGTTGCACCGTCTGGGAGGAATTCCATACGAACAATTCCATTTGAATCAAAAACAGTTCCAGCATCGCCTTGCCTTTTGACCTGTCTTGTGTTTTTTTCTGTCGTGGTGATGATGGCGTTTTCCACGTGGTGAAACGTTGAGAAACGTCGGATCATCGTCGGTACTACTTATGAGGTCACCACAAATCGTCACGCGATCATCACGTTGGTCTTGCGACTGGATTTTTGGCACACTATGCTGGGTAACACGAGACATGTTGAGGTCATCAGTCAGAATTTTGTGGCAAGTACCATGGCTGACCCCTATTGCTGCTGCGAGATCGTCTACCGATTGGGAGCGGTTAGCACGCACCAACGTTGCAACTTCTTGGATCATGCGTTCCGTTCGAACTGTTTGGGGCCGACCAGTACGCACATCATCTTCCAAACTGTCCCGTCCTTGCACAACACGTCGTTGCCACCTAAAACACAACACTGCGACTCAATGCGTCCTCGCCGTAAACCTGCTGCATCATTTCAAATGTTTCGGCAGTGGTTTTGCCTAATTTCTGGCAGAACTTGATGTTTGCCCGTTGCTCAAACTGTGACATGTCAAGGTCCAACAGGCGCATTGAAATCACCGTCACAACAACGACCGTACATCTGCTTCCAATGCATGCACTCAGCTGTCTCTTGCAGGGACGAGAGACTAACTGACATGGTACCATACCATGGCGCCACCTATGCGCTATAGTGCACCACAGCGTCATCATGTGATCAGTCTCAGAACTTAATGACTGTACTACGTATAATTATCTGAGTACACAATAAACACACATTAAGAAAAGGTTTTGTATCATCCTTGAGTGTCATTTAATTGTGATGCTATCTTGGCCTGCCCTATGTAGACCCGGAAAGATGACCTTTAAGATACTTGTAAACATACTGACAACTGCACGTACGACAACCCACAGGCAGAACCCCTCCCTCAGATGAGAGGCAGTATTTCTGTTGAAGTTGTAATACTAGTGAGGAAGCACTAGAGGTGTGTTCTAAACAGCGTAGTGAGTTTCTGGGATGGCAATACATGCAATGTCGACATGAGAACGTGTACGCATAATCACATTATGTCAAGATGGAAGATCAACAAGGGCACTTGCTCGATCTGTGGACCGTAATCAAAGTGATGTAGTTCGAAAATGGAAGCGCTACAGGAAGATAGGAACTCTTGGTGACTTGCCTTGCACAGGTCGTCCAAGGGCTACGACTGCAGTCGATGACCGTTACCTTTGAATTTCAGCTCAGAGGACCTCTGAATGTAATGCCGCCATGCTGAATAATGATATTTGCGTAGCCGCAGGTCACCGCATTTCAACTCAAACTATGAGAAACCGCTTGCATGAGGCACAACTTCACTCTCATCACCCATGGCGAGGCCCAGCTCTCAAATCTAGACATCATAGGTAGAGCTCTGCGCGGTTATACAAAATATTATCCACATCCGGACTTCCTTCATCTGCACGCGCATACGCGGATATTGTAAAAACTAATTGCACCGAATGTATTGAACCGGATAGATCTGTTAACATAATCCAATAGGCCTGATACCTGACACCAGACCCCAGAGGGATTTCCTCTTGCGACAACTACCGGCAGCGGTTCTCTTTTGGAACCTGTGCTCCTTCCTTCCACTAATAATTGCGAGCAGGAGTTATAGAGCGTTCCAACCTTAAATTGCAGTACAGCAGTAATGGGATAATTTCGTCTCTTTCCTTCTCCCGTGTTTTGCGGGTAGCGCTGTCCTACTCTAATGCAGCGGGTTTGCCAAATATCCGTAAATCAGAATGTTATCGTTTAAAATCGGTGAATATCGTGTTGTGTACAGAATTTCAAGGCGCATTTGATGCCGTTAACAAAAAAAAATGTAAAAAAATAATTTAGTGTGAAAATGGCAATATAATGGAAAGTTTCGCCAAATGCAAAATCTTCATTGCATAGAACTTATCATGTCATAACTCCTATTTTATATTCATAATTTTCCTAATTTTTTCACTGCTGGTAAAGAAACATTTCAGCTCGATGTAGATAAGTTTATTTTTAAATTTAAAAAATAACAAAATGCAGTTATATGCGTTTATTTTCAGTCATGTTCCGGGAATTTTATGTGCAGGCACGAAAACGTCAGTCGCTGGCCAGCGCCTTTCCTATTGAATTTACATGGGGGGTCAAAGCGAGGCAAATGGTCTTCAGATATGGAAGTTATTTTTAAAACAATCCCGAAGTTCTTATCTTGCTTAGTTCTTAATTTGTGATAGGAAGAATATATCCTTGAATTTTGGTTTCGCGCGTGACTCGGCTGGCTGGCTGGCTGGCTGTCTGGCTGGCTGAAGTACGGTAATGATCTCCCAAATGTGCGCTTTTAACATTTCCAGACAGTCGCATGCAGTGCAGTGCTCATTTCGTCAGTAGTATGTATAATAGTGGTTAAATACATATCAGTGACATATATACAATTCTTGAGGGCAAGTGTATTTCGTTTGTGTGGTTCGTGAGTTCGTGCTCGTGCGTGGGGATCTAATTTCTAAGAAAAAGTGCAGAAGGATCATGGCGTGGTTAAAGCAAAGCAAACGGTCTTCGGATATGGAAATTATTTTTAAATCATACCTCAAGTCTTTATCTCGTTATCTCTTAATTTATGACAGGGAGAACGTCTCGTTTGTTTACGTTTCACGAGTGACTCGGCTGGCTGAGCTTTTAAATATACTGACAGCCGTGTGCAGTGGTGTTCATTTTATCAGCATTATAAGATTGATTATATAAAGATCAGTGATATATATAATATTTAATGGCATGTGGCCTCCGAGGAGGCCGAGTGCAGGTCTTTCGAGTTGACGCCACATAGGCGACCTGCGCGTCTATAAGAATGTGGCCCTACCTGTGATGAATTCTAATGCTGAAGACGGCACACACACCCAGCCCCCGAGCCATTGGAATTAACCAATGAAGGTTAAAATCCCCGACCCGGGCGAAAATCGAACCCGGGGCCCTCTGGACCAAAGGCCAGAACGTTAATCATTTAAGCCATGGGGCCGGACAAGATCAGTAATAAATGTATAGTTCTTGAGGACAAGTGGATTGTGTTTGTTCTGTTTGTGTAGTCTGTGTAGTTGTCAGTTTCTGCTCTTGCGGGGGGTTCTTAGTTCGAAGAAAAAGTGCAGAAGAATGTACAATGGATCGTCAAATTAAAAAGAAACGTTCTGTAGGTAAACTCAGGGGAAAAGAACGCAATATTATAATGAGTATCCTGGATTATTTTTTAAAGACTATGACTATGAACAGCGCAGTCAGTGAAAGAGCTAAAGCTACAGGTTGTTCCGAAAGAACAATCTATGCTATAAGGAAGGAACACACACACATGGTCCTTTGCGAACTCCCGCAAAAAAAGCAAAAAAAGAGAAGGACGGCAGAAAAATGCAAGGGAAATTAAATATGATCAGAAATTGTGCGAAGTGGAGTGCGTCGGGTGGTTCACTCTCCTTTATTTGCTAACATACCACCGACATTGAACGTGATTTTGAGTCGGGTAAATGGAGAAGATTCTTTGCCACGATTTTCTAAAACTACGTTGTATTGCTTCTTACATGCTATAGGCTTCCGTTATTTAAGACGGGGTAATAAAGCAGCTTTCATTGAAACCGATGAAATTATTAATTGGAGGCACAGATATCTCAAGGGAGATAAAATGTTTGAGGGCACAAAATAAAGCTAAAATTTACACAGATGAATCGTGGGTAAATATTGGGCAGACAGTGACAAAAGAATGGAAGGATACGACAGTGAAAAGTGCACGGCAAGTCGCCATTGAAGGGGTGAGTTCGGGACTTAGGCCACCGAAAAGCCGAGGACCGTGATTTGCCTTAGTCCACGCGGGTAATGAACATGGTTTTGTTCATAATGCTGAACTAACATTTTTATGCCATAAAAACATAAGACAATTGGGCAAATTACGTGAACGAAGTAAAGAAAAATGAAAGAGATTTGTGGAAAGCAGACGAATTACAGGACGATGTCGACGATGAAAATGTTTTAATACGACTTTCTTCATCGTCCGTATCATCCTCAATTCATCTCCCGAAGCCGGTTCATCCAACGCGGGAACATCAGGCCTTGCAGAAAGGATAGAAGGTGTACGTCCAATGTCTGAGAGCAACGCCAGTGATTAAGGTACGTTGTATTTATTTTACCATCCTACAAATATTAATTTATGAATGAATGAAGTTAAAATTACAAAATTACAAACGAAAAATGTGGAACTGTGACTCCCTGTTTGAGTCACACTCGAGCGTGATCTTCACGAGTCGATTTCGCAACAGCGCGCTCCATCTACGCTGTACTGCAATTTAAGGTTGGAACGCTCTATAGTTAGGCTTAGGTAAACTTTACGGCTTTATGAACTCAAGGCTCTTTATATATCACCATCCTCCCATATCAGTATCAGGGGTCGCCTATCCACAAGCAAAAATAAGAGGATGCTTGAGTACAAATTAATAAACTTCATTATTTATAAATTATTAGCAAAATTATCCGCACTGTCATACAGTTTGTAACCGCCAAAACACTAACTACGCGGATATCCGCATCCATGCAGGGCTCTAATCATAGGGCGTGATACAGGTGGGCTCAACATTATGTTGAGTAGTCTCTGCAGAATGATTTTCACCGATGAGTGTTACGTAAGCCTTGTTCCTGACGGTCGTCGGGAACGTGTTTGGAGGTAATATGGTCAGACTTCACGTCTCAGACACACTGTCACGAACATGCAGCAAGGTAACGGTTTCCTGTTGTTCGGGGTGGCATTATGTGGAGCCATTGTACGCCACTACCAGTCATGCAGGGCAAAATCACAGCTGTACGATACAGGGACAACATCCTTTGACCATAGTGAAACCGTATCGCCAGTTTTTTGGGGGAGAGTTTGTCTTAATGGACGATAATGCTCTCATCCATCATGCGGTTCTTGTTAACGACTTCCTTCGTGATCACGCTGTCGCTCGACTAGAGTGGCCGCCATGTTCCCGAATATGAACCCCACCGAACATGCCTGGGATAAATTACAGAAGAAATTAAAGAATGTTATGTACGTCACGACCCACCAACCGAGGGAAAATATGGACCAACATTACATTGATGAGCTGGTGCAGAGTATACCAAGACGAATTCAGGCATGAATCAATGCAAGGGGACGTGTTGCTCAGTATTAAATGTACGGCTTTGTGCTGTATCCAGTAACTCACATTGAAAAATCAAAACTGTATTGTTTTAGAGGCTCTCATTTGTCGTTTTGTTCGAAAATAATTAACGCTGATATGGTACCACTGAATGAATCTCTTCCTTTTTTAATAGAGTCAGGAACTCTTTAGTCCGAGGTGGTGCAAAACATTTTTGGTCGGTGCATGAAATATTAACCCTTTCTAACTGAAGTTTTCTCTATAACAGCAAAAGTATAATTATTGTTCATTCCCATTTTAAAAGTAAGTGTTAGTGGATATATTTATACCAACATTTTTAAAACGTGTGAACATATCTTTTACAAAACTATGCCAGAGGGCAACATTAGGTAGGTACTTGGGCAAAAATTAGATACATTCTCATCTATACATTTTATAAATTATTTCGTGACGGACAGACTTGAATAATAGAGTGATACCTCGGAGAATTCATCGAACCGACAGGCCTTGAGAAGATCTCACAGCAAAACCGTCTCCAAAAAGTCAAGAAGGCATTAGGGTTAGTTCAAGACATCTACAACAAAAAATGCATGTCAAGACAGACAAAAATTCGGCATTACAACACAGTCATAAAACCAACAGTCCTTTACGCAAGTGAAACGTTGTCACTTAACAGTAAACAAGAATTAGAAGAAATAAAAAAGCAAGAGAGGAAGATCATCAGGAAAATCCTAGGAGCAAGATATACCCAAGATGGTTACAGGCTACAATCAATCAAAACAACAGAAAAAGTTTCAAACATTGAAATTGACATTAAGAAAAGACGAATGAAATTCTTTGGACACCTCACAAGATTACCAGAAAATCGACTGTCAAAAAGAATATTAAATTATGTTAGCTCACTTAAGAATTCAACACCTTGGCTGGACGAACTTCGAAAGGACCTCAAAAATGCAAACATATGTGCAACAGACATTTTAGAAAGAGACACCTTCAGACACAAAGTCAACAAGTGGGAAGTTACATCAGAGCAACCAAAGCAAAAACAGTGCAGACCGAAATGGTCGGAAGAACGTAAACAAGCCTTCTCAGAGAGAATGAAAGCCTATTGGAAGAACAAGAAGAACCCAAAAAAGCTTGATTGAGTTGTTTGCTTAACGCCTTCCATTATTGGGAGAATACGCTAATAATAATAATAATAATAATAATAATAATATAAATATAAATTAGTCCAAATACGTAAATTGTCCCCCTGTTTCACTAGCGTTACCAAAGAGCAAAAAATACAGTAACAGTAGACCTACACAGTGAAATATAATTTTTGCTTAACCCCGCTAAGAAAATTCTGGGTATGGCCTTGATGGCCGGCAGGGTAGTAGAGGTGGTGGTGTATAATTTGCGTGTCGAAAGCCTGGGTTCAATTCCAAATCTCTCCGCAATGTTCATATAGAGTTAGGGCATATGACGCTGATGACGGTGATTGGTCCGTCGAATAGAAGACGTTAAGCCTTGAGCAGACTCCTAGGGTGTTATTCGACAGGATTATGCTGTGTAACGACACCAGTTTTCACCCTCTCCCTACCTCATCATCACCGTCATCATTATCATCTCATACTCAGACGTGGAGGTCATTCATGTGAGTCAACTAGAAAGATCTGCACCAGGTCTCTCCGGAGGTCACACAACATGATTCAAATCGATATGAATACTCCCCCTCCTATCGATTATATCTTGTCTTCTTCTTTTCTGGCCGTATATGTACCCATAAAACGGGCACTCCCGAGCTCACTCTGGGTCGGCTCGTCTGATTCGAAGAGAGTATATCCGAAATTCTTGCACCAGATCTAATGGCACTTCACTTTTCCTTTTCCTATCTATCTTGTCTCTACGATACATATTTCAGTCCCAGGAAAAAATGTCTACATCCAAAATCACTTCTTACAAAATCTGGTAAATATGACTATTAAAATATTTAATTCTGTTCCTTTCCTAACAACACTTCTATAGTTTAACACTAACAATTTTATGTCACCCGCTATCAGCTTGCATTCTGGAGATGGTGGGTTCGAACCCCATTGTCGGCAGCACTGAAGAGAGTTTTCCATGGTTTCCCACTTTCACACCAGGCAAATGCTGGGCCTGTACTTTAATTAATATCACGGTCACTTCCTTCCTACTCCCAGTCCTTTCCTATATCATCGTCACCATAAGATGTATCTGTGTCGATGCGACGTAAAGCAAATTGTAAACAAACAAAAAATAATTAAAAAGAACATCTTTGCTCGGGTGCATGTTCTGGCTTCTAGTTACAGAAGCAACATATGCAAGTGAAACATTATTTAAACTGAATACCCAATCAACAACAGAGTCCGACTCGTTGGCTGAATGGTCAGCGTACTGGCCTTCGGTTCAGAGGGTCCCGGCTTCGATTCCCGGCCGGGTCGACGATTTTAATCGCTTCTGATTCATTCTTCTGGCTCGGGGACTTAGTGTTTGTTTCCGTACCAACACTTCCCTCTTCATATTCAGACAACATACTACACTATCAACCACCACAGAAACACGCAATAGCGATTACATCCCTTCATATAGGGTTGGCGTCAGGAAGGGCATCCGGCCGTAAAACAGGGTCAAATCCATATGTGCGTTGAAGTTCACACCGTGACCCCACAGGTGTGGGAAAGGCGGTTGTAAAAGAAGAAGACCCGATCAACAACAGACCAGAATGATGGCCAGTGGAGATTTTTGCCAAATTCAGTACTTTACAAGGACACAGTGTGAAAACGGAGGATTGCATTATTTGGATACATATTACCGCTTATCAAATACTAGACTCCTGAAACAACATCTTTATTTCTTTTGGAATAGTAAAACAAAAACATATGGTTTAAAGAAATGCAAATGGATTTAGGTTAACTGAAAATTATTGAAGATCAAATTGAAAATAGAGAAGGGAAACGTTTCTAAATAAGAAGTACACATGACTATCACTAAAAATATCGCAGCGTAAGCGATATGTTATACCTGCAGTAGAATGGGCCGCAAGATCATCCAGAATGTTTCTGGAAAGGAAAAAGTTGTCAAGTGTTAAAAGCTGAACTTATTCTTTGAAGGCTTTGTTGTATAAAGTTTGATTTTGGTGCACCAATGTGGGAGTGAACAGTGTAACTAAATATATAAATATGATAATGATGATGATGATGATTATTTGAGCTTCTGTATGTAGCACTTTTGATCGAACATCATTTAGACTACCTGTGTGTCAATGAATGCATTCCGATTTATTTTGGCAGTGAAACTGGAACTATATTAAGCGACCAGTAATTGGTTTTAACTAAATTTGTAGGCTAATCAATGCATGTCACCAGATATCTTTGACATATTGACATCGTGCAACGTGGAGTGCCTAATGGACTTAATTTTCACCGTTTAGAAATCTTACTACCTGAACCAGAAGCCTGACACTCTAACACAGATCCAGATCCACAGAAGGAGCTAAAATATGATGACTGAACAAGGTAAGTAAAGCTTACTTTGGAAATCATCGCTCGAATGTTATCTAGATCATGTCCAACAGTGGCAGTCACTGCCCGATCCTCAGCTTCAAGTTCTTTCCTGAAAAGAAAAGCAAAGAAAACTCACTAAAAAGATTTCAATAGCTTTCTGAGAATTGAGTTATTAATGAATGACATTTTTATTGCATCAAATAGCCATACAGAAAGTAATAGTGGGTGTGTATTGTACCCGTTCATTGTGGTCATTGTTTGAAGAAAGGAAAAAATGCAATTTCCTTCGATATAATTTATTCATTTCCAATAGTTATTTTCGCGGAGCGAACAGCTGTGACATTACTTGACGAGAAGAGCCATCAGCAGGCGGGTCTTAAGGTTACAAGAGGGAGGCACACTCGTATACTTTTCCTAGCGGAGAGTAACAGCAAGAACACGTGACGTGACGAGCCTACACGATATGCGCATAGCCACAAATTAGGATAAAGATATACTAGAAAGATTCCCAACTTATATTAATAACCAATAAACATTGAGATGTACAGTGAATTGTATTTTTCCAGCCAATAGGAATAAATGACGATAATGCAACACCACACGCGGCCAGCCAAACATCCGAACTGCTGCAGCGATTCAAGTGGGAGGTATGCCAACATCCTCCATACAGTCCAGATCTAGCGCCATGAGATTATCATGTGTTCGGTAAGCTGAAAAAGGATCTCGGTGGATGACAATTCCGAAACGATTAAAAATCAGAAACAGATTTATCGTCCTAAAGTTAACCATAATTCATCCCTGATTAATTAATTACGGTAAAAGAAATTAATTCTTAAATCATTGTCAAGATAGGAGGTGAAAGCAGTTGTCTCCAGGTAGTTACGTAGAGTTGGAGGTGATTTCTATGCATACGGAATCAAAAAGTTGGTTGACCGTTCCGAGAAATGTTTACAGTCTCTTGGGAACTATGTGGAAAAGTGAACTTACGTTGTGTTGCCTATGTTTAGGTGGTTTCATAAACTGCTATAACTTGGGAGTGTTACTTACTTTTTGATTCTCCCTCGTATAACCTTTCCATTATGGAGGAATACGGGATAATATAAGCTGTTGTCAGTTCACTTCTCACTCTTTTAGAAATCAACTGTCTTACAGACTCTCTTACGAAATAGACCCCCTTATAAAACAGATTCTCTTACGAATTTGTACAAGCTGACGATCTTACGCTCTTCAATTCTACAAGACTTGGAATTATGGTATTTCAACTAGTTGCCTACATCGAGCAGCCAAGAGACAGGCGGCGAGCGACCTCGAAGCCAGGTGCGATCAGAGATGAGAGGAAGCCAACTCGGGGGAGCAGTTTCATAGAGCGAACTCGGCAACAGTCTAATGCTAAATGTGTTCACCAGTTGACTATAATAAGTTACCTTCTCATCAGAGTCGAACATGGAGTATGGGACGTGTGCATTTGATTTTTGTGCTGCAAGATGAGTATTTATTCAGTAGTGAACAAGATAATTTTGGGTAATGTTTAATGTGCCCATTGTAAAGTTTAACATCAGTTTCAACTCGTATCTTTGGAAACAACGTGGTCATCAGTCGACTTCTTTAGAGTGCAGCGAGGGATGAAAATGAGGAATACTATAAAGTTATCTCTACTTAATACTGCAAGTAGTATAATGGGAGAGTTCGGCGGCCACCGCCACCTCCGGCTCCCAGTGGCCACCTCCAACTCCACCTCAGCCAGAGGCCTCCCAGTGGCCACCTCCACCTCAGCCAGAGGCCTCTTCCAGTGCTGCCAACTTAACCTAACTAGCGCGAAATTTGAATTTGTAAACAAAGCCACGTGCTTTTTGACAGCTGACATCGACAACAACGCATCGCTAACCTCAGTACTGCCATCATGACGGGCCTAAACCTCAGTAGTGCCAACTTAACCTAACTAGCATGAGGTAAACAAAGCCACGTGTTTTTTGACAGCCACGTGCTTTTTGACAGATTTGTAAACAAAGCCACGTGCTTTTTTGACAGACAACAACGCATCGCTAACCTCAGTACTGCCATCTTGACGGACCTAAACCTTAGTGGTACCAACTTAACCTCACTAGCGAGAGGTAAACAAAGCCACGTGCTTTTTGACAACCACGTGCTTTTTGACAGCTGCCATCCGCCATCTTTGAGCACCGTGCTGCCCTCTTTCGTCACCTGTCATCGGCAGTGCTGCCATCTTGACGGGTCTAAGCCTTAGTGCTACCAACTTAACCTAACTAGCGCGAGGTAAACAAAGCCACGTGCAGCTGTCATCCGCCATCTTTGAGCACAGTGCTGCCCTCTTTAGCTACTTACCTTTGAAATGTGGTGGCGGATAATTTGAAAAATGCTTTTTTTGACAGCAGCCATCTTGCATCGCAAACCTCAGTGCTGCCCTCTTTAGCTAGATACCTGTGGTGGCAGGCAATTCCACGTGACAGCAGCCATCTTTAATCAAGAGAGCACCGTGCTGCCCTCTATGTGGTGGCGGCAAATTCCACGTGCTCTTGTTTGGAAACAAACTCACGTGCTTTTTTGACAGCTACCATCCACCATCTTTAATCAACAGAGCACAGTGCTGCCCTCTATGTGGTGGCGGCAAATTCCACGTGCTCTTGTTTGAAAACATACTCACGTGCTTTTTTTGACAGCTGTCATCCGCCATCTTTAATCAATAGAGCACTGTGCTGCTATCATGCGGGCAATTTCGTTAGCTGTCATCCGCCATCTTTAATCCAGAGAGAACAGTGCTGCCCTCTATGTGGTGGCGGCAAATTGAAAAATTCCACGTGCTCTTGTTTGAAAACATACTCACGTGCTTTTTTGACAGCTGTCATCCGCCATCTTTAATCCAGAGAGAACAGTGCTGCCCTCTATGTGGTGGCTGCAAATTGAAAAATTCCACGTGCTCTTGTTTGAAAACATACTCACGTGCTTTTTTGACAGCTGTCATCCGCCATCTTTAATCCAGAGAGAACAGTGCTGCCCTCTATGTGGTGGCGGCAAATTCCACGTAGAAACAAAGCCACGTGCTTTTTTGACAGCTGTCATCCACCATCTTTAATCCAGAGAGAACAGTGCTGCCCTCTATGTGGTGACGGCAAATTCCACGTAGAAACAAAGCCACGTGCTTTTTTGTCAGCTGTCATCCGCCATCTTTGATCACCGTGCTGCCCTGTGACGGCAAATTCCACGTGGAAACAAAGCCATGTGCAGCTGTCATCCGCCATCTTTAATCACCGTGCTGCCCGGTGACGGCAAATTCCACGTGCTCTTATTTGGAAACAAAGCCATGTGCTTTTTTGACAGCTGTCATCCGCCATCTTTAATCACCGTGCTACACTCTATGTGGTGGCGACAAATTCTAAATGCTTTACAAACCCATGTGCTTTTCTGACAGAGCTGTCATCCACCATCTTTAATCACCGTGCTACCCCGGTGACGACAAATTCTACGTGCTCTTGTTTGGAAACAAAGCTTTTAATCCAGAGAGAACAGTGCTGCCCTGGTGGCGGTAAATTCTACGTGCTCTTGTTTGGAAACAAAGCTTTTAATCCAGAGAGAACAGTGCTACCCTGGTGGCGGTAAATTCCACATGCTCTTGTTAGTTCGTGATTTAAAATCTAAGCTAGCTGTAAATCCCCGATTCCCGACAGATTCTTAATCTGAGTTGTCAGGAAGGACAACCAAGAGCTTAGATACTACTAGTTTTGCATCAGGGAGGGCGACTAGTCTTAAAACAAATTCTTGCGATTTAAAATCTTAGTTTTACGTCAGGAAGGACATCCGGCCGTAAAACAATAGTTCGTGATTTAAAATCTAAGAAGTGCATCTAGCTGTAAATCCCCGATTCCCCGTGTTAGACGTTGTAAAACAGATTCTTAATCCGAGTTGTCAGGAAGGGCAACCGGTCGTAAAACTATGGTGTATGAGGTTAGATACTGCTAGTTTTGCATCAGGAAGGACAACTCAACACATTCATGTGATTTAAACACATTTTTATCCCCAAGAGAATCGAACCCGAGACTACCGGGTGAGAGGCATGCATACTGTAGGCTATAGATTTGTTCTACAGTCCTCGAAGTATCGGCACAGTCATTCTGAGCGAGTTGTGTGGAATGCGTGTGTTAGCTGAAATTGTACACGTATCTTCCGGCTCGACCTTGAGCGAGGACACTGATAAGCGGCTTGTAACTCGCGAACGTCTTCTTAGCTGAGTACCATTCAAGCTCTTAAAACACAGTACTAATTAAGGTTGTAAAATATTCTGAAATAGTCCTCCTCTGTAGTGCAGTAGTTAGCTGCTACCCTCGGAGGTCCGAGTTCGATTCCTGGCTCTGCTACGGAATGTGTAGCATTTAGCCTATGTAAGTTCCTAACGTAAACTATCATGATTGTACGGAGAGGTTAAAACACACACAGTGCCTACTCCTATCGAAAGAACCTGCACGGTACCGGCATGTAGGCTTCTCCTGGTGAAGGAGCTTGCACATGGTTTAACGCCTCCTATCAAGAGCCCTTACTTAATGCTGGCTTTTTTTGCACACCCCGCCTCACACCATAGTTTTATACGACCGGCTGCCCTTCCTGACTAGGATTTTAAATCGCAGTATACGTGATAAATTTGTTGTAGCGGGTTTTATAACTAGATATCCCGGTACCGATACATAGCCTACTCCACTGAAGAAGCCTGCACAAGGCTTATTGCCTCCATCCGACAAATGAATCAGCATCAACACTCTTGTACTCAAAAAATCATTTTCGAAGGAGTCTGCACAAGGTTTAACGTCCCTATCAACAGCCCTTACTTATTGCTAGCTTTTTTGCACACCCCGCCTCACACCATAGTTTTATACGACCGGCTGCCCTTCCTGACTAGGATTTTAAATCGCAGTATACGTGATAAATTTGTTGTAGCGGGTTTTATAACTAGATATCCCGGTACCGATACATAGCCTACTCGACTGAAGAAGCCTGCACAAGGCTTATTGCCTCCATCCGACAAATGAATCAGCATCAACACTCTTGTACTCAAAAAAATCATTTTCGAAGGAGTCTGCACAAGGTTTAACGTCCCCATCAACAGCCCTTACTTATTGCTAGCTTTTTTTTGCACACCCCGCCTCACACCATAGTTTTATACGACCGGCTGCCCTTCCTGACTAGGATTTTAAGTCGATATCCCGACAAAGCCTACTCCTACCGAAGAAGGCAGCTTAACGCCTCCATCCAACAAATGAATCACACTCAAACACTCTTCAATCATTCTCGCTACTTCGGAAGATAGCGGGTTCGAACTGGAAGCCGTAAATGCTAGGCGAGGGGCCTGCGCGATCGTCATTACATGATCTAGCTTTAGCTCAATACCTACAGGTAAGGAATACCGCGGATGTACCCTCGAGAAGTCGAGGATCACACGCTAACTTTCCAAGGATCGAACTCTTAAATTCTGCAAGGTTTAACGTCCCTATCAACAGCCCTTACTTATTGCTAGCTTTTTTGCACACCCCGCCTCACACCATAGTTTTATACGACCGGCTGCCCTTCCTGACTAGGATTTTAAATCGCAGTATACGTGATAAATTTGTTGTAGCGGGTTTTATAACTAGATATCCCGGTACCGATACATAGCCTACTCGACTGAAGAAGCCTGCACAAGGCTTATTGCCTCCATCCGACAAATGAATCAGCATCAACACTCTTGTACTCAAAAAAATCATTTTCGAAGGAGTCTGCACAAGGTTTAACGTCCCCATCAACAGCCCTTACTTATTGCTAGCTTTTTTTGCACACCCCGCCTCACACCATAGTTTTATACGACCGGCTGCCCTTCCTGACTAGGATTTTAAATCGATATCCCGACATAGCCTACTCCTACCGAAGAAGGCAGCTTAACGCCTCCATCCAACAAATGAATCACACTCAAACACTCTTCAATCATTCTCGCTACTTCGGAAGATAGCGGGTTCGAACTGGAAGCCGTAAATGCTAGGCGAGGGGCCTGCGCGATCGTCATTACATGATCTAGCTTTAGCTCAATACCTACAGGTAAGGAATACTGCGGATGTACCCTCGAGAAGTCGAGGATCACACGCTAACTTTCCAAGGATCGAACTCTTAAATTCTGACACCTCGGTATCAACAGGAGGTTTGAATACGTCAGCCTGCAGGTAGGAGCTCTTGTTTGCATTCGTTCCGACTGTACCGCACTTGTCAGCTCAGCGATTATCATATCCGCTTGGTAACAAGCAGAATATTTAGCCACTGCAGTCTGCGCGAAGTGCTCACAGTTCTCTGTATGCGTTTATTACGTACACACACATCTCCCGTCTGCAGTGAATATTATTCTTCAGCCTTTATCTTAAGGTAAGGTAGAACTGTTAATTACCTTTTTTTATTTGCAAAGCAACTTCTACGCTAGACATCTACATTCATATATGTTTGTTCTTTTTTTAGGTACCGTTCGAAAGTACGCAACAATTTTATTCATCCGAGTAACAGTCTGCAGCACGTGCATTTTTAAGGTATGTTTTCGAACTTTGAGTTGTAAAGATAACTAGGTTAGATGATGCACCCTACACTACATTCATATATGTTTCTTCTTTTTCTTTTAGGTACGGCTAGAATATTATCATTCGAGTTTCAGGCTTGAACGCACGCATTTTATACATCAGAGTAACAGTTTGCAGCGCGAAGATTTTAAGGTATGTCTGACCTCTATTCGTTGAAACTTGGTTTCTTCTAAAACATCGTAACTTTAGTCTATTGATAAATAGTTGTTCTCTTTAATCCTCACGCGAGGTGCGTGCATAGCTATGTCCGTCCTCAGCAGGCTTAAACTTGGTTTCTTCTGTAACTTTGAGCTATTGATAAATAGTTGTTCTCTTTAATCTACATACTATAGACGTGGTATAATTTCAAACACGTACACATAGCTATGTCCGTCCTCAACAGGCTTAAACTTGGTTTCTTCCGTAACTTTAAGCTATTCATAAATAATTGTTCTCTTCAACCTACATACTATAGACGAGGTGCGTACATAGCTATGTCCGTCCTCAACAGGCTTAAACTTGGTTTCTTCCGAACATCGTAACTTTAGTCTATTGATAAATAGTTGTTCTCTTTAATCTACATACTATAGACGTGGTATAATTTCAAACACGTACACATAGCTATGTCCGTCCTCAACAGGCTTAAACTTGGTTTCTTCTGAACATCGTAACTTTAGTCTATTGATAAATAGTTGTTCTCTTTAATCTACATACTATAGACGTGGTATAATTTCAAACACGCACACGTAGCTATGTCTGTCCTCAACAGGTTGAAACTTGGTTTCTTCCGAACATCGTAACTTTAGTCGTTCTCTTCAATCCTCATGCTATAGGCCTAACTCACAGCCATGTCCAACCTCTATAGGTTGAACATCACAACTTTAGGCTAATCTCTATTGGTTGTTCTCTTTTCAGAACTTGTTGCATACGCTGTTCACCTAAACACTTTATTCGAAGAAAGAGAACACACTATGTTCCCATGCGAGCTGTGTAAGGCAATGTTCACAAGACGTGACAGCCTTGCACGCCATGTAAAAACAAAACATCATCAGCTATCTGCTTGCAACTATAACCCTACTATGTTCCCCTGCGAGCGGTGTAAGGCAACGTTCGCAAGACAGGATAACCTCGCACGTCATATAAAAGCAAAACACCCTAGCATAACATCTGCTTTATGTGATGTTTGCGGGCTGTACTTCGCTAATGTAGAGCAATACCAGGCTCACTTAGCAGAGGTACATCAAATATCTACTTGCCCTCAGGTAGTAGTAGGGAAAAAGCGTGCAGCTACTGATGTAGCTGTAGAAAGTACTAGTAGTAAAAAACCTAGGAAAAATGAACTTCAAACTATTCACTGCGAGCACTGTAACACTGATGTACCATCTTCGCATTTTCAGGGACACTTACGGAGTAATGTGCATAAAAATAATGCGTGTAGAAGTGGTAGTAACGCAAACATCGAGGAAATTAATACAGCATTTAAAAGTAGGATCGCTAGTTACCGAATTCGCACCAGTCAAAAGTTTCAGAGCACTTCAAACTTTTTAAATTGCGTTCAACCGGATGTACAACAGCTTCTTGCTAAATCTTTGTCCAATCATAGTTTATTTAAAGTTAATTTTGAACTTTTCGCCTTGTACATTAAAAGCACGGATGAATCCGAAATAACGGACATTAAATCATTTAATACGAAGAATTTTGTCATAAGTCAGTCGACTAATTTTGGCGATGTACTTAGGGATGTCTCTAACATTATTTCAACTAAGAGCGAGGAATTTCAGGAAAAGGAATCAGGGTGGGCTTTAGTTGAAATAATGTATCTAGAAGTTAACATCAATAAGTACAATCCTATGCGTGGATCTTCGCACATCGAGCTGCCGACATGGATTCAGCGAAAAGAAGCTGTTGTAAACATCCAAAACAATGACGAAGCATGTTTCGCATGGGCGGTGATGTCGGCTTTAAATCCTGCGAAATCAGACGTAGCTAAGAGAACATCATCCTATCCACACTATTCAACGCAGCTAAATTTCGATAGTATAGAATTTCCTGTGCAGATAAAGGATATTAAGCGCTTTGAGGAACTAAATAACATTAGTATTAATGTGTATGGTGTAGAGAAAAAGTCTGTAGTAGGTCCTCTGTATTATGCATGTCATAAGAAGAGTACTCACGTTAATTTACTCTATATTGAGAACAGTGAGAATAGCCACTTTTGCTGGATTAAAAATCTGAGTAGACTTGTTGGCAGTCAGTTATCCAAAGAAAGGTGTAAAAAGTGGCTATGTGATGGATGCTTGCAGTATTTTAGAACTGAAGATCAGTTAACGAAGCATTCCAAGAATGACTGCAATCATGTACGTACAGAGATACCTACTACAGGCAATAATGTTTTAAAATTTACAAATTTTCACAAGCAGATGTGGGTACCGTTCGTGATTTATGCAGACTTTGAAGCCATCCTCACGCCATGCAACACATGCTCACCTAATCCTGACAACTCTTTCACTAATACTACGCACATGCATGTCCCGTATAGCTTCGCGTATTACATCAAGTGTAGTTACGATAGTACGCTTAACAAGTTAGAGCTGTATCGAGGACATGATGCTGCTAAAGTATTTTTAGAAAGACTTGAAAGTGATGCAGTTCGTCTCGGTCGTATTCTGAATAGTAATATTCCTATGAAGCCACTCACCGACATTCAGTTAAATGATCATGAACGTGCTACAAAGTGTAGCATTTGTGATGGAGAATTTTCCGAAAATGACCCTAAAGTTTTTGATCATGATCATTTAACTGGTTTCTACAGATGTGCCGCTCATTATAGCTGTAATCTTAAGTATAGAGTTCCTAAATTTATCCCTGTAATTTTTCATAACTTATCTGGTTACGACTCTCATTTCATCATTTCACAATTTGGAGCTTCGGATGAAAAAGTAGATATAATCCCTCAGAATAAAGAGCGGTACATTGCGTTTGCAAAGTCTGTAAAAGTAGATGCTGAGCATTCTATAAAACTGAGATTCCTTGACTCGTTTCGCTTTATGGCGAGTAGCCTCGATAAACTTTCTAGTCATTTACAGCCTGAACAATTTACAGAAATTCGACGCGTTTTCCCTGAAGAAGCGCAGTTTAATTTACTTCGGCGTAAGGGTGTTTTTTGTTACGAATATCTCGACTGCTTAGACCGCCTCGAAGAACGTGCCTTACCATCGAAACAATCCTTTTACAGCTCGCTGAATTCAGCAGATATTAGTGATGATGACTATTTACATGCACAACATATCTGGGAGCAGTTCCACATTCAAACGCTGGGTGAATACTCCGATTTATATTTAAAGACAGATGTACTTTTGTTAGCTGATGTTTTTGAAAATTTTCGCTGTGTTTGCATGAACACCTACAGCCTTGACCCATGTCAGTATTTTACTGCACCTGGGTTAAGTTGGGACGCGATGTTGAAACACACGCGTGTGAATTTAGAACTGCTAACTGATATTGATATGGTGCACTTTATAAAAGCATCCATTCGAGGCGGTCTGAGCCAGTGCAGCGGCCGGTATTCGAGTGCTAATAATAAGTACATGCCGAGTTTCGATTCCAGTCAGGAATCTCGGTATATCGTTTACCTCGATGCTAATAATCAGTATGGGTGGGCGATGAGTCAGCATCTACCGGTGAGTGGTTTCCGCTGGCTGACGCAGTGCGAAATTGATGCTTTACAGCTACACGCCCTAGGTGATGAAGCTGATAAAGGTTATTTCCTCGAAGTTGACTTACAATATCCTAAAGAGTTACACACTTCTCATAATGACCTACCGTTCTGCCCTGAAAATATGAAGTCCCCGTACATTGCATCAACGACGAAAATGCTCATTGCTAATTTATGCGATAAATCTAAGTATATCATTCATTACCGAAATTTAAAACAGTGTTTGCAGCATGGTTTGAAGTTATCCAAAATTCATCGCGTACTAGAATTTAATCAGTCACCGTGGCTAAAGCCATATATCGATCTGAACAATAATTTAAGAACGAATGCGGTTAACGAGTTTGAAAAAGATTTCTACAAGCTCATGAATAATAGTGTGTTTGGTAAGACTATGGAGAATGTTGACAAACGCGTTGATGTAAAATTGATTACAAACTGGGATAATATTAAGAAAAGGTATGGTGCTAACTATTTAATAAGTAAACCAAATTTCCACAGCTGCACCATCATACATGAGAATTTAGTTATTATACAGATGAATCGTGTCAAGGTTAAGTATGACAAACCTACCTACGTCGGCTTCACAGTACTTGAATTGGCTAAAACACTCATGTATGAATTCCATTACGATTATATGATGAAGAAGTACGCGCAAAATGCGCAATTGCTCTACACAGATACCGATTCGTTTATTTATCAAATCAAAACTGATGACTATTACAATGATATAAAGCCTGACTTGGGTAGGTTTGATACGAGTAACTATCCTGCAGATAATCAATATCATCTACCGCTAGTGAACAAAAAGGTTCTAGGTAAAATGAAAGATGAATGTGCTGGGAATATTATCGATTCATTTGTAGGTACTAAATCCAAGTCATATTGCATAAAACTCTTAAATGAATTACAAATAAAGAGATTGAAGGGGGTTAAAAAGAATGTCGTTCAGAATCAGCTAAGTTTTGAAAACTATAACAATTGCATTTAAAGTAATCCACCTGTTTTGCATAAGCAAATGTCTGTCATTAGAAGCAAGAAGCATCAGTTGTACACTCATTTAATTAGTAAGGTAGCCCTTAATAGCGATGATTGTAAACGGTTTGTCATTCCAAATTCTACCAACACGCTAGCCTGGGGGCATAGTAGTATTGATAAGTACTACTTTACATAAACATTATGCTAGAGGTGTGTGTACTTACGTTACGCTGTCTTACATCACAATTCGGGAGAGGAACGCTGGTACGGCAAGTCTAAACTTGTACATTCAAGAATTGCATCGAGAAGTACGCTAGGGTAAAATGATTCGAGATAAAACTTGTACATACAAGATGTAAATAAATAATGTAGAATTGGCATATTCTTTTATTTTAGGTTAGGTATCACCTTCCTCCCGCTCCTTATTTGCAGGATAGAGTTTTTGTTTATTACTCATAGAAGAAGAAAGAAGGTGATGAGCAGTTTCGTAAGTATAGTTCGGTAAGTATCTCGAGAGCAGAATTTTTTTTTTTGTCAAAAAAGCACATAGCTTTGTAAAGCACGTAGAATTTGCCACCACCGGGGCAGCACTGTTCTCTCTGGATTAAAAGCTTTGTTTCCAAACAAGAGCACGTGGAATTTGCCGCCGAGGGCAGCACTGTTCTCAAAGATGGCGGATGACAGCTGTCAAAAAAAAGCACGTGACTATGTTTTCAAACAAGAGCACGTGGAATTTTTCAATTTGCCGCCACCACATAGAGGGCAGCACTGTTCTCAAAGATGGCGGATGACAGCTGTCAAAAAAGCACGTGAGTATGTTTTCAAACAAGAGCACGTGGAATTTGCCGCCACCACATAGAGTGCAGCACTGTTCTCTCTGGATTAAAGATGGCGGATGACAGCTGTCAAAAAAAGCACGTGAGTATGTTTTCAAACAAGAGCACGTGGAATTTTTCAATTTGCCGCCACCACATAGAGGGCAGCACTGTTCTCAAAGATGGCGGATGACAGCTGTCAAAAAAGCACGTGAGTATGTTTTCAAACAAGAGCACGTGGAATTTGCCGCCACCACATAGAGTGCAGCACTGTTCTCTCTGGATTAAAGATGGCGGATGACAGCTGTCAAAAAAAGCACGTGAGTATGTTTTCAAACAAGAGCACGTGGAATTTTTCAATTTGCCGCCACCACATAGAGGGCAGCACTGTTCTCTCTGGATTAAAGATAGCGGATGACAGCTGTCAAAAAAGCACGTGAGTTTGTTTTCAAACAAGAGCACGTGGAATTTGCCGCCACCACATAGAGGGC
Organism: Anabrus simplex; assembly: GCF_040414725.1. NCBI lineage: Eukaryota > Metazoa > Arthropoda > Insecta > Orthoptera > Tettigoniidae > Anabrus > Anabrus simplex. The sequence continues at coordinate 185,586,290 of NC_090267.1, forward strand.
AGCACGGTGCTCTCTTGATTAAAGATGGCTGCTGTCACGTGGAATTGCCTGCCACCACAGGTATCTAGCTAAAGAGGGCAGCACTGAGGTTTGCGATGCAAGATGGCTGCTGTCAAAAAAAAAGCATTTTTCAAATTATCCGCCACCACATTTCAAAGGTAAGTAGCTAAAGAGGGCAGCACTGTGCTCAAAGATGGCGGATGACAGCTGCACGTGGCTTTGTTTACCTCGCGCTAGTTAGGTTAAGTTGGTAGCACTAAGGCTTAGACCCGTCAAGATGGCAGCACTGCCGATGACAGGTGACGAAAGAGGGCAGCACGGTGCTCAAAGATGGCGGATGGCAGCTGTCAAAAAGCACGTGGTTGTCAAAAAGCACGTGGCTTTGTTTACCTCTCGCTAGTGAGGTTAAGTTGGTACCACTAAGGTTTAGGTCCGTCAAGATGGCAGTACTGAGGTTAGCGATGCGTTGTTGTCTGTCAAAAAAGCACGTGGCTTTGTTTACAAATCTGTCAAAAAGCACGTGGCTGTCAAAAAACACGTGGCTTTGTTTACCTCATGCTAGTTAGGTTAAGTTGGCACTACTGAGGTTTAGGCCCGTCAAGATAGCAGTACTGTGGTTTGCGATGCGTTGTTGTCTGTCAAAAAGCACGTGGCTTTGTTTACAAATCTGTCAAAAAGCACGTGGTTGTCAAAAAGCACGTGGCTTTGTTTATCTCGAGCTAGTTAGGTTAAGTTGGCACTACTGAGGTTTAGGCCCGTCAAGATGGCAGTACTGAGGTTAGCGATGCGTTGTTGTCGATGTCAGCTGTCAAAAAGCACGTGGCTTTGTTTACAAATTCAAATTTCGCGCTAGTTAGGTTAAGTTGGCAGCACTGGAAGAGGCCTCTGGCTGAGGTGGAGGTGGCCACTGGGAGGCCTCTGGCTGAGGTGGAGGTGGCCACTGGGAGCCGGAGGTGGCGGTGGCCGCCGAACTCTCCCATTATACTACTACTGCATGCAATTCATTCGTCACCATGACCCGCTAAATGATCGAGACGCAGCCATGCAGTTGAACTTCTACCACCGCCAATGGGACCCAGTACTCCAGCCAAATCCTCACCTACGTAGAAGGCAAATCGACATTCATCACTACAATATGAGTACCAATTTTGTAACTAATCTTATATTTCCTTAGACTAGATTACGATCTCTCTTTTGAAATAATTATTTACCTCATTCATTTAGAAGGCTCAACATGTTATTAAGGAAGTAGCTATTTATCCCATTCCAGTAAATAATTTCAGTGATGTTTAGTCAATTTTATTCTTCACATTCATTCTTTTAAGACGACGTGTTGCTGTACCATGAATAGTTCATGGAACTGATTTCTACAAATTCAATCACCCATCTGTAGGGTGGGAATTTATTGGTTTTGAATATCGTAAATTAAGGTCATGTACAAGATCGACTAAGTGAAAGTAAAAATCATTATCCTAAAAGTATGACCATGAGAAATTTACGTAAATACACTGTAAAATTAACGTGCATGTGTGTGTGTGTGTGTGTGTGCAGTAGGTAGACTTCGATCGCTGTGGAGAATATTTGCTCATTAAGTGAACCATGTGCTCAATGAAGGTATTTCTGGGCTTCGTGCGGACTTTTCCGTAGTGGAAGGCCAAGATCTTGTTGTATTTCAGCCATTTTTCTAGAAATGTTAGACAATACACATGTTCATTTTCCAACATATTTTAGGTTTGCTATTAGGAGAATGTGACGCTCCCTCCCGTTGGTACAGCTTCAAACAGAACCCTATCAAGCATAACTACCACGCCAAGTGAAGTTCATAACCTTCTTCAAACTCTTCGTACCAACAAAGCTACCGGTGCCGACACTATAGATCCTCTTTTCCTAAAAAATACTGCCAGCACTCTTTGCGTCCCTCTCTCTAAATTATTTAACAGATGTTTTGCCGCGGGCTATTTTCCTATTACCTGGAAACAGGCAAATATTGTTCCACTTCTCAAATCAGGCAACAAATTTAATGTTTCATCTTACCGACCAATCTCTATTCTCCCCACACTATCCTTTATCTTTGAAAAAATTATACACCAGCGTCTCCTCGCATTCACTTTGCCGTATATCTCAACCAAGCAGCATGGTTTTCTACCAGGTGGCTCTAGTCTAACAAACCTGGCCACTCTGTATAGCTTTGCATCACACGCCATTGCAGCTAAATCACAGCTGGACATCTGCTACGTAGACATTTCGAAAGCTTTCGATTCTGTTGACCATACTCTGTTGCTCCATAAACTCTCCGAACGATTTAATATACATGGCAGTCTTCTGACCCTTCTTGCTGGCTTCCTACATAACCGTTGGCAGAGAGTGGTAATATCAGGCACTTCATCCTCATGGTTACCAGTCACCTCCGGTGTCCCACAGGGCAGTACTCTTGGCCCCTTGCTGTTTTCTTTGTTTATGGACGATCTGCCGTCCGAACTCAACGAAACAGCGAATACCCTACTCTTTGCTGACGACTGCAAGATATTTAAGGAGATCAGGAATCCAGCAGATGCAGCTCTGCTACAGTCCTCACTTAATGCCCTCTCGAACTGGTGCCGTACTTGGAAACTTATCCCCAATCCACAAAAATGCAGCCACATGACCATAACACTGCGTAAATCTCCTCTACCGACATCATATTACCTACTCGACAAGCCCATCACCGTGGTTACGCAACAGCGTGACCTAGGTGTAATATTCGATACAAAATTACAATTTAAGACCCATATAGAAACATATACAACCAAGGCTATGAAATTACTAGGTATTCTCTATCGCTTCACAGAAATTTCTAACCCCATTGCTCTTCGTCACTTCTTCCTCACGATCGTTCGACCTCTCTTAAACTACTGCTCTCCGATTTGGACAACAGCCGCCCCCTCCAATACTAAGCAGTTAGACAGAGCAGTGTCCTTCTTTGCTGCAATTGTAAGGAACAGAAACCCCAAGCTCAGAAATCTGTCTACGCAGCAGGTATTAATGGCAATTAATGTGTCACCGCTGCACATCAGACGACAGGTAGCTGACCTGAGTTTCCTCCACGAGATCTTAAATGGACATTACCGCTCGGAACATCTTGTTTCTCTCTTCTCTCTCCGCGTTCCTTCCCGTTCCACCAGAACCAAAGACCTTCTCCACATTCCCCACACTCAGCACTCAATACTTCAACGATCTTTCCTAATCCGCCTCCCAACACTCTTTAACAATATTAATAGGAGACAAGAGCTTGATATAGCATCAAATAAAAGTGAATTCGAGAGGTGTGTAAATAGTATCTTAAAGATAAGTTGATGTGAAGGGATTATACCGCCATCTTGACCCACGACGACTTGGCTATGAACATGGACATTCTATGGTTTTCGATTTGGACAGTTATTAGTAGGATGTGTACCTGATCTTGTTATATTTTGTTATGTTTATTATATTTTATTATGAAAGTTTACGTTTGTTAAATAGTCTGTTGACAGTGCAAGTGAAATTTGCTCAGTGTAGCTGTATCTTGTGCTTCGTGAATAAATAAATAAATAAAATAAATAGATCATATTTTAGTTCGGGAAACTATAGGATTAGTAAGAATTCGTCAATGAAATTAATTCTTGTTGTCCAAGGAAATAAAAATTTGAAGACATGGATATAAGGGTACATTTTTCAGAAGCCAATGAATATAAGATTTGAATGTCACAGTCCAAAAAATAGTCCAGTGTAAAGTAAAATTGCAGATGAATAAGGAAATGGATGAAATGAAGCTTATTACGAGTCCAATAAATTATATTAGGGCTAAACCATATTTCTAAACAATGTAATCAAATACTATCCAAATAATCATTGCGATAAATTAGCAGATTAAAAATCAGAAAGATTTATCATCCTAAAGTTAACCATAATTCATCCCTGATTAATTAATTACGGGAAAAGAAATTGATTCTTAAATCATTGTCAAGATAAATAGGTTGACAAATCCTACTAATCATGATGGTAATTTTTGGATCATTATTATTAGAAAAAAGTACCAATAATTAATTAATTAAAAATGAGTTAAACTCTAATTACTTAATATATTCTTTTGGATAAGGAAATTAGATATTGTAAATAAGATTTTAATACGGTAAGAGAATGTAAATAACCTTGTGTAAGATAATTACTGTAGATATTGTACAGAAAGGAAAATAATAGATTGTGAACCCTATGGTTAGATGAAAGTAATTCTAATATTACGTTTGGGAGATCCTAATTGTGATAAAGTCCAGATAGAATATAATTTGAGCATACAACTATGATAGATAACTTTCAATTCAGGTGGCCAAGTTTGAACCATGTGTAAATAAATAATGGTCTTAATTTAAATTAATATAGGCCCATTTTCCTCCATTCTTCAGTTCATATTTTCTTGCGATAGAATTGTGAAACCAGTGGAGAGTAACAAGGTGTATTCTCGATGCAATAATTCGTTGTAAAATTCAAGAAGTGAGAATTTCAGAATATTTGTAATACAAACTAGCAATTTAACAGGAAGAAATTAGTTATTTTTTGTTTTTTGAATAAAAGTCCACCAATTTCTTGTATTTCATTTCTTTTGTTGCCACATGTCATAGCCACATGCCCATCCTGTTACCTTCCTCTGTAAAAATGTGTTTGTTTAATATGCCTCGATGGTTAAATTGGTCACAAGAACGTTCCACTTTGGGAAGCCTCGTGGTCTCCGATTGAGCTAAGCGTGGACGGGGGCAGTATAAAACATCGAGAATATAATATCGGTTCTTCAGTAAATTGACGAGCAGACAGCCAGATGGCGTCAAATCGAAATGTCTGCACACGGTAGCTGAGGCCATACGATTATTATTATTATTATTATTATTATTATTATTATTATTATTATTATTATTATTATTATTATTATTATTATTAGTGCACTATTGTGTTAGTGTTAGTCTTTACTTGCAGATAACACCGTGCCCAGAGGGGAGGTTAGGGGGGTTTCAAACTCCCTCCAAAATAAAAGTGAACTTGACAAATTTAAACAGCACATGCAGGTTTTCAAACAGAAATTAGAAATATTATAAAAATAAGCATTTGCAAAATAAACATATGAATTTAACCTATTAAATCTGTACCATATTTTAATATTTCTCTATGAATATAGTTTTAAAATGTACTGAGAATATAAATTGAAATTTTAATTTTGTTTGTTTTTATGTTCTTAATATATTTTGCACCATAAAGTTCCATTTTAGTAAACATATAGAAATATTTTCATGTTATGGAGCAGCTAGAAGATTTTAAAAACATGAATAAAACCTCTCAATATGTTTATTACTTAAAGTGAAACATGTTGTTACCTCCATTAAACAAATGACAAAAATCTTTGTGTCGCACTGCACGCACATGTTAACGTGTGTCCTGCCCATTAGACCGCTAGGAATTTACCTTTTTACTTCGTCCTTTGAGTTGTAAAAAGTACTGCTCTAAAACTATTTCAAACTTTTATTTCTGTAAAATCTATTTGAAAGTAAAAAAATATTTGTTACCGGTGCTATCATTTTTGTTTTCGGAACGCCCCCTCCCCACGAATACTAACCCCCTCCGAAACAAATTCCTGCGTACGGCCTTGCTTGCAGACATCAGCTTTGTATCGAATACACTGATTATTGCAAATTCACACACGCAATATTCACTTAGAGTGAAATTTTTTGGTAGACATAGTTTATTATGAAAACCTTACACTGTACTGCACTCCAAAACGTGTAATAGCGTGTCGTAGTTGGCAGGTGGCTTCTCTCCATTCATTTGTCATCATGGCACCCCTTGTGCAGAAGTCACCCCAGACGGCGTTCCTTTCGTCACGTTCCTTTTGTCTCCTCATTTATGACTTTGCATTTGGAAAGAGCATTTGCAGTCTCATATCTTCTATGAAAAAAAACCCTTCTTTCATCAGAATATTCTATCGGTCTTCACGGTGCTACTTTACCTATTCGCAGCATTGCCTTCATCTATCGAACATTGATTTTCTTTAGTGTTATTAGGTCTCCGATTGTGAGAGTACCCCACATCAAGGTCGTACCCAGGAATATTTTCAGGAAGGGGGGAGAATATTTTCTGAGGGGCCCTGAGGGTATGGTGGCCACAAGTAATCTCCAATGAAGAGTTGTGGAGAGGAACCCCTCAAACACCCATTGTCAGTGAGATGCGGCGCAAACCTAAAATCTTGCAATACAATAATGATCATATCTCTTTGTTTTGTTTTGTTTTGTTTTCCTGATTCATGTTTTATATTTGTTAAAATACAGTATGTAGTTATTTTTTTACATATCAGGTACTGGTACTATGTATAAAAAATAAAATGCTCTGTCTAAAAAAGATCACTGTTACGGCGTCATGTTTCCATCAACATACTCGGATGACTTAAGTTGTATGCAACATAAAATACAGCCAATAATCTCCCCACCGAGCTCAATAGCTGCAGTCGCTTAAGTGCGGCCAGTAATCAGTAATCGGGAGATAGTGGGTTCGACCCCATTGTCAGCAGCCCTGAAGGTGGTTTTCCGTGGTTTCCCATTTTCACACCAGGCAAAATGCTGGGGCTGTACCTGAATTAAGGCCACGGCCGCTTCCTTCCTATTCCTAGGCCTTTCCTATCCCATCGTCGCCATAAGACGTATCTGTGTCAGTACGACGTAAAGCAAATAGCAAAAAAAAAAGATAATAATAATTCCCCACACGGCACTTAACGCCCTTGAAAGGGCCTTGGCCTGCCCAGCGACCGCTGCTCAGCCCGAAGGCCTGCAGATTACGAGGGGTCGTGTGGTCCTCTCGGCCGTTATTATGAGCTTTCGAGACCGGGGCGCCATCTCACCGTCAGATAGCTCCTTAATTCAAATCACGTAGGCTGAGTGGACCTCGAACCAGCCCTACGTCGAGAGAAAAATCCCTGACCTGGCCGGGAATCGAACCCGGGGCCTCCGAACGTGAGGCAGCCACGCTGGTTCTGTATGAGTTGCGCCGAGCAAAAGTTGCGCCGAGTAAAATTTGCGCTGTGGAGATTCCCCGCCGGGAGTAGAAGTGGTTTGACAGCTGTCTTAAGCATCTGCTATCTGCGCTGCACCGCAGGGGGTTATTTCCAACTTCAAGGAATGTCTGTGAATATCTGTAGTACTGAGATTTTGAAATTAATATATAAAAATATTATTCGCTCTATTTTTTTTTATTTTTTTTGCTAGTTGTTTTACGTCGCACCGACACAGATAGGTCTTACAGCGACGATGGGACAGGAAAGGGCTAGGAGTGGGAAGGAAGCGGCTATGGCTTTAATTAAGGTACAGCCCCGGCATTTGCCTGGTGTGAAAATGGGAAACCACGGAAAATCATTTTCAGGGCTGCCAACAGTGGGGTTCGAACCTACTATCTCCCGAATACTGGATACTGGCCGCACTTAAGCGACTGCAGCTATCGAGCTCGGTATTCACTCTATCAATGTTGGTTTCTTGCACATTTAGAAAACCTGCATCGTATTTATATCAGTGGATGAAATGTGTATAACTACGTAGTTTGACTTAATTTACAAACCAAGTGTGGAAACATGGAATCAGTCTTTCAGTCTTATGAAGAATATCCACAGCTTATTTGTAGCTAACTGACAGGGTCAGGAATAGAATGAATGAAGAACGAAATACCGCTAAAGGAAGAAAATACTGCCGAATGCGAGATCTGACGTGCTTTTGCGGACAAAGATTAATGGATGGCAAATGAAATGTAGCGAATTTGTTGAATAACCAATGAGCAGTGAAAACAGAAAGAAAAAAAAAAACTGTCTCACCCTACGTTTCCCCGACATGCACCCCTTATGAAGTGATAGGGCTCAAGAATGAACCATAGCTACTGCCAAAGAAAGGAAATTGTGTGCCCTGGCGAGGACTGTCGCATTCCCCTGGGTATAAAAGATTAATCAATGACAAATGAAATTGTTTCAAACAGTGATGCTGATATAAATATGAAGAAATCAGAAATAATATTTAGAACGTCAGCTTTGTCCAGCATAAACGCTACCTAAAGTGATCGTAGATTTAACCCCCGAAGCAGTGATGGGAAGCCTACGTTCCATCAGGTCATGAAGAAGCTTTTTTAATCTTAACAATAACTGAAATTTACAGTTTTCCGTGGCAAATGTTCATTCTATCAGCGTTGTTTCATTCCCTGTGGAATTCCCAAACAAGACCTCTAGTTCCTGGAATGATTAATGACCATGGCGCAAGTTTTACTGATTTTAACACGGCGCAACTCATACGACACCGGCACGCTACCCCTACACCACGGGGCCGGCCGATAATCTTCAGCTCTCAAGACTTGTCCGACAGGTAAAGTCTTATCTGACTCTCGAAGTGACCGATAATAATTTACCAATCCGGTAACTAAGGTTATTGCTGGCGGTAGCACTATCTGGGAGTGGTCGAACGGAATAATTAACCTTTTACACGAAAGCGAAGTTACTCGTTACTTTGCCCGGTGGTGGTAGAACCGGTCGTAGGATAAACATGTACTGAAATGAAATGGCCTATGGCTTTTAGTGGCGGGAGTGTCCGAGTAGAAGTTCGGCTACCGAGCTCGATAGCTGCAGTCGCTTAAGTACGGCCAGTATCCAGTAATCGGGAGATAGTGGGTTCGAGCCCCACTGTCGGCAGCCCTGAAGATGGTTTCCCGTGGTTTTCCATTTTCACACCAGGCAAATGCCGGGGCTGTACCTTAATTAAGGCCACGGCTGCTTCCTTCCACTTCCTAGGTCTTTCCTATCCCATCGTCGCTATAAGACATATCTGTGTCGGTGCGACGTAAAACAAATAGCAAAAAAAAAAAAAAAAAAAGAAGTTCGGCTCGCCAGATGCAGGTAGGCGACCTGCGCATTGTGATGAGGATGAAATGATGATGAAGACAACAAATACACCCAGCCCCCGTGCCAGCGTAATTAACCAATTGTGATTAAAATTCCCGACCCTGTCGGGAATAGAACCTGTGATCAAAGGCCAGCACGCTAACCATTTAAGTAGCCATGGAGCCGGACAACATGTACTGATAGCGTTCCATATGAACAGCTTGTGACAGCTGAACTGTCATAACTGATAGAAAATATTCAGCCCGGATGAAGACGGATAACAGTGATATTAATAGTACTTATACAATATTTTTTTCTTCTTATCTTTTAATATATCATTATACTGTTCAAAGTCTTAAAATATTTTGAAATACAAATAGTGTTCTGAATTTAGATTTAAGACTTTCTTTCTTAGATAGTAGACTAGAAAAATACCTCTTTGCACTCAAAAGAATTCGATAATTTAGAGATGCCAATAGAAGCGGGAAGCTATACGCATTGAGATAAATATTATTTAGCTCATGTTTATACTGTCACACATAATAGTACTATTCTCTTACTGTTTTCCACACTCACAACTGTTCTTTCGCACGATGCAGCTGTTGTGAGGTAGCCGTTTGTGCGTCCTTCTGTTCACGGATCTCTGATGACACAGCCACTTTCTGAGAGGACAAGCGCTTCATATCTTCTTCACATCGGGAGATTTGCCCTTTAATTTTGCCTTCTTCCTCTTCAGCGACATTTATTGACCTAAAACAAAATATTGCATGGGGAAATAATCCACATTTGTAATTTTAAAAATATCTAATGGTTTTCTCATGAAGTATCATTGTGTTTACAACTAGGATAAACAGGACTCACAAACATAGTCCTCTCCTGTATAGCCCCATAAAGAACACAGAAACGAATATCTTGGGTTTGATTCAAGGTTGATAACATGGTGCAACAGCCCCGAAGGGCCATGGCCTACTGAGCGAACGCTGTTCAGATCGAAGACCTGCAGATTACAAGGTGTCGTGTGGTTGGCACGACGAATTCTTTGAGCCGTTATTCTTGGTTTTCTAGACCGGGGCCGCTATCTCACCGTCAGATAGCTCCTCAAATCGTAGGCTGAGTGGACCTCTAACCAGCCCTCGGATCCAGGAAAAAATTCCTGATTTGGCCGGGAATCGAATCCGGGGCCTCCCGGTAAGAGGTAGACGAGCTACTTCTACATCGCAGTGCCAGATCAAGGTTTAATAAGGTTTAAGGGAACATTTCAAACTTGCTTTTATAATGTACCTAGTAATCTGGAAAATGAAATTATAATAATAATGTATGAATTGCGATTTGTTAAGAGGGTATATCATTATTTTGGCCATGTTTCGTTTATGAATATTTTGGGACCTATGTTAACAGAGTCGTAGTTGTGTGTTAATAGGGCTTCAGTCTCCCCACTCAGTGGCCTGTGACCAGGAACAAGTCCTCCTTGAAGGCCTGCGAAAACATAGCCGACTACAGTTACAAGCCGGAGTCATTTAAGTTTGGCAACGTGCACCGGAGGCCAAGTGAAAGCGCGGGAGCTATCCGTGGATGTCGGTGTGTAGTGAACTTCGCCTTGCGTTTCGTTTTATTTTTCACGTATATGTTCCAGTATATATAACGAGATAACTGATTAAATAAGCATACGTAGAGCCTATTATCGAAATAATGGAATTCTGGCTCAGTCCGGTGGTATTTGAAGGTGTTCAAGTACGTCAGCCTCGTATCGGTAGATTTACTGGCACGTTAAAGAACTCTTATGGGACAAAATTCCGGCATCTCCCAAAAATCAATAAATTGATAACATTATTATTTGTGAATGCGCAGATTACATTTAGGTTATTAATAAAACGTTTCGTGTATTTTCAGATGCCCAGAAAATGTTGTGTTCACATGTATTGTAGCAACTATAGAAGGTTTTGTTACCTAGTTCAGGTTTCCTTCAGACGAGCAATTAAAACAAAAATGGATTTGTCATTTTAAACAGGATAATTGGAAACTTGGGATGGATTCAGACGTGTGCATAAAGCATTTCACATAAGAAAGTTTTTCAACATGGGATAAATATTGTGATAGTGAAGGAAACGTAACTATACTACCACCTAAACGTAATAAGCTTCTTCCTTATGCATGTTCAATTCTTTTCCCAAATTTGCCAAAATATTTGTCATCGAAAATTGTTAAAAGGAAAGATCCTGAAGGTAGGAGACTGGAAACGGAGTGTAGGGAAAACAAGAAGATGGATGATTTGCCAAATGTAACCCATTTATTTAAAATTCACCAAGATATGAATGTCACTGTGTTTGTTAATAGTTAAAAGCTGATAGAGCTGTCTTTCTGAGCCCAACATGGCAGATTTAATCCTGGCTCAGTCCGGTCATATTTGAAGGTACTCAGACACGTCAGTCTCGTGTCGCTAGATTTACTGGCAGGTTAAAGAACTCCTACGGGACAAATAACCGGCATCTCCCAAAAAATCAATAAATCAATATTATTATTTGTAAATGAGCAGACGATCTCAACTAAAGGAATATTTATTACATTATACAGGAGCCACTGCTAGCAGTGTTAGTGTTGTAGGTGTACAAAGAAATGTATTTAAAATGTTTGACAAGCTCATAAAGTTTCGTTAATTAAGTAGTGAAAGAACAGACTCTTTGTCTTACCTCATAAATTAATGGGAATAATTTGAACTTGCACTAAAAGAAGTGTTACTCAAAAATTTTCGTTTGAAACTGTGAAAGCAAATTATTTGCTGTTAGGGAAGTTTCAGAGTGATAAGGCCTTTGCTGGCAAGATGTAGTGTTTACAGTGCACTATGTCTTCTGGTATGAGCTAGAATAAAATTGTTACTTTCATTTACCTGTCTCAGTCTTATACTTGGCTTTGACAATATGAAAGTGGCTGAGGTATGAGTGACGCTAGTAATGCCATTCCTTATGCAGCCAGTCCCTGCTATGAATGGTGTGAAAATGTCACTCACAGGGTCGGTTGGTGCATGCATTTCAGTGGGCTTGGCAGACTGATGTGCAATAGCAACTTCTGGCTCAGTGAGGAAAGCAACGGGAAACTACCTCACTCCTCATTTCCCTAGTACGCCTCTTCAGTGACACCTAGGCCATCTATGACAGCTAATGGTGAACCTGTTGAGGATCCAACCAGCCTTCGGGCTGAATACCCAACATACAACATACATACAACTTAGCCGGTCAGTACCGATAGCTTAGTGGTTGTAACTACAGTGGTACTACACTTACAGTCCTAGGAAGTGAGATGAAAATTAGGATTAAGGGTGTTCTAGGCTTTCAGTGGTGGTGGTATGGAAAAAGTGCACTTTGGCTGTAGCCAATTTAGAAATGTCTGATTCCATCAAGGCAGGTGATATTAGGCCCAATATGGACGTAATAAACAAGTTAGACTCACTTTTCTTCTTTCTTCTTTTTCTACCACTTTTCCCACACCTGTGAGGTCGTGAGTGGGAAATGTGTCGTAAACGTGGATTTGGCCCTGTTTTACGGCCGCATGCCCTTCCTGACGCCAACCCTATATGGAGGGATGTAATCACTATTGCGTGTTTCTGTGGTGGTTGGTAGTGTAGTGTGTTGTGTGCATATGAAGAGGACAGTGTAGGGACAAACACAAACACCCAGTCTCCGAGCAAAGGAATTAATCAGAGGCGATTAAAATCCCCGACCCGGCCGGGAATCGAACCCGGGACCCTCTGAACCGAAGGCCTAACCACAGACCATTCAGCCAATGAGAAGTTAGACTCACTTTTATCATGTGAATTTTTTGGTGGGCATTTTGAGATGTCAGGGATAATATACATTTCTGGGTATGTAGTAAGAACAATATTCAGAAGGATAAGCTGTGACACATGTTTAGGTCTCCTTCAATCTTCAATCACTACTGATCTGCATTTAGGGCAGTCGCTCAGATGGCAGATTCCCTACCTGTTGTTTACTAGCCTTTTCTTAAATTTATCGCAAAGAAATTGGAAATTTATTGAACATCTCCCTTGGTAAGTTATTCCAATCCCTAACTCCCCTTCCTATAAACGAATATTTGCCCCAATTTGTCCTCTTGAATTCCAACTTTGTCTTCATATTGTGATCTTTCCTACTTTTAAAAGACACCTGCAGAATAATGAAACAAATTGCCCCTATTCTGAAGAACTTCAGAGAGGTGGGTTGGTGGAGCCATAAGATTGTGTTGTGTGTGTCTGTGCAACAGTGACAGGAATATTTACCTGGATGATATCTGAAAACTACAAGGAAGACTACCTGGATTGTCGAAATCCCAAAGAATTTCTCTTTTCTCTGCCTGGAGCTGCTTTAGGAAGAGATGAAAATCAACAGTTCTGGTTTGAACGCCGTCATTGTGGACGTGACAATAATGGTCTGATAGATTTATTATCTACATTTCCTAATATGTTAAATAATTATAGAAAGCAGATGAAGAGTTATGTCAGCAGTGAGGATAAAAACATTAAGCGGAGGAAGCTATCAACTCTCCACAATAATTGAGCTTATGAGTATTGCTCTTAAAGTGTTTTGTTTTTATTCGTGTAAAATGTGAATTTCTAACTTCAGTGAATGCATTTACTGATATGTGTGTTTCTTAGTATCATTTTACGAAGAATGTGCATTTATCATAATCATTGTGTTGGTCCAAATATTGTGAATATGGGTGAAGTCATTCAAAGTTGCACACGCCCCCTTTTCTCTCGGCGTCCGTTTGACAGAGGGGTACAGTGTTGCCAAGCGTACCTTCCGGCTTTAATTTTAGATGGCTCTGTGTGAAAAGCATGTGTGATACAGGTTAATATGCGACAATCCTTTGATATATCCTGGTATATCTTGATTAAAAAGTAAAATGGTATGTTACTAATTATCCTTTCATTTACTGGACGTTTCCATAAAAACAGCAAAACTGATATATTCCGTGAAACTTAAGGCATATGAGCCCAGTGATCACCTTGAGAACATTCTGCAGTAGCCGTCAGATGATAACACACAAGAAGACAATTAAGAATGCTAAATTTCATGCTATTTCTAAGATTACAGACTGCTTTAGATGAGTTTGTTGCAAAGCAACAGAGTAATAAATTAACTAATGATTCTGTATGTATTTTTGTGAAAAAATATATCAGGAATATAACAAATTTTAGTTCATCTTACAATGATTGTATTTCCTTAAAATTGCATTAGTCTGAACATTCTGAACCACGTTAGAAACTATTACAACATCAAACCATGCATTTTATATTCCATATGGTCTAACTAATGCTACAGAAAAATAAATTATCATTCTCTAGTAATCACTTGGGGGAAACCACGAGCTATTCTGGTTTATCCAACAAAGTTGTTTCTTTATGGTCCATTTCTGAAAGTGCAGTATAAAGAAAGACGTACATAAACATTTAAAAAATACCTGACATTCCGCTGGTTCTTGTCGTCATAATGCTTGATTCTTATCGACAGCTCGCACACTTCCTTCTTGTGGGCAGCAGCTTTCTGTTCATGCTGTGTCTCCTCAGCCATACGTTCCTCTCTGCATATTTTACGCTGTTCTTCAAGTTCTAGTAACTACATCAAGATATCACATCAATGCTCCTACCTCTAGTACCTTTGTTCTAATAATTAGTAGTTTATCAATAATTTTAATATATCGGTACTTTTACGAAGGCATGTGGGAAAACAGCAATTATTGAAGCATGTCACTGAACAACGTTGTATGACACTCCTATCAAAATTTACAGGAACAGAGAAAAGCATTTGTTCGTCACATATATGTTAGCTGTAATCTTTAAAACATGCAAATATAATCCTTGGTGAATAAGTAATGTTCAGTAAGCACACGTCGTAACGTCGATCTTAAGACAGCAAAAACGTTGTTTGAAATCGTATTGTTGTTGAAGAAGACTGGATGTGAGTGTACCATACAGCGTTGTTCCATAACAGAAGGAAAATAAGTCAAATAAAAATTAATTCGTTTCATTATACACAGAGGCATCTACAGTATTATATAAACATAAAATGTATCAGACTATATCTGGCAGCGTATATCAACTATTTCTTCCATGAAAACACCTGTGGAAATCGATGAATACGCGAGGGACCGATATTTACCCACCTATACCACGGAGCAGCCCGTTGCGAATTTTCTGTCGATGACATTTCAGCCGGGTGAATATATATTCAACAGGTGTTGAATTCAGAGATCACTGTGGTTTCAGATTTGTTTTGTGAGGAAGGAAATAAGCAGTTGAAATCAGAGTGACAATACCACTGAGGGCTGTACATTATTGACTGTGCATTATAACAAAACTGCGCAATATTTTAGTTTTAATTAAATTTGTTTGAGGTATATTTCCTATATTTATAAATGCATTCACGGAGAGTTTTCTCTATTATGCATATTACATGAAGGGATGAGCGAAACAAACTTACAGCTGATCAAATAAAAAAGGCGAGTTGTTTATAAAACACTTCTTTCTTTCTTTCTTTCTTTCTTTCTTTCTTTCTTTCTTTCTTTCTTAACCCGTTTACCTTCCAGGGTTTGTTTTTTCCGCGGATTTAGCGAGGGATCTCAGGTCTACTGCTTCAAGGGCAGTGTCCTGGAGCGTGAGTCTTTTTGGTTCAGGGGAAACAACTGGGGGGAGGACCAGTACCTCTCCCGAGTGCCATCGCCCGCTATATTGAACAGGGACCTTGTGGGAGGATGGGAAGATCGGAAGGGATAGACAAGGAAGAGGGAAGGAAGCGGCCGTGGCCTTAAGTTATATACCATCCCGGCATTTGCCTATAGGAGAAGTGGGAAACCACGAAAAACTACTTCGAGAATGGCAGAGGCGGGAATAGGACCCCCTCTACTCAGTTGAACTCCAGAGGATGAATGGAGGCCGTTCCAGCCCTCGTACCACTTTTCAAATTACGTGGTAGAGCCAGGAATCGATCCTGGGCCTCAAGTTGTTGTTTTATTTCTTTGAGCTGTCACTACTGTTTGCAACTTTTATCAACCAATCAGATTTATTCCTAATCAAACAATTCATTACATCATTATTCTAGAACAGTTCGCCAGACCCATATTAAAATAGCCGTGAATTTTGAACCTAAAGTGTTAATCTTCATCGGGACTTCCAGAGTGCTACGCTAATTGGGAAGACTCCTTCGGGAGATGCAGAGACTGGGGCTGGCGTAAAGAGGAGGCAACGTAAGGTAAAGGAGAACTGTTACTTAACTACGTGAATTTTATCTACTTGTGGTAAAGGGAAGATTCAAGCGCTCCCCTTTAGCATGTAACTGTTAGGTCGATCGGCTTTTCTCAAATTGAATGTAAGTTTTTTGTTAGGTCTTAAAATATAGGTTTTCTACTAGACAGTCTACGGACTTAATTTAATGACCTCTCATGGGGACTTTGTAAAATTTAAGGACGCATGAGTGTGCACCCCCCGTATCCCTTATTCAATTTATTTTCTGGTGACTAGTTTTAACTTTTCTACATTTTTATACCTTGCTTTCGGACTTAAGCTTTCCTTTCCTTAGTCACCAAGTAGCATGGCTTATCCTCTGTGTCTTCGGGTGTTAAGCCCTATTAGGATTTTTCGTAAGCCTTGAAATAGGAGTGCTTGGATGTATTGAGCCTCCATTTTCTTTTTGTTCTCAGCCTTTCGATTCAACCTTTGTTTTCCGTTTCTTGGCCGTGCAGTTTGGGCTTCAGCACCTGTATTTTCTGGATCCATCTACCTTTCGGATGTGTCTCCCATATGAAGTAAGGATAGTGAGAGTGAAAGCTGTTCAAGCTTTTAAGGGCAGAAAGTGTATTCTGCTGAAAATTACTAGAGGTGCTCGACGTAAAGTCATTTTGTAATTTCTTTCATTACATTACATTACATTATCTTTATTGCCAACCATAGTATATATACCATCGGCATAAGGTAATAAAGAAACTGACCAACTACTTAACTCTGTTAAATCTATAACTAATGTTCTACTAAATCTACTATGTAGCGTCTCACACATGAGCGGATAGCCAGCTCCACGTGCAAGACGCTACCTCTACAACTAACTAAACTAACGACTTAAGTACGTTAAAACCATGCTACTTCTATTCTAAATCTGATCGGTCGCGGATTCACCCCCTCATGAGAAACAAAAGCCATCCTTCCCTTGGAAGCCACTACCAGCCATGTCTCGTGAGGCCAGAAACCGCATCCTCACAGACCCCTTACGCTGTCAATGTTTTTTCTTCACCCCTCCTTATGTTAACAGGTCGCATGTGAGCGGATACCAGCTCTACACGTGGCCTGTCACAACTCTCTTCTCCTGCCAAGACGGATACCATTACTCGGCTCTCAATTTACTGTCACACTGACAGCGCATTTCCTCTCACCTACTCGTTCTACCCGTGCAGACGTACTGAATCATCACTTCCTTGGGATAGGTCAGGCCTATCCCTCCCTCTCGCATCTTGCGTCATACACTCCACCATCTCGCTTATTCCAACCTATCACTTAACATTAATGAAATTTTCCTATATACATATGCCTACACAATATATAGTACTTCGCCAAGTAACTAATTTCCTACTTAATCTACTATAAAGCATCTCGCCCTGGGCGGATAGCTAGTCCCATGAGCAAGACGCTACCTCTACATCTAACTAAACCAACTACTTAGCCACGGTCCTTCTTTTTCCTATTTACCTAAATCTTTCCTTTTCCTACCTAAGCCACTACTTATCTTCTCATCACTATATTCCACATAGACTTACACTACATACAAACAGTCCATCCTTCAAATCTCAATCTCTGTTCCCCTCATCACTATATTCTACATAGACTTACACTACACACATACAAACAATTCATCATTCAAATCTCATACTCTGTTCACTCTTTCTTTCCATAGTTCTTCCCACACCGTCTCTCTCTTCATTTCCTCACTATTGTCTTTATCATATTACTACATCTTACAAACTCTTGTTCTTACATTTCACATCAGTTTTATAATTTTTCATAACTCAATCAATTATACCTCTCTCAGTCACCTTTCATCCCCCTTATCTCCTTTTATTCACTCAATTTCTTTATAAATCTTGCTCTAACCACGTTTAAAAATTTTGAAATATTTGTTCCTCTCTCCCGCTCTCTACAAACCATGATGTCATCTTATAAACTTTATCTAACTTCTCCACTTCCTTCTTATTAAACAATTTCCTTTTCACCTCCTCCAAAGCTTTGCAGCGGTTGAATATATGTAAATCTGACCACCCCTCCCCACACAATACACACCTATCCTTATTTTCACTTCCTACCCCCCCCTATTTTTCGGTACCCGTAACACCCACCATTGCAAGCCTCTCTTTGCTCTTCTCCCTTCAAAATCTGTTTTTGGGTTAGTTACTTCTGACAGTATGTTTAACACTGAAAGAGAGTCTCTATTCCTACATTCCATTATTAGAATCTGTCTCTCTATATCTAATATTCTACCCTTTATCTTTTTCCATATCCATCATTTCCTCTCCCCGTATGTAACACTCCCATACTCCCCCAAGCCTAGTTTTTGCAACCTTTTCTTACACGTATTCACCCAATATCCTTCATTCTCCACTCTTTTCTAAAATCTATAAGCTTCATGTATTAATTCCCCTCCCTTCCCTTCCTCCAATCTATCCCATTTCTACCTCCATAGACTCGTTGGAAACTAATCTAGCCCCCGCATTTGCCGTTCAGTTTGGTAGTCCCATCATAATCTTGCTGAATTTCGCCACTACTTGGTTTAATTCTGCCCTATCCTCTTCCAATCCCCATGCTTCCACCCCAAATAACATTACTCTTGACCAGTGACTGAAACACCATTTTCTGTATTTTGTATTTTATATCTGGGCATTTATTTTCTAATACCCATACTGCTGCAAGTGCTCCTCTTCCCTTTAATTTGGCTCCCCTACACTGTTCTTTCCATTGTAAATTAATTTATCTGATATAAATTTGAGACCCATTACGCCATTTAAACTGTAAATTGTAAATAGTGGCTCAGAGTTTGAGACCCTTCTGATATGATGTATAAATTTAAGGGTTCTATTCTCCTCTGGATAACTTTGTTCTAGAAGTTGCGGGTTCTTCTTTCGAACACAGTGACATTCTATATTCCCTCCGATAGGGGACGTAATTTTGTACACGTTGTGAGCAAGATTGTCTTAAACTGTATAGCTCTTAACGTTACCCCAGAAACGCGACGGGAGGTCACCAAACATCTTTTCTCATATGAAGACTGAGGGAATCTTCACTGTAATGGTAGACCCAATTTCATACCATCAGTCACAATCAGGTTGGGATGTTTTCATCATAATGCCTTTTTACATCCTCAGAAAGACTGTCTTGGTGGTTTTTCCAACTGGAATGAACATACAATGACGTCTATAGGAATGACGCGATTAAAAGCAATGCTTTCATATTACGAAATACTTGTTAAAATGAAACACCACACATTTTCTCACTTTTAACGAACAGGACTACGCTGCCTATCTAACAGTCCAAAGTTCCAGACCTGGAATGACCAAACCACAGACAGCCGTGATCTGTGCACACTCTTCGGCTTTCTTCGGCAGGCAGAGGGTCGAATAGTGGAGACTCCCAGGGCAAAAACTATGCCCAATTACTATTCTGTTTCCTAGGAGTACCCGATGAGTCGGAAAATATCAATTCACTATACTGGCGGCGGAAAAATCTATCTGACTTGAAGGCAAATTTTTCCTCCAAGCCAGAAGAGAAACCCCCTCTTCACTGCTAGTTTGGAATAAATTGAATGTAGAATTTAATAAAAGTGAAGAGAAAGAAGCTTTTCTTAAGAAACGGCTCTTTTCAGAGTTTGAGTTATTTAGTGAATATTGTGGTGCTATAATTCGGAAAATGCCTAAATTGTTGTCCTAGACCAGGCCATACCACTACTACTACCACTAAGTGAGGCTCTGCCTTAAGTATGCACATTGCTCAAAGAAACAGCGCGTCAGAGTAGGGATCGAATAGCTGAAATACTATGATGATCCAGTGTGTTACGTACCAGCTGTATCAGTAAATGTATAGACTAGAGGAATGGCATGCTAAAGAAGAAAGTTTTCTAACTCCCCAGTTATTTCCCGCCAATATTCAGTGAGGCTGTTATACTCGGAGTTGAGAGGCAGCATAAGAGACAAAGAACATCACAATAAACAATGGTCAATGTAATGTTATTGTTGATCAATGTTATGCACTTTCGATATTACACGCCTTCACATTTCGTTTTCTTCCGACTCTGAAATACCACTCTTATCATAGTCGGTACTGTAAAACTGAATAAAAGATAAATGATCGGAAATTTTATTCTCTATAACTTTTTTATATAGCACTTTTCGATAGCACCAATAACATTGGTATTTAAAAATTACACTTTAGGCACCTTCTCCTAAACTCCAATTTCATCCAGGATGAATAAAATTTTTTATAGCTTAGACTGTAGTTTCTTATTCCCCGATACTATATACCGATTTTCATTAAATTCTGTTAACCAATTTTCTCATGGCTCGGCGTTGATATGGACTTAGCAACAAAGTACAAATTCATGAATATCTTTGTTATAATAGCCGGTACGGTAAAATGTATAAGACATAAATGGTCGGAAATTTAATTCTCTATAACTTTGGTCATGTAGTATTTATCGATACGACAACTAATAATATAAATATTTGAGAATTACATTTAGGCCTTCCCTTAAACTACCATTTTACTCAGCGTAAATAGAATTACTTATATCTTAAATTGTAGTGGCTCGCTCTCCGACTTTGCATACCAATTTTCAATGAAATAGTACCACTAATAACGTAAATATTTAAAAAAAAAATTTAGGCCTTCCCCTAAACTACCATTTCACTCAGCGTGAATAAAATTATTCAGAAGCTATACTGTAGCGACGTATTCTTCGACTTTGCATACCAATTTTTATGAAGATAGGACTACTAAAAACATACATATTTGAAAATTAAATTTTAGGCCTTCCCCTAAACTACCATTTCTATCAGCGCGAATAAAATTATTTATGGCCTAGATTGTAGCGACTTATTCCCCGACTTTGAATACCGATTTTCATTAAATTCTCTTCGGCCGTTTTCTAGTGATGCGTGTACGGACGGACGGACGGACGGACGGACGGACGGACGGACAGACAGACAGACAGACAGACAGACAGACAGACAGACAGACAGACAGACAGACAGACAGACAGACAGACAGACAGACATTACGGAAAAGTAAAAAGTGCATTTTCTGGTTACTGTGGACATGATCGATACAGAAATAGCATATTTTCAAATTCTGAGCAATGTACAGACAAAACTCTTATTATATATATAGATTCTACCCTTTATCTTTTTCCTTATCCATTCTTTCCTCTCCCCGTATGTAACACTCCCATACTCCCCCAAGCCTAGTTTTTGCAACCTTTTCTTACACGTATTCACCCAATATCCTTCATTCTCCACTCTTTTCTAAAATCTATAAGCTTCATGTATTAATTCCCCTCCCTTCCCTTCCTCCAATCTATCCCATTTCTACCTCCATAGACTCGTTGGAAACTAATCTAGCCCCCGCATTTGCCGTTCAGTTTGGTAGTCCCATCATAATCTTGCTGAATTTCGCCACTACTTGGTTTAATTCTGCCCTATCCTCTTCCAGTCCCCATGCTTCCACCCCAAATAATATTACTCTTGACCAGTGACTGAAACACCATTTTCTGTATTTTGTATTTTATATCTGGGCATTTATTTTCTAATACCCATACTGCTGCAAGCGCTCCTCTTCCCTTTAATTTGGCTCCCCTACACTGTTCTTTCCATTGTAAATTAATTTATCTGATATAAATTTGAGACCCATTACGCCATTTAAACTGTAAATTGTAAATAGTGGCTCAGAGTTTGAGACCCTTCTGATATGATGTATAAATTTAAGGGTTCTATTCTCCTCTGGATAACTTTGTTCTAGAAGTTGCGGGTTCTTCTTTCGAACACAGTAACATTCTATATTCCCTCCGATAGGGGGCGCAATTTTGTAAAGGCTAGTGTCTAAGTAAATGATGCCAAAGATTTATATATCGTTTCGACTAAAGTCTTGTGTAATATAAATGGGAGGCGGGCCGAATGACTCAGATGGTTGAGGCACTGTCCTTATGACTTGGTAGGTGGTATTTGAAGGTGTTCAAATACGTCAGCCGAGTGTCGTTATATTTACCTGCAAGTAAAATAACTCCTGTGGGATTAAATTCCGGCACCTTGGCGTCTCCAATAATCACTTTCTACTGATCTGCATTTAGGGCAGTCACCCAGGCGGTAGATGCCCTATGTGTTGTTTTCCTAGCATTTTCTTAAATGATTTCAAATAAATAGGAAATTATTGATCATATCCTTTGGTAAGTTATTCCAATCCATAACTCCCCTTCCTAAAAACGAATATTTACCCCAATTTGTCCTCTTGAATTCCAATTTATCTTCATATTGTGATCTTTCCTACTTTTAAAGACACCACTCAAAATTGTCTACTAAAGTCATCCCACGCCATCTCTCCGCTGACAGCTCGGAACAGACCACTTAGTCGAGTAGCTCGTCTTCTTTCTCCCAAGTCTTCCCAGCCCAAACTTTGCAACAATTTTGTAACGCTACTCTTTTCTCGGAAATCACCCAGAAAGAATCGAGCTGCTTTTCTTTGGATTTTTCCAGTTCTTGAATCAAGTAATCCTGGTGAGGATCTCATACACTGGAACCACACTCTATTTGGGGTCTTACCAGAGACTTGTATGTCCTCTCCTTTATATCCTTACTACAACCCCTAAACACCCTCATAACCACGTGCAGAGATCTGTACCCGATCTGTATCCGAAAACTGTAAAAGTAGTTAGTGGGACGTAAAGCTAAAAACGTTATCTGTATATATAAAATAAGAGTTTTGTCTGTACATTGCTCAGAATTTGAAAATAATGGTATTTCTGTATCGGTCATGTCCATAGTAACAAGAAAATGTACTTTTTACTTTTCCGTAATTTCTGTCTGTCTGTCTGTCTGTCTGTCTGTCTGTCTGTCTGTCTGTCTGTCTGTCTGTCTGTATGTATGTATGTATGTATGTATGTATGTACACGCATCACGAGAAAACTGCTGAAGAGAATTTAATGAAAATCGGTATGTAAAGTCGGGGATGAGCCGCTACAATCTAGGCTATAAATCATTTTATTCACGCTGAGTGAAATGGTAGTTTAGGGGAACGCCTTAAATTTAATTATCGAATATTTATATTATTAGCGGTCTTATCGATAAATACTAGATTTCAATTTCCAGTCATTTATGTCTTATACATTTTTACCGTACCAGCTCTGATAACACAGATATTAATGAATTTGTATTTTTGTTGCTAAGTCCATATCAACACCGAGCCATGAGAAAATGGGTTAACAGAATTTATTGAAAACCGCTATATAGAGTCGGGGATCAGAAACTACAGTCTAGGCAGTAAATAATTTTATTTTCCCCGAGATGAAATAGTAGTTTAGGGGAAGGCGCCTAAAATTTAATTTTAAATACCGGTACCTATGTTATTGGTGCTATAGAAAAGTACGGTACTACATAACAAAAGTTATAGACAACACCATTTCCGATCATTTATGTTTCATTCAGTTTTACTGTACCGACTATGATAAGAGTGGTATTTCAGAAGGCCTACAATATCCAAAACGCTTAACACTGATCAACAATTACTTTACATTTACCATTGTTTGTTGTGATGTTCTTCGTTATGGTGCCGCTCAACTCCGATAGATGGGATTACTACTGCGTACCGAGTATAACAGCCTGACTGAACATTGGCGGGAAATAGCTGGGGAGTTGGGAAACTTTCTTCTTTAGCATGCCATTCCTCTGGTTCATACATTTTCTGATACTGCAGGAACGTAACACACTGGTTCATCATAGCATTCACTAGTATCCAGTAATCGGGAGATAGTGGGTTCGAGCCCCACTGTCGGCAGCCCTGAAAATGGTTTTCCGTGGTTTCCCATTTTCACACCAGGCAAATGCCGGGACTGTACCTTAATTAAGGCCACGGCCGCTTCCTTCCACTTCCTAGGCCTTTCCTATCCCATCGTCGCCATAAGACATATCTGTGTCGGTGCGACGTAAAGCAAATGGCAATTTAAAAAAAAATAGCATCATAGCATTCGAGCTATTCAATCCCTACTCTGAGGCACTGATTGGAATGAGTAGTGTGCATTTTTAATGGAATAATGACAGAGGAATGTTCATGGCAGTCTGCGACCTGGTCATTCCAGCTCTGGAACTTTGGACTGTTAGATCGGCACCGTAGTACTGTTCGTTGAAAGTGAGAAAGTGTGCGTTTTTTCATTTGATCGAGTATTTTATATGATAACATTGCTTTCATTGCTCTCAGTCTTTCTGAGAATCCCGTAGCGAAGCACGGGTACATCAGCTAGTTATTAATATAAATGGGAGTTCTCACGTCTCCCTGGTTGTGAATTAATCAAGGTTATATGCTTGTTTGTTGTTAATTACCCCTTGTTAAATCAATTGTTTAACGTTGTTTTTAAGAATTATCATTCAATATAGAAAATAAAAGTATTGCTAAATAAATTAATCAGAAATAATGTTTGGTTGATGCTTTGTCCAGCTATTTACCCCTCGCACTTTTTTCCCTCTGCGGTCCACTAAAATCAAGGTAGCAAATTATTATTATTATTATTATTATTATTATTATTATTATTATTATTATTATTATTATTATTATTATTATTATTATTATTATTATTATTATTATGTGCGTATGGACCCAATGGATCACGCAAATCTCTAACGATTCTGTTTTCTGAGATGCCAAACAGCTCTCATCCTTTCTCCGTGGATCCTTTTTCGTTCTTCTGTCCACTTTGCTCCAGTCTTCTTTTTCACTTCATTCTTATAGAGGTTTCTGTACGCAGTGTCAGTTGAGTTCATCTGGGCTTTTTCCAGATCTTTCTTCACTTCCAGTACTCATGCAATATTTTTTAGATGTTCTATGTAGGTGAGAATCTTGTGTGTCAGTCTACTTGCCGGCAGTCTGGGGACGTGCCCATAAAATTTCAGACGTCTTTTGCGGATGTCTGCTGCAATGTTTGGAAGCTCTTCTGTCACTTTGCGTGACGTCTGTCTATAACCATCTTCTGTTTTTCAGGAGCCGAGAATTTTTCTCATGATTCTTCATTCTTCTTCTTTTATTATTATTATTATTATTATTATTATTATTATTATTATTATTATTATTATTATTATTATTATTATTATTATTGGAAACATGATTAGCTTTGCTGCTAATTTTCTATTCGGATGGCTGAGGTTCGAATTCCCGTTGATCACGTGTTGGAATTTTCTCTTGAAAAATCACATGGCGTCAGGATATGCATCCAGCATTAAACCCCCGGCCAAAGCCAAAATGAGTCTTCGTGGCTCCAGCAACCCCAGAAATAACTGGGACAAGCCGAAGAAAATTACCATCAGCATTTTATTCTTTCCTAATCTGACTACCTTCATACAGCAAACTCACACCGCCAACGAAGCCCTTGTTACTTTCATTCATCAGTCTGAGTCTTAACTTACGCTTTAGTGATATGTAAGGAAAATATTATTGTATTATAAAATATTATATCACTTCAAAAGGTGAAAATATACTTTTAATAATTCTCTCGCATCTTGAGATCTTTGTGGGCTAAGAAAATACGAAATCGGATAGATTACCTGGCCATTGAGAAATATGGTGAACACATGAAAAGGGAAATTAATATTTGATTTTACGATGACTCAGTAAACACAGTCAGTATTTATATCCTGATTATGAGTAGAGAATGTGAGGATGAAACTTACCACGTTTTGAATGTTGCTCAATTTCTCGGACGTGGACTCCTTTATGCACTGTATCTCTTCCGTCTGTTTCACCAACTCAGCAAGTTTATTAGAGTTCTCGAGAAAATTCAATGTTTCTTCTTTGGTATGTACACTGTAAAGCCAGAATGATAGCATTTATTCAAATATTACAGAATGTTTAATAATAAGTCTGTACACACTCAATATTAGCACAGCAGCACAGAAAAGTATAATTGAGTGGTCGGGCGTTATAGCATCACTGATCGTGAGTGGGTACCATTTGCCGGTTCTGGACCAACCTTAACTTTTAACCATTCACACTTAATTTTGCGTTTTTTTTCTCTCAGAATTTCATATATTTTCCCACCAAAACATCAATTTTTAGGGGAAAATATCAAAAGTTAACGTTTCTATAAAATAGAACAAAAATCGTCAAAAATTTTAGGAAAAAAGAATAAAAATTATATTTTAAAAAAAGCCGACCTGGGTCCATCAACAACTTTTTAAGAAATCCGGAAAAAGGAGAGGTAGCCGAAACATGGTAGTTGATAGTATAGTGCAGTGCTTTTCGTACCTATATGAGGTAGTTGAAACATGGTAGTTGAAAGCAACGCAAGGTGCTTTTGCTTTACTTATACGAAACGAAGTTTTTTGAAGTTTATATTAATAAGCGCATTGTATTAAAGACACAATCAAAGTTATTATTATTTTTATTATTATTGTTATACCTAAAAATTATTTAAGAAATGAAAACAAACAGCAATTAATTCAAGAAATTCTTTCAATTTTTTCCCTCATTTATTATTAAAAATTTCAGTTACTATTCCATGTTTAACATCATAGGTTAATTTTATTTTTTACCCCACCGAGGTCGATAGCTGCAGTCGCTTAAGTGCGGCCAGTATCCAGTATTCGGGAGATAGTAGGTTCGTACCCCACTGTCGGCAGCCCTGAAAATGGTTTTCCGTGGTTTTCCATTTTCATACCAGGCAAATGCTGGGGCTGTGCCTTAATTAAGGCCACGGCCGTTTCCTTCCCACTCCTAGCCCTTTCCTGTCCCATCGTCGCTGTAAGACCTATCTGTGTCGGTGCGACGTAAAACAAGTAGCAAAAAAAAAAAAAATACCCCACATAATTATTATAAGCAAGTGTGTTATCAAGAATATTAGCATTAAATGTCGCACAGAGCTTCAAGGTAGTTTTCTGAGCCGTTATCACATTTCTTCGTCTAATCATATTGATAACATAAATGGGGGAATAATGAACTCCCGAGGATTAACAGAAGGAACCGACTTTGAAGCAGTTACGCGCTCAAATTCTAAAAATTCATTATAGGCTTTGAGATAAGTATTAGGAGGACTTATATTCCACATTTCTTCTGGAAATATCCCGTTTCTTCTAATTTTCACGTAAATATTTTGAAGCTGAACATGGTCAAACTTAGAAGAATCTACATCTTGATTACCTTTTCTGTTAGTCTGAAACACAACAAACATAAAATACGGCATATCAAACTGCATTGAATTGTAGTAGTTAGTAATATCTATATCGAAGTTCCTTTTTCCACTAAGGTCAGAAATTTCTTGAGTTTGTAGGTCTTAGAATGATACAGGTATTTTCGGTTCACTTAGGATTTTTGCCTCTTTTTTTTTTTTCTTGGTCATAAGCTGGTTCGTATTTAACAATTGGTATTCTTATTTCCATCGAATTTACAGTAACGTTTCCTTCTTCAGGTCGAGTTCCAGCGACATCACCTCCTTCAGCATTTTTAGTGAACCATCTATATAACGCATCTTTTGCATTTTGACTCCAAGTAAAAGTAACTGTTAAATCGCCTTCCCACATGACTTCTTCATAATCTTAAAAGAAAAAAAAATCACCTAAGAGTCTTAAGGGATATAAGACCTCATTTGATTTTTACTGCAGCTTACTATTATTAATAAAATTACCTTCATACCTTGTATTATCATTTTGAGTGGAAGTTAGACGATAAAGAGGTATGTTTCCTTGTGTGTATTTGAAGATTTTTCTTTTACGATGTGACTTCCTTGAGCTAAAACCCTCCTTGTAATGGGACATCGTTCGGTTTGGTTGAATGGGTGAGTGGTGTTTTGCCCTCTGTGGGTGGGGGAGATAGAATAACACACACGGTATCCCCTTCCTGTCGTAAGAGGCGACTAAAAGGGGCCCCAGGGGCTCTGTACTTTGGAGCGTAGGTTGGCGACCACGAGACCCTTAGCTGAGTCCTGGCATTGCTTCAACTTACTTGTGCCAGGCTCCTCACCTTCATCTAACCTATCCGACCTCCCTTGGTCAAGTCTTGTTCATTTCCGAACCCGACGGTATTAGAACACCCGAGGCCAAGGGAGTCTTTCATTTTCACGCCCTTCGTGACCTTTGTCTTTCTTTGGCCGATACCTTTATTTTCGAAGTGTCGGATCCCTTCCATTTTTTCGCACTGATTAGTGTTATATAGAGGATGGTTGCCTAGTTGTACTTTCTCTTAAAACAATAATCACCACCACCACTGACTGGACTTGTGTCTAGCGCCTGACAATGTGAAGCCACTCGTCTGTGCTCAAGTGAGATCTGTCGGCTATACTCGCCTGTGCTCAAGTGAGATCTGTCGCCCATGTTCTACTGGCACGCCTTAAGATAGTAATGACCGAGCTCGATAGCTGTAGTCGCTTAAGTGCGGCCAGTATCCAGTATTCGGGAGGCAGTGGGTTCGAATCCCACTGTCGGCAGCCTTGAAGATGGTTTTCCGTGGTTTCCAGTTTTCACACCAGGCAAATGCTGGGGCTGTACCTTAATTAAGGCCACGGACGCTTCCTTCCCACTCCTAGCCCTTTCATATCCTATCATCGCTATAAGACCTATCTGTGTCGATGCGACGTAAAGCAGTTTGCAAAAAAAAAAAAAAAAAAAAAGAGAGAGAGAGATAGTAATAGACACTGACTGGACTTGTGTCTAGCGCCTGACTATGTGAAGCCACTCGGCTGCACTCGGGTGAGATCTGTCGGCTATGTTCTACTGGCGCGCCTTAAGATAGTAATGACCGAGCTCGATAGCTGTAGTCGCTTAAGTGCGGCCAGTATCCAGTATTCGGGAGACAGTGGGTTCGAACCCCACTGTCAGCAGCCTTGAAGATGGTTTTCCGTGGTTTCCCATTTTCACACCAGGCAAATGCTGGGGCTGTACCTTAATTAAGGCCACGGACGCTTCCTTCCCACTCCTAGCCTTTTCCTATCCTATCGTCGCTATAAGACCTATCTGTGTCGATGCGACGTAAAGCAGTTTGCAAAAAAAAAAAAAAAAAAAAAAGTAATGAAATATCAGTGTCCAAATATTAGGCAGTACCCTCATTACAACCACTAAATGGTACATTTGTTATGGCTTTTGTTCTATTGAACTTTCCGATAGCAATGGGACACCAGTATTCAAATATTACTAGGATAGAAACTTGAGACAAGTTTCGGCATGAGAGATGTCGACAGAGATGCACTGGGTGTTGAAGTCAAGCTGGCTAACAAACTAATGTGTATTCTATTCAAGGGTTGCCAATATTTTTTAGAATGTTCCTCTGGTTTCATTATAGTTCACTTATTCGCTAACTGGAAAGCAGCTGGCAAAATTTACATTAGATGCCATTGAAACAGTCGAAGAACGTGGTTTTGAAGTTTTTAAAAGTAATTTTACGTCGCACCGACACAGATAGGTCTTATGGTGACGATGGGACAGGAAAGGGCTAGAAGTGGGAAGAAAGCCGCCGTGGCTTTAATGAAGATACAGCCCCAGCATTTGTCTGGTGTGAAAATGGGCAACCACGGAAAATTATCTTCAGGGCTGCCGACAGTGGCGTTTAACCCACTATCTCCCGAATAAAAGCTCACTGCTGCGCTCCCTATCTGCACGGTCAATTCGCTCAAGTTCTTCGAATAGTAACCGATAATTACCAGGTTAATATTTCAATATTTGAAACATTATGTACATGGTACTTTTGAAGCATGAAATAATACATCCATCTGATAATGAAAGGTCAATATATCTTAGTTATGACCCTAGTCATCTTTTGTATCGCTTCTGACAATTGTCTCTGAGTTTCTTATTACAACTGTGCATTACCTTCATCGAAATGAATGACTGAACTGCTCCAATCTCGTGAAACACAAGTTCACAAAAGAAATGAAATGTGACATTTGAAATGATGGGCTTCCAGAGCTCTTTTTAGAAATATTTCTATAGCGACATTTAAGCAACATTGTGGCAACTCATTTACAGAAGTGTGAGCGATTTATAAAACTGAATAAGAAACGTCTCAACAGGAAGATTTTAAAACTTCAGTGAAATCCTAACGGCAAAGCAAGAAAGCGGATTAATTTATATCTATGAAACATATTATGCAGCCTGAATGTGGAAAATATTTATTTATTTACCTACTTTCAAAAACGTTGGCATGCTCAAGTTGTAGGTTCGATTTAAGAAGGCAGTGTAGAAATTAATAGTTGTAAATATCCGTGTGAGATATGAGGGAATTTAACATGAAAATTCTTAATTTCTACGAAATGTGCGCGTTTGAAAGTTGAGGATGTAGGGAGCTTAACTGCGAAACTGGTGAGTGATTGTCGAACAATTAGCTTGTCGACTACCATCAGCTACTTATCTGCCGGCCATGTTTTAAATCGTAGATGAAGGACCGAACTTAGCCGAGTTACTTCGAGTGGCTGCACATTGTCAGGCGCTAGACATAAGACACTGAGTGGTGTTTGTTCGTTACGAGCCTTTGCCGCCGGTGCTTTATTTCGCTCTCTAACCAGGGATGATTCTGCGAGTTGGGCAGGCGGCTCAGTTGTTTAATTATCTCCGTCTCGTGCCTTGTGTGAGGACCATTGATCCTTCCGCGGCGAAATATTAGAGATAATAATTGTGGAATAAGGCTGGCTTTGATATTTCTGAAAATGATAAAATATGTGTGTTTGTCCTTTGGAACACATTTTTTTCTACACTCTGTGTGTGGACAGCCGTGATACTTTTACGAGAGCATTTTGAGCTGCACTTAAGCTAAATTTTGAATTCAGGCTCACGATTGTGAACGGACTGTTATGAATGGTAGGCCGTATGATTGGATCTACTCTGAAGAGGTGTTTTGCTTGATTTCACTTATCTTGGCCTTAATGTTTTGGTTTTATTATTATTATTATTATTATTATTATTATTATTATTATTATTATTATTATTATTATTATTATTATTATTATTATTATTATTATTATTATTATTATTATTATTGTACCGTGAGGTACACCTCTACGCCGCATATTGAAATGTTGCGCCTAATAGAACTCCTCTACTGGAGAAATACTGAACTTGGAACTAGACCTACTTAAACTTTTACTCAGAAGATGTCACTACCTTAATTTTGTGATGGTGAAGTTTCCAGTACTGTGTGTATTTCAACTTGCTTTTGTATTCCGTTCATGAAGAAATTCGGACATTCACTCATAGAGGTCACTACAATAAAAACTACGATCATGCACCCTGGTGCGAAGTGAAGGAACTTTATTTGAAGAAATTTTGTATTCATAAGTTTGTTCTTTACTAAATTATGTTCATTCATTTTTGGGTTGGCAATATTGACCTTTTCTTTCCGTCAGTTTTGAATTCAGCCAATTCCTAATTTCTGTAATTAAGTTTCAGGCTATCACAGGCTTCTTCTTCGATTTTGTATGTAACTTTTTCATCTACCAATAAAATTGAGAGGGTGTGGCTTAATTATTCATGAAAGGTCTCGAACTTTCCCCGAGAATTTATAAACTGCGGATTTTCACGTCTCTTGGCCACTTGATCAACATCTAACTAAGTGTATGTATGTGAAGCAGGAGGCGGGAGGTGCCTCTTTCTTCAGGCAGTTGTTCTTCAGCAAGGTAATGGCCGTTTAACATCTTTAATTCTTGCTAGCTCCGCAGTTTAACCTGAGGGAAGGGTCCGAAACTTTAATACGTAACCGACTTATCTAAAATGTAAGTTATGTCGGCTAATATGAAAATCTCATAAAATCTGTAACTGTAATTCGGGAATAGAGAGTGATGCATCCTCTCGAGCTCCCCTTCATTTTGGTTTGAGGTGACTACGTTTTGTAACTAATTTTCTCCCTTCCGTAATGTTTTAAATTTCCTCATTATACGAGTCACCTCCATAGTTTGGGAATAGCCCCTGTTTCATCGGCCTAGTGCCCGTTAGGTTTTAAGAAGTCACATAGAGGAGTGCAAGTATTCGCCTCCTTTCATTTTGTGTTCGGGCCATTTATTTAACTGTTATTTCTTTTACACGAAGGCCCTGTAGGTTGGGTACGAGATACCCCTGTTTCATTTTTGTAAGTTGTGCCTTGATGGCAAGTAAGTGTAAGGTCTGATATTGCCTTGAAAAGGCTTGAAAAACTGAGAGCGTGTCACCTCTGTTCAAGTGTGGTAACTGTGCCTCTGGGAGGCTTGATATTTGGAGTCGGGAGCAAGTGCTCCAGGGACTAGGGGTTTTCTGCCCTTGTGTAAAATAGTAATCTGTTGTAAGGTCGAGCTGAGAGCTCAGGGAATGTAATGCGAGGGGCTGGAAGCCTGGATTACTAAACTCACTACATTTTGGATGTACTTGCCTTGTATACACTTTGTCATAGTACCTGGTATGTTATTGTTATCTTAACTAGTGAAAAGTTGTTAAATTTTGGTTGTTATTGATTGTTGAAACTCAGAAAATATAACTTTTCTTAAAGTTTTAAATTAACTTTGGTTTGGTAGTTAGTTCACCCCGGCACCTTCTTTCACCTCTGCTGATCCACCAACCACGGTAACAATTATTATTATTATTATTATTATTATTATTATTATTATTATTATTATTATTATTATTATTATTATTATTATTATTCGAAGCGCCATTGAGAAATGCGGTCTTCATCCTATTGGTCGTTCTCTGTGAGCGGGCCATCCCATTTTCATTATTCTTTTGTGATTGGTCCATCTGTTGAGGGGACTGCTTGTCCTTATCTGGTGACGCGACGGTTATCTCAGGAAGAGAAAGTACAGTAGAGACAATACGCGACACTCAGCGAGATATCGAGGGACAGCTATTACAGCTCTCTCTAGCGGATTGACCTGAGAACTACTGATTCTGTCATAAGAGCACGTGTATTTGTGTGTGAAGTTTTTTGTGTTATTTATGCGTTTTCATTGAGTTGACATAATTAAATAGTAGCGTGTGTCATTCCTTGATATCTCCTCTCAACATGAAGGGAAAGGTGTGTGCTGTGTTTGGCTGCAATAACTATGAAGTAGAGAAGAATGCGCGGTCTTTCTTCCGTCTCCCTCGTGACAAGAAAATGTAATGTTGTGTTTGCATATATATTCTTCCAGTGACAAAGATATTTTTATAGTACTTCATAATCTTCTGATCTGCTCGACCCATATTTTAACTGGCTTAAAATATAATACGCATATTGTATTGTATAGTGCAGCAGTTAACCTTCAATACCGATGTGTTGTTGTAGGTATGATCTGTGGGTTTGATTTAATTCAGGAAAGTACATATGCATATGAGTGTGGCTGGTTGTGTTCCAAGTTACCCCATTTGGAATGCCGTAATGCGTTGTCAAGCACTGAAGAAAATATGGGTGATTTAAGAAATGTACATATTTTGTTGAAACAATATGATGATGCAAATTTGCTTTACCCTAATGTACTGGCATTATGACAAGTATTGCTTATAGGGAAAGTTTGATTGTTTTTGAGGGAAAATTTATAGATTTTCTTTCTGTTAGTAGGCTTCAAGTCAAAAGGAAAATTGTCCAGCTCTTAAATGTAAATTCATTGAATCATGTGTGTAAGGAATGTGCCGATATTCTTGTTGACAAGTGTTTTAATATGATCATACAATGCTTTTAAATGGGAAGAAAGAAAAAATATAGCCGTGAACGTTAAGGCAGGAATTTTAAAGCTAAAAAGGTAATGCATAAATGAAAGATCAAGCCCTTTCACAGCAGTCCATTTCACATCTTGATTATAGGTCTAATCACAGTCTTTAAATAATAACCTGTTAAATAATTCTTCATTTATTTATCCAGAATTGCTTTAGCAACTTTGAAGTTAATATCTTGGTAAAACTTTCTTTCTAGACGTAATTTATTTATCCATTTCCATATATACATTTCCATTGATATTTGAATTTAGCGCGAATTTTTAGGTCAAGCCACTAGGAGCGCCACTCGCGACTTGTTTCCCATTTTAACAAGGCTAAATCCGGAAGTGTCGCGTATTGTCTCTACTTTATTTGGGAAGAGTCAGGGGATGTGCCTTTTGTTGCGTAACGTTTTCCGAGTGCACCGGCTTTACGGAGGAATACATTGATACTTGCTGGGGAATGATTTTTCTCTGCTTGTATTATTATGAATGTGTGTACCTGTTCTCGATATTTGTGTGATGCCGAGCAGACTTAGTTGGATGCTATCTCGGGCGCCGAGAATTAATTGATGATTTTGAAAGGTAAAACAAGCTGTAAGTTTTATGCTCCCCGTTCTATTTTGATTCGGAGTATTAGTGTGTGTTTAATGGGCCTAACATTTTCTTTCATGTTTTATTTTTCATAAACCGCTATTTCTTTTAATTATGTTATAATTTAGTCGTGATAATAGCGGTCTTATTATATTTAACTATATCGTTGCACCTATGCATCTCCAAATCGTTGATGTTAATTTTAATTTTCTGAATATATTCTATCCCAGACCTTTGAAAATTAATTATATTAAAGGCATGACGGATCATTCTCCAAATGAGAACTGTACAGCCTTTAATACTTTGTAGATAAATTTCCATTTTTCGTCAGGTTGAGGCGGGTTCTCTTTCCTCTTTTCAGGTTGGTATTGTAGATATCAACGGTCCACTTAGTTGAACATCCAACATTTTTTCTCTATTATCATATGCAAAGCATTGAAACAAAGTGTTGTTAAAAAATGAATTCTCTAACACTCCGAAATATAGAGTAGTAGTTTGAGAATAGGAAGGAAACGAAGGGTGGATAAGTGATTTCACTTGTCAGACATAAAGGATGAAATATGTCATAAAATGGAAAACACAATTGGACTTGGATTCGTGCAAGATTCCCGTCTGCTTACTTGATATAAACTTTCAAGGTGAATATATGAAATTGATAAATGACACTTAGCTGATGCTACGAGACAATTTAAATAGAAAAAGTATACACATGAAAAGATGGAATAATGTTATATAGTATGGAGAAATATTCACCGTAAGGACTGGATCTCTTCGGAGACCGTCTTTATCTCTTCATTGGATTGGTTAATTTCGTCCAACAATTGCGTGATCTGTCGCTTTAGATCGGAGAGTTTCTGCACATTTTCATCCTGCATCGATGTTCTCCATCCTGCAGAGAAACGAATAATTTCTTTTGAATACTTTCTAGCTGATTAACGTTTGAATTTGCTGCTTAAATTCTCAGTTATCGGCCTCGAAATAGAAAAACGCCAAATATTTCGAATTTTGAAGATGTAGTCTAAGAGTGAAACGATGAAAGACAAAGAAGGCCCCGAACTGAAAATGAAGGTCGCTCTATTGTTCGCACAGCTACTGGAGGAACGTTTTGGCGCCGGGCATCGAACACCGAATGATACACACAATGTTAATAAAGTAAATAGGACAACAATTGTTTCGTACCGTTGGCCATCGACTAGAACTCTTTTAATCTACTGCATTATAATCACTACTCCAGTATATGAGTTTTTCTTTATATTATAAAAGAATACTTGTTTATTCAGTATACCGTGTAACTATACTGCTTCTATTTATCGCACAATGATTTAATTTAAATCATTGTAGTTAACTTGAACTAAGGATGATAATGAAAATAATCTTAAATGTCCGTAATTAGCGTGATGGAGTTCATCGAAATGGATCGTTGAAATCAGATGTAGCGTGGTAAATTTTCTCTACTCTCCCAGGGCGTGTACATAAATTTGTGTAGCGGTACCTCAACTATGGGCCTTATTTAACCTTTTGAAAACGAATAAATGGGTGGGAACTGCTCCAAGGTTGTCAAGTAAAATCTCCACAATGATTTAGAATAAACTAACTGTGCTCTAACATGACATAATCCAAGGAAATCCGTTCAAAATAAACCAAGGAAAGACTGGAAAATTCTCCCGTAACACATTAACATAGTGAACACAAATAGTTTTTTTTCTTTGCTAGTTGTTTTACGTCGCATCGACACAGATAGGTCTTATGGCGACGATGGGACAGGGAAGGGCTAGGAGTGGGAAGGTAGCGGCCGTGGCCTTAATTAAGGTACAGCCCCAGCATTTGCCTGTTGTGAAAGTGGGAAACCACGGAAAACCATCTTCAGGGCTGCCGACAGTGGGGTTCGAACCCACTATCTCCCGAATATTGGATACTGGCCGCACTTAAGCGACTGCAGCTATCGAGCTCGGTGAACACAAATCTAAAGCTGAAATAAATACAAGGGAAGTCAAGCACTACAATCTACCAGCATTTGTAACAATAGTACAATATAAGCAACGGTAAACAGTGATAATGGCAACACATTTAAATACTTTGTGCAACGTACACAATATTCAGAGTTTGCTCCGCCGACATGTTGTCCTTAGCTTCTCTTCTATCGAGTCCACTTCCAGTTCCATTCTGATGTCATCATTCCTTTGCGTATTTTTTGAAGGATAGAATCGTAGGAACTTTATTTCACATACTTGCAATGTATTAATTTCTCTCTCTTTCAGTGTACTTGTTTCTAGGGTGCATGTGAGAGTGAGCACAAAGTATGAGAGAGATAATCCACATGATAGCCGTCCCAGTTAGGGAAAGAGATCGGCCTCCTAATCAATTCATATTAATAATATTTATTTTATATGATGTTTGGATTAAGCAGGGCTTGAGTCATAACTCAAGATTCCTATTGCCACCAACAGGCAGATTGTCTCTATTCAGATTTTGTTTGAGAAAAAAATCCAATACATGGTTCTTCATTACGATCGCCAATTAATTTTTCAACGCTGAGTCCGTTATGGTCTGGATAATAGTGTCCGGGATTTTGTTTATTTTTAAGTTCAGCGTCTCCTTAAGAATTGTCTCTCTAGCGCCAATCATAAAGCCAATGACTTCCCATTTTGTAATTTCGTACTTCTTTCTGAGATGCTCCAGGCAAGGTTCATATATGGCCCTTTTCTCCTCACACACTAATCGAGGCTGCTGTTCATTTTCCTCGAATCTTACAGTGAGATCAATCACCATACCCGTACCTTTCGCCCGGTCGATGACAACAGTATCAGCTCGTCTTGTGGATCCATTTGTGGAAAGACATCCCACTTCTTCATGGATCTCCAAATATTGTTGTTTACGGGGGCTTCCGGCAATCAATTGCCGAACTGTATTGTGCCAATGGATCCTCATCAGCTCTCCCTTACGACATAACCGTAATACATGAGGTAAGGTTTCGAACTGGTCACATATTCTCTGCAACGGAATGAATTAAGGCTCCTTCCAGGAAGAGATCGAACTGGGATGACATTACAGTTCATTTTAATTTTTTCTGTTCATGACCCACGTGACATACCTCTCTTTTTACTGATCCAAGTACTACTTCGTATACCCTTGGATGCTAATGTGCACCGACTTCTAAAGGAGTCTTCGAAGAGTGCTTTTCGGATGAGCTTGGGAAGAGGGTTTTCGGGATATTCAACTTGTTCCTCGCTAAGCGGCAGGCGCTCAAGGCAATGGGCGATTTCAGTACGGAGCTCTCTAGTGGCTTCGATGTATGAGCTTCTCACAGGCATCAGCCTTTTGCAAATATGTATATGCTGAATGAAAGCCTCCCATTGAGATTTGAAAATTCCAAGTCCTCTAATACAGCGTGGTGCGTAGATCATGGCATATGGGGCGTCAGTAGGTAATCCAATAATTTCTTTAACGGAACTCCTTAAAATTTATCAGTGTCACCAAGAAATTTCATTGTCAGATTTTTCAGAGGCGCAAACTGGAGTGGGTAGATAAGTTGTGGCCAAATATATTGGTTGAGTAGGCCTATATTTAGCTTCTGATCTGGAATGAGAAGGGGTTAACTAACCAACTGGTTCAAATTTCTTGTGAGCTGA
Organism: Anabrus simplex; assembly: GCF_040414725.1. Lineage (NCBI taxonomy): Eukaryota > Metazoa > Arthropoda > Insecta > Orthoptera > Tettigoniidae > Anabrus > Anabrus simplex. The sequence goes on from NC_090267.1 coordinate 185,624,311, forward strand.
TTGATTACTGCAGAAGGATTAAATTTAATTTCGTCTTGTTATGTTACCCCAAGGTACCGTATTGTTTCATCCGGTCAAATGCACTCTATTGTATTCCCATCCAGAGTTGTTAGAGCAGAGGTGATCAGCTGACCTTTATATATCAATATGACCTTGCTTTTCGTAGTATTTATTTGGAGTCCGATCTTGGCTAAAGAAGTTGTTAATAGATCTGTAAGATGTTCAGCTGCTGCTTTGTTCTTACACAGTAGTGCCAAATCATTGGCAAAAGCAAGCGCCGTAAGATTTTCCATGCCCGGCATTAAGTAGTATCCATATTCTTCAGCTATTTCTCTGTCACTTAGTTCTCTCATAACATGATCTATTGCTAGATTGAATAATATAGGAGAGAGAGAGCACCTTGACCTACGCCTTTCTTGATAGGGGTTTGACTTGTTCTAGTTGTTTCGTTAATTTGTATGCTGGTTGAATTTTCCTTAAGGAGATTAATAATTAGCGTTTTAAGTTTAGGTGAAACAGGAATGGTGCGTAGAGTTCGTTCTATATGTTCATGGGATACATTATCAAACGCTTTATAGACGTCTAGGAATACAATGCAGCAATCCTTCCTTTTAAGTTTTGAGTTTTTCATGCACCCGTCTACAATAGATGAATTAATAAAAGTTTCCGGGCAAGATACAAAACCATTCTGATTAGGACTTAGTACGACATTTTTCCTGAGCATATATCTATCACTTTTGAAAATTCTCCGTAATATGTAGTATATTGTCTGGATCCCCACCTTTATCAATTAATATTGTTCTAGTATGCCTGAAACACGATGGGACGTATCCCCAAAGAAAGAAATGGTTTTGAATGCATTGGGATATTTAATAACCTTTAGCCTTACTCCATCTTTCCCAGGGGCAGTGTCTACTCTAATGCCCCGACATGCATTAAAAATGTCATGTCTTGTTATAACAGCTTGTTCATTTTCGAGATTATTGGTCTCGCACACCGTATTTATCAAGCAAGTGTACACTGCTAGAACCAAACAGACTGCCATAATATTCAGGACCAGACATAACACTCAGTTTACAATCTACTAAGGATAGGGAAGAGATAATTTTCCTCACCATATCCCTACGATTATAATGATATCGAAACTGCGGGAGTCCAAAGTCATATCTATTCCTTTGTCGTTCGGCTTTAATTTACTGGCTTGAGGATTTTAAAATCTTAAGTAAGTTCTCATTGTCATTTGGTTATCTTACGAGGTTGTAGAAGTTGGAACTGCTGGACACACTGTTTACTATTTCTTTATCTGTAGTTTCCCTGCTGGAAATCATACTCCCGAGGTATTTGAATACTTGTACACATTTAATGTTTTCTCCGTCAAGCTTTGTGTGGCAGTGCAACAGTTTTTGTCGTGCTAACTTTCATCTGACACTGTTTGAACTTGACTCCCCATTCATACAGCTTAGTTTTTACCTCTAACCCTGTCTCTCCCGAGATGGCTACATCGTCAGCAAACACCATTGTGTGTAGTTCTCCACATCGTTCTCTTTTCAGTATTTTAAGAATACTGTCCATGACAGTAATGATTAGCAATGATGAGAGTGCGCTTCCTTTTTGGAAACTGTGTGTGGTATTAAAACATTCTGAGTGGCCAACCCCAACACGCACACAGCTGCTACAGTTGAGGTAAAGCATCTAGACCTTGTCTGTGAGATATACAGGCACTCCCAGTTCTCTGAAGCACTTCCATATGACTGGTCTAGGCACCCTATGGTATGCCTTTTCTAGGTCTAAAAATACGAAAATTAGGCATTTCCCTTTCTCCCAGTGATGTTCCATTAACCTGATTGGGGAGAAGATCAGATCGTGTTCTTTTATTGGTTCTAAATCCATGCTATTCTTCTTCCAGGACAGGTTCTATCACTGCTCGCACTCTCGTTTCAGTAATCTTTTCCATTATTTTCAGACCATGTGAGAGAAGTGTGGTACCCCTGTAGCCGGTGCACTTTCTTCTGCATCCTTCTTTCTTAAGTAAAGGGATAGTAATATCTCTTGTCCAGTCCTCTAGATTTGGTGAATTTGGTGGTCCAGTCCTCTGGAACCCGATTTTCACACCATATTGCTCTCAAAGGTCTGTACATCCACTGCGCTCCAGGTATACCTGCTGCATTGATCATGTCAGCAGTAACTTCATCGATCCCAGCTTACTTACTACTTTTCATCTTTTTTACAGCACTTTCCACCTCAGACCAAATAATTGGAACATCATCTGTCCTCAACCATTCTTCCACCTGTTCAGTAGTTTCTCCCTCATTCAGGAATAAAGAACCCGTAAATAACCTCATAACCTTGTGCAGAGTTCTTTACCCTTTATTTGCAATCCCATTTACCGGTATGTGATTATCGCAATGAATATATTTCCTTATTTTAACACCTAGGTACGGTACTTACAGTGATCCCCATAAGGAACTTAGACCCCATCAACGCAGTAATAAAAACTGAGAGGACTTTTCCTGTTAGTCAAACTCACAATCTGACTTTTAACCCAATTTATCATAATAGCTTTGCCTGTTGTCCATCTCACAACATTATCGATATCTTTTTGAAGTTGCTCACAATTTTGTAACATTGTTTTATTACTCTATACAGAATAGCATCATCCGCAAAAAGCCTTATCTCTGATTCCACTTCTTTACTCATATAATGTATACTGTACCAGGAAATACACGTACTTCGTGCTTGAAGAGCATGAGATGAACGCAAAACGTGTACGGCACATTAAACTGGAGCGGGTACAGAGAATGAGAGGGTTTTTCTTGGAATAGAGTTCATGTCTATTTTAAACTGCTGATTTATTAAACAAAGACAAGATAATATCACCTCAGTACAGTTGGAGATCAGTTAGGCATGATGTACTTCTGCCCCGCTGCTGGCGATGCCCCGCGTCGATCCGCTGCTCATCCGGTCCTCGCCATGGAACATCTTTCGACACAACGGCACCACATACCAATCCCTCGAGGGCGACTCTGGGCGGTCTTGAAGTTCCAGATATTCTGGAAGGTCTCGGAGTTCAAGTTGCAGGTTTCGCTCACGTGGAATAATGGAGCAAGCACATGTACAAGTCCCCTTTTCTTGTACCCCGGACGAGTAAGGAGGTGTAATTTATAATTGATTTTCACGGTTCTCTTGTCCGACTCGTTGGCTGAACGGTCAGCGTATTGGCCTTCGGTTCAGAGGGTCCCGGGTTCGATTCCCGGCCGGGTCGGGGATTTTAACCTTAATTGGTTAATTCCAATGGCACGGGGGCTGGGTATATGTGTTGTCTTCATCATTTCATCCTCATCACGACGCGCAGGTCGCCTACGGGAGTCAAATAGAAAGACCTACACCTGGCGAGCCGAACCCGTCCTGGGATATCCAGGCCCTAAAAGCCATACGACATTTCATTTTACTATTCTCATGAAAGGATTAAAGAAATTCTCATATTTCGTGTTGAATGTCAATGGAATCAAACATGAGAGAATTCTTTAAAGCGAACTGTACTAGTTTCTGATTTGAGACGAAAAACAAGAATTATGCAACCGAATGTTAATGAAGTCAAATCTGCACACTTCCTAATATCACTTGCAGTCGTGAAATTAAGTACACAAAAAACAAAGGTAATTAGTTCTCTAAATATTTGGAGGATTGAGGACACAAACGCTCCTCCAGGTTTTCAAGATCTCTTTGATTCTATGTACATTTGGAGAGTTTATTCATTGAAATGAGCACTGCTTGATGCCATAGGAATATTATTCACACTGAGTTAAATGATAAAAACTTCAAGTGGGTGTTAGAAGTAAAATGCCTAACGTGTGAAATTAGTTCCGTACACAAACACCTTTACATTTATATACGACACTGTTAGAATGCAAACTATTGAGCGAAATTAGTCCCGTTCATTCGCAAGACTGTGTTTAAAGACGTGGAATAATATTGTTAACTCAGTTTCTAAATAGTGAAAATCGGTTTCGTTCACACAATGTTCTATGTTCACAAATAATATGAAACTATTTCACACGAAGACTAGCACTGTCAAGTGAAGAAAGTTACTAGTGCGGTATTTCACAGTTTTATTCGTGAAAACTCTAAGCATGACGAATAGAAGAACTAAGTGTGAGGACTCAGCCATTATAGCATGGTAGTTTGTGGCCCCGCCACTGCAAGCACTGCAAGCGATTCTGTCCAACACGTACTCCAGTAGTCCCGGCAAGCCAGGCATAGAAAAGTGCGGGAAACGTTACTGTGCGAGATATTTCGCTCAGTGAGTTGAATTTTCTTTGCTTTCATTTCCTAAACTCAGTTCATTGTATGCGGTTCTTTTCCCCACCGAAGGATGGAAATAAATTTGAGAACTGGGCCAGAGCTATTCCACGAAAGGATACTGAGTTAACGCGTAATAGTAGAATATGTCAAGTTCGTTTCTGATGATAAAATCAGATAATTTTATAGTGAATGGTGAAAAAATGGCTATCTCTCGTGTGAGATAGAAATTACGTCCAGGAGTAGTGTACCATTTGGCTGAATACGTTTTTAACACGCCCTTCGAAAAGTATATGTGACATTCTTTTCCAGGCCGAGAAATTAATTGGTGAAAAACTGAACTCAAAATCGATGTGGACGAAATATTTTTTGATTGTATCGATTCCATAGACAAAGTTTCAGTTGATCCTTCAGGAGCTGGCTGTTGTCTTCAAAATGTTGTGGATATAATTCCCAGACTTGTTTATCATTATCTGAAGTGCCGATTTTCCTTCAGAATGAAAGAAATCCGGCGAGATTTAGAATCTCGAACATCCGCCAAATCTTCTCGCAAGCTTTCGAAATTCCAGTAACCGACAAACTGAGTTTGTAAGTTCATGGTTGTTTGAATATGCTGGGAGTTATGTGTTATTTATCTGTATATGTACACTCAAGTAACCTGTGCTTATCGCAACATGTGATGAAGGTCGTAGCTCTTATTTCCGTGTATGATTTTTCCATCGTACTCTGCCGTGGTATTGCAATTGTAATCTCTCATTGTTTTTTAAAATACAGTGTATATACTTGTCAGTTACGGAGTAATACGTTTCCTCCGGCACCATTCCTAAGACCAGCTGATCGGTACTGTGGACATAGCCCATTCTAGCGCTGCCTGGCGGAGCGCGCTTGAATTCGATGAGCCCTCACACTTGTTCCTCTATTCGTCATGCTCTAAGTATCGATGCACAGTTTATGAACGTAAGAATTGTAAGTTCTGATACACAGGATTTTAATCACTTGAAAATGTTCAAAGTATCACACTCGCTAACTACATGGCTAAGTCCATAAACAGAGAAATATTAAATATGCGCTCTCACCATTATTTTTTCAGAGTTTCGTAGACTTCTACTGTATAACTTCGACGTATCGTAGCAATGACAACCACCAGCAGTCAATCGTACAGGTTCGATTGTGGGACAAGACTGATTTGTGTCCTGTTCTCGCGTCTCTTTTATACTGAAGACTCGGAGATTGCAGTTTATTGATTCCTCTTTCAATAACTTTTTTAATCCGTGGTGGATTTTAATTAAACTTGGAATATTGTAGGCATTAAAATGAGGTGTACGGCGATGTTACTCTCATATTCGTATCGTAACTTATATGCGAGCTATTAAGGGCGGAAGGTGTGGAAAATTCGACGAATGATGAAACTTAGCCTTGGCGAATTGGAGCTGGCTGCTACGTCACTCGCCACATGTTCGCTGTAGCCGGCTACTCACTGGTGGGCGGTGCGTATTTTAAGGTTTGGAATACTTCGAAACCAATGTTAGACTATCGTTTCTAGTACAATAATATAAGAAAACTGCTAGACATTATGTTTACTATTCTTTTTATCTGCAGTACCCCTGCTAGAAACCATACTCCCGAGGTATTTGAATACCTGTACACATTGAATGCTTTCACCTTTGAGCATTATGTGGTAGCCAGTATCTTGGTCTAATAACCCAATAATACTGCCTTGAAAAATACCCCTCTCGTGATTGCGGGGTCAGAAATAGCTTCACCTACTCTAATTCTGTAAGTTATATTTTCTAGAATTATAGCCGCCCATTCATTCACTCTTTTGTCTGATCCAAATGCACTCATTTTTGCCAGTTGTCTTCCATGATCTACCGTATCAAATGCCTCAGATTGGTCAATCGCGATACAGTCCATTTGACCTCCTGAATCCAAGATATCTGCTAGACCTATATGTTACTGGAATCGTACAAACTGAGCTTCAGAGGAATAACCATTCCTACACCCGAACTGCCTTCTACCGTACCCGTTATTAATATCGCAAAAATGTATAATACAATCAGAAGGAATGCTTTCCTACAGCTTATATGCAACACATGTCAAACTGACTAGCCTGTAATTTTTGACTTTATGTCTATCAACGTTTCCTTTACACACAGGGGCTACTATAGTTAACTCTCCATTCATTTGGTATAGCTACAGTAACAAAATAAATACCGGTACTTCAGATATGGTGCTATATCCCAACCCTTTGTCTTTAGTATATCCCCAGAAATCTTATCAATTCCGGCTGCTTTTCTAGTTTTCAAATTTTTAATCTTATTGTAAATTTCTTTGTTATCGTAGGTAAATTTCAATACTTGGTTAGCATTAGTCACCTCCTCTTTCTGGACATTATCCTTGTAACCAACAATCTTTACATACTGCTGACTGAATACTTCTGCCTTCTGTAGGTCCTCGCAAACACACTCCCCTAGTTCATCACTGATTCCCGGAATGTCCTTCTTGGAACCTGTTTCTGCTTTAAGTCTCTACATTCCCTTCCATTTTTCACAAAAATTGCTAAGACTGCCAATATTATGCCTGCCATCATGTTATCCTTGATGATGATGATGATGCTTCTTGTTTAAAGAGGCCTAACATCTAAGGTCATCGGCCCCACATGTTATCCTTAGCTGACTTCTTCACTAGATTCAATTTCCACGTAAGTTCCTTCAATTTCTACTTACTTTCACAACCATTTCTTGCTCTATTTTTTTCAATCTGCATCTCCTTCTTAGCCTCTTTACTTCTCTAATTTAATATAACGAGCCTTTACCATTCCTTACCACCTTTAAAGGTACATACCTGTTTTCACATTCCTCAACAATTGCCTTAAACCCATCCCACAGTGTTTACATTGTTATTTTCCATTTTCCACCGATCATAATTTTTTTTTAACTCCCTCATGCCTGTCTAATCAGCCATGTATTACTGCCTGATAGTCCTACTTATACGACCTTCCTTTCCATCATATTTAACATTTTAACTACGTCAAAACCAGCTTCGTGGTCACTAATACCATCTATTACTTCGGTTTCTTTATGGAGCTCATCTGTTTTTACCAGCACCACGTCCAGAATATTATTCCCTCTACTTGCTTCCATCATTTTCTGTTTCAGCAGTCCTTCCCAGATTAACTTATTTGCCACTTGTTGGGCATGCTCCCTGTCGTTCGCATTGCCTTCGGAAAATTGAGGTCACCCACTACAATCACGTTCCTTTCCATTTCGTTTTCCGCATAACAGATTGTCTTATCAATCATATACTAGGGTTCGTATCAACACACAATGAATGTATCGAAACAGTTTAATACTAATGAATCTGGTGTTTTGAATAATAGAGCCTGTTAAGTTTCACAAGGGAACTGTCTTCCACGGATAAATGAGATCACAATTAAACTTAAGCTGCTTCGATACATGCATTGTGTGTTGATGTCTGTCTGTTAGGCCATCAGCCCAGAGGCTGGTTGGATCCTCAAATATCACCATCACGGGTTATGCGGTTATAAGGAAACCCCAAAAACCAATGGTAGCACCAAAATGAGGCGTACTAGGCAAGATGAGGAATGAGGTAGTTTGCCATTGCTTTCCCCACTGGGTCAGAAAGTACTATTGCAGCACAACTGACCCTATGAGCAACACCTTTCATAACACTCAGATGCACTCGTCATGCTCTGAATGTCAGTATTCAGCACTACCCATACCCCCAGCAGCTTCCATATTGTCACAGCCATGGATGAGACTGGGACTTCGGTGGAAGCTACACTTTACTCTGGCCTGTGGCAAGAGATGGATGCAAAAGTACTGTATCCATCAAGAAATGACACAGGCAGTTGGGTGTTGATATGAACACTAAATTACCCAAAATGAAGTAGCACTAAGCCTTTCCAAAGATCAATAATTACCAATTTACAGATTCATAATTATGAAACAAGAATTATTTATAATATTCACTACAGTCAGATTCATTCTACTAGTTATGGTCAAAATTATCTTTGGCATTTTTCTATAACTATGTATAACTCACTTCCAAAAAATATAAAAATTTTACCAACTTTATCTATTTTCAAGAGTAATGTAACTAGATACTTAAGGTAGTATGGTAAGTATGTTTAGGAAGCTTTGTCCTATCTTATCTATTACATCATGTTAAATTATATATATTTACTGTATTTTATTTTGTAATTACAGTGTGAATATAGCCGCCATTGTAATTTATTTGTATTGCACCAAGAAGAGCCTTGGCTCAGGTGTCTACATTGAAATGAAATTTTAAAAAATCATTGAATGACGTGATGTATGATAGTAGAAAGAGAGAGGGTGAATCCCGGTGCCGGCACATAGCCTACTCCTGTCGAATATCACCAAAGGTCTGCTCAAGGCTTAACGTCATCATCCGACGGACGAATCACCACCAACAGTGTCATATGCCCTCACTCCAAATGAATGCTGCGGGGAGGTTTGGAACTGAATCCAAGATTACGGCACGCAACCTAGTGATTAGGAATTGTATACCACCACCTGTCCTACCCCCACCAACAACCTGATGGTGACTTTTATTCAACCAGTGGGACTCGAACGGGCTAACCACTGTGCCAGACCATATAGACTTGACGCCTTAGCGATCACGGCCACCAGGCGGGCTACCTAACAGCAACAATAACAAGTAAAATTAAAAATAAAACGTCTGAGTGTATTGATCAGTATTTCATAAATATAGACAATATAATAAAGGATTCTCACCGAGGCGGCTGTGGTTGGAATCCCGTCCGATGCATGTGGGATTTTTGAGATTAAAAGTCACATCATTGTGGCTCGGATTCACATAAAATTGGAGGCCCCGTAGCCATGAGCACGATATCAAGAGTCACGTAAATCTACAGGCTTGCTTGATAATGTAAAGGAAATTCAGAGAATACTTTCAATATAAACAGCACATACAAAATACATTTACCACGTGCATAACACTTTAAATGTGATTTGAAACATTTAATGTCTAACATAGTCTTTGCCTAACCATGATTCCAATGTCTATTATTTCCCATGGTAAAGCCGTAAAAACCAAAATGGGAAAAACTGGGATTAAGTTCACGCTTTATGAAGAAATCTTCTTTTTAATATTCTTCCTCACGCCTTCAATGTGCTGCTATAACACTACTAATAAATTGTTTTCATTTCTTCCCTGAAGGGGTAGGCGGGTCTCTTAGACGGTGACGACGTCTCTCAGGCCAGGGTATTTGTTGCGGTGGAGGAAATGCTCGGAAAAGGTGAGGGAGTTGGCGGCTGTGGTCTATGCTAAAAACTCTTACGGTATTCGCCTTAGTGCAGGAGAATGGAAAACTATGAAAAACCCTTCTCCGGACAGTCGCGGTGGGGGCCAGCCCATCACCGTCTCCCGAATACAGAGGCATAGAGCCGCGGTAAGGCCGTGATCATCCCTCTTTTGCTCGGTTGGTCGGTCGGAGGGCAGAGCTGTCAGACCACGGAGCAGCCGTGGCCACTTGTAGGCCGTAGCAACTACCAACCCCCGATAACCGTGACCACCGATATCACCGCGATAACAGATATATAGTATATTAGAAAAACTTTGAAGAGTCGCAACACGTGTTCACAAACACTTTGGAATGCAGCACTACATGGTTGTTCTATTTAATACATAATCTATCCAGAGCACTGTCTAAGTTTCGCTTTCGATAGGAGAAAGTTTCCTTGAGAGAATCAACGTTTTTATAGCATTATTCTAAACATTTAATGAGGTCAGTATACACAGTTCAAAAAAATTAGAGGAACATATTTTTGAACGTATGCCATGCTCCACAAAACAATACATCACACCCAGGTATATAACGAACTAAACCGTTATTCTTTACCGTTGAAGTATACAAAAGAACATCGATGGATTCGCGTTCATTTTCAGAACACAAACGGAAATGTCCAAATAGGGGCGAAAAAAAGTTATAATAGTCTTCCAGGGTGGATTTTTATCACAGTTGGAAATCTTCAGTATAGTGTATGTCCTCGACGAGCATTTATCACAGCTTGGCACCTACGTGGCATGCTCCGTATAAGTCGACGGAGATCACGTTGCAGTATCAGGTCCCATTCTTCACTGAGAGCTGTTCGAGGTCTTGGAGAGTCTGTGGTGGAACAGGACGCCCACGAACACTTCTGTCAAGCCTATCCCACACATGCTCGATGGGATTAAGGTCGGGACTCACTGCTGGCCATTCCATCTCTTGAATGTCCAGTTCTCGCAAGACAGCTCTGGTGATGCGCGCTGTATGAGCCCTGGCATTGTCGTGCATAAGTACGAATTCAGGGCCAACACATTATGCAGCAACCAACACATGCTGTAACAGTATCTGCTCGATGTACCCCGCAGCGATAAGATTACCACGGATGACAACAAGATCCGTACGGCCATCAATACTGATGATACCCGACACCATCACAGAACCTTGTCCGAATCGGTCGCCTTCCTGCTGGACAACATTTGGCATGTACTGATCACCACGGTGTCTCCATACAGGTTGACGTCCATCACGCTGTGTCAGGGGAAATCTGGACTCGTCTGTGAACAACACAGGTCTCCGTTGGCGAAGTTGCCAGTTGACGTGTGTACGGACAAACAGAAGACGAGCTGCGCGATGTTGCTGCGTTAAACGGGACACTCGAACAGGACGCCTGGATCGTAAGGACACTTATCTTAACCTGTTCCTTACTGTCTGGTTAGATAACGTGACTCCAGTGACCCTCCTGAGGTCTTCTTGTAGTTCTCTGACAGTTGCTTAACGATGCCGCAACGCACAGATGGTCAGATATCGGTCATCCTGTGGAGTTGCCATGCATACACGACCTTGTCCAACCCTCCTTGTGAATTGGCCTGTCTCACTGTAGCGATTCCACAAGCGGTGAATAACTGACGGAGAGACATTGAGATCCACAGCAACAGGACGAAAAGTTCATCCTTCCTGGACCAAAGTGACGGCCCATGCGACTTGAACCTCGTTAAGATATCTCATGGGATGTCCTGGCTCACGTACACCGTGCTCAAATGACCGCAGTAGCCTGTGTACCTCACAACGACACACGTACGCACCGCTATTCACTTTGTTTTGAGGGGTCACCTGGCGGTTTAATACATGGTTATGCCTACAATTGGAATAAAACTTCCATTTAACATACGGTACTCTGAGTAGGTAAGGTCTCAAGGTATGCTGTAGACCATTAGAACCCCATCTATCAAATTAACGTTCACATACCAGACGTTACAAAACATGTTCCCCTAATTTTTGAACTGTATATTTATCATTATTATTTATCATTTATCATTATTTATCATTTAGCATCGACATACTGAATGGACACCTTCAAACTTAATCATCAGAAGAAAGCAAATACATACGCCTCATGTGACGTTCCCGCCTTTTACGCTGCACATCCGCCTCGTAGATTAGACGGCAGTTGGCAATGCTTCTTTGTTCTAGATCATGGCGTAGACTCCCGTTCAGTGCATCCAGATGCTGGAAGTTGTCTTCCAAATTCTTCAGTAGTTCTTTGGGAATAGGAGCTTCATAATCCTTCACGATCTCCCCTACGACAATAGAATGGATCTCAGGCTTTGGAACTTACCCTACAAAATAATAAAAAGGCTGCCCAATAGACACTGACAGCTGCGTATGCTATGTTTTGTTTGCCGCTAGATGCTCTGCAATACAACCTCACATGGTCACATTAGTTGGTGGTATTCTTACACTTTGTATGTTTACGAGTTAAGTCATGTTGATAAAATAAGTTAATTACTGTGCATTACGATGGTGAACTGTTGCGTGCCGTTTTGCAAGGATCTAGAAATAAAGTTTCTGGAACTATTTTTCATGAATGTTCGTGTGAAGAGCCAACTAGGAAATTGTGGACAATAACAGACACGGTATTTTCGCAGATCATTTGATAGCTGAAATTAGGTTATTTTGTATAATTGCTCCAGTTCTTACGTTAATAATTTCCTTCTTCTATTATGTAGGTAAGACGGCACTTGGCAATGCTCCTTTGTTCTAGATCATGGCGTAGACTCACGTTCTTCTATTATGTAGGTGATACCAAGGTTAAGTTGTTCTGGAGGTATCACGCTTGTGCTACATCGCTCGGATAATTCACACTATGTATTTATATCTTATTATCAATGTCATATATGGAAAAATTAAGAAAAGCATTACTGGACATGAAGAAGCATTTGGTCAAGGATGTGAAACCCAGGTCTGGTAGGTTCATCAGGAAGTTGTACGACTTGCAGAAGGACATGAAAATGAAACTAGTAAGAAGACTGACACACAAACATCTCTACCCGACAGACTTTGAGAATATGCATGTGGACAGAGCCGTGGATATTATTTCAGATGTTATTTCGGCACTCGAGTTCTTACGGCAGTAACAGTAAAGTCTCAGTTCGAATAAAAATGCATTTCAGGATGCTGAAGGCACTGTTGATTTCTTGAAGCTAGCTAATAAATGGTTCACCATCCTCAACATGAAGAATACGTTCCAGCATATTTGCCCTCGGAATGAAGACGCAATGTATTTCTTCTCAGTTGATAATGAAATACTCGAATGGCTGGAGAATGAATTCCTTTCTTATTTTGAACTCTGGCGGAATGCATCAGCAATTCCGGTGGAATTCATAAGAAAATAAACTTATGAAATAGCTTGTCTGACGACAAAATCTGCCAACTTGTGTGTCAAGTGCCTGCTTGAGAACGGTTTCTATTCTATGCTAACCAGAACATTTTCTTCTGATGAAGTAGAAAGCTTATTTAGTTCCATCACGCAACTTGGAGGTAACAACGGCCAAACAAACACTGCAAGTGTTACATGGACCCGGCATATAATCCCAACAACTACTGTAGTCTCGTTAATGTATTTCTCACGGGAAATGTAGCACCTGAATTTGCCTTTAGTGACAGTATGGCGACATCTGACTCAACAGGGAGTACCAGTTCAACAATTCACGCTGATGAACCGGCAGCAACGAATCCAGAGAAGGTAAGGTATTTTTCAAGCATAATTGGAAAGCATCGAAAAGGAAGCCCAAAGAGGATTATGCATTTCCATAACGAGTGCTTCAATGTCATGCATTAGAGGGTATTTGGTAAGTTGCCAAAGACTATACACCATATCAAGAGTGTTTCGATAAAATTAGTAGTATCCAGAGTCAATCGCTGGTACTGTCATTAATAAAATCAAAAGCAGAGGTGATCTATGGTATCCAAGCCAGGTTTTGTTTCACTGGAACAAGTAACGAAAGAAATGATATCGGTAATGCTGGGTAGTCCAAAGCAGCACTAACATTAACCGAAATACTGTCATCAGAATGTGTTGCTAAAAATCCTATTCTGCAGCGTGGGAAAAGTGATCATCCTGAGGAACAGAGCAGAATAATATTGCAGACGTTTCTGTACCTCTCTGTCACTAAATTCATTAATGGCATGAGCGATCAGTATCCCCGACACTTCTGTAAAGGAAAACAAACTATGAGGAGAAATAATCAAGGACAATAGTTAAACTCTACGTTCCGGTAGTAAAAATATCCAGTGCAAACATCTACCTTACATTTATAAATACAAGACAATACTGTCGACAGTTATGTATGCTAACTGATAAAGGAAATCCGCAGTTGAATTTAACTCCTAGGGGGAGAAGGGCGAACATTTATTATTTTCTACGTCATTGTACTCAATAACGTATACTGATGTACAGGAAATGTAGTGAATTTACATTTTTAAAAGTATAATTAATGTGCCCAAAGTCTCTACATTAATGTGTAAATAATTTTGTGTTTCAAAAGAAATGTGAGGTTGTATCCTAATGCTGCAGTGGTCAAGACGTGCACTGCTATGCGGACATTGTTTATCAACGGAACGCTACGATTGAGTAGTCTCCTTCATATTACTTGTAGGCTAAGTTTGTTATGACGACAATAAGAGGAGAAAGCGCTTAGTGGGCCAGATATGAGTACAGTAGCAATTATTTCTTATTTACCTCTTATGCTTAATTAACATAATCAGATACTACACTGATAGACCTATAAAAATTACATGAAACATGTTTCAACTATCATTTTCTGTTTTGTTAACAGCCCACACTACAATTAGCATGGTACTTATTTAAACATGTCCTTAAATCATATTACGCCTACAGTACAACTATTCTTTCATTTTGCTACCAATTTCTCTGCTTCCTATATATGGCAATATCATGCCTAGTAAACATAAGCACACCGGACAACAAATTAGTCGCCTAGTACGCACGCACAGATAGACCGTTAAGCCTGTTCATTTGGCGCAGCGAACCAGTTCCGTGCTCAACCGCACGCACACTGTCTCTGCGTGAGCATAAGGTTTTACCGATCATTGAGACATTGATGTTTAAAGCGGATAGTGTGCGTCAACATGGGTAGACATAAGGATGTTACAGAGTGGCAAAATTGGACAATCGTGCTTGGCCGTGCCCCTGACCATACGGTTTGTGAAGTTCATGGATTTGTTGGTGTTTCGCAGCGGACTGTTCAATATGTCTACAAGCAGTGATGTACTACACGAGGCTACGAAACACGACGTCAGTGTTGTGGTCGGAGAAAGATCTTGACTGAGAAGGGCCGGAGACGCGTTTCACGGCTTGTGAAACAAAATCGCTTCCAAACCCGGTAGGATTTGCTGTGGTCGATGGATGAAGATCCATCCCAACCTGTTAGCGAGATGACATTGCGACGGGTACTACATGCAATGAACATTTGGAGTCGGTCACCTTGCAAGAGGCCATTGCTCACAGGGGCACATAAATCTGCGCGTCTTCAATGGGCTAGAAATCATCGAACTTGGACAGTAGCTGACTGGCGGAACGTAATGTTGTCTGACGAATCACGTTTTTACCTGTATTCCAATGACGCACGTCGTCAGGTGCACCGAAGGCCAAATCAACTATTTTATCCTGGATGTGTACAAGGTCAGGTTCAAGCTGGAGGAGGGTCTGTTGTGTCTTGGTGGTGTTTTTCGTATCATGGATTAGGCCCGCTCACTGAGGTGGCCAATAAAGTGAACCAGCATGTTTATTTAAACATTCCGCATGATCAGGTGTTGCCTTTCAGTCAACATCTGCATGATGACTATGCAATTGATACACAGATTTTTCAAGATGACAACAGCAAAGTTAATCGAGCTGGACACATATATGACTGGTTTTATGAACAGTCCCCACCTTATTACGTCTCGATTGGCCTGCAAAATCGCTTGACTTGAACCCCATTGAAAATCTGTGGGACATGTTTGAACAGCGGGTAAAACGACACCAGCATCCCGGCAATTTGGTGGAAATGTGCGATTAAATCCTCAGCGAGTGGCTTAACCTGGATGCGACGTACGTGCACAATCTTGTGGACTCACTTCCTAACCGAATCCAGGCGGTTATAAAGTCCAGGGGTGGAGTTACATGCTTGTAATGATTTCTCTAGGGGTGACTAATTTTTTTGTCCGGTGACCTTAAATATTCAAAACATCGCTCTTTTAGAAATCAGAAAACAACATTTCATCCCCACCGAAAGATCGAATGGGGCTGTGTCGTGGTCACGGCCGCAAATTTTAACGGAATATACGCATATATATTCTCGAAAAGTATAGAGTCAGTATGGGTTTGAAATGATATCAGTGTGGAAGTCGGGACTCTAGCAGCGCAGAACTCGTCTCAAGACGGTCAGCCAACTTAATTTTGAGATGCTCCTGATAAGACTTTTGATGATCGTCAATTTGATGTTGAACTTTATTAATTTCTTACAAGCATAATCTCGAATCTATTTTTGGTCATTTTGAAGCCATTTATTGTTCATTTGTCGAGACATTTTACGAAAGAAAGATAAGGAAGATTTTTTGCTCCTCTTCTTCGTGCTACAGTTTCCTCCAGTGCCCACTATTGATTAGCCTATTATTTGCCGTAATATCAACTGACTCCTCACACGGCGAGCTGCTTAACCGAAGACCAGAGCTACAGTTAGCCATGTTGCACAGTAATTTTAGTACCTCAAGATGGCAGGCCCCAGGGGCTCTTAACTGTGGCAGCGTGGGTTGGGGACCACGGGTCTCGTAATTGAGTCCTAACATTGCTTTCGATTACTTATGCTAGTCTCCTCATTGTAATCCATCCTATCCGACCTCCCTTGCTCAACTACTGTTCTTTTCCGTCCCTGGCGGTATTAGAGCATTCAAGTCCTAAGAAGTCTTTCATTTTCACGCCCTTCGTGGCGGTTGTCTTTGTTTAGCCGAATATATACCTTCATTTTTCGAAGTGTCGGACCCCTTCCATTCTTTCCATCTGTGTAGTGTTAATAGAGGATGGTTACCTAGTTGTACTTCCTCTTTAAACAATAATCACCACCACCACAACATAGCAGCATTGCCCGATGGTGGCGGTGATTATTGTTTAAAGAGGAAGTACAACTGGGCAACTATCCTCTATATAACACTAATCAGAGAGAAAAAAGGAAGGGATCCGACACTTCGAAAAATGAAGGTATCGGCCAAAGGAAGACAAGGGTCACGAAGGGCGTGAAAATGAAAGACTCCTTAGGCCTCCATACCTAATACCGTCGGGGTCTGAAAAGAACAAGAGCTGACCAAGAGAGGTCGGATAGGATAGATGAAAGTGAGGAGCCTGGCATAAGTAAGTGGAGGCAATGTTAGGACTCAGCTGAGGGCCCCGTGGTCACCAACCCACGCTCCAAAGTTCAGAGCCCCTGGGGCCCCTTTTAGTCGCCTCTTACGACAGGCAGGGGATACCGTGGGTGTTATTCTACCGCCCCCACCCACAGGGGGAAGCATTGCCCGATAATGTCATGCCGACGTCAGGCTCTCTTTCGCTTGATACATAGGTCCTTCCTCTTTAAAACGAAATATTGAGCACTGTCATCGCACGTGCTTTCTAGAAATTATTTCGATTTTAAACGTTCTTTATTGTAACGCTCGCCTGTCCAAGTACTGGTTCCAACACTGCAGACGTATTCTACAACTAAAACTTATAATGTCAACACAGAGGTTCTCTTGACTGCTCGCTGCTAGGACCACTACCAGCTGGACTGCAAGCTATCCTCCCCTGATCCATTGCGTTACAAGCCTTGAGGGGCCTTCGGCTTACCGAGTAACCGCTGCTCTGCCTGAAAATCTGCAGATTATGAGGTAAAGCGGAATTAGAGCGACGAATCTTCTCAGCCGTTGTTTTCTTTTTTTTTTTCTTTTTTTTTTCCTAGACCAGGACCGCCATTGAAATCACGTAGGCTGAGTCCTCAAACCTGCCCTCAGGCCCAGATAAAAAACCTAAACTGGTAAGGAATCGAACACAGGGTCTCCGAGTAAGAGCATCCACGCTACCCCAACACTACAGGGCTGACTGCTAGCTGCCTTCCAGGGGCTCACAACTGCTGAGACGTTGATATGGAGGACACAGGGCCTAAACTTACTAGTGTCAGACCAGGTTCTTATATTTTGTCTTTCCAATCCAACTTCGGTGGATTGATTAAACAAGAACATTTGCCGGGCTGAGTAGCTCAGACGGTAGAGCACTGGCCTTCTGAGATCAAGTTGGCTGATTCGATCCAGGGGCAGTCCGGTGTTATTTGAAGGTGCTCAAATACGTCAACTTGGTGTCGGTAGACTTGCTGGCACGTAAAAGAACTCCTGCGGGACAAAACTCCGGCACCTCAGCGTCTCCGGAAACCATAAAAGTAGTTAGTGGGACGTAAAAATATTATCATTACTATTAAACAAGAATATTGATTAGTGCACCATAGATAATGAAAATAGCTTTAGATCCTACTATGCAGAATAGTAAATTATTAGTTAACTAGGCGGCAAGACCTTAGCAAGAACAGAACAGGTAGGATATCAAGGAGTGGGTACTTGGACGATGTATTTAAAACTAGCTTTTATTCACTTCCCTTGGTCAACGCTTGTACTCTTTCACACTCGACGGTATCAAGTCCTCAATACCAATACATTATACTGTATATGCTCAAAGACATCAGCTTACTATATCGTAAATGACCAGAGGAGTCCTAAAACAACATGGTTTAGTACTTAATAAATTAAAATAACATATTACTATCCAGTGAAATACAAATGGTGGTGAAGTCTCACTAATGAATCCTTAATAACATTTATAACAATGCCATTAATATGATAAAACGTTATACCTAAACATTTTAATCAGTCCCGCGTTAGCTTAGGCACTCTTCCTCTGCTTCCGAATAGTAGTCCTGTTCTCCGAAAATCGTAAAACAGTAGTGGGACGTAAAACCAAATAATGTAATCCTGTTAAACTTCAGTAGTGTAATGAAAAAAGTCGTTTTTTTAATCTTGTGTTGACGGAGATTAAAGTATTTTGTAGCCAGGTTTTGTGGCCGCGGGAGAGTTATACAGAGAACATGCCATAAATGCAATGGCCTCAGAAGTAAGACATTTAATCCATTGGTATTATTCATATTTCACCGGTGAGGTCTGTTGAAGTATTCTTTTAAGCTTGCTTGCCCCAGCATTGTCTTTGACCCTACCCAGCCCTTCATTAGATCTTTCGGTTGGGGAATCAGTCTGACTGTCGGTAAGAAATGCAAGTGCTCGCCTACTTAGAGGCAATGTTTTGACGATGTTCAACAGAACATGCCTTTCTGATATGGATATTAACTGATTTATATGCTTTACTGCAAAACAAATATTCTTCCTTGGACTCTTTGGATTCATTATCTTGATTTATTGTTCTAGATCTGTTTAGGCATGAAAGGTAGATTTTAATGCAGAGAGCTTGTATGAATCAAACTGGAGATGCCGTTCTATTCAGTAAAAACAAAATTCTGAAGTTTAGCTGGCCATGGACTGTTATCGTTGAAATGTTCCGGAATGCGCTATCTTCGAAATCAAAGAACGTAGTGTAGGTATCAAGTTAACCTATATTAATGTAGTTGTCAAAACTTGTGCAAAGTATCAGAAAACAATCTCAGTAGCCAATCAATCAGTGCAAGACATATTAAAAACACATATCAAAATAAGAAGCCCCACTGATAACCACAAAATATGCAAAACTCACCCCCCAAAACATTAACATATCCGTGAACGTAAACATGGCATTAGTAGCTGAATATACGTCATAAAAAGTATCTACCATACCATCAAAGTGTTACTTACTGCATAAAAAATAAAACCGTTAGTAATAAAAATCAAGCAAATGTTCTTCATATTGCCACAAGTACGCGATTCATTTAATTATTCACTCAAACCTTATGTCAAATATGCAGAGCTTCTTTAGTTTACTGTTGGATGCTCAGTCTTCCACTCCTTTCGGGGTCCTTCTCTTACATTATCCGATACCATTTCTCATCGAAGAATCGGTTTTCCTCCCTCTTCTCTGATAATTAATGCTAAGGTGGGCTAACAACCCCGCTGAATCACCTCTTAAAACAGAAATCACTACCACCACCAGATGAAAGCCAATGTTTTTCTCCAACTGCCAAAAAAGTTTGATTTTTCACAGTTCCTCCACAAACGAACTTTGTCAGCATGTGTTAAATTCGACATACTTTCTTTTGTCTTCACAGTATGTACTGATACATAGTCAAGTACGATTTTATTCTTGAAGTGGATTTTTACAGAAACGGGTTAATCAATATTACATCAACAACCATTCTCATATATACCGGTGTTCAATGAAATAAAAAGAACAAAAGGTGAGTGATATTTCAATATGAAGATCACTTGGTCTTTAAGATGACATTATTCTGCACCGGTGTTAAAGTATAGAATGTGATTTCTTATTTAAAGAGTGTTGTTACATTTAAAAACAAACATACCCAAAGTCGAAATGTCGAGTAAAGCTACATTGACGGCTTCGTGGCGGGATCTGTGCTCCCTTGGTACCAATATCTTCTTATCCTCTTGCTCTGCCATGGGAAAATTAGGGAAGAGTAACTTTCCATATTGTTTAGAGAACCATGGATAACTATATACTCATTAAATGAAAAAACAGAGTTGCTCAGCATCATTGATCTCAATCGCTTCCGATATGTACCGACTACTTTACAGTAGGGTCCAAATTAGATTATAAAAGTATGAGACGGGAGATTTTTGTGTTTATTACTGTATTTTAGAATATCGGAAAAAGACTATGCAGATTCATGTGACAAATCATGTTGACACGTAACCCAGCGTAACCCGGCCATGGATTCCATGGAGTTACAATTTGTGTTCGTCCACTCATTGATGTGTATCAAGACCACCTAGGTGGTGTTGTATGTACAGACATAGACATTGATGGCTTCGTGGCGGGATCGATGCTCCCTTGGTACCAATATCTTTTTACCCTCTTGTTCTGCCATGGGAAAATTAGGGAAGAGAAACTTTCCATATTGTTTAGAGAATCATGGATAATTGTATACTCATTAAATAAGAAAACAGAGTTGCTCAGCATTATTAATCTCAATTGCTTCCGATATGTACCGACTACTTTACAGTAGGGTCCAAATTAGATTATAAAAGTATGAGACAGGAGATTTTTGTGTTTATTACTGTATTTTAGAATATCGGAAAAAGAATATGCAGATTCGTGCGATAAATCACGTTGAAACGTGATCCGGCCATGGATTCCATGGAGTTACAACTTGTGTTCGTCCACTCACTGATATGTATCAACATCACCTATGTGGTGTTGTATATATAGACACAGCCCGCTACGATGTCCTATGGTATAGTACAACACAACACAACCGGACTAATCCCTACCTGTCATGATGGTGGTGATGGCGATTATTGTTTCAACACCAAGTACAACTGGGCAACCATCCTCTATTAACACTAATTAGAAGGAAATCGGAAGAGGTCCGTCACTTTGATAAATGAAGGTATCAGTAAAAGAAGGGCCACGAAAGGCATGAAAACGAAGGACTCGCTAAACCTCGTAAACCTAATACCGTAAGGGTCGAAAACGAGCAAGAGTTGATGAAGGGAGGTCGGATAGGATAGATGAAAGTGAGGAGCTTGGCAAAAGTTAGTGAAAGAAATGTCAGGACTCAGATAAGGGCTCCTTGGTTGCCAGCGAGGAATTTTTTTCTAGTTTTCTAATCAGGAATTCGTTTGAATGGCATTTTTGTCCGGTACGTTTGTCAAGGCTCTTTTAATTTCCCCAGAAAGTGATCATATAAATGCCTCTAAATGGGCAAAAATAACCAAATAACTCAATTCATTCGTGCACAACAGCACATTACACGTTGATAATTTTCGGTTTCCATCACTAATTTTTATCACTTTCATTAAAATGGTTTTATATTATTTATGGTTCACAGTACCAAAACCACTAACAAATAAAGTTGTTTCCTTTCTTACTCCCGTTTATTACTTTGTTTTTCGGGTTGGGGTGGGGTAAGATTTCGCTTCTTAAACACACCTTTGGACTAATACACGGTAAACGAGAGTACGGTCGCTCACAACGTTCCTTTGCGCCCCTAGAAAACCCACCAAATTCGATGCATGAAAAATCATATTGAAAAACAGATAGAAAATGAAACTTACCCAATTACAGTAAGTGGTGAAAATGCTCTTCCTCATCCTTAGATAAGCGTTGTAAGGAGTGATATTATTCCTGTTCACTCTCTGCAATTCAGCCTCATGAACCTTAAAAATTTCGGTGCAAATTGCATTAAAAAATCTACAGCACATGAAAATACGCTGTTCAACACTGAATTCACTAGAGTAGCTAATTGGGGAACAGCTCACCGTGAACATGTGATTTAATTAATAACAGGTTAATTAATAACTGGTTTGAGAGAAGGCAGTTTGGGTTTAGGAAACGTTATTCCACTGAAGCCCAACTTGCAGGATTCCAGCAAGGTATAGCAGATATTTTGGATTTTGGAGGTCAATTGGACTGTATTGCGATTGACCTGTCTAATGCATTTTATAGGGTAGTTCATGGGAGACAACTGGCAAAAATGAGTGCAATAGGACTTGACAAAAGAGTGACTGAATGGTTGGCTCTGTTTCTGGAAAAGAGAACTCAGAGAATTAGAGTAGGTGAAGCTTTATCTGTCCCTGCAATAATACAGCGGACATGTTTGCGAAATTAATAACTGGTTTGATAGAAGGCAATTCGGTTTTAGGAAAGGTTATTCCACTGAAGCTCAACTTGCAGGATTCCAGCAAGATATTGCAGATATTTTGGATTCTGGAGGTCAATTGGACTGTATCGCGATTGACCTGTCTAATGCATTTGATAGGGTAGTTCATGGAAGACTACTGGCAAAAATTAGTGCAATTGGACTAGACAAAAGAGTGACTGAATGAGTGGCTCTGTTTCTAAAAAACAGAACTCAGAGAATTAGAGTAGGTGAAGCTTTATCTGTCCCTTTAATAATTAAGAGGGGAATTCCTCAAGGCAGTATTATTGGACCTTTATGTTTTCTTATATATATCAATGATATGTGTAAAGAAGTGGAATCAGAGATAAGGCTTTTCGCAAATGATGTTATTCTGTACAGAGTAATAAATAAATTACAAGATTGTGAGCTACTGCACCGTGACCTCGATAATGTTGTAAGCTGGACAGCAGGCAATGGTATGATGATAAACGGGGATAAAAACAGGTTGTGAGTTTCACAAATAGGAAAAGTCCTCTCAGTTTAATTACTGCGTTGAAGGGGTGAAAGTTCCCTTTGGGAATCATTGTAAGTACCTAGCTATTAACATAAGGAAAGATCTTCATTGGGGTAATCACATAAATATGATTGTAAATAAAGGGTACAGAACTCTGCACATGCTTATGAGGGTATTTAGGGGTTGTAGTAAGGATGTAAAGGAGAGAGCATATTTGTCTCTGCTGAGACTCAACTAGAGTATGGTTCCAGTGTATGGGCCCCTCACCAGGATTACTTGATTCAGGAAATGGAAAAAATCCAAAGAAAAGCAGCTCGATTTGTTCTGGGCGATTTCCGACAAAAGAGTAGCGTTACAAATATGTTGCAAAGTTTGGGCTGGGAAGACTTGGGAGAAAGGAGACGAGCTATCAGTGGAGAGATGGCGTGGGAGGACATCAGTAGACGAATACGTTTGAGTGGTGTCTTTAAAAGTAGGAAGGATCACAATATGAAGATAAAGTTGGAATTCAAGAGGACAAATTGGGGCATATATTCGTTTATAGGAAGGGCAGTTAGGGGTTGGAATAACTTACCAAGGGAGATGTTCAATAAATTTCCAATTTCTGTGCAATCATTTAAGAAAAGGCTAGGAAAACAACAGACAGATGCAGATCAGTAGTGATTGAAATTAAATGGGATGTGAAGTGATTCGGTTCAGACTCTGATATTTAAATAAATTGATAAAACGGTATATTCATTATTGTGGTGCTTCAGGATTGTATGCTATAATTACTGAGCCGTCACTGCATATATTTTCAACTAGCTGATGTACCCGTGCTTCGCTACGGAATTCTAAACTGTAGGCTATACAGAATTCTAGGTTAGGTAGAGTACACGTTGTGAGCAAGATTGTATTAATTGCATAGCTCTTAACGTTACCCTGGAAACGCGACGGAGAAATCACCAAACGTCTGTTCTCATATGAAGACCGCGTTAGATAATTTTCATTGTAATGGTAGGCCCGAGGCCCGCCTGCCTACCATCAGTCACAATCCCCCCCCCCCATGGCACTACAGCCCTTGAAGGTCCTTGGCCTATCAAGCGACCGCTGCTCAGCCCGAAGGCCTGCAGATTACGCGACGAATCCTCTCGGCTTGGCTTTCTAGACCGGGTCCGCTATCTCACCGTCAAGAGCTCCTCAATTCTAATCACGTAGGCTGAGTGGACCTCTAGCCAGCCCTCAGGTGCAGGTAAAAATCCCTGACCTGGCCGGGAATCGAACCCGAGGTCTCCGGGTAAGAGGCAGGCAATCTACCCCTACACCACGGGGCCGGCTTATCAGTCACAGTCAGGTTGGGGAATTGCATTATAATGGCAGACACTCACTCTCCACCTGCCTTTTTACATCCTCAGAAAGACTGTGTTAGTGTTTTCCCAACTGAAATGAACATAGGTTATTACAATGACGTCAGTAAGAATAGCGCTAGTAAAAGCAAGCATGTGAAATTTCACATGAAATACTCGATCAAATGAAAAACCACACATTTTTTCACTTTTAACGAACAGTACTACGCTGCCGATCTAACAATCCAAAGTTCCCGAGCTGGAATGACCAGGCCACACACAGCCGTGATCCGTGAACACTCTTAATACTTTTTCGAAGGGGGGAGTTCGAATAGTGGAGAGTCCCAGGACAAAAACTATGACCTTTTACTGATCTGTTTCCTAGAAGTACCCGATGAGTAGGAAAATCTCAGTTCACTACACTGGCGGCGGAAAAATCTATCAGACTTGAAGGCAATTTTTTCCTCCAAGCCAGAGGAGAAACCCCCTCTTCACTGCTAATTTTGAATAAAATGAATGTAGAATTTAATAAAAGTGAAGAGGAAGAAGCTCTTTTCAGGCTTGTATTTTGAGTTATTTAGTGAATTGTGGTGCTATAATTTGGAATATGCTTAAATTGTAGTTCTACACCAGGTCATGCTACTACTACTGCTACTACTACTACTACTAAGTGAGCCTCTGCCTTAAGAGTGCACATTGCTCATTCAAAACTGGCATACTATGATGAACCAGTGAGTTACGTACCAGCAGTACGGTATCAGAAAATGTATGAACCAAAGGAATGATATGCTAAAGAAGAAAGTTTTCTAACTACCCAGCTATTTCCCGCCAGTATTCAGTCAGGCTGTTATACTCGGTACGCAGCAGTAATCCCATCTATCGGAGTTGAGCGGCAGCATAAGAGACAAAGAACATCACCACAAACAATGGTCAATGTAATGTTATTGTTGATCAATGTTATGTGCTTTCAATATTGGTAGGCCTTCACGTTTAGTTTTCTTCCGACTCTGAAATACCACTCTTATCATAGTCGGTACGGTAAAATTGAATAAAACATAAATGGTCGGAAATTGTATTCTTTATAACATTTGTTATGTAGTACTTTTCGACAGGACCTATAAAACAGGTATTTAAAAATTAAATTTTAGGCGCCTTCCCCATAACTACAATTTCATACAGGACGAATAAAATTGTTTATAACTCAAACTGTAGTTTATCATTTCCCGATTCTATATACCGACTTTCATTAAATTCTGCTTACCCATTTTCTCGTGGCTCGGCGTTGATATGAACTTACAACAAAAATACAAATTCATGAATATCTGTGTTATCAAAGCCGGTACGGTAACAATGTATGACATAAATGATTGTAAATTTTATTCTGTATAACTTTAGTTATGTATTATTTGTCGATAGGACCACTAATAATCTAAGTATTTGATAATTCAATTTTAGGCCTTCCCCTAAACTACCATTTCACTCAGCGTGAGTAAAATTATTTATAGCCTAGATTGTAGTGGCTCATCCCCCGACTCCACATACCGATTGTCATTAAATTCTCTTCAGCCGTTTTCTCTTGACGCGTGTACATAATACAGACAGACAGACAGACAGACAGTCAGACAGACAGACAGACAGACAGACAGACAGACAGACAGACAGACAGACAGACAGACAGACAGACAGACAGACAGACAGACAGACAGACAGACAGACAGACATTACGGAAAAGTAAAAAGTGCATTTCTTTGTTACTATGGACATGACCGATACAAAAATACCATTCTTTTCAAATTCTGAACAATGTACAGACAAAACTCTGATTTTATATAATATAGAGATGTGTTCCGTGTATGTGTTCCGTATTACGTATTATTGAGAGGGTTTTGAGGCCAGGTTGCGGCTTTTTGGCAATTCAGTTAGCATCAGAGAGGTCCGACTCCTTGGCTGAATGCTCAACGTTGAGGCCTTTGGTTCAGAGGGTCCCGAGTTCCATTCCCGGCCGGGTCTGGGCTTTCAATCGCGTCTGATTGATTCTTCTGGCTCGGGGACTGGGTTTTTTGTTTGCCCCAACACTTCATATTCAGACAACACATTACACTGCCAACAACCACAAAAACACGCAATAGTGATTACAACCTCCCATAGAGGGTTGGCGTCTGGAAGAACATCCGACCGTAAAACAGGGCCAAATCGATATGAGCTCCACAGTTCGCACCCGCGATCCCACCGGTGTGGGAAAAGCGGTAAGAGAAGAAGTAAGCAACAGGGAGGTTTCACTAGATCACACAGTTGTCTCATCAACACTGCTGTTCTGAGATCCACCCTTTAACACACTAAACTTGGAAAGTATGACGTAACCCTGATTTTCCTCGACATAAGTAAAGCTTTTGACAATGTCGGCCACTTACATCTAAGACATACTGTTCATTCTTCCGAATGTCCCTTTCAATTAACAAGAATATAATTTACAATCTCCAAGAAAATAATTCCATCTAAAATTCCTCTCCTAAAACTTTCCCCCGTTACATCATGTGATGTTGAAATATCTTTATCTGCATATAAGAACATCCTAAGTGGCAAACGCCTTTCCATGACCCCGCCTGTGAGCCTCAACGATGCTCAGCTTGTGGTGCCTACGTTGATCAACGTGGCCTCCATGGCCTTTCCTGTTTGAAAAGTAAAGGCAGATACATCCGCCACTCCACTATAAAAGATGTAATATTGTGGGCTCTGGTTTCAGCAGAAGTTCCTTCTATACGATAGCCCACT
Organism: Anabrus simplex; assembly: GCF_040414725.1. NCBI lineage: Eukaryota > Metazoa > Arthropoda > Insecta > Orthoptera > Tettigoniidae > Anabrus > Anabrus simplex. Next base: position 185,651,416 of record NC_090267.1, read on the forward strand.
GGCTGCTGCTCGATTGCGGACAAATCGGGTGATTGAACAGGCCAAGGCAACATGTCGACATTCTGTAGAGCACGTTTGTAACAAGAGCGGCTTGGGGGCGTGCATTATTCTGTTGGAAAACACGCCCGGGAATGCTGTTCATGAATGGTAGCACATCAGGTCGAATCACCAGACGGACGTACAGATCTGCAGTCAGGGTGCGTGTGATACCCACAAGAGTGCTCCTGCTGTCATAGTAAATTTGTTCCCCAGAGCAGAACTCCCGGTGTAGGTCCAGTGTGTCGACGCCGCAGACAGGCAGAATGCAGGCGCTCACCTGGCCTCCTTCTAACCAACACACGACCATCACTGGCACCAAGGCAGAACCGGCTTTCATCGGAAAACACAACGGATCTCCACTCCATCCCCCAATGAGCTCTCTCTTGACACCACTGAAGTCGCAGACGTCGGTAGTTTGGGGTAAGTGGAATGCACGCCGCAGGGCGTCTGGCTCGGAGCTGTCCTTCAAGTACCCGATTTCAAACAGTTCGTTGCGTCACTGTGGTGCTAACTGCCGTTCGAATTGCTGCTGCAGGCACAGTCCACTGCGCCACAGCCATACGCCAAATACGGCGGTCCTCCCTCTCAGTGGTGCCACGGGAAGTCCGGAGCCTGGTCTTCTTACGAGCATACCTTCTCGTGACCACTGTTGTCAGCACGTATACACAATGAAGACATTCCTGCCAAGTCGTTCTGCAATAGTGCGGAAGGAAAATCCACCTTCACGTAGCCCTATTATACGGCCTCGTAACGGCAGTGAGCTGTTGATACTGGCCTCTTCGTCTTCGTAAAGGCATTCTTGACCCACGCACAGTCACTCCGTCCAATCTCACAGGTAACATACGCTCTCGTATAGTACAGCCCGTATTTAAAGCAAATCTGATGTGCAACGTCACGGGGCCGCTACTTGCGTCACGCTAATGCAATTTTCGGGAAATTTGAATCAACATCATCTTTAGATGTAAAAATACGCGTGCCAACGTTGGTTAATCTAGCACAACCCCTTCTTGGTGTTTGGATTATTATTTTTTTCGCCAGCGTATTTTCAACCCTAATTTCTGAAATCTCTCAATTGTTAAGTTGGTGATTTTGAGAGCTGTTTGCTTGTTTCTTCCAATTATTACAGTGTCATAATCAAATCGCAGAATTGTCAGTGGGATTAGCCGGAAAAATTTCCCTACTTATGGTATCGAATATTAGTTTATGATAAATATACTTGTACTAAAATAGAATTCGAAACACCATTACCAAATCCTTCTACCAAAGCTGATTGCAAAGAACTTTCCATTTGACAAATCATTGATTAAGAATATTATTGATATGAATAGAGAATTACAACGCGGAAAAATAAGACTAAAAAGATCTGGAAATATTATTTGGAACAAGCATATCTGGTTTTAAATGTATAGTTGAAGATAAATACATGTTTTAAAAGTGACGAAGACTATTTAAAATCACTAAAGGGTTATTTCTAGCCGATCTGGGAGAAGTTTATCCAATAAAAGATTGTTTAGAATTAATAAAAATGATAGTAAATATTTCTAGAAAGCTCCTTATTCGGTTCCACTGTATAAAATGTGGGAAAAATTAACGAACTCATTACAAATAGTTGTTGCCTTGTTTATAATAATATATTACAATATGCCTACAGGGAAAATATACATACAGAGTAATTAACAGGAATAAAAGGTCGCTTACCAGAGAACCAAGAAGAAAGAAATAAACTTATTAAATATTTAATATCTGCTTTTAGTTTTAATTATTTACCAGTTAACTATACAGAAACTCTCGAAGTTGTAGATAATCCAAATATTATATCCATAGTCCAAAAATGTTTTAAAAAATCTGGAGAAACATATTTTTCTAAATCCAACAGCTTGTTTTCTACCACATCCAAAGAAATATATGTATATCGAAGAATTAGGATTAATAAAAATTGTACCGGGCGGTACACCTCTACGACGCAAGTTCAAATCTTGCGCCAATTGAAACTTCTCTACTGGAGAAACCCGGAACTTTAACCACCGAACTAACTCTACTGGTTATCAGAAGATGTCACTGTGTGTTTTTGATTTGTTTTTGTTTTTCATTGATCAAGAAGTGGGGACATTCTCTAACAGAGGTCTCTACCAAGAACTATGATAACGCACTCTGGTGTAAAGGAATGTACCTTCTTGGAGAAATTTTGTATTCATAAGTTTTCTCTTTACTAAATTTTGTTCTGTCATTTGTGGGTTGGCAGTATTAATCCTTTCTTTCCGCCTGTTTTGAATGTAGCCAATCAGGAATTTCTGTAATTAATTTTCGGCCAATCGGGGCTTTCTTCTCCAATTTTGTTTGTAACTGTGTACTGTAGCCAATAAAAGTTTGAGGGCGGGTTGTTATCATTCATGAAAGGTCTCGAACTTTCCACGAGGGTATAGAAACTGCTGATTTTTTGTCTCCGGGCCACTTCAGGAACATCTAGCTTAGTGTGTAGATATGTAGCAGGGGCGGGAAGCGCCTCTTTCTTCGGGCAACAGATCTCCAACAAGGTAATGGCCTTTTAACATCTTTATTTCGTGCTAGCTCAGCAGTTTAACTCTCGGGGAGGGTTCGAAACCTTTCATATGTAAACTATTAAACATGAAAACCCTTTTCCTGGTAAACTTCACTTTTCTTGAACTTTAATTCGGGGATAGAGAGTGCTTTACCCTCTCGAGCTCCCCTGCATTTGAAATTGAGGTGACTACCTTTTCATAACCGTTTCTTCTCTTCCTTAATGTATTAAAGTTTTCTTATACGAGTCACCTCCCTAGCCCCTGTGTTTCGGCCTAGCGCCACTTAGGTTTTAAAATGTAGATTTAGGAGTGCAAATTCACGCCTCCATCCTTTTTGTTTTGGGCCATTTAAATTAACCTGGTTTGTGCACACTAAGGCCCAGTAGATCGGGTACGAGATACCCCTGTTTCTTTATTATGCCTTGATGGCAGTTTGTGTATAAGTCTGTTATTGCCTTTATAGGCTTGAAAGATCGAGAGCGGGTCAGCTCTTTATGGTGTTGTGGTAAAAGTGCCTTAGAGAGGCTTGAGATGTAAAGTTGGGAGCTAATGCTCCATGTAATTAAGGGTTTTCTGCCGTTTGGTATTTTGTGGTTGTGAGCTGAGAGCTCAGAGATTGTAAAAGGTGGGGCTTGAAGCCCAGATCATTAATCTATATACACCGACTGACAGAGCAAATGCAACACCAAGAAGGAGTGGTTCGAAAGGGATGAAAGTTGGGGAAAAAACAGAGACGGCATGGACGAATAATTGATGTTTATTTCAAACCGATATGCAGGTTACACAATGCGCACGGCATCGACTCAGTAGGATGTAGGACCACCGCGAGCGGCGATGCACGCAGAAACACGTCGAGGTATAGAGTCAATAAGAGTGCGGATGGTGTCCTGAGGGATGGTTCTCCATTCTCTGTCAACCATTTGCCACAGTTGGTCGTCCGTACGATGCTGGGGCAGAGTTTGCAAACGGCGTCCAATGAGATCCCACACGTGTTCGATTGGTGAGAGATCCGGAGAGTACGCTGGCCACGGAAGCATCTGTACACCTCGTAGAGCCTGTTGGGAGATGCGAGCAGTGTGTGGGCGGGCATTATCCTGCTGAAATAGAGCATTGGGCAGCCCCTGAAGGTACGGGAGTGCCACCGGCCACAGCACATGCTGCACGTAGCGGTGGGCATTTAACGTGCCTTGAATACGCACTAGAGGTGACGTGGAATCATACGCAATAGCGCCCCAAACCATGATGCCGCGTTGTCTAGCGGTAGGGCGCTCCACAGTTACTGCCGGATTTGACCTTTCTCCACGCCGACGCCACACTCGTCTGCGGTGACTATCACTGACAGAACAGAAGCGTGACTCATCGGAGAACACGACGTTCCGCCAGTCCCTCATCCAAGTCGCTCTAGCCCGGCACCATGCGAGGCGTGCACGTCTATGCTGTGGAGTCAATGGTAGTCTTCTGAGCGGACGCCGGGAGTGCAGGCCTCCTTCAACCAATCGACGGGAACGGGAAATTGTTCTGGTCGATATTGGAACAGCCAGGGTGTCTTGCACATGCTGAAGAATGGCGGTTGACGTGGCGTGCGGGGCTGCCACCGCTTGGCGGCGGATGCGCCGATCCTCGCGTGCTGACGTCACTCGGGCTGCGCCTAGACCCCTCGCACGTGCCACATGTCCCTGCGCCAACCATCTTCGCCACAGGCGCTGCACCGTGGACACATCCCTATGGGTATCGGCTGCGATTTGACGAAGCGACCAACCTGCCCTTCTCAGCCCGATCACCATACCCCTCGTAAAGTCGTCTGTCTGCTGGAAATGCCCCCGTTGACGGCGGTGTTGCATTTGCTCTGTGAGTCAGTGTATATAAAAGAGTTTTGTCTGTACATTGCTCAGAATTTGAAAATAATGGTATTTCTGTATCGGTCATGTCCATAGTAACAAGAAAATGCACTTTTTACTTTTCCGTAATTTCTGTCTGTCTGTCTGTCTGTCTGTCTGTCTGTCTGTCTGTCTGTCTGTCTGTCTGTCTGTCTGTCTGTCTGTCTGTCTGTCTGTCTGTCTGTCTGTCTGTCTGTCTGTATGTATGTATGTATGTACACGCATCACGAGAAAACGGTTAAAGAGAATTCAATGAAAATCGGTATGTGAAGTCGGGGGTGAGCCTCTACAATCTAGGCTATGAATCATTTTAGTCACACAGTGAAATGGTAGTTCAGGGGAAGGCCTAAAATTAAATTCTCAATTATTTATGTTATTAGTGGTCTAATGAAAATCGGTATGTGAAGTCGGGGGATGCGCCTCTACAATCTAGGCTATGAATTATTTTAGTCACGCTGAGTGAAATGGTAGTTTAGGGGAAGGCCTAAAATTAAATTCTCAACTATTTACGTTATTAGTGGTCGTATTTTAAAGAAAATGGGTATGCAAAGTTGGGGAATAAGTTTCTACAATCTAGGCTATCAATAATTGTATTCACGCTGAGAAAAATGGTAGTTTAGGGGAAGGCCTAAAATTGAATTCTCAAATATTGTTGTTATTAGTAGTCCTATATTGATGAAAATCGCTATGCAAAGTCAGGAAATAAGTCGCTATAGTCTAGGCTGTAAATTATTTTATTCACGCTGAGTGAAATGGTAGTTTAGGAGAAGGCCTAAAATTTAATTCTCAAATATTTCTTATTAGAGGTGTAATCGATGAATGCTACATAACTAAGGTTATATAGTATTAAATTTCCTATTATTCATGTCTTATACATTCTTACCGTACTGGCTATGATCACAAAGATATTCATGAATTTGGATTTTTGTTACTAAGTTCATATCAGCGCCGAGTAACGAGAAAATGGGTAAACAGTATTTAATGAAAATCGGTATGTGAAGTCGAAAAATAAGAAACCACAGTTTACGGTATAAAATATTTTACAAATCACAGAGCCGAAAGAAAACTAAATGTGAAGGCCTACAATATAGAAAGCTCATAACATTGATCAACAATAACATTACACTGACCATTGTTTGTCGTGATGTGTGTTGTGTCTTCTGTTGCCCCTCATCTCCGGTAGATAGGATTACTGCTGCGTACAGAGTATTTTTATTTGATTTACGTCGCACCCACATACATAGGTTTTATGGCGACGATGGGATAGGAAAGGGCTAGGAGTGCCCTGGTAGGCCTTAATTAAGGTACAGGACTAGCATTTGACTGGTGTGAAAGTGGGAAACCACGGAATACCATCTTCAGCGCTGCGGACAATGGGGTTAATCCATTATCTCTCGGATGCAAGCTCACATCTGCGCACCGCTAACCACACGGTCAACTCACCCAGTCGTACAGAGTGTAACAGCCTGCCTGAATGTTGATGGGAAGTAGCAGGGGAGTTAGATAAGTTCCTTTTGTAGCATGCCATTCCCCTGGTTTATAAATTTTCTGATACTACCGGTACGTAACACACTGGATCATCATAGCATTCGGGCTATTCAATCCCTACTCTGAGGCACTGATTGGAATGAACAGTGTGCATATTTAGCGGAATAATGGCATCTGAGTGTTCATGGCAATCTGCGGCCTGGTCATCCCAGCTCTGGAACTCTGGACTATTAGATTGGCACCGCAGTCTAACCGCAGCACTGTTCGTTAAAAGTAATAAAACGTGCGGCTTTCCATTTGATCGAGTATTTTATATGATAGCATTGCTTTTAATCGCTACATTCATACTTACGTTTTTGTAATGGCCTATGTTGATTTCAGTTAGGAATACCACAAAGTCAGTCTTTCTGAGAATCCCGTAGCGAAGCACGGGTACATCAGCTAGTTTGTATCTAAATCCGTGCTTTTCTGGCCTTATACCTGATTGACTTGTTAAGTTTTCAAATTCTATGTAAACTTTTGTTAACTCTTGTTGTCTATTGAAAATATAACCTTTATTTAAATTTTAAATTCATCTTTCGGACTTGTAGTTAGACCCATTCCAGCCCGCACCTTCTTTCAACTCTGACTTCCACGGACAACTCCGTAACAAAAACAATTAGTATTATTCTATTTGTATCTAGGAAAATAAAATATATTACCAGCAAAGCCGATCCATATCCCCTTAAAGAAATGAAACAAATTAATGTAATATGTTTACACTCTACTAAACAACGAGAAAAAGAACTGGAAAATATAGGAATCCAAGAGCGAAAACTCTCTTATTTGGAGCAAACAAGATCTATACAAGAGGAATACAAGAAAAAAACTAAATAAGAACAAAATAGAAGAAACAGAAGAAGAATTACGAGATATTTTATCAAACGTTGGAAAGACTTGTATATGAACTATTGTGTTCGTAATACACATGCTTTTGTAGTAAATAATAAAAATAAGTTTCCATATGTTGGAGCATTATACGAAAAAGATGGAGTTAAATCTGTTTATTTTATTAAATTTGCTCTTAAAAATAAACCAATAAATATAAGTAAAACAGAGGAGATTTAAAAAAGAAGGATTTGTTTTTATATCTTATAATAGTTAGAAGTATAAAAATTAGGGAAATAGTAGGAAAAGCAAAAGTAACAGAATGTAAAAGATTAGAAAGTTTAGAATAAGGGACATAATTAATTATTTCTAATTTATCTAAAATAGGTTATAGAGGCAAGGAATGATATATATGTTTAAATTCGAAAATATAGAAAATCGTCATGTATCAATTATGGGTTAGAAAACGAAATACAGACGTAAATTATAAGTTAAAACTTCGCCTCGATAAAATAAAAATCAACCCCAAATGAATATAAGGAGAGATTAGTATTTATTGTTTAGTTTTTAAAGGAATGTTTACGATTTCCAGGTGGTAAATTTTTACCGCATGCATTTCCATAATAAATAAATATATTAGTATTTATTGTTTAATTAATACCACTATTAGAGCTAAGGATGTATCTAAAATTTTAGAATATAAAGATACTAAAAATCAATGAGTAACAATAGAGATACAGAGCTTATTAATTTTTTTGAAGATACTAAGGGAGTCTCCGAGAAGGGACCAATATTCCGTAATAAATAAATAAATAAATAAATAAATAAATAAATAAATAAATAAATAAATAAATAAATAAATAAATAAATAAATAAATAACTAGTATTTATTGTTTGGCGTTCAAGCGAATCTAATAATTCCTTTGTATTTTGTTTAAGATTTTCATCATCCAAAAATTTAGATCCTATAATTCTATAAGAAATAAAGAGATTAGTATTTATTGTCTAGTTTTTAACAGTTTCGCGACTAGCCAATTATGTACAAGAAACAGCTGAATTTATTAATGGACCTGGGTTCTATTGCTTAATTTCTAGCAACTTCGAATTCTGGTATAATTATATTTTTTCTTTAAAATAGTTTAGAGTCCTTGTGGATATGCTATAGGAAGTCTTTCTAAAACTCTTATATAATTTTAATATAATATTCTCCACTTGGATACCAAGCAAATAAACCTCTCGCTTATTCTTTATTATAAATTTGTTAAACATCATAACCTAAATAAGTAAATAGCAATAACCATAATTTATCTTATATATACTTCCACATCGGAACTTCTAATAAAAAGCCCCTTTAATAGAACAAGAAGATAAAGAAATATTTTAAAATATTTAGAGAATTAAGCGTATGTCGGCGACTTACACCTTATAATATGCAACCAAATACATAATATTTATTTTATTCCAGATACCACTGATTTTGTGGTATTAAAATACATTGAAAATTATGAAGACCCGTTACTCCTGCGTATAAACACTATTTACTAACTCTATGGTGCTAGCCATGCATTCGAAGCTGAAGCGCCCGTAACATGGTGTGTACATTCCTTGAAAATATTTGACAATATATTATCACTCCGTCACATATAATACCAAACCAGATTCACTAACAGGCATGATTCAGATCGAAAACATGCAAGGGTATGTAAACATTAAATAAACTTTAACGAGTTGTTTTTATTAAATATTATACGTTCTTTTTTTTTTTTTTTTTTTTTTTTTTGCTACTTGCTTTACGTCGCACCGACACAGACAGGTCTTATGGCGACGATGGGACGGGGAAGGGCTAGGAGTGGGAAGGAAGCGGCCGTGGCCTTAATTAAGGTACAGCCCCAGCATTTGCCTGGTGTGAAAATGGGAAACCACGGAAAACCATCTTCAGGGCTGCCGACAGTGGGGTTCGAACCTACTATCTCCCGAATACTGGATACTGGCCGCACTTAAGCGACTGCAGCTATCCAGCTCGGTCGTTCTTTTTGTTAATAAATGTATAAATTTATATTACTTAAAATATAGATGCTGAGCGGAATATTGAACACTTTCGCACGTCATTAATTTTATAAGGCGAATGTTTTCATGTGTGCGAAATGTAAGTTAAAGTATGAATTCCGTACGATCTCTGCGTCAAGCTGAGGAGCGTCCGCAACATGGCGGTACGCGCATGGACATATCTTCCCCAGTCACAGGCTTCTGCGCAGGCAGCGGTGTGGGCCCTTGCTTGGAACCTGACACTTTCGGCATAATTCATTGCGTATAGGCTCTGTGCGTTAATGGGAGAAATGCACCACTGCGCTGCGTGTGACGAACATCGTAAGCTACCGTGTATCACCGCGCAATGTGCTGTAGTCTCACCGCACGTGGCGATGGCCGACTAAATAATAACACTGGGACTTCAAAGTGTTTTATATGACAACTATAAGCCTAATTCTTCCAATCTTGCAGAAAGTGGTCATGTTTTCAATAAAAACAGTTCGCAGGAAATAGCGATAGAGTAATAATTGCTAATGTGATAGGAAAAAGATCTGTTTACTAGCAACCCTACCATTTCACGATAGAGGCAACGTATTGATTTATGTATCAGTAGTGGTGGTGGTGCTGGTGGTGATTATTGTTTTAAGAGGAAGTACAACTACGCAAGCATCCTCTATATAATACTAATCAGAGAGAAAATGGAAGGGATCCGACACTTCGAAAAATGAAGAAATCGGCCAAAGAAAGACATGGGCCGTGAAGGGCGTGAACATGAAAGACATCCTAGGCGTCGACCCCTAATACCGTCGGGGTCGGAAAAGAACAAGAGTTGACCAAGGAAGATCGAATAGGAGAGGTGAAAGTGAGGAGCCTGACAAGGGAAGTGGAAGCAATGCCAGGACTCAGCTAAGGGCCCCGTAGTCACTAACCCACGTTCCGACGTTCAAATCCCCTGCGGGCCTATTAGTCGGCTCCTGCGGCAGGCAGGTGATACCGTGGTTGTTATTCTACCGCCCCCACACAGGGGAATCAGTATTGGTGATAATAAGATTAATGTTCATGTATATGTTCAGCAATGCTGTCTTCAGAAAAAGAGAGTTTGGGCCTATTTCTAATACGATATCATGTTAGTGAAAGTAAATGCTGCAAGGGTGGCGATTAATTGTTCCCGTGAATGCTCTCCGTGAGAGAAATGTAAGCATATTCAGTTGGTCTTTATAGAGCTCACTCAAAACTAATCAACCCTGTGAATGTTTCGTTAAGTAGGAAGCCATACATTCCATTGTCGACTCAAATTAAATGTAACTTAAAAACTTTTTAGTCTGTCGAACACACAGTTCAGTATAAATATTACTCTAAACATAGTTGTAAAAATACACACTATTGAACAAGGAATAAAAATACATACTAATAAACAATGAATGACATATTTCGTTCTCAAAAGAAGATCATCCCATTTTGACTTGATAGAATCTGATGATATTCTTAGTGTAACGGTTAGCGCTGTTAGGTACCGTCCTAGGGTTCTGAGTTTGATTCGCGATATTGACAGAAATGTAAGACTGCCATTAGGGCTGTTATGTGGTAAAAACGGTATATGCAGCTCATTTCCACCAGGGCTGTGTCTAAAAATAGTTGCACGCATGATTACGTCTTTGCAAAATAAGGTAATTCTGTGAGCTATTGGTATTGTGTAATACAGGCTAATTTCTGTAATTACATATCTACATCTATATACTGCAGTTTAAAAGTAATTATGTGAGGTGGTGACTGAATACTATAATATTTCGCATGTTGCTCTGTATTGAAATGTGATTTATTATTATTATTATTATTATTATTATTATTATTATTATTATTATTATTATTATTATTATTATTATTATTATTATTATTATTATTATTATTATTATTATTATTATTATTATACTGCCTATCATGAAAACTACGGTTATAGACTACAACAGTGGGTCTTCTAGTGTGCTTTAAGAAAGATGGCCTATTGCAGCTTACTGTGCAAATATGACATTGTTGTAATAATTTTTTTGTAATTGTTAACCTACTTAAAAATATAAAAATAAGTCTCGTAAAGAGTTATTTTTTAGCAATTAAAATATTTAAACAGAGTTGCTTCTTGCGATTTACTGCTAAGGACCACCGTCTTTTGAAATCAATTTCGCTAGATCGTGCAAGAAAACTCCGTATTACAGTATCTATTAATGCAGCCAACAGTAAGCATACAGCTCTGCCGGAATATTATGGCATTAAAAAAATTAATGATCTAAAGATAGCACTATGAAATGATTGAACAAATGCATGTAAACATCATACGTACTCCAGCTCCTTACGGTCAATTGATGAACATGCCTATAAGTAGTTCTCGTAATACCCACCCCCAGCAGCACATTACCATACGCACGGAGCCTGTAGTGTACTATTACACTCAGTTTCAAGGCCGTCACTCTAGGCATCGCCTTCTACTTTGACTGCGCTAATACGCCTTCCCAATACAGCAATATGAGCGATATGTTCCTAGTTCCCATTTCTACCACGGAGCGCTGCTTCGCTGGCATTAAAATACGATTGTTCATTACAGCACGCGTTAAGTGTTTTACACATTTCTGTTCAAATATATAGTCAGTCACTCAATAAATATATTTGAGTCACACCTTACACCTTAATAAAGAAATTCACTGAATAACGTACCCCTCTGCAGCGGAAAAATCGGTAATTAGTAGCCTAAATAATTTCACACACTTTTCTGTTTAAGTGTCTCGCGTTCTCGCGTATAAATCTTTCAAAGACCTGTGTTATTTATGTGTGTCTATGTTATTTAAGAGTACAGGAATAGCACACCCGCAAATAACTTCCCTCAATAACTATGAATGGCCGATTTCAGGACAACTGAAGTGACGAAAACCACGCAACACAGGCACTAGTCACTCATAGACGCAACAAGATTTTTATGCACAAATGGTTGTGCTTTCAATAGAAAATCATGAATAACTTTCAAAATCCAGAGTGACAAATCAGATGGGTGCTGCAGCCTCCTGTTTTAATCTCTTTTATAAATCAAGTCCATTAGCACTATTGAACACCTTGGTCTTGTCATAAGAATCAAGCATCTTGTCCGGCTGCAATGTTGCTACATTTGTGCTACTGACATGTATGTCGAATCAACTTTTTATCGATAACATGTACTTGACAGTGGTACCTGCATTAAAAAATCGTGCATACGAATGGTCTATTAAATATTCTAGGGCTGTTATTACTTCAGACGCGAAAATATCTTTCTCGCGCCGCACATTCATTTTCCTAAACTTAGACGGCTCGATGTTTTTGCATGTAAGAAAAATGAACCGATTTCACGGTTTCATTTGATTGCATCTGATACAATTTCTTGATAAAATCACCATTTATATCCTGGTAACTATCAAAGATAGATTTTTGAGTAAAGAATTTCTTACTTTTCAGAATGTGCCATTTGTCAAAGCAAGAAGAGCATTTTACTATCAACAGGATGCCAAATCTTCGGTTTAGTGTGTTTTGAGGAAGACATTCTCACGCTGCTAACATTAGTCTTATGATTATCACTCACAATGAGCAACACCAAAAAACCGTAAGCTTCGACTTCCTTTATTGTTTTGAGTGTTAAAGTATGTAGCTCTGTACCTAAAAGTCTCTTAAGGAAAACAAATGCTGCTGTAACCTTTATTTTGTAGTCACAGCAGAAATTATAAAACAGAGAAGGTTATTGCCAAGGGTCATTCGATTTCTGCTTTCGCTTGCATGACGATCATCTTGAGTAGATTTTATTCGCTCAACATGGAATGAAGCGTCTTTCTGTTCAAACAAGGTGTCGAGTTTCTTGTCATATAACATCTGCTGTTCGATGGACTACCAACAATCACAATCTCTCTCCTTCATTTAGGCAATGACTTTCTGCTACGAGGCGCTCCTTTACTAAGAGTGTTATTCCAGTCTTGCAATTTTTATCTCCTACGTAGCGTGAAAGTGTGGATTTATTCGGTGTGACAAACATATAGTTCCGATGACCTCGAATTGCAATTTGGAGAGAAATCCTTTCGTGAAATAACATTTAGCCATTTATGACGTTGTTGCTCGTTGAGAGGAAATTCATGAAATGAAATCCCACTTCTCGATCTGCTTTTCATCTTATATTAAGGCACACAGCAGTAAGCAATATTATGTACATAGACATTAAGACTGTTCACGACCAAAGAAACAATCCAAACAAGGTAAACACAGACTCAAATTACACCAGCACTCTTAGCAATGATCACCGAACGTGTCTCGTCAAGGAGACTAATGCCAGCTTCTCAGCGCTCCAAGCGCCGTAACTGGCAACTACGCCGTGTTCGCTCGTTTACATGTGAGACTGGACGAATGAGATGGCGTATGAACGCAATCATAGCAGAGGGCGATGCTCTAGGTGCACTGGCAAACAACTTCTTGCGATATCTCGCCAAGTGGCACGTATTCATGTACCAGACGTCATAGAATTGCTATAATCAGATTAAGGTAAATCTTGCCTGCACTCAGGAGTATCTGTATCGGTTACACATTACGGACAGCAATGTGTGTATTTGTGGTAATTATATTGGAATTTCAAACCACATTCTGTTTCAATGCACTAATTATTTAGAACGACAACAAATTCGCCATTCACAATTAATATCTTACGGTTTCGAATTTCTACTCTATGTTTCTTGTTTAGGATATCGGCGGACAGTTCAACTAGCAGAAGCCCTAATAAAAACATGATTGTAGTATTAAAGTATTGTAATTGTGTAACCGTCCAGACTTCTCCAGCCCTACTAATTTAATATAATATCATTTTACGCGATATCATTTGATATCAAGTTTATCCGCCATCGGCAATTATTTGTAATAACATATTTATTCAACGTCAATCATTTGTAATCAAGGCTTTTTCAAATCATCTTGTATATATGATAACATCGTTTTATTATTTAAATTATTATATTATGTAGGATAAGAATTCATTATGTTGTAAATACGGTCAATATGTTGAGACATAGTTGTTTTCATTTCATCTCATGTTTGTGTATACGGAGGGTTATTCTTGAAGCTTGGGATTTTGCGTGAGTCATGGGTTTATTTTATGACCAAGGCTAGTAAACAGTGACCCGCTCTCGAGGCTTGCAAGCTGGTCAGCTATATCATCGCCACGCCTTCTGGACTTGTCGAGGAGGAAGAGAAGGGGAGTTGATGCTTCGATCTATCGAATCAGATACTTCGTTGTATATGAGTTTTGAGATTGAACTGTTACCAAGAGTGGGGGTGAGCCCGGATATATACTGATTCTCAACACGAGAACGGGACCTTACGACCTTACAACCTTACAATCTAACTACGTGTACTCCATCACTACTACTTCTACTGTGAACATCTACTTTGAACGACGTGATTTGATTTTGATACAGTATGTGGTCGCTCCGCGACATAGTTACTTTTGTACAATGTGTTGTCGCTTCGGTTATGTTATCGGATCTACGAGAAACGAAACAAGCTTATGGCTTGTGTGATATTCAGTAAATATTATGGACGAAGAACTATGTTTAGTTCAAGTCTATGGAATGTTGGTACAAGTCTGTACCGTATAAATAGTATAGCTCAGTTGGATTGAGATTTCTACTAATATGGAAAAATTCATATCTCTGAATTTTCTCCTCATACGATCAACGCTGACCAGTTTTTACAAGTATAGGGCCAATGTCTATTTTAAAGACTAGGCAAGCAGGGAGTGCTAGTCCAGATAGCCCGTACCATATCAGAGAAGGAAGGAAGGATGTCCATGGAGCAAATTCTACATCGAGAAGGAGAGAACGAGTAACCACGGAAACCAGATGACTTCAACGGAAGCTGCAATTGGTGAGCTTCAATTAAATAAAGCAAGCAATAGTAAATTCAGTAAATTATAAATTCATCCACGCTTTAAGGAAACTTTTCCGATTCATCTCATTTTTTTTATAATAAATTCAGTTGCATTTTATATTGCGTTAATTTTCTTTCTTAAGCGATACTTAATGGTTAATTATTTAAAATCCTACCCCTGTGATTTCAGTGTATTTAAAACTGTAACCATGGCGCCCAAACATTACATAGAGAAATGGGGAACTATGGAATGTTGATTGTTTCTATTTGCGTGGCAATTTGCGGGCAAGCCACAAATAGTTTATTTAATATTCATGTGTCCCAAGATAATAACTTTCATCTCCTCAAGTGTTTTGAAGAGGGGGAGCAGTTACAATTGTCATCCCTAACCCTCATATGTGATCTGGTCGTGTTTGTGTTCGTACCAAGCCGCCGTGATAGATCGCACTGGCGTGAAGAAGTAGAATCCTGTGTCCCCATGTCAACTAAATTTCACTAACAAAATTTTGCAACAGCTGAAACAACGGCTGCAACTATCCAGAAATTGATGTAATGTTTACAATTGCCAAGTAAATAGTCAATGTATAGTACTCAGTAATTGCTTCCGTCTATCGCTCGTCGTACCTCTGAAATTAAGCTAGTAACTCGACTTAAGAAATACGAACAAGAGGAAGAAGAAGAAGAAGTTTAATTGAATGTTGTACGGTATACATTATTGGTTATTGCTATCTTCAGCCGCTAATGTGATTATAATGTTCCAGTTTTATTAGCACTAAGTATTTCTTAAATGTTAATATAAGTGGTTACTGTAATTCAGTACTGAATAGCCTGTAAATAATGTCAAGCATTTCTCATAATATGTTCTATTTGTGAAGTTATGTTGAACATAATTGTATAAACTATGTAAAAATCTAGAAATATTTTCATAAGCAGTAAGATAAAATAGGGTAATTGTTGTTTTTGGAAATACGTCAGTATTTAGTTTGTAATAGTTATATTATTTTTTTATTTTACAAGTCCTAAAAATGTCAATGTGCTTTAAAGTGGCTGGCTGCAAAAGTAATTACAGAGCACATCACGTTTTATTTACCCCGGTATGAAGAACTGAAAAGAAATTGTTGAAGGTCAATGTTCTCTCGTATCGTGCACTCTTTTGTTGAGGCGTTTACTCGGTGAGAGTGTGTAGACTGCTTGGTTTAGCTGTGTGCCTATATGAATATGGATCAGTTGTACGAAGCACCAGTTGCAGTTCCAGTTCCAGTTGTAGTAGAGATACAGTATTAGCATGTGTACAGTTGTTGAATATGTGTACTAGAAAAGTGAACATGTACAGAGATGTTGGGATGTTGAATAAACCATTCTTTTAATTAACATGTGGCATCGTGATTATGTTACTCATCGCATAACCCGATAGTTAGTTCGCCTACAAGGTTATGGGCCCAGTGATCCCAGAGATCCAGATCGACAGTCTGCTTCGTGTGTTCCAGAAGGTTCCAGAAGATCGACAGAGCTACAGAACTACAAGGATCCAGAAAGTTCCAATGAGTTGTTTTTTCAGTGTACTTGCATAAATAGTGAAGGCTATCCAGTGACAATGGTGATTAATGAAATATATCACATTCAGCAGTTTTCGGGCTTAGATTTTGGGAACTGGTCCTTTAGAATGAAAAGTGTACTACGTCAAGCTCATGTGTTAGACGCTATTGAAGTTGCTGATTTTGCTAAGAAAGCCGAAAATATCGGTAAGGATGCAAGAACTCAGGCATTACTCATTGCTGGTGTGAGCGATAGTCAGCTTAATTTTCTGAAACAGCAGAATTCAGCTTACACAATGACCAAGAGTTTAGAAGATAATTTTAAAGGTAAAGGGGCAAGAAGTCGTTTATATCTGAGGAGACGTTTGAATAAAAATACATATAATCGTTGTAGTTCATTAGCAGAACATATTACGAAAGTTGGAGGACTATTTCTCACAATTGAAGGACGCTGATAGTGAGTTATCTGAGGATGACAAAATTAATTATTTGTTAGTTTCAATGCCTCATAGTTAGGATTCAGTGGTGACAGCTCTTGAAATTCAACCAGACCTAACATTATATTTTGTGAAAAATCATTTGTTAGGAGAAGAAAAACAGAAGAAACTTCAAAAGTCTGTTACCAGAAGTGATCATATTTTTCTCTGCTTTCGATGTGGTAAACTAGGTCATAAACAATATCAGTGTAAAGAGCATTCCAATTCTTCATCTAGAAGCTTCTACAGAGGAAGATGAAAGTTCACTCCAGACAGAGGAAGAGGATCTTCAAGGTCAAGAGGACATGGTCGAGCACAGTCCCGTACTCCAGTTTCCACGAACCATGAAAATACTTCATGGAAAATGGACATCAGGGGAAATATTTTCAACACTGAAGAAGATGGCAAAGCTTCATTTTATGCAGAAGATGAAAATGAAGTTCAAAGTGAACGTGAGTTAGGGCAAAATTTAAATTCATGAAACTCTGATAACATTGTGTGTAATGTAGAGGAAAATAACCAAGGTAGTACTGAGAGTGATCTGGTTTGGTGTGTGGATTCAGGTTGTTCTGATCATTTTGTCTCTGAATTAAATGTTTTTGATACCTATGTGAAATTAAGACTTACAAAGAAGATATGTGTAGAGCCAAAATGGCATAGACATTGAGGCAATTGGTATAGGGGATATTAATGCTAAAATAGATGCAAATGGAACAATTGTTCCTTGTACTGTTAAAAATGTATATTATGTACCAGAACTCAGAAAAATCTATTGTCAGTGTCAAAGTTGGAGCAGGTTGGCTGCAAAGTGGTATTTCATAGGAGCAGTATCAAAGATTTCTTGAATAATAGATTAATACTTTAAGGACAGAAAGATGGCTCACTGTACACTGTTAAGATTAAAGTTGAAAATCTGATGCTAGTTATGGTAATTATTTGAAGAACTGTACACACAACGAAGAATTATACTTATGGGATAGAAGGTTAGGTCACTTGAATTACAAAAGTATAAGTACTTTAGCAAAGAAGGAGCTAGTTATTGGGCTAAGTAACATAAAAGATGTTAGATTTGAAAATTATAGTTGTGAAAATTGCATTTTTGGAAAGATGACTTGACAACCATTTAGTGGTAGAAGAGAAAAGTCAAGTAAGACCTTAGAGTTTTTTCATACTGATGTATGTGGTCCGATTAAATCTTTAACATGGGATGGATATCAATATTTTGTAACATTTACGGATGACTTCACACATTTTACTGCAGTATATCTATTGAGAAATAAGTATGAAGTATATGACAAATTTGTTGAATATTATAATTATCCAACAAAACATTTCTCTAAAAATTTGTTAAAACTTAGAGCAGACAATGGTGGTGAATATATTAGTAATAATATGAAAAATATTTGCAGAAGTAAGGGTATAAAGCTAGAATATACTGTTCCATACAATCCAGAAATGAATCCAGTGTCAGAAAGAATGAATAGAAGCTTAGTAAAAAAGGCTAGAACTTTATTGATTGAATCTGAGTTGTCCAAAGAAATATGGGGAGAAGCAATTTCTTTTTCAACTTATTTAACAAATAGAAGTCCAACTGTTTCTTGTAACAAAACTCCTAGTGAACTATGGGTAGGTAGAACACCCAATTTATGTAACCTAGACAGTTCAGGAGAAAACTAGACCTAAAAAGTGAAAAGCTAGTTATGGTAGGCTATGCTCTAGCAGGAAGTTGGAGATTATGGGATGCTAAAAACAGAAAGTTTGTTATATGACACAATGCGATTTTTGATGAACATAAATTAGGGAACAAGAATGTAGTAACTGTATCAGTACAGTCTCAACCTCAAAATGTTAATGTTCAATCAGTTAACGTCAGTATTGAAAATGCAGGGAGTTCAGATTAAATTGTAGAAGAGAAACGAATTAGGAGGAAACCAGTGTGGTATGAAGATTTATGTCACAGATGTGGATAAGGTGATTGAAGAAGCAGAAGAAGAGATGCTATTTGCATTATTTGTTCAGCCAGAGGTTGATGTCCCATCAAGTTACAGTGATGTTAAGTTTTGTAGCGACAGATTACAATGCGAAAGAGCTATTGAGGAAGAGCTACATTCACATGAAGGAAATGATACATGGGTAGAAGTAAAGAAACCAAGTGATATAACGGTCATAGATACTAAGTGAGTATTTACTAAGAAAGAAGTAGGGGGTTCAATGGTGTACAAAGCAAGATTAGTTGCACGTGGCTTTTTACAGAGTAACATAAATGAGGATACTTATTCACCTGCTGCAAAATTAGAAACTTCAAGAATATTGTAATCAGTTTCTGTTCAAAATAATTCGGAAATTCATTAAATGGATGTAAAAAATGCTTTCTTGTATGGAGAGATCAAAAAAGTCTCTTTGAAACCCCCACCAGGTGTGGAAGTTTAGTTTGGTTCTGTGCTCAAATTGAAGAAGTCTATATGGATTCTGTAAATCACCAAAATATTGGTATGAATAATTTAGGGAGAAAATGGAAGAGAATGAGTTTCACAGGTCAGAGAATGATTATTGTCTGTACATCAAAGATAAATTGTACGTGTTGGTTTACGTGCACGATTTGTTATTTTTTGTAATGATTTGGCAGAAATAAATAAACTGAAAACTTCTTAAGCATGAACATACCTAGGAATGTGTATTGAAAAGGTAAACAACTGTCTGTACGTTGATCAAACGAGCTATTTGATGAATGTCTTGCAGGATTTAATATGTCTGAGTGTAGATCAGTAACAACACCTATGGACAATAATTTTGGAATAAGTAAAGATTGTGTAATTACTCATGCTAAGGAAAAATTATGTAGACCATGCATTGGCTCACTGATGTATGCAACAAATGGTTCAAGACATGACTTAGCTTTTTCAATGTCATATCTTGGTAGATTTCAAAACAAGCCATCCGATGAGCTATGGTTAGCATTAAAAAGAGTACTTAGATATGTAAAAGGCACTTTAGATATAAAACTAAAGTATTGTAAATCAAACAACTGTGTCGTGTTAACTGGTTATGCAGATGCAGATTTTACTAGAGACTTTGATCGTAAGTCAACTTCATGTTGTGTATTTAAGATGTTTAATAACACGGTAGTATGGAAATGTGAGAAGCAAAGTGTTGTGGCGTTAAGCACTGCAGAAGCAGAATGAATCTCATTGTGTGAAGCTACTGAAAAGGCAATGTTCTTGAAAAAAGTTGGTAGAGTTAAATATTAATACAGGGTGTATAATAATATTTGAAGACAATCAGAGTACAATAAAGGTTGTAAATAATCCAGATCAGAAGCGAATGAAGCATACAGACATTAAGTAAAACTTCGTCAAATATCAATTGGGAAAGTAACATGTACATGTATCGTAGCGGACAAGCAACTAGCTAATATGTTAACTAAGCCTGTAAACTATGTAATTCTTGACAATTGTATGAAAAATCTTGGTCTAGTAAACTGTTAAGATGTTAAGGTTAAGTAAAAATGTAAATGGGGGAATGTTGAGGGTCAATTCTCCCTCATATTGTGTACTCTTTGGTTGAGGCATTTAATCAGTGAGAGTGTGTAGACTCCTTGGCTCAGTGATGGGCAACGCTGTCGCTCGAGACTCTCGAGACTGACGTTGCAGATCTCGAGACTCTCGCGAGAGTCTCGATACGGATTCTCCTGTAGTGCGAGCTGTGTGACGTACCAGTAACTACGAGTGTAAACACGATAGTATATCATCAGCAGTTATTGCGTGAAATAATGTTCTTATATGGAAACGTGTGAGTCAATACATTTTGTCAAAAGCCTGGAAAAGTACTGCATGTTCAACTATGAACTCCGAAAGTGAAAACAGAATGTCAGTATCTAAAACTGTTCACGACTTATTTGGCGTGGACATCTTAGCTGAATAACGCTACATAATTTGTGAATAACTGTAGATATGATGTACACTGCAGTGACTGTATGTACAGTGTGGCCAAGGCCAGTCCAGCCACCATGTTTTTGCCAAGTACTCCATCAGCTGATAGATGAAGGAGAGTGATATTATTATTATTATTATTATTATTATTATTATTATTATTATTATTATTATTATTATTATTATTATTATTATTTCAATAAAGAATAGACTAGGTCAACGTTTTAAGATGTTATTTATTTTGCTTATGCTGTATGTATATAGGCCTATCAGTATTTGTTGTATTCAGAGCCTGACTACCTGCCGTAAGACTTCAACATTTTAGACTTATACGTGGTATAGGCCTACAAGTCACTGTTATTGAAGAGGTTAGAAATTCTGCGATGGTAGCTAGGCTTGTATAGTAAAATAGTATACTCATTGTCTTAAATAATGTATGTGATGACTGTAAAGTTAGCCGACATTTAATTGTTTTCTATTTGCTTTACGTAGCACTGACACTGATAGGTCTTATGGCGACGATGGGACAGAAAAGGCCTAGGAATGGTAAGGAAGCGGCCGTGGCCTTAATTAAGGTACACCCCCAGCATTTGCCTGGTGTGAAAATGGGAAACCACGAAAAACCATCTTCAGGGCTGCCGACAGTGGGGTTCGAACCCACTATCTCCCGGATGCAAGCTCACATCTGCGCGACCCTATCCGCACGGCCAACTCGCCCGTTCATTTAAATTAAAGAAAATTATAACATTACCATAGTTCTCTCTCTTTTTTTGCTAGTTGTTTTACGCCACACCGACACAGATAGGTCTTACGGCGGCGATGGAACAGGGAAGGGCTAGGAGTGGGAAGGAAGCGGCCGTGGCCTTAATTAAGGTACAGCCCCAGCATTTGCCTGGTGTGAAAATGGGAAACCACGGAAAACGATTTTCAGGGCTGCCGACAGTGGGGTTCGAACCTACTATCTCCCGAATACTGGGTACTGGCCGCACTTAAGCGACTGCAGCTATCGAGCTCGGTTTACCATATATCAGGTTACATAGTTTTACATATCAGAATATACAACGCAGTATCATAAAACTATACATAGAAATTTACTTTTTATATATGACTTATCGGTATGTATATAATCTGAACACACGCAGAAGATAGAAAATAATATGACTACTTAACCGATGGGTAGACAAAGTTGTATTACCTAGCTCCATATTTATGTTAACGTAATATAAGTTAACATAATATACTGTACCATTTTACTCGTGGTACTAATAGAAATAATAGCGAAAACCTGCTACTCTTTAGTGGCGAAAACAAGCAACGGCCATGGTTCCCGGGTTGTGTATAGTTGTCCTTTAATGATGGCTACGGTTCGATCCCCGCAACGAGGAATTAAATATTAGTATCACTATACAACAAGCCTATCGTTTGAGAAAATGCTACTTGTTGCTCGGTGAAAACAAGCAGTTGTTATGGTCCCGGTGTACTTGTATTCAGGACTCAATTATCGACCACCCGCTGTTCGTTTTCCATGACGTGCGACTACTTTTGTGCCCCGGTTCGGTTAGTACTGGTAGATATCCGCTGTATTTTAAACATTCTATTTGCTAATATCGGTTTTGCTAATGCATTGTTATCACTGGTATCAATACCTTCTTCTTTTTCTACCGTTCTTCCCACAACTGTGGGGTTGTGGATGAGAACTGCGTCACACATGTGGATTTGGTGCTGTTTAGCGGCCGGATGCTATTCCTGACGCAAATCGTATATAGAGGGATGTAATCACTATTGCGTGTTTCTGTGGTGATTTGTGGTGTGGTATGTTGTCTGAGTATGAAGAGGAGAGTGTTGGGACAAACGCAAACACCCAGTCCCCAAGCCCGACCTATTAAAATACCCCACCCGACCGGGAATCGAACCCGGGACACTCTGAACCGAAGGGCAGTACACTGACCATTCAACCACGGAGTCGGACTATTATTTTTATCATTATAATGTATGGGAAAACTCAACTGGATGCTAGGCGGCACTTATAACCACGTCCTTTAATAGATGAATAGCCATAAAAGTTTGAATTCGAGAATATATAAATCATAATACCTCATACGGTGAAAATGAATGAGACTTACAGTAGGCCTATATGATCGGAAGTGACCTTTCCTGTGAGTTTTGTTAAGTTCAGGTTTCAGATAAAACAGATATTTTCTGGGATACTTGAAAATTTGTAAAAAATAATATAATCGTGAAAATCTCTGTTATTTACCTTACACAGTAAAATCGCACAAAACGTAAAATGTCGGAAATTATATTCTAAACAACTTTCCTTATGTACAGGTTTTCGATGCAGCGAATATTAACGGAGAAATCTGACATTTACTGTCTTGGCCTCTATAAAATTACTAACCCATTTTGTTCTTATTGTTACCATTATAATGCATGAAACAACTCTACTCGGTGTTAGGAGCGTCTTATAACGTGCTGAAAACAATCAATTGCCTAATTTCATTTTAAAAACATTTCCTGATTTGTTTCTACAACCATAAGCATAACACCGTGACGTAATTTTTTCAAAACTCAGACCACAGAAATACGTAAATTCACACACATTTCTTAACTAATAATACTAAATAATCTTCCATGTTTAATGAGAACATATTTTCGGTGTATTAAGGTTAAAACAGGTAGCATGTACTTCGCTGAAATTGCATAATGAGTGATCTTACGCTGTGCTGAATGGATACGTTTAAATCAGCTGACGGGACATTTGGCTAAAACATGGCGGAGCCAATAAGAATGAAGCACTCGTTGGCCACACTGTACATATAGAGTCACTGTAATGTGCACCTACTTGGATACTAGAGGCGTACATTATTCGAACTTGAGACGGGGAAAGATGTGCTTTGGATGTGCTTTGCTACATATGCAACCACCATTACACATGAGTGGAACGTGCAATCTAAAATGCCCGAGTTTGCTCCAATTCTTTCGATACGGGTGATGGGCAACGCTCTCGAGACCGATTCTCGTGTGCTGCGAGCGTTGCGACATCCCAGTAACTACGAATGTAAGCTTCATAGTATATCATCAGCAGTTCTCATAAGGAAACGTGTGTAACGATAAATTTTGTCAAAAGCCTAAGAAAGCACTGCATGTTGAAGTATGAGCTCCTTAATACCATTAACGAACGTAAAAACGGAATGTCAGTATCTTAAACGGTTTACGAGTTAGTTCAGGTAGACTTCTTAGCTGAATAACCCGTATAATGTGTTAATAACTGTAGATAGGATGTACAGTCCATCTACCTGGATACTTTGCAATCGTTGTCGACAGGGTAGTTTCTTGTGATGCAGACTGGACCGGAGGTGTTCTGTAACGTTCCTCCTTCATTTATATTACGCGTTTTCAAGTGCCGGATCATCCCAGAAGTATTTCTGCCGACGTATTTTACTTCTTTTGAACAAGTAACACAGCGGGCTGTGCTATGTGACATCTCTTCGAAATAACCGACATCCACGACTTACGCTGCGTATCGGATATCGTCTTCAAGTTGTCGCGTACAACTAGACACAATTACACATTGCACCGTCATATATCGAAGTATCTAATTATGACGCGAATGCCTATAAAATTGTAAGGAATTATTTCCTTCGTCACCAAAATATCGGTAAACACAAGCAGTGGATATATGATATTGAATGTGGGGTCTGATAACGAACGATGTACACCTACCTGTCGAAAGAATTAGAGCAAACTCAAGCATTTTATATTACACATTCCGTTCATGCGTAATGTGGTTGCATATACACCAAGGCGCATCTTGCCTCGTCTTGATTTATGCACGCTTCTTGTATCCAGGTACGTGTACCTACAGTAGCCGTCAGTTTCTGTACTTAGCCTATTCATTCGTGTACCTACCAGTGCATACAATGCTAGAATGCGTATCGTTTATAATTATGTTATTCTGCTTCAAAATATACCTTGGTAGAAATGGACACCCTAGTCGCTTGTTGACACGCATTTACGGAATAGAGAAGGCGCGTGGTTTGCTATTCGCATATCCGGCACAAACAACATTCAGCTCCGACTACCTGTAGGCCTACGAAACGCTGCTCGCCACACAATGCGGGGAGAACGCTCTCGAGATCTCTCGAAATTTCTCGCGAAAAATAGTGCCTGTGCTAGTCTCGCGAAATCTCGAGACATCGTCTCAGACTGCCCATTACTAGTGTGCCTATATGAATATGGGTCACTTGTACGAGGCACCAGTTGCAGTTCCAGTTCCAGTTGTAGTAGAGATACAGTATTAGGTTGTGTACAGTTGTTGAATATGTGTACTAGAAAAGTAAACATGTACAGAGATGTTGGGATGTTGAATTAACCATTCTTTTAACTAACATGTGGTATCGTGGTTATGTTACTCCTAGCATAGCCCGATAGTTAGTTCACCTACAAAAAATCCGCACATTTCTCAATAGTATCGGTTATCTTCGATATTTGTATTGGCAACTTTTCAAACACAAACTATGAATCGCTTATGAATGACTGTGCGATATCTGGCGTACTCTCTAAGTACTAGTACTGTTGTTGTCACGGCCGACTGGATCCTTCGCTGCACTCCTTATGCCGGCCTTGACAATCGCTTGTGAAGCCCAGCATAAAGCCGTAATTGGAAAGTTTCACCGTAATGCCGCTGGAGCGCTGGCCTACTACCCACTGACAGGAAGCCGTATACCGCAAATTGCCGCATTTCCAGTTTTATTTATACGGTTTTGCTGTCGAAAATGTTGGCAACGTGATCGCAATGAGGTGCTTGTTAGCTTGATACTGAGATCTGATAGTTATGCGCTAGTGAGTTGATTTTTTATTGTGTTTACAAATCTTGGAATTTGTGACATTCTTGTGCACCTTTTCGTACTTCGAGCAGAAATTTTATGGAAACAAGAACAACGTGATTTCTCGCTGTAATTTCGTCCTGAACAAGGGTTTTAATTTATGCGCTAATTCGTCTTTTTAATGGTGTGGTGATGTGCTTTTCTGTAACTGTGTTAGGAAATATTCGAATATATATTGCTGTGTGCCTTTTTGTATTCCAAACAGGAAAAAAGAGCAAAGGGACACTATCATTTCACGAATTCTCTGTAGACCAGGACAAAACTGCGGAGTGGCTAAAAGCAGGTAGCGCTCTAATCTTAGTTTTCCGTTTCTATTTCGGGTATTTGCCTTCGTTCTTTTTTTCCTTCCTTCCTTCCTTCCTTCCTTCCTTCCTTCCTTCCTTCCTTCCTTTCTTTCTTTCTTACTCTGTTTACCCCTCCAGGGTTGGCTTTTCTCTCGGACTCAGTAAGGGATCCCACCTCTACCACCTCAAGAGTAGTGTCCTGGAGCGTGAGACTGCGGGTCGGGGATACAACAGGGAAGGATGACCAGAACCTCCCCCAGGCGGCCGCAACTTCTATGTTGAACAGGAACCTTGTGTTGGGAATGGGAAGATTTGAAGGCATAGACAAGGAAGAGGGAAGGAAGCAGCCGTGGCCTTAAGTTAGTTATCATCTCGACATTTTCTTGGAGGAGAAGTGGAAAACTATGGAAAACCACTTCGATGATGTCTGAGGCGGGAATCGATAACACCCTCTACACGGTTGATCTCCCAAGGCTGAGTGTACACCGTTCCAGCCTTCGTACAACTTTTGAAATTTCGTGGCAGGGCCAGGAATCGAACCCGGGCCTCCGGGAGTGGCAGCAAATCACGCTAATCAGCTATTTTTACCCATGAATTTTCTTTCATAGAATAATCCTTTAGGCGGTGTCGTATTTGCCATATGACAGAAACACAACACACTTTTATCCAAGATAATCTGAACTTTAACATTTGAACATTGACAAGTAAGAATCACTACTGCTATGACGGTAAGGCCAACGTATGAAGTGTAGTTACCTGAGCAATGGGGCCGATGACCTACATGTTAGGCCCCTTTAGACAACAAGCATCATCATCATCGAGCAGAGAACAGTTTATAATTTATTTACTCAAAATACTTTTCTCTCGCTGCATTTTTATTTAAAATTCTTCTTCTTATTTTTTCGCTATTTGTTTTACGTCTCACCGACACAGATAGGTCTTATGATGCCGGTGGAATAGGAAAGGGCTAGCCGTGGGAAGGAACCGACCGTGGCCTTAATTAAGGTTCAGCCTGATGTGAAAATGTGAAACCACTTAAAACCATCTCCAATGCTGCCGACAGTGGGGTTCGAACCCACTATCTCCCGGATGCAAGCTCACAGCTGCACGCCGCGTGGCCAACTTGTTCCACCCTACTGAACTTCAAGTAAAAATATTGTCTGAATTTAGCACGGCCAACTTGCCCGGTATTCAATATTCTAGTGAAAGGTATGAATGAAATGTAATATGAAACTATATATATTGAAATTAAAATGTAAACATGTTTGAGTCAAAATATTTATGTATGCATACAACGAATATGGAAAAAGTAAGACTTTTATATTTTGTCCAGCCCCCTTCCTGAGAGCAGCGCTTGAAGAATTTTAAAACTCTAATTGAACAATGACTCTTAATCTCAATATTAACACCAGAAGACGAAAGTATTGTGGTAAGTTCTGCTATTTATCTAAATGCCATGATAATAAAAACGATTACTTTTATTACTCACAATTAAGGAACGTCAGTTGGACTACACCATCCGCCGCAGTTTCATTTCACGACGTTATTTTGGCACATATCAACGAAAGTAGCCTGTAGGATTAACCATTTTAATAATATTAGTCAATGTAACATACTATTTTTTCCCTAAATTAAAATACATTGGCAATCATAGTCAATATGAGAAAGACAGCTGGACTAAGTCATCTCCCCGCAGTTTCATTTCACGACATCATTTTGGCAAATATCGAGGAAAGTAATTTTTAGGATTAATCATTTTAACTGTATTACCTATGTAACATTCTCCATAACTCTAAATCACGATAGATCGTCAATCAAAGTATTTTCCATTAAGAAGTATGCATTTCTACCGCAAATAGGTCGGCCGCCAGCGCCGCGTGTCGAGCTGTGTAACTACTGCGATTACAGTGCGTGGACCCGATTGTCAAGGCCGGTAAGGAGCTAGCTAGAACGACGCATCAAGTCGGCCGTGGTTGTTGTTTACACAGCAAAGCCAAACTATAGGATTCATGCTAGGAACAAGTTTCGCATGGAGAAATGTTATATAATGTATGTGTTATACAGTTGTTGGCTTAAAATAATAAAGGTTTAGAAAATCCTTATCGATCAATCATATTATCGATTCAATTCAGATTTCATTTCCATTCAGTGGGTAGTATTACCGGAACCGAGAGAGCTCCCTCGATCAATCAATCAATCAATCAATCAATCAATCAATCAATCAATCAATCAATCAATCAATCAATCAATCAATCAATCATTACTGATCTGCATTTAGGGCAGTCGCCCAGGTGGCAGATTCCCTATTTGTTGTTTTCCTAGCCTTTTCTTAAATGATTGCAAAGAAATTGTAAATTTATTGAACATCTCCCTTGGTAAGTTATTCCAATCCCTAACTCCCCTTCCTATAAACGAATATTTGCCCAAATTTGTCCTCTTGAATTCCAACTTTATCTTCATATTGTGATATTTCCTACTTTTAAAGACATCATTCAAACTTATTCGTATACTGATGTCCTCCCACGCCATCTCCCCACTGACAGCTCGGAACATACCACTTAGTCGGAAAGCTCGTCCCCTTTCTCCCAAGTCTTCCCAGCACAAATTTTGCAACATTTTTGTAACGCTACTCTTTTGCCGGAGATCGCCCAGAACAAATCGAGCTGCTTTTCTTTGGATTTTTCCAGTTCCTGAATCAAGTAATCCTGGTAAGGGTCCCATACACTGGAACCATACTCAAGTTGAGGTCTCACCAGAGACAAATATGCTCTCTCCTTTACATCCTTACTACAACCCCTAAATAATCTCATAATCATGTGCAGAGATCTGTACCCTTTATTTACAATCATATATATATGTGATTACCCCAATGAAGATCTTTCCTTATATTTATACCTAGGTATTTACAATGATCCCCAAAGGGAACTTTCACCCCCATCAACGCACTTCTTTACACATATCATTGATATATATAAGAAAACATAAAGGTCCAATAATAATGCCTTGAGGAATTCCCCTCTTAATTTTTACCTACTCTAATTATCTGAGTTCTATTTTCTAGAAACAGAGCCACCCATTCAGTCACTCTTTTGTCAAGTCCAATTGCACTCATTTTTGCCAGTAGTCTCCCATGATCTACCCTATCAAATTCCTTAGATAAGTCAATCGCAATACAGTCCAATTGACCTCCTGAATCCAGGATATCTGCTATATCTTGATGGAATCCTACAAGTTGGGCTTCAGTGGAATAACCTTTCCTAAACCCAAACTGCCTTCTGTCAAACCATTTATTAATTTTGCAAACATGTCTTATATAACCAGAAAGAATGCTTTCCCAAAGCCTACATACAATGCATGTCAAACTGACTGGCCTGTAATTTTCAGCTTTATGCCTATCACCCTTTCCTTTATATAAAGGGGCTACTATAGCACTCTCCATTCATTTGGTAAAGTTCCTTCATGCAAACAAAAATCAAACAAGTACTTCAGACATGGTACTATATCCCAACCCATTGTTTTTAGTATATCCCCCGAAACCTTACCAATTCCAGCTGCTTTTCTAGTTTTCAAATTTTGTATCTTACTGTAAATGTCATTGCTGTCATAGGTAAATTTTAATATTTCCTTAGTATTAGTCACCTCCTCTATCTGGGCATTATCCTTGAAACCAACAATCTTTACATACTGCTGACTGAATACTTCTGCCTTTTGAAGATCCTCGCATACACACTCCCCTTGTTCATTAATGATTCCCGGAATGTCCTTCTTGGAACCTGTTTCTGCCTAAAGTACCTATACATACTCTTCCATTTCTCACTAAAATTAGTGTGGCCACCAATTATGCTTGCCATCATGCTATCCTTAGCTGCCTTCTTTGCTAGATTCAATTTCCTAGTAAGTTCCTTCAATTTCTCCTTACTTCCACAGCCATTTCTAACTCTATTTCTTTCCAACCTGCACCTCCTTCTTAGTCTCCTTACTTCCCTGTTATAATATAGTGGATCTTTACCATTCCTTACCACCTTTAAATTTACAAACCTATTTTCACATTCCTCAACAATTGCTTTAAACCCATCCCAGGGTCTGTTTACATTTTTATTTACCGTTTTACACCGATCATATTTGCTTATTAAAAACTCCCCTATGCCTGTTTTATCAGTCATATGGTACTGCCTAACAGTCCTAATTTTAATCTCTTCTTTTCTTTCAAATTTATTTTTAATTACCACAAAAACAGCTTCGTGATCACTAATACCATCTATTACTTCGGTTTCTCTATAGAACTCATATGGTTTTACCAGCACCACATCCAGAATATTCTTCCCTCTAGTTCGTTCCATCACTTTCTGAATCAGGTGCCCTTCCTGAGCTCCTGAGCTCCTTAATGCCTAGCCACATCCACAGTTCCTACACTCGCACTGCTTAGGCATTTTTTACTAAATAATGAAAAGAAAAGGAAAAATAAGATAACTTATTCTGTGCAAAATAAAAATGAAAGGAAAGAAATATTGTCTAGGTTAGTTCACAAAGATCACACGACAGTAACTTATTTAATATAGGCTACTACTACACTACAATACTACTTAATTGTACTATTTTTATTCCTACAACACGCTAACCCGATGAAAATTGCTGTTAATTACTGGAAACAGAGAATAATACACAAGAATTATACAATTCTTAACTGCAGTTAAGTCTACCCTAATTACAACAACAGAATTTTTAGTAAGAGGGTTACTACAGATACCATGGAAACAGTACTATATTATACAAATATTTCACAGTAATAGAATAAACACACTACTTTCTGATGAAATGAAATGTCGTATGGCTTTTAGTGCCGGGATATCCCAGGACGGGTTCGGCTCGATAAGATGCTATAATACACTACAATAATTTTATACTACGTTCAGAGTAGGTACATATACTACAATAGGTACACTACAATAATTTTAAACTACGTTCAGACGTATTCTAATTACAACAGGTTATTACCAAGCAAAAACAGAAAAGAAAATTACCATTAAAGTTCGAAATTCGCAAAACTACTCCAAATTATAGAATAGGCACTCTAATTTCTAATAAGTTACTATACTACACTACAATAATGTTAAACCTACGTTCGGACGTATCCTAGCTTCTTACTAAGCACAAATAGAAATGAAAATTCCAATTAGGCCTAAATTTATATATTCTCAAGAACTACCGGCAGGTTCGGTACTCAAAGATTACCAACAAAGTTAAACACGTAAACAGATTAGTATTTGTACTACTTTGTCCTACTATGCTGCAATAGAAATGAAACCTGCCGTTTGCACAAAAATACACAAGAATTTAACAGGCAAGATACTATCTAATACACTGTATCTACATTACAATTCTCAACTGAAATGCGGTTATGTGATCTTTACAGATGGTGGATTACTAATATTTCCCTACTCCGCGGGACGGAGAATAAAAGTGTCCTTAAATGTTGAAAAATATGAGGTTGTTTACAATAATTTCTCGAAAGTATTTCTGTCTAAACTACGCCAGGGACTTGAATTGCAGTTATTGGAATGTAGGAACCAACGACATGAAAGATATAGACTGCTATCTGCCGACCATCTTTGAATCACTTTGAACTTCTGGCAGCCATGACACTTGTAGGCAAAACAAACGACAAGTGTCATGGCAGAGTGACGGTACTTGTATAGACGTATACGTTAAATTCGTTATTCTTTGTGTTTCATGCAATAAAACCGGCCTTAGTTATGATAAAAATCTTTTTAAAGTACATATATTAAATGTACAGTAGAAGTTGTGTGATGACAGTGTTTAACGAATGTGAATAATTCATTTGTGGTTATTTGACAATAGACTGTTGGTTGTGAGGTGGCTCCAGATTCCTGTAACAATATTTAATGAAATAATGTTGAATGCTCAAAGTAAGTAGGGGGTTACGGTACACAAGCCAACCATCGCCAGTTCACTCGTAAGTGCCGTGAAATGCTATTAGATATGTTCATTAGGGAACAGTTTGCTAGGATATGTCAGCTGTTAGCCCATATAAGAATGTAAACTAACAAAACCTCAAACTAATACAATAGGATGAAATATCTGATCATCTTGTAGGTACTGAACGCAAATATACAAAATTAATACACCATAAACCATATTATAAGCACAACTACTGTTAAAAATATCACTTCATAATTGACATAATTCTGTACTCTGTTGTACTACCTATAACCTCTAAGTACAGATAGAAGAGTTTATGCTCATTATAAAAAAACCTAACTAAAATAATTGTACAAATATACACCATATTTTACACTGTGGTCTCTATATATACACAAGCAGGCCTATTCAAAAGTAGATTATAAATGCCATCTCCATAATACTTCAGAAACAATTTGCTATGATACCGTGTCGGCTGTAGCCTATATAAAAATGTAAACAAACAAACAAACTACTTCTAGTATAGTAGAATGAAATGTTTAATCCTCTTGTAGATTTTGAACACAAATATACAAAAGTAATATACCTTAAACAATATTATAAGCACAATTTATGTTGAAAATATCACTTTATAACTGACATAATGATATACTGTTTTGTAAGTGCCTACCTACTGTAGAATCTTCAAGTACAGTTGAGACAGTTCCTGATCATAATAAAAAAACTAAAACTAAAATAATTGTACAAATATACACCATATTTTATACTTTGGTATCTACATACACACACAAATAGGCCTATACAAATGTAAGGGGTTGAACTTAACATCAGATCATTAACGGCTAGTTCAGTTAAGTACAAATCAGATAATTAAAACTAATACAATATCTCAAATGAACCATCATTTCGATTTCCCCCTGTGGTTTGGGGTCGCAGATTTAGAATACATGGTATCCCCTGCCTGTCATAAGAGCCCACTGAAGGGGGCGACTAAGGGATGATATTAAACCCATATGATTACTTGTGATTAGTACCATTATGTGCAGAATACCATGGGTCGACGTTACTTGCGACTAGTACCACCTTGCAAGGTCTACGTTACGAATAAGCAGTACCATTATCCGAGAAACACTACAGGTCTGGATGTTGCTTCTGATAAGTGTCATCGCGCGCATTCCACCAGTCGGTCCCACTGTGTTCAGAATGGGACTGTGTTACCTATAAGTAGTACCACGTTAGAAGGAACACCATGGGTCTACGTTGCCTGTGGTTGGCATCACTTTGTGAGAAAAACCACAGGTTTGACTGGCGCCGTGATAAGTACCACTGTGATGAAAACCATGGGTCTGCGTTGCCCATTATGTGAGGAACACGATGGATTTGTATTGCCTGTGGCCATTACCATAATGTGATACACCATGGATCTAAATTGCCTATGATTAGTATCACTATGTGAGCAATACCATGGTTCTGCATTGCTTGTGAGTAGAACCCTTATGTGCAAAACACCATAGGTTTGTGTTACCTGTGAGTGGAACCATTATGTGTGACATACTGTGAGTCTACATTACTTGTGATTAGTACCCACCAATATCATAATATGAAATTTAGTGCCCATGATAGTACTATGAGCCTACGTTACCTGTGATTAGTACTACTATAGGAGGAACAACATAGTCCTGCTTTACCATTGATTAGTTTCCTTAGATGTGAAGGGAAGTCAAACTTTGAGGGTACAGCATTATCCTTCAGGTATTTTCTGTCATTAGCATACCTGAAAAACATAAATATATTTGAATTAATATTGTTTATATGCTGTATTTTACTAATCTTTGATGCCAGTTAGAGCAGTAATGAAAGAAAAATGCCATGGCACTTCAGTTCTATCCCTGTTGGAATCTCAGTTTACTGGTTTCTCTGATCATAACTGAAGTGGCCACTGTGGTGGCTCAGTTGCTAAAATGCCTGCTTAGGTTAAAGCTGCTGTCAAACCTAGTTACCAGGTTCAGGATTTTATCAGAGATTTTCCCCTGCCCCTTTTTGATAAGTGTCTGGTAAGTAATAGGTAAACTGTTCCACCATTAAGGCATTCACCTCATTATCACTGACTTTAATCCTGTGAAAGACCTAGCAGTTACAACAGGAGCTTAAAGTTAAATTCATTAATCCATAAATGAAGAGTTTAACTTCTAGATTTAATTTATCTACTTTACGTGTTAGGCTCCACATATTGGAGGAGCTAAGCATCTTTCCCCTAATAAGAGTTTATATTGCTGTAGGCTAATAATAATTTTTACCTGAAATCTGAAGGTATAAAGTGATCTGAATATAATCTGCTTGAATTGGTTGGCTCCCAATGGTCTCTCCTTACTGCAATCAACCATTTCTTTAACAAAGGTGTATTGTTCAAAGGAAACCTTGAAGGAAAAAAATGTGTCATGATTAGAATGGCCTATGGGATATGGAATTGTGTTTAGGCCTATACTGAAATAATTCGCAAATACCTAATTGTTCATACATACTTGTGAAATGTAACGTTAATCCCTTTCTGATGGCTATTGGTGCAGTTAAATGCTGCGCACGACGTGGGAATCTTGAAAAATAAAATCTCGTATTTTTACAACATGCTACTGTTCATCTTCTTCCAACCAAACGGCCGCCAGATTTTGTGGGCTTATTTCATTAAAAGTCTTTTAATTATTAATGTCAACAGTGTCTTCAAAACGTCTGGACTCTCTATTTTTAAATGGGACTTGATTTTTGCAACTAAAATAACCACATCTACTCATGAACTGATAATACGACTGAGGCTAAAGTGACACGCGGCTTGGCCAGTCTCAAAGTGTCAAGTTCTCTTGCCTACAACTGTCATGGCGGTCGTAGTTCACTGAGCTTCAGACAGGGGCGCTGTAACGAGTATGTTTAGCAGTCTATATATCTTTAATGTCGTTGGTAGGAACTTGATTATTAGCTAACCGCTCATAAATACTGAAATGTCGAGGGTGTGAAATATAAATTACGGATACTTTAACTGCCTATTCAGAACTACAAATGATCGGAATACAAGAATCATCTGATTTTTATTTATATTTCTTTGATACACTACACTCTTTGTTCACAGACTGTAGCCAACAATGCCAATATTTGAATAAGAAGAGCGACAATAATCAATAACAATTACGACTGTTAACTATTTCGCCAGTGAAATACTGTCTATTCTGATGAAATCCTTTCTTTAAACAAAATTTAGAACAGTATCGCGTTATTAAAAGAAGTTATTACCTTTGTGATAGGTGGGACCGTTGAACTGCTATTTGAAATACCGGTACCGGTACCTACCCTATCAAATGCCTGCACTAATAGATGTAACCGCTGCCGAAGTTACAACTCTTTTTTAATATCCCGTCTTTGTAAGTAACGTATTTTTATCAGCAAACCTATTGATATTTTAATAATATTATTAAAAAGAAATATATTTCTTCTTTCACGCAGACCTAAATTACCGGTTGTAATCTCCTTACTCCTCACCCCTGAACAAAAACAACTTTCTAAAAAGTGTGCGAATGATAGGTGTACCTTGTTTCGAATTTAGGTTTAGGAAATACTTTGGGTAATAATATTAAACATATTTCTAAATATCTGTAGGTTCGTTGGTATAATACTTACTGTTACCGTGTTTTTGCGGTAGTTATGCGTGAAAGAAGGTGCGGGTGTGAACGGGTCTCAAGCTACGAAATTATAGTGCATGTAAAATTAACAAGGTTATATTTTCTTTTTCAAATAAAGAAATAACAATCATGGCAGGTACAGAGTAGCAAGGCAATAAAAATACAATTACAATATTTACTGGATTTGGGCTTCGCGCCCTGACTTCACAATGCTTGGGCAATCAGCCCAACCTTACTTCAAAATAAGTATTAACAGAGGGGCAGAAAACCCCATTCATGCTCAGGAGCACTTGCTCCAAATTACACAGAAAAGCCTCCTCGAGGCATACAACACTCAATTTTCAAGAAAGAGCCGCTCGCTCTCAAACTTTAAGCCTCTCAAAGGCCACACCAAACTCCACCTTCAAGTTGTCCTCTCTGGACATAGACACAGGAGTAAAATACCCAACCTACTGAGGTCTGTTAAGTGAGAAAAGATTAATTACATGACCTCTAAAATAACAATTTGAGGGGAGGCGAACTTGCGCTCCTAATACGATTTGTTTAAAACCTACTTGGCACTAGGCCGTTAATACAAGGGCTAATCCCATACTAAAGAGGTGACTTAAGAAGGAAACAATTTACATTACGTTAAAGAAGAATAGGTTGAGAAAAAAATAAGTTCCCCTCAAAACAATATGAGTGGGAGCTCGAGAGGGTTAAGCACTCTCTATCCCGATATGCAGTTTAAAGATAGAATAGATACCAAGTGTCTTTACATTTTAAGGAAGGTTACATTATGGAAAAACTTCGGACCTGCCCCGAGAGTTAAACTGCTGAGCTAGCAAAGAAAGAAATTATTAATCGGCCATTACCTTGTTGTTGACCGCTGCCGGAGAAAGAGGCGCTTCCCGCCCCCTGCTATGTACTTTACACACAGAAAGATGGAACAGAAGTGGCGCAGAGACCCAAAAATCAGCAGTTTATATACTCTCGCGGAAAGTTCGAGGCGTTTTAGGGAAGAAAACACCCGCCCACAATCACTTTATTGGGTAGGGTACAGCAACATATTCGAGTAGGGGGAAGATACATCAGATTGGTCAGAAATTAATAAAAGAAATTCGGGATTGGCTAAATACAAAACAAGGGGAAAGAGAGGGGTATACAGCCAACTTAAACAATAACTGAAAGAAATTTAGCAAAGAACAAACTTTTGAAATTAAATTTTCTCCAAAAAAAAAAAAAAAACAGTTCTTTCACTCCGCACTAGGGTGCACTGTTGTTGATCTTGAGTAGTGTCCTCTAGAAGAGAAAGTTCACACTTCTTACTACAAGCAAAACAAAAATACGTCGAAAATGACACAGTTCAAAAACTGCAAAATTTCCAGGTAGTGACATCTTCTGAGAAAGTTGAAAATTAAT
This sequence comes from Anabrus simplex, assembly GCF_040414725.1. NCBI lineage: Eukaryota > Metazoa > Arthropoda > Insecta > Orthoptera > Tettigoniidae > Anabrus > Anabrus simplex. The sequence continues at coordinate 185,688,293 of NC_090267.1, forward strand.
ACCGTAGATAAAGTTCAGACTTCCTCCAGCAGAGGAGTTTCAACTGGCGCACATTTTAAATTAGCGGCGTGGAGGTGTACCGCCCGGTACAGACCTCCCCCCCCCCCCAAAGTTCCTCCAGGGGTGACACATGCAATTTGTTTGGAAACAAGGTCCAAGTTTTGATGTTGATATGGAGATTAATTGCCGAAGTATTTATAAGATTTTCTTAATGTGGTTTGATTCAGTTTCAAAATTTTTGTTGTAACAGGTGAAGTAAAGTTTTTATGTTTGTAGAAGTTGAATTCAGAAGATAAACTTTTAATACTTGAAAGTAAAGAAATATTTTGCAAGGTCCACCAAATATTGCTATTGAATTCCCAAGTGTAGTAATTGCTGATAGTAACTGTCCATGTAGTTGATGTTGATTAAGTTGGATGGCCAGACCGGCCATTGCAGCTTGCGTCCAAAGGCGGCCGCTCGTACCCCACAAGTACCCTGAGATACCGCTCGCCCGCACTATGAGGGGAGCAGTGGTGTTGAAGCACGCCGCGCCCGCGGTGAACATATACAGGCTGCGGGCAAGTAGCAGGTCGTGCGCCGCACATCAGCCTTGGCCGGGAGGAGGGCTCCGGCTCGCCGTACACTGGTCGACCTCGCTGGAAGAGAGGGGGCCCATCCTCTATTCCAGTAGCGGTACAGCGCCGCGCGGCTGCAGGGGCACTGAAACATTAAAGCTAGGCGGCAGAATTTTATTGGACCATCATCTTTTTTTTTGAGGGCACAGGCTTGTGGAGAGGTTGAGGGGCCAGCGGCGTGCAGATATCCATGGCATTAATTAAGCCACTGTGTAGAGTGGAGCAGGAGACGGGAGCGTGGTAATGGCCGTGGGAAGGACAGGATGGCAGTTTAACGGTTCGGGGCAGGTTTCACAAAAATGAAACAAAATATTATAGAAGGGGCAGAGAGCCTTAAAAGTGAAAACTCAAAAAAAAATATATATAACCTTCATATTCCTTTCAAGATAATATGAGGCAAGTTAGCACAGAAATTATACAGGTTTCACCTGCGACAAGTGAACCCTAAATATCCTCTCGGTGGCTGGATTGCTTAATAACAACGTAACCGGCGTAAGGAAATCGAGAATGACACACGGCCCATGGAATCTGGGGGCAAGCTTGCCCGCGGGAACAAAATTCTTGACCATTACTTGGTCACCTACCTTCAAAGGGGTGGGTCTCCGTCCACGATCATACCTTTCCCTAACCTTTTCATGAGACACTTTAAGATTGGCTTTAGCCTTCTTCCAAAGATCTTTAATATTGTCCGGATCTATTGTCTCAGGTAGAATGTCACTCAGGGACCAGAGGTTAGAGAGCGGCGTGTTGGGAACAAACTTGAACATCAAAGAGGCTGGAGTAAATTTATGTGATTCATGAACCGCCGAATTCAAAGCAAAAGCTAACCAATGCAGGGACGTGTCCCACCTGGAATGATCTTCATGATGATAGGCAATAAGCGCGGACCTGAGATTACTGTTAACCCGTTCAGCCAGAGATGGTTGAGGGTAATAAGCAGAAGTAGTTACATGAGAGATGGACAAGTCAAAACAGAATTTACGAAAAAGATTTGATGTGAACGCCTTAGCATTATCAGACACAATATATTGGCACGGACCAAAAGAGGCAAAAATAGAATTTAAGCACGTAATGGTGGACTGAGCGGTAGCCAGCTTAGTCGGAAATAACCAGGAAAATCTTGTGAAACCATCTACGCATACAAAAATGAACTTGTTGGCATTTCCCTTTGACTGGGGGAAGGGTCCTACATAGTCAATATACAGGCGTTCCATGGGGCGCGACGCTTGATGCGAAGACAGAAGGCCTACCTTGGTGGACATGGTTGCTTTACTGAGCAAACAAGATTTACAAGCTTTTACGAGTTCACGGATTTCACCGTCCATACCCTTCCAGATGAACCTTTCACGAATCTTTTCACGAGTTTTAAAGATACCAAGATGCCCTCCTAATGGGGTCTCATGATAATACTTGAAGATCATAGGTACAAGAACAGCTGGAACGACAACCTTCATCATCTTATCATGCCTCGATGGGCAACATAAAACACCATTCCTCAGAACATAAGGGACCACATGTTCCCCAGAAGAAAGGGTTTCCATTATCGGAGCCAGCGTCGGATCTTCACGTTGGTATTTCTCGATATCCCTAAAGAGCATGGGAGCATCTGTTAAGATGGCATTAACATCAGATAGTATGGACTCGGAAGGTGATGAACTGTCGACCGGTTCATGGGTCTCGACGTCGTTGGAAAACATACGGCTGAGTCCATCAGCAACAACATTTTCGGTGCCTCGGATATGCCTGACGTCGAATTGGAAGGCAGAAATACGGATGGCCCAACGGGCTATACGACCAGTACGACGCGGCCTACCTACGACCCAGCTTAAGGCTTGATTATCTGTCTCCAGGTCGAATTTGACATGTTCCAGATAGAGACGGAACTTTTCTAAGGCAAATAAGACTGCCAAACCTTCGAGTTCATAGATGGAATACTTGGCTTCTTGAGCCGACAAGGTCCTAGATGCATAGGCGATGGGTCGCCTCCCTAGTTCAGTCTCTTGAAGAAGGACTGCAGCTACTGCTGACGACGACGCGTCGGTTTGGACAATGAATTTCTTTGAGAAATCAGGCATAGCAAGGACAGGGGCATTACAGAGAGCTAATTTAAGATCTTCAAAAGCGGCTTGTTGAGAAGGTCCCCACTCGAATTTGATGCCTTTCCTATGAAGAAGGTTCAAGGGCGCCGCTCTATTAGCAAAGTTAGGAATGAACTTCCTGAAGAAATTCACCATTCCAATGAACCTGGCGATACCTTTGATGTCCTTAGGTGGTTTAAAACCACGGATGGCCTGTGTTCTCGAATGATCGACTGCTACACCATCAGGTGACACAATATGCCCTAGGAATGACATAGAGGGCTTAGCAAAGGCAACCTTGGACAACTTGACCGTTAACCCAGCCTTACGAAGGCGATCGAGGACTTCTCGCAGATGATCTAGATGTTCTTCAAAGGTCTCCGAAAATACGACGACATCATCCAAGTAGTGATACAAGTACTCAAATTTGATGTCGGAGAAGACCCTATCTAGCAGCCTAGTGAGCACAGCTGCTCCCGTGGGGAGCCCGAAAGGCACGCGGTTGTATTCGTATAAGTTCCAGTCCGTGGCAAACGCTGTAAGATGTTTAGACTCTTCGGCAAGGGGAATTTGATTATAGGCCTGATTCAAGTCCAAGATAGTAAAGAACTTGGCCTTACGAAACCATGAAAAACAAGAATGAAGGTCAGGAAGGGGCACGGATTGCAACACCACCTTCCGATTGAGAGCCCTATAATCAATGACAGGCCTGAAGCCTCCTTGGGGTTTCGGGACTAGAAAAATAGGCGAAGAATACGCCGACTTAGAGGGCCTAATAATACCATCCTTCAACATTTGATCGATGATTTCTTTCAATGCCTTCATTTTAGGTGGAGATAGCCTATAAGGTGGAAAACGGACAGGAATTGAATCCGTGACCTCAATTTTGTATTCAATAAGGTCAGTAACACCAAGAGTATCAGAGAACACCTCTGGAAATGACTGACATTATTTACGAATACTATCAGCCTGCTCCTCAGGTAGATGTCTAAGGTCTAACAACATCTCATCCTGGGTAGGCGAAATAGATGAACATGATACAGAATTACACTTTAACAAGGGAATTTTGCAATTGGACGCAAATTTGAATGTGCACGACTTACTCTGAAGATCGAGCACAAGACCAGTGTGAGAAATGAAGTCAGCTCCCAATATAATGGGGCAAGACAAGTGCTTAGCCACAAACAATTTGATTTTCCATGTAAATTTAAAAATACGAATTTTGACATTTACAGAACCTAGGATTTCCAATGGAGATGAATTAGCCGAAACATATTGAACAGGAGATGAGACATAGTCGGGTAGTTTACAAACAGATTTCAATTTTGAATACCATTGGTCTGAAATAATTGAACAAACACTGCCTGAATCTAATAGAGCTGTTATAGGCTCGTTATTTAACTCAATCTTAAGAAAAGGAACAGGTGCGGGGGTATCCGCCGCAATCCTAAGACACTCTTTGGGGCATTCGAAAGATGAATTTGAAGATAGAACATTTCCTGAATTTTCGACCTGTTTACCAGGGGCTGAGTCTCGGGAAGAGGGATTAGTCGACTCAGCCGAAGCCACTAGTCATTTTTTAATATTGTTGGAAGTTGCACCTGAAGTTGAGCAGGAGGGGGTGCTATTCGAATTGGGACAATTTTTGGCGATATGTGAGAAAGCCCCACATTTAAAACAGCCTTGTGATGAACCAGCACCATTCCTTGTCCAACTCGACTTGATCAGTGGACACTTATTGCGCAGATGGTCGGGCGACCCGCAAGCATAACATTTACGGGGTGTGACTGGTCGGCGAGGTGGGGGCCGAAGATTACTAAAAGAGGGAGGGGGTTCTTTCGCGACACGCAAAGAGTCGGCGTATCTAACTCCTTCCGCTGAGACGGCCAATGCTTCAAGTTCAGAGAAGGTTTGCGGGCACGCCGCGAAACACAAATATGACCTATAGGATGGTGAAATTCCTTCTACAATAGCCTGTACAATTTGATCTTCAGGAAAATGAAGGGCAAACACCCTAGTATAGAATTTAATATCTTGTATGAAGTCTGCTAAGTTTTCATCCAAACGCTGTACACGATAATAGTACTTCTGAATAAGGGAGGACCTGGCCCTAGCCGGAATGAAGTTAGCTAGCAAGTGGGCGTGGAAATCCTCAATAGATGATTGCTCGGCAATGGCTCTTACTATTTTGTCTGAGAGAATACCAGTTGCATAGGGATAGATGATATGCAAAATCTGACATGGGGAAAGAGAAAACACAAGGGCATGATCCTGAAATTCGACTAAAAATCTTAAAAATGAAATTACGTCACTGGTGGTATTAACGGAAAACTTAGAGATACCTCTGAGCAACATTGCCAATGGATGAGGCAAGCTGCTAAACCCGGGTGACAGAGTAGGTAAAGGTTTCAATGGCAAGGAAGTTAATTCCGAACGTATATTATTCAACGATGCACGGCGTTCAGACTCGTTGTCCAATGGGGCAGAGATAGTTTGAGCAGCAACGGTTATCCTATTGGCTTCTCCCTTAGGAGGCTCTTCCTCGCTACCTACATTCATCGTGGTGAGTTGATCAATTTTGGGAGGAACTCCCCAGTTAACAATTGAGTGACCTTGCTAGATAATTCAGAAATACTTTCAAGCAACGTACTAGCTTCCTTCCTCTGAACGTCATTCAACTTCAGAGACAACAGATCGTTAACTCTATTTGAAAAATGATATAGCCTGGCCTGCACACGCTTAATTTGATTAGGAGAAGGATCATTTTCGTCAAAAAAACTAACTACCGATGCTAGCCCAGTAGTATTCTCGGTGATCGTGGAAAGAGAATCGTCAAATTCTTTCTCTCCCAAATTGGGGATGGAAATGGGCAAATCAAGGGACTCTCTAAGCTTGTTGGTGTCTATCGCAACCGTGCCTCCAGATTGCACATTTCTGATAGTTAACTCATAGATCAACTCCTCCTTGCGCAAATAGTTAAGATGGAGAACATCGCGAGGGCCGGGCATGATGAAAGAACAATTTTGAAAAAATCAGAAAATTCCAGCAACTGAGAAAATTGTTAGAGTTTGAATCAAAGCAATGTTTAGCCGCCAAAAGGGGCTAAATTGAGACCCATTCAACCACGATCTGCTACCACTTGTTACCGTGTTTTTGCGGTAGTTATGCGTGAAAGAAGGTGCGGGTGTGAACGGGTCTCAAGCTACGAAATTATAGTGCATGTAAAATTAACAAGGTTATATTTTCTTTTTCAAATAAAGAAATAACAATCATGGCAGGTACAGAGTAGCAAGGCAATAAAAATACAATTACAATATTTACTGGATTTGGGCTTCGCGCCCTGACTTCACAATGCTTGGGCAATCAGCCCAACCTTACTTCAAAATAAGTATTAACAGAGGGGCAGAAAACCCCATTCATGCTCAGGAGCACTTGCTCCAAATTACACAGAAAAGCCTCCTCGAGGCATACAACACTCAATTTTCAAGAAAGAGCCGCTCGCTCTCAAATTTTAAGCCTCTCAAAGGCCACACCAAACTCCACCTTCAAGTTGTCCTCTCTGGACATAGACACAGGAGTAAAATACCCAACCTACTGAGGTCTATTAAGTGAGAAAGGATTAATTACATGACCTCTAGAATAACAATTTGAGGGGAGGCGAACTTGCGCTCCTAATACGCTTTGTTTAAAACCTACTTGGCACTAGGCCGTTAATACAAGGGCTAATCCCATACTAAAGAGGTGACTTAAGAAGGAAACAATTTACATTACGTTAAAGAAGAATAGGTTGAGAAAAAAATAAGTTCCCCTCAAAACAATATGAGTGGGAGCTCGAGAGGGTTAAGCACACTCTATCCCGATATGCAGTTTAAAGATAGAATAGATACCAAGTGTCTTTACATTTTAAGGAAGGTTACATTATGGAAAAACTTCGGACCTGCCCCGAGAGTTAAACTGCTGAGCTAGCAAAGAAAGAAATTATTAATCGGCCATTACCTTGTTGTTGACCGCTGCCGGAGAAAGAGGCGCTTCCCGCCCCCTGCTATGTACTTTACACACAGAAAGATGGAACAGAAGTGGCGCAGAGACCCAAAAATCAGCAGTTTATATACTCTCGCGGAAAGTTCGAGGCGTTTTAGGGAAGAAAACACCCGCCCACAATCACTTTATTGGGTAGGGTACAGCAACATATTCGAGTAGGGGGAAGATACATCAGATTGGTCAGAAATTAATAAAAGAAATTCGGGATTGGCTAAATACAAAACAAGGGGAAAGAGAGGGGTATACAGCCAACTTAAACAATAACTGAAAGAAATTTAGCAAAGAACAAACTTTTGAAATTAAATTTTCTCCAAAAAAAAAAAACAGTTCTTTCACTCCGCACTAGGGTGCACTATTGTTGATCTTGAGTAGTGTCCTCTAGAAGAGAAAGTTCACACTTCTTACTACAAGCAAAACAAAAATACGTCGAAAATGACACAGTTCAAAAACTGCAAAATTTCCAGGTAGTGACATCTTCTGAGAAAGTTGAAAATTAATACCGTAGATAAAGTTCAGACTTCCTCCAGCAGAGGAGTTTCAACTGGCGCACATTTTAAATTAGCGGCGTGGAGGTGTACCGCCCGGTACACTTACAAAGGCAGATTATCATAAGGAATAGTACCGTAACTTCTGCCGAAACTTCTCCGGTACCCGGTATTTCGTATAGATATCCGTTCAAAATATCGCGAAGGTAATAATTTACTACATTAAAAAACACGATACGCCTGTAAACTTCGATTCAAAAAGAAGTTAAAGTGATTACACGATAATAGTTAACAGTCGTTGTATTGTTATTGATTATTGTCGCTCTTCATATTCAAATATTGCATTGTTAGCTACAGCCGTGAACAAAGGGTGTAGTGTAGTCAAGTAAATATAAATAAAAATCAGCTGATCTTGTATTCCAATCACTTGTAGTTCTGAGTAGGTAGTTAAAGTATCCGTAATTTATATTGCGCTCCCTCGATCTTCAGTATTTATGAGCGGTTAGACAGAAATATTTTTGAGAAATTATTGTAAACAACCTCGTATTTTTCAGTAGGCCTAATTAAGGACACTTTTATTCCCCGTCCCGTGGAGTAAGGAAAATAATAGTTATCCACCAGCTGTAATAATCACATAACCACGTTTCAGTTGAGAATTGTAGTGAACATAAGGCATATTGGATAGTATCTTGCCTGTTATATTCGTGTTTTTCTTTGTGTACGGCAATCCTTTCGATACTTAAGCATTTAACCAAACGCAAGGTTTCATTCCTATTAGAGCATAATAGGATAAGTTATACCCTAAAGAAATAATCTTCTGTCTACGCGTTTAACTTTGTTGGTAATCCCTGAGTACGGCAGTTCTTGCAAATTTCAAACTTTAGGCCTAATTGCAGTTTTCATTTCTATTTGTGCTTATTAATAACCTATTGTAATTAGGATAGTCTGAACGTAGTTTAAAAACTGTTGTAGTGTATTGTAGTGACTTATTAGGATTTTGAGTGCTTATTCTATTGAGTAGTCTTGCGAATTTCAAACTTTAATTGTAGTTTTCATTTCAGATTGTGCTTAGTAATAACCTGTTGTATTATAATTAGGTTACGTCTGAACGTAGTTTAAAATCATTGTAGTGTATTATAGTAGGTATTTTATTATAAATTAGTGCGTTTATTCTATTACTGTGAAATATTTGTATAGTATAGTATCTGTAGTATCTGTATTAACTCTCTTACTAGAATTCTGTTGCATTAATTAGGGCAGACATAACTGCAGTTTAGAATTGTGTAGACCTAATGCTTGTGTATTACTTTCGGTTTTCAGTAATTAACAGCAATTTTCATTCTGTTAGGGTGTTGTATAAAAAATTCGTACAACTAAGTACCGGTAGTATTGTAGTGTAGTAGTAGCCCCCGGCGTGGTTTTGACATAAATTATAGTAGGCAACCTCTTATTCTCAGCATTTAAGGACACTTTTATTCTACACCCCGCGTAGTAGGGAAAATAATACTAATTCACCGGCGGTAAAAGATCATATAACCACACTTCAGCTGAAAATTGTAGTGTAGATACACTGTAGTATAGATACAGTAGCCTACATTTAGATAGTGCCGTATCTTGCCTGCTATATTCGTGTGTTATCTTTCGTGTGTATCTATTAGAGCGTAGTACTAATATAATTTGTCTAAGCATTTAGCTTTGTTGGTAATCTTTGAGTACAGTAGTTCCTGCAAATTTCATTTCTGTTTGTGCTTAGTAGTGACATACGGTACCGGTATCGAAATTAGGATACGTCTGAAAGTAGTTTAAAAATACTGTAGTGTACCTACTGTACAGTAGTATACGAGTAATTTAGAATTTACTGTGCTTATTTTATTATTGTAAAATATTTGTGTAGTACTGGTGTAGTAGAGGTATCCGTAGAAACTCTTACTAAAATTCTGTTGTTATAATTAGAATAGGCTTAATTGCAGTTTGGAATTGTGTAGTACTTGTGTATTGCTTTCGATATTCAGTAATTAACATCAGTTTTTAATCCTGTTAGGGGTTGTAGGATAAAAAATAGAGTACGACTAAGTAGTATTGTAGTGTAGTCGTATATTAATTACCGTATTGTTGTGTGATCTTTGAGTACTATCCCAGACAATATATCCCTCCGTTCTTTTATTTTTTGCAAATAAGTTATTTTATTTTTATTTTCATTTTTGTCCGTAAGAATGGATAAGGAGCGCGAGTGTTCGAACTGTGGGTGTGGCGAGGCATTGAGGGGTATGAGGGAGGAGTTGGAGAGTTTGAGGGAGATAATTAGGATTCTCACAGAAGACAGGAAGGAAGATAGGACTCCCTCAAACAATGTACAGGTTACAGTAGGTGTAGAAGAGGGAGGGGAAGGAAAGGGGGAGTTGTAGAAGACAAGTGGTCTAATGTTCTAAGGGGAAGCAGATTGCAGGCTAAGGGCTCTATTCAGGATCAGAATTCAAGACAGGTGTCTGTGCGAAATCGATACGAGTTACTCCAGGTAGTACAACAGAGGGAAGATGAGGGACAGGGAACTGTTGCTGAGATGTGTGGAAGTAGGAGGAAGGGAAAAGGTAGGAAAGGGAAATGTAGAGTAGAGGGTAGGAAAAGACAGGTGGAACAGGGTCATGGGAAGGAGAAAAGAGAGGAGGAAGTAACTTCTGCAGCTATCAGGAAAGATAGGGCTGACTAAGAGGGGAGGGGATCAAATGAGGTGGGTAGGGTTGAGGCTATGGTCATGGGGGATTCCATCGTTAGACACGTGGGGAAAGTGTGTGGAGGAAAGGGAACCAGGGTAGAATGTTATCCAGGAATTAGGTTGAGGCAGATGTTGAGGAAAGTAGAAGAGAGGGAGGAGGGGAAGGAGAAGGTGGTAGTGTTTCACGTTGGTACCAACAACGTAAGGCAAGCTGATATAAGTACCAACATAGTTGGAGATGTGTGGGATCTGGTACATGCAGCACGGGTGAAGTTTAAGAAAGCGGAGATTGTTATTAGTGGAATACTGTGTAGGAGGGATACTGACTGGAGGGTGATTGGGGATTTAAATGAGACTATTGAGTGGGTATGTGGGAAACTGGGAGTAAAATTTCTAGATCCTAATGGGTGGGTAGGAGATAGGGATCTGCGCTCAGATGGCCTTCAGTGGTACGTATAAGCTAGGAAATTTGTTTGGAAGGGTATTAGGGAGGTGCATTCAGGAAAACAGGGTGGCCTAGGGAGCGGTGATAAGGGAACAGGGAACTGGAAATCAAGTAGGGATGACATAAAATTGTTAGTGCTGAACTGTAGAAGTATTGTAAAGAAAGGAATAGAATTAAGTAATTTAATAGATATATATTTACCAGATATTGTAATAGGAGTTGAATCATGGCTGAATATGATATAATGAATGCAGCAATTTTCTCACGGCACTGGAGTGTGTATCGTAGAGATAGGATTGGAATGGTGGGAGGGGGAGTATTCATTCTGGTGAAAGAAGAATTTGTAGCTACGAAAAAGTTAAAGATGACAAGCACGAAATTCTAGGGGTAGGCCTAAGGCTCATGATAATAGGCAACTTGATATATTTGGAGTGTACAGACCGGGAAAGGGTAGCACTGACGCGGATTCGGAATTATTTGATAGGATAGTCGGCTATATGGGAAACGACATGGAAAGAAATGTGATTGTAGCGGGAGATCTGAATTTGTCAGATGTGAATTGGGAAGGAAATGCGAACGACAGGAAGCATGACCAAAAAATGGCAAATAAGTTAATATGGGAAGGACAGCTGATTCAGAAAGTGATGGAACCAACCAGAGGGAAAAATGTCCTAGATGTGGTGCTGATAAAACCAGATGAGCTCTATAGGGAAACTGAAGTAATAGATGGTATTAGTGATCATGAAGCTGTTTTTGTCGTAGTCAAGAATAAATGTGATAGAAAGGAAGGTCTTAAAAGTAGGACTGTTAGGCAGTACCATATGGCTGATAAAGCAGGCATGAGGCAGTTTCTAAAAAGTAACTATGATCGGTGGAAAACGGTAAATAAAAATGTAAACATACTCTGGGATGGGTTTAAGGAAATTGTTGAGGAATGCAAAAACAGGTTTGTACCTTTAAGGGAGGTAAGGAATGGTAAAGACCCACCTTATTATAATAGAGAAATAAAGAGACTAAGAAGGAGGTGCAGACTGGAAAGAAATAGAGTTAGAAATGGCTGTGGAAGTAAGGAGAAATTGAAGGAACTTACTAGAAAATTGAATCTAGCAAAGAAGGCAGCTAAGGATAACATGATGGCAAGCATAATTGGCAGTCATAAAAATTTAATGAATAATGGAAGGGTATGTATAGGTATTTTAAGGCAGAAACAGGTTCAAAGAAGGACATTCCAGGAATCATTAATGAACAAGGGGAGTGTGTATGTGAGGATCTTCAAAAGGCAGAAGTATTCAGTCAGCAGTATGTAAAGATTGTTGGTTACAAGGATAATGTCCAGATAGAGGAGTAGACTAATGCTAAAGAAGTATTAAAATTTACATATGATAACAATGACATTTACAATAAGATACAAAAGTTGAAAACTAGAAAAGCGGCTGGAATTGATCAGATTTCTGGGGATATACCAAAGACAATGGGTTGGGATACAGTACCGTACCATATCTGAAGGACTTATTTGATTATTGTTTGGTCGGAGGAGTTATACCAGATGAATGGAGAGCTGCTATAGTAGCCCCGGTGTATAAAGGAAAGGGTGATAGACATAAAGCTGAAAATTACAGGCCAGTAAGTTTGACATGCTTTGTATGTAAGGTTTGGGAAGGCATTCTTTCTGATTATATTGGACATGTTTGTGGAATTAATAACTGGTTCGATAGAAGGCAGTCGTCTTGGCATGGGTATAAATACAGATTTTAGTTTTTAAAGGTTGGCAAGATTTAGGGATTTTTTTATGAGTGTGTTGCTGGTAGTGAGTAGTGAGTATATATAAATGATATGAGTAAAGGAGTGAAATACCGGGGTATCTACCTGGGCCAATGCCTTAGGAAACTTTTCCAAAAAATTCTTCTGTAACGCCTCAAATGGTCTCTCGATTTTTATAGCCTGTTACCAAAATATCAATTTGCCTTCCTCCCGGGTCGTTCTGTCTCTGATGCCATTCATCTTTTGGTTACAGATATCAGTTTAGCACGCTGTCGGAAGGAACCTTTGTTGGCAATTTTCTTTGACTTACGGGGAGCATATGATCATGTTGACCTAAAAATTTTACTCCAAAAATTGCTAAATTATAAGTTTCCGCCGCTCTTTATTAATCTCCTTTTGAATATGCTAAGGCACAGATCACTTCAACTCAAACACTTCCCACAAATCTCAGCACGTCTGACCTCTACGGGGCTCCCTCAGGGGGATATCTTAAGTCCTATTCTCTTCTCAATTTATTCGATGTCCCTCGAGAACATTATTACACGCAGAGCACGTATGATCCAATTTGCTGACGATCTCGTGATATATCTCAGTCTTCCACAACTTGACGAGGTTTATAAGTCATTACATCTGACGTTACTGGATTTTGGAAAGTGGCTCCATGATCATAACTTAGAGGTATCTTTTGCCAAATGTCGTGCGATGATTTTCTCTTGGGCTCGGCGTACAGATCACCCGCCTATTCGCTTCCAAGGGTTTTCGATCCCGATAGTCCAGTCTACTAAATATCTTGGTATTTACCTTGACCGGAAATTACTATGGCACTCTCACATAAAATACCTGGTGGATAAGTCCTTTCCAAAAAAATCACTCTTTGTTGCCCTACGACATAGATCTTGGGGATCCGATCCTAGTACGATGCTTCTGTTATATCGTAACATTCTTCGATCGTCTTTGGATTATGGCTCGGGGTTTATCGACACGGCGGCCAAGACCAAACTTAATCACTTGGATTCACTGCAAGTACAGTTTGTTAAACTTTGTCTTGGGGCTCTACCATCTTCCCCCAACAATGCCACCCTGGTTAAAGCTGCGGAATTCCCCTTAAATCTGCGGCGGAAATTGCTAGCAACCAAGTTTCTTCTACGGACTTTATCTCTAAACTCTCACCCTCTCATCCCTAAATTATCTTTACTCGTTCGCTATTATCACGATATGGGTACTCCGTTACACAGATTCCCCGCGCTGGCTTGGGCTTATTGGAAATTTAGCTATCTTCGCAACTCTATTCTGCGTAACCCGTCCACAGCTAACTACATCTTTCCCTTTCAGGCAAACTACTATGTCCCTGACATGATACTCCCCACGTCAGGGGAGGTCCCATCTTTTGGCCCGGCCCGGACACAAAGTGCTCGGAAATATGTCCATCACATTTTGGCACAGGATGTTCACACATTAGCACCAGTCTTCTATACGGATGGGTCCAAAATTGGTACCCCCCGTGTGTGGGGGCGGCCTTTTTCTCCCCAGATCTTGTCCTAGGTAAACAATTCTCCCTCCCGTCGGAGACTTCTATCTTTACGGCTGAAGCTTTCGCCATCCGTCAAGCCCTCTTATACGTTAAGTACTCCCGCCTCGAAACTGCTACTATTGCTTCTGATTCCTTGAGTGTACTTCAGGCTTTACACAATCCCACTCACCGCTCTCATTGGTACATTCAGAATCTCAGAAAAATTTGTTTCTATCTTCATCAACGAGGTAAACAGATTAAATTTCTCTGGGTTCCGGGTCATTCCCATATCACTGGTAATGAACAGGCTGATCGCTTAGCCCAGGCTGCTGCGCATGGTCAGGGTGTGGTGTTTTATTTGATGTTGCCCTACATGGAATTTTGGAGCGGTTGTTGCGAGACTCTACGACAGATTTGGCAGACTGAGTGGAGTAACCCCGCGTGTCGAAAAGGACGGAACTTATTCACAATTCTCCCGAATGTCCCACGTTCTCCGTGGTTTACAAAACATCCTTATACTCGACGTCATATTACGAATCTTGTCCGTTTGCGGCTTAACCACATGTGCACGCCGGATCAATTATTTCGGATGAAGTTGGTCGCGTCTAACCTCTGTCAGTGTCGAACGTCGATTGCTACCATTAATCATCTACTTTTTCAATGTCCGTTACTCGAAATTAGTAGGCGTAAATGGTTACAACCTTTTTTTAGTACACACTTCGCGTTACCCACTCAATTGACGTGTTGGATACTCGATCCCACGCCTACTACGGTAATTGCCCTCTCGAATTTCCTTCATGACACTAATTGTTTACTGTAGGTTCGGTGTTGTTGTTTTTCCTTTTCCCCTTATGTGTCGACCTGGTCTTGTTTGTGATTGGTAGAAGTCGCCAAGTATCGGTCACTCTGGCGTGAAGTCTAGTACCTTGTGTCCTTGTGCTTTTCCTGTGTGGTAGATATGTAGTTGAATTCCTTATTCCCTTTTTTTACATTCTACATATTCTTTTTCATCTTCTCCATCTTTTGGGTTTGTTTAGAGGATGCGTGGCTGGGTATACCGCTCCCAAGCGAAGCCCATTAAATTATACGATCAAGACAAGACAAGACAAGGAGTGAAATCGGAGGTAAGGCTTTGTGCGGATGATGTCATTCTGTATAGAGTAATAAATAATTTACAAGATTCTGAGCATCTGCAATGTGACCTCGATAATGTTGTGAGATGGACAGCAGGCAATGGTATGTTGATAAACGGGGTTAAAAGTCAGGTTGTGAGTTTCACAAATAGAAAAAGTCCTCTCACTTTTAATTACTGCGTTGATGGGGTGAAAGTTCCTGTTGGGGATCATTGTAAGTATGTAGGTGTGAATATAAGGAAAGATCTTCATTGGGGTAATCACATAAATGGGATTGTAAATAAAGGGTACAGATCTCTGCACATGGTTATGAGATTATTTAGGGGTTGTAGTAGGGATGTAAAGGAGAGGGCATATAAGTCTCTGGTAAGACCCCATCTAGAGTATGGTTCTAGTGTTTGGGGCCCTCATCAGGATTACCTGATTCAAGAACTGGAAAAGAATCCAAAGAAAAGCAGCTCGATTTGTTCTGGGTGATTTCCGACAAAAGAGTAGCGTTACAAAAATGTTGCAAAGTGTGGGTTGGGAAGAATTGAGAGAAAGAAAAAGAGCTGCTCGACTAAGTGGTATGTTCCGATCTGTCAGCGGACAGATGGCGTGGAATGACATTAGTAGACGAATAAGTTTGAGTGGCGTTTATAAAAGTAGGAAAGATCACAATACGAAGATAAAGTTGGAATTCAAGAGGACAAACTGGGGCAAATATTCATTTATAGGAAGGGGAATTAGGGATTGGAATAACTTACCAAGGGAGACGTTCAATAAATTTACAATTTCTTTGAAATCATTTAGGAAAAGGCTAGGAAAACAACAGATAGGGAATCTGCCACCTGGGCGACTGCCCTAAATGCAGATCTGTATTGATTGATTGATAATATAATGTAGGCCGTTGATTTCTACGATATTCGTCTTGGCATGGGTATAAATACAGATTTTAGTTTTTAGAGGTTGGCAAGATTTAGGTATTTTTTTATGAGTGTGTTGCTGGTAGTGAGTAGGCATGTTTGTTTTCGTGTGAATCCTGCGGTTCGAGGGGCTGCGAGAATTTGGGGGCATTATTTGATTCCTGCGTTGACAGCTATTGTATTCATTGCAGTTTGTTCGTAATTTACAGGTTCTGTGGACCATAGTTTAGTCAAACATGCTGAGAAGCATAGAACTGTGTCATATTGGATCTAAAATGCTGAAGGAGATCGTCTGAATCAATCCGAAAGGACGTTACCTTTATTAGCGAGATTATCATGGAAAGGCGTTTAATTTTAACTGGTGAGCTAGAAGCGAAGGTGAGTGGGGATACTTATTACCATCATATTTTCACGCTTTTTATGAATACAATATGACGTACCTACTCTTCTTGGTGTTGATTTGAGGTACCCACCATTCTACTTTGGAGTCTCGGTTTTAACTCTGTTTATGAATTATCAGGGAAAGTCGCCGCTTTAACATTAGGTGCATCTACATTATCGGGGAATATGATCGGTTCTTGACGAATCAGTTTTACAGTACACTGAGAACGAACTTTTTTGTTGTAACATTGTAATAGGGCCTATTATATGTGTAGTGTCTTCGAAGCCTGACCAGTACTCTGATCTTGAACTTTGGTAGAAATCTAGTGTTAGGGTTGTCAAGAGATTGGTGGGAATTTTGTTCTATTAGTGTAGGGTGGCTAGATTTCTGAAACATTAAATAATGCTTTTAACCATGGAAAAGAAAGTTAAAAACACCATTCCAACATATTCGCTTTACTAATGTCATTCCATGCAATCTCTCTACTGACAGCTTGGAATATATCGCTTAGTCGAGCAGCTCATCTCCTTTCTCTCAAGTCTTCTGAGCCCAAACTTTGCAGCATCTTCGTACCATTACTCTTTTGTCGGAAATCACCCAGAACAAATAGACCTGCTTTCCTTTGGATTTTTTCCAGTTCTCGAATCAAGTAATCCCGGTGAGGATCCCATACACCAAAACCATATTCTAGTGGTGTCTTACCAGAGACTTAAATGCCCTCTCCTTTACTTCCTTTACAACCCCTAAATACCCTCGTATCCTGTACTCTGATCTTGAACTTTGGTAGAAATCTAGTGTTAGGATTGAGAAGAGATTGTGCCCTTTATTTACAATACCATTTATGTGATTACCCCAATGAAGATTAATTCAATATTATTGGCTTTACTACATCCCACTAACTGCTTAAGGTTTTTGGAGATGCCAAGGTACCGAGCTCGATAGCTGCAGTCGCTTAAGTGCGGCCAGTATCCAGTATTCGGGAGATAGTGGGTTCGAACCCCACTGTCAGGAGCCCTGAAGATGGTTTTCCGTGGTTTCCCATTTTCACACCAGGCAAATGCTGGGGTTGTACCTTAATAAAGGCCACGGCCGCTTCCTTCCCACTCCTAGGCCTTTCCTATCCTATTGTCACCATAAGACCTATCTGTGTCAGTGCGACGTAAAGCAACTAGCAAATAAAAAAGATGCCAAGGTGCCATAATTTAGTCCACCAGGAGTTCTTTGACGTGTCAGTAAATGTACCGACATGAGGCAGACATATTTGAGCACCTTCAAATATCACTGGACTGAGCCAGGATTGAACCTGCCAAGTTCGGGTCAGAAGGCCTCAACAGTCTGAGCCACTTAGCCTGGCCCAATGAAGATTTTTCCTTATATGAACACCTAGTTACTTACAGCGATCCCCCTAAGGGACTTTCATCCCATCAATGCAGTAATTTAAACTTTTCCTATTAGTGAGACTCACAACCTGACTTTTAACCCCTTTTTTCATCATACCATTGCCTGCTGTCCATCTCACATCATTGTCGACCGGGCGAGTTGGCTGTGCGGTTAGGGGCGCGCAGCTGTGAGCTTGCATCCTGGAGATAGTGGGTTCAAACCCCACTCTCGGCAGCCGTGAAGATGTTTTTCCGTGATTTCCCATTTTCACACCAGGCAAATGCTGGGGCTGTACCTTAATGAAGGCCATGGCTGCTTCCTTCCCATTCCTAGGCCTTTCCTCTCCCATCGTCGCCATAAGACCTATCTGTGTCGGTGCAGTGTTAAGCAAAAAAAAAAAAACATCATCATTATCGATGTCTTCTTGCAGTAGCTCACAATCTTGTAACTTACACTGATAAGCCAGAACATTATGACCACCTACCTACTATCGATATAAAGCCGTCCAGGTGATTGCAGCATCACCTGGCGAGGAATGACTGTTAGTCAGACACGCCTGGTGCATGCAGTATCAGTGAGTGTGTTGTCCGTGTGTAGAATGGGGAAGGCGCCGTGATCTATCTGGGTTTGACCGACAGTTGTGATGGCCCGGATGCATTACTTGTACTGTATATTTCACTCTAGATATATACATCTTTGCCTGAGTTCCTAACCCAACTTAAAGACATCTCATTATGACAAGATTACAACCATAACTTTTGTTGTTATATGTATTTTAATGTTATAATTATTCCTACAACATCTTTATCATATATGCATTGTTTTAATTATCACATGATCTGTTTAATTTTTATTTTGGCTGAAGATGGCCACTAAATGGCTAAAACTAGTCCCAAAGACTTAAATTTATAGTTTATAATGTCCGGCTCCATGGCTGAATGGTTAGCAGGCTGGACTTCGGTCACAGGTGTTCCGGTTCCCGTCAGGGTCGGGAATTTTAACCTTCATTGGTTAATTTCGCTCGAATGGGGGCTGGGTATATATGTTGTCTTCATCATAATTTCATCCTCATCACGACGTGCAGGTCGCCTACGGATGTCAAATCAAAAGTCCTGCACCTGGCGAGCCAAACATGTCCTCGGACACTCCCGCCTCTAAAAGCCATATGCCATTTCATTTCATAGCTTATAGTATAGCTGCATGACTTGTCGGGTGTTCGAGGAGTGCTTTGGTGAGTCTTCAACAAGTGGCGAAATCAAGGTGAAACTACGTCCAAACATCGAGGGATTACAGATGTTGGACAGTCGTAGGCTGGGCAGACTGGTAAAACAGGACAGGCGGCAAACTGTGGCAGAACTAACATCAGACTTTAATGCTGGGCAGATTACAAGTGTGTCTGAATACACAGTGCACCGAACATTCCCAAGGATGGACCTCCACAGCCGACGACTCATGCATGTGGCAGTGTTAGCACCACGACATCGGCAACTATAACTGAAATGGGCACGTGACCATCGTCACTGGACGTTTGTGCAGTGGCAGAGCGTTGCAGGGTCTGATGAATCCAGATACCTTCTTCATCTTGCCAATGGGAAGGTTCAAATCCGTCGTCTTCCAGGGGAACAGCTCCTTGACACGGTATAAGTTTACATGATGTAGATGTTGATTCCCATAGGGAACCTAAAATATTTGTCCTCAATGAGTAAATTTATAATACCAATATAATGGTCCGTTATTGGACATTATAAATTTTCCAGCAACCAAGAATGAGTTAGCTGGAAAATTTATAATGTCCAATAACGGACCATTATATTGGTATTATAAGTTTACATCCCACAGCCCAACGTTTATAACATTATAAGGAAGTTAAAATAATGCAAATGTTACTTGGATTTCCTTTTAGAGGAGAGATGTGGTCATTGCGATGTCTAGGAACCCACCATCCTGCCCCCAGAAGTACATTTACTTTTATAAATAAAGAGCAGCAGCCGCCATCGTCCATGGCTAAAGTAGCTTCTTGCATTCTCATTGGTCAACGTGAACGGAATGTGATGTCATTGCCATAAATGCTGATAAATACATTGCATTACCAACCGCAGCTGAATAAAAGCACAAACAAAAAAACACCATTAAAATAACATTGCAGCTTGTAACCGTCCAGACCAATGGTCTTGTCAAGATCCTATCCTAACCGTCCGCACGACAAGAACCAGTCCAGACCAGTCGTGTTTCCACAAAAAACTAGGGGCCTAGGACCGCTTCGTGGCTTCCAACTGTCCAGACTAATGGTCTTGTCCACGGCAAGAATCCTAACCGTCCAGACCAATAGTCTTGTCCACGGCAAGAATCCTAACCATCCAGACCAATTGTGTTTCCTTACGAAACTAGGGGCCTAGGGCCACTCCGTGGCTTCTAACCGTCCAGACCCATGGTCTTGTCCAGATCGTGACCTAACCGTCCGCACAGCAAGAACCAGTCCAGACCAATCGTGTAACAATAATCACCACCACCAGCTGTCGAAGCACCTCACTCATTAGTTCCTCAATACAGAGATTGGCAGCTCTGAGCACCGTTTCACAACATCCTTCTGGAGAAGGCCGCGAGCGTGTAAACAAACGACGCTTAAGTGCGGCCAGTATCCAGTATTCGGGAAATAGTGGGTTTGAACCCCACTGTCGGCAGCCCTGAAAATGGTTTTCCGTGGTTTCCCATTTTCACACCTGGCAAATGCTGGGCCTGTACCTTAATTAAGGCCACGGCTGCTTCCTTCCCACTCCTAGCCCTTCCCTGTCCCATCGTCGCCATAAGACCTGTCTGTGTCAGTGCGACATGAAGCAACTAGCAAAAAAAAAGTAAACAAACGACAGTCGTTCCGCGCGCAGCTGAATGTAGCGAGTACTGGGCTGCTAGAAGTAAAGTAGTGGTCCTTGACACCTGTACTGCAAGACGGAAACAAGCTGGTGACGGCAGCTCAGTTATGCTGTGGGGAACATTCATGTGAGCATCCGCGGGTCCAGTGGAGCTTGTGCAAGGCACCATGACAGCCGAGAAGTATAGTACACTGATTGCAGACCACGTACACAGCTTCATGACGATTATGTTTCCCGACGGTAGTGGCACTTTTCAGCAAGATAATACGCCATGACACATGCCCAGGAGTGTGATGGAGGAGTTCGAGGAACACAGTGGCGAGTTGCAGTTGAAGTGCCCTCCCCAGAATTTATGGGAATTAGGTGACTTGTGTGTGCAGATGTGGTGCCAACTCCTTTCAGCATCCTACCAAGGCCTCATTACGTCACCGCTGTTATCTGTACCAAAGGTGGACATACCTAGAGTTAGGTAGGTGGTCATAATGTTCTGGCTACAGTGTATTTCTCTATTAGTGTAAAATCATCTGTAAAAATGTTTTCTCTGATTCCATTTCTTTACTCATTTATGTGTATATAAGAAAACATAAAGGTCCAATAATACTGCTTTGAAGAATTCCCCTTTTAATGATTACAGGATCAGATAATGCTTGACCTACTCTAATTCTGCAAGTTCTATTTTCTAGAAATATAACCACCGATTGTTGCTCTTCTGTCTAGTTCAGTTGCCCTCATTTTTGTCAGTAGTCTCCCATGATCAACCCTATCAAACGCTGTAGATAGGCTAGGTCAATCACGATACAGTCCATTTGACCACCTGAATCTAAGATATCTGCTATATCTTGCTGGAATCCTACAAGTTGAGCTGCAGTCAAATAACCTGTCTTAAACCCGAACTAGCTTCTATCAAACCAGTTCCAGATCAAATTAAGGTTAATTGAAATGTTTATTTATTAATACCAGCCTATTAATAAATAATCATCATCTAGAGACGTGACATAAGAAATTATTGCTGAGATTTATTGATTTCCAAACAGTCATTACTGAACCAATAGCCTACTGAACTGCAACATTAAGACACTAATATCTGGTAAACAAATTGAATAAATTAGAAAACTTCACAAGCAAGTACAATCATCGACAAAACAAGAGCTAGCAGATTCATAATCTGTATTCTACCTATCATTGTATTTTTCTGAAGATTATAAGTTGTCTCGAAAGATTTTTAAGATTTTGTAATAATAGTGTAGGCCTAATAAAATCGCTAGTTCAGTTAGTTAAGACCAAATATTGGTTTTATTCAACATTATAAACTCTAAATACTATGGATACATAAACAACTAAAGAATTGATTCATATTATATGTTCCTTGTATCTTGACATAGAATCAAATTGTGTTAATAATAAATCGTTTTTACTATTAACTTACAACATTCTTCCCAAGATCTATTTAATACATAGCCCTGTAAGTAACATGGGGGTTTCACTACTCTGCAAAAACTGCAGGGTGCATTATTTGTCTCTCTTCTTTCGCAGTCCTTGTTCAGATCGGTTTGAATTTCAAGGCAGCTTCAGAGGAGTCTTATCTTGGTTGACATTCTTTCCAGTGACTTCCACTTGAATTCCCACCCGGTCCTCTAAAATGGGCGTCTGTCATAAGATGCGACTAAAAGGGGCCTCAGGGGCTCTGAACTTTGGAGCGTGGGTTGGCGACCACGGGGCCCTCAGCTGAGTCCTGGCATTTCTTCTACTTACTTGTGCCAGGCTCCTCACTTTCACCTATCCTATCCAACCTCCCTTGGTCAACTCTTGTTCTTTTCCGACCCCGATGCTATTAGGTTTGCGAGGGCTAGGGAGTCTTTCATTTTCACGCCCTTCGTGGCCCTTGTCTTCCTTTGGCCGATACCTTCATTTTACGAAATATCGGACCCCTTCATTTTTTCCCCCTCTGATTAATGTTATATAGAGGATGGTTGCCTAGTTGTACTTCCTCTTAAAACAATAATCACCACCACCACCTTCAAGCAAGGTTTCGATTAAATACAGTTATCTCTCTTCCATCAGACATTCAAAACTAATAATAATTGGGGTTTGTTTCTGTAAGTTGAACCTCCTCAACCAATGGGTTGAATGTTTCTTCTCATTAATACAGGGCCTGGCATTGTTAACAATGGCAGTAGGATTGGTCTGTTTGCATTGTGTCTAGTGTGAGTAAACAGATGGCAGGGAAACTGATGAAGTTAATAAAGGGTAGGAATTCTAGCAGAGAACAGATTCTGTACAAGGTATCGGCTACAGTATTCTCTTTCCCAAAACAACATCAAATTTGAAACATGATAATACCAACCTCCAGCATTCAATCTTCTCATTTTTAATTTTTCCATGCTTGCAGTTAAACATAAATGATAATGATTTTTGATCAGTTAACAATAAAAATGGACATCCTACAAGGTAATGCCTTCATTTAGTGATTCAACTACAGCATATGCCTCTTTTTCTACAGTGGAATAAGAATGCCAATGGTCTTCCAGACTGAGATTAGGTTGCAGATGTGGCAAAATCTGAAGTGTCAAATCTCAACCAAGAATGAAACTCCTTCCTCAACAGCAGTTACAACTGATTTTGCATTATCAGCAGGAATAGAAAATGTTCTACACTGTTCTAAGGATTGCATTTTAACAGAAAATCTTTGCATCCTTTTTGTAAAATTATGATGAGAGAACATCCCTACAGCTCTCTTTAGCGATTGCTGATCCTTAGGAAAAGTTAGATCCAGTAATGGGTGAATATGATCAGTGTGAGGTTTAATTGTTTTGTTAGTAATGTTATATTCTAGGAGGTTGATGGCTTTCATAGAAAATTTACAATTACTTTCATTGAGGATAAGGCCATATTTCTTAACTGCATCAAGAAACTTCTCCAAGTATCTATCCTGATCCAATTGGGGTGTACCGCATACTGCAATATCATTCA
This sequence comes from Anabrus simplex, assembly GCF_040414725.1. Taxonomy (NCBI): domain Eukaryota; kingdom Metazoa; phylum Arthropoda; class Insecta; order Orthoptera; family Tettigoniidae; genus Anabrus; species Anabrus simplex. The sequence goes on from NC_090267.1 coordinate 185,711,583, forward strand.
AATGAACATGCACGCAATTGAATTTTTCATCCGTGGTTGTTGAATTAATCAGACTCTGTAAATAAACCACTCCATTCGTGATACCAAATGGGGTTCGTAGAAATTGTTAGAGCTGCCCACAGGCTTCTAATGCTGTATAACTTTACTCATTTTCAACAATAGATATTTGATGATATACGCTTTTTTAGACCAGTAGTGCTGAAATATTTGTATTTAACTAGCACTGATACTATGCTTTTGATATTAGGATGAGGGTACACATTGAGTTGTATAAATCTGTTGATACCAGGCGAGTTAGCCATGCGGTTAGGGACGCACGGTTGTGAGCTTGCATCTGGGAGATAGTATCCAGTATTCGGGAGATAGTGGGTTCAAACCCCACTGTCGGCAGCCCTGAAAATGGTTTTCCGTGGTTTCCCATTTTCACACCAGGCAAATGCTGGGGCTGTACCTTAATTAAGGCCACGGCCGCTTCCTTCCCACTCCTAGGCCTTTCCTATCCCATCGTCACCATGAGACCTATCTGTGTCGGTGCGACATAAAGCCATCAGCAAAAAAAAAAAAAAAAAAAAAAAAAAAAAAAAAAAAAAAAAAAAAAAAAGAAAATCTATTGATAGTTTGTGGATAGTTCACAACCAGTCCCTTCTTGTGATTAGCATTCTATGTAACAAGAACTTGCACCCTCCAAGACGACATGCTCTTTTCAATTATACCCTCATTCAAAAGTCTAGAGATTTTAGAATTATCTCTGTCGGTGTGACGTAATACCAATTGTAAAAGGATTAAAAAAATTCAGAATCTGTAAATTTGTTGTCTTCTTGAGATAAGTATGAGAAGAGAAGTTAACTAAGAATTTACATGGTGGGAGAAATAATTGTATGATATCAAAGTATTTATAATAAACGAACGCTGATAACAAGGAGAACAACTAAGTTGTTTAGTGACTTACAGTCTGACATAACTGCTGTCACACAAACTATCCACAGTGTCACACCTATGGAGTTGAAATTTTCAAGTTACAAGGACTACTTGATACTTAAAACATACAGTAGACTCCCTCTAATTCAGCTTCAGTTAGATCAGCCACCTGCAAGTCCAACCGGCATCAGTCCATAAGTCACACGGTCCTTCCTTATCTCCCGCCCTGCTCAGACGGATACAAGTAACCACTTGTCTAGTTTCCGGTTACATCAGTTGCTTAATATTTTTGTTAATATGCAAACATATATTCTCTGATTTCAATACTACACAGTAATGGGTATCAAAAGGAAAGGTATGTATGCTAGTATGGAACACATCCCAAATGCCGTAGAGCATATTGATAAAGATGGATCAGTACAAAGCATTTGTAATCTTCTTGATGTTGGGGAAAGCACAGTTAATGATTGGCACCATAATAGAAAGTCTATTGATAGTTTCTGTACTCAAGTGTAAACAGAAAAAAGTACTTTCAACACCTTAAGAAAACCTAAAAGTGAATTGGTAGACAAAGCGTGGGTATGGTTCATGCAAGAGTGGTGAAGTGTGTTCCGATAAGTAGTCCAATTGGGAAAGGAAAAAGCAATTATGCTACATTCAAAACTTAAAAAAACTTCAAAACAAGCTAGTGATTAATGGCTCACACACACTGGAAGCAACGTCATAGAATTAATTTCCTTGGCATTTATGGTGAAAAACTTTCAGCTGAAAACACAGCAGCAAGTGATTTTTCAAAAAAAATGTACTGACATAGTTACCCAAAAAAATTTACTTCAGAGCAATTGTGTATTATATCGATGAAATGAAGCTAAATTTCAAACTTTTGCCTACAAAATCTTTTACTGGTGCTAAGGAAATTTCAGCCCCAGTTTTAAGGCTAGTAAAGAAACAATTATGGTTGTGTTATGTTCAAATGCCTCAGGAACCCATAAGCTGCCCCTTTTTGTGATTGGATAATACACAAAACCAAGGGTGTTTAAGAACTTGAACATGTCATCTCTACCAGTGTACAAAAATATTAATTTGGATGGACTCTTAAGGAGTGGTTTATAAATGAATTTGTTCCTAAAATGATAAACCACTTGACAAGTTTCAAGTTGGCAGTAAAAGCATTGCTATTGCCAGCCAACGCATCCACCCATCCAGAGGAACTTGGATGTGGATGTGAGTGTGGTATTCAGCTTATTTCTGCCACAGAGTGTAACAAACGTTGTACAGCCAATGGACCAAGGGGTCATTGAATGTTTTAAGAGGAAACAGGGTACTGCTGAAAGCTTCTTTCAGAGATTTTAGTAAAGCTGGATAATGAAGACAACACAAATTTGATTGATGCCTTGAAAAAGATCAACATGAAATATATGATTTACATAGTGGCTAAGGCATATGATGAAATACTAGTATCCACACTTGTAAAGTCTTGGAGAAAACCGTGCCCAAATGTACAAGACTTTACTAAAGAATGTAAAGAACAAACCTCTAAAGTGGATGACTAGCCTAATCTTGAGGTTTTTCAAAAAGATGACACTGCATCTCTGTTACACGACATACAGCAACTGCCTAACTCAGGCAGTCTTGTAGTATAAGACGTTCTGGATTGGACTGATGGTCAACAACAACTTGACAATGGAATATTGTGCTAGCTGTTATTTGGCAGGACAAGGAAAAGGAAGTAGAAGAAGAAAATTAAGAGGAGGGGAAAAACGTCACGCTGAGGAAAATACAGCTTTACAAGGCTTTGATTTACATTGAGTAGCAGACAGAAGCAGTAGCAATTGATATAATGTGTATAAAGAAGTGGCCTGATTTTGCTTCTATAAAAGCAATTGAACAACAACAACAACAACAACAACAACAACAACAAAAAATCAAAATCTAAGAACATTTTTATTTTTGAATTCCACAGAGTTTATGTCACAATACTCTATTGCAACGTGAGTTCCTTTTATTTATTTACAACAATATGCAATTTTTATACAAAGTGTTAGGGAATTTTTACAAATTAAATCCTGAGATTTTTCTAAAAAAAATTCTGCATTAATTCTCCTCCATTGTCTCTCATTGGGAGTGAAAACTCAATAGTATATGGAGACATCATAAATACATCCACTCATTTCGGATGTGTGTTCTTGGTAAAGACACATTAATACTACTTACCTTACAATTGATTTTTAATTTATGTATTGTGTTCACTTAAGCTAAATATTGGTATTTATAGCATATTGTTGGTTAGTCCGGTCTAGTTTTAGTCTGGCCCAGGGTCTGGTCCTGCAGTGGTTGAACTAGAGGGACTCACCTGTACTACAGTTAAGTATTAGTAGAGGGTACCACAGGGTATGTATTCTACTATCACAAGTAAACATTCTTAAGACATATTTCTTCAAGTTGAATAATTCTGAACTCACCCTAATTCCAGTCATAAGGTACCTTTATAATATTAATCCATGAGCTCATTCACTGCGCAAAGACATACAAAATAATACTCCTTTCAAAAATTAATGTACCTTTCACATCATCTTCTCCCTGGATCGTTGATCCAGTCTAATGGACACGACTCCATTATGAGTCTCGGTTATTGGAAAGACAAAAACACGGTTACAGCCATTCCCTTCCAACAATGTAGTGCAAGATGACATGATCTCATGCAGGTCACGCTAAACGTGAGGTGTACTGGTAGCTCCACAGTGCATGCTCCCATTTGAAATACACAGTTCACAGTTCAGCCCAAATATCTTTATAATTAATAATCAGTCTTGAAGATTTATAACATAAATAATGCTAATTGAAATACTAGCACTGTTACTTTTTGACACTTGGAAGTTTTTAACCAAGCCTCAAAATAAAACAAATATTAATATCCAACAGGGCGGTGTGAAATTATGTCACAGCTCCAAGCTGTCAGTGGAGAGATGGTGTCCGATTAACAGAATCAAACGCCATGACTAGATCTATAAAAGCCATGTACAAGGGCTGGTTTTGCTCTCTAGACTTTTCCTGCATTTGTCTTGCACTGAAAATGATATCAGTAGTACTTCTGTTTGGCCTGTAACCACACTGTGTTTCTGGTAGACACATTTCAGTCAATGGCAGTAGACGATTGGACAATACTGTAGCAAGAATTTTTCCCACAACAGAGAGTAATGATATTCCTTGATAATTGTTATGCAGAGTCTTGTCCCCTTTCTTGAAGATAGTGATGATGGAGGCATCTCGTAGATCAGCAGGGATTGTTCCAGGTTTCCATATTTTCACAGTTAACATGTGTGTATGCTGAATTAGCCAAGGACTGCCCTCCTTGAAGAGCTCGGCTGGAATTCCATCTTGTTTGGGTGCCTTTTTATTCTTCAGCTGTTGAATGGCCTTCTCAATTTCTTGAATAGAAGGGACTTACATGTTACTTGTTATAAACCTCATTTTTGGTCCATATTGAAAATTTACAATTCAAAAATAATAAAGGTGTTCTATAATCCACCTATTCAATACTTTATTTCCACGTATACTGGTTACATAAATAAAGACAGTTATTTAAAATAAATTTAGGATACCTAATACATTTATTTCTTCATACTCTAATACTCCATACCTACAGATGTTAGGCCTACTTCCAGCAAAACTGATAACTCCGCCCCTTTGTCAGCCTCGTCACAGTTAACTCCACCCATCGTCTCCTCCTTTCCACACTCCCCCATTCCTTCCCCTCTGAGATCACTACCGCCTCTGCAGCACAGTTACAATACGAGACTCAGAACCAACAGAAGGACGGCTACCAACACAACGGTAGATAACAAGCAACAACTTTCAACAAACATGTAAGTCCTCATCTGTTCTAAACAATGTTAACAGAATACTCTCCTTGCGTTCACCATCTAAATTCTTCCTTTCCTTCTCTTACAGAGAACATTTTCCAGAATCTACTGACATTTCCCGACAAGGTCTCTGACAATAATATTTCCTACCGGTGCTAAGGGCCACTTTTACAATAATTCAACTGATGCTTCAGTTTCACCTTTATATATATCTACTTTTGAATATTTTAGTACCTTCATGCTTACGAATTCAATAGCGGCCTTGATCATACTGTATATATGCCATTGTTTTTGTGCTTGTGTTCACGCCCTCATGTCGTTGGCATTATGTCATTACCACATTGATATTCCACTAACAATTTTATTTGAACCATTTTAATTAGAGTTTTAATGTAAGAAGTTTTAGTCTGTGACAAGATAGTTTTTAGTATAATCATTGACAGTGTTCCATTAACATGTTTTTATAATGTATCATTTTTCACATTATATGTACCAAATTTTAATAACTAGCTAAACTTTTAGCTTCCATATGTAATATTATGGGTACTCCTGAAGATTGTTGGACTTCCGTTTTGATTTGTTGATATCTCTTGTTTCTTGGGAAATGAATTTGGATCATTTTTCCAAGCATTGTTGGCTCTCCATACTTCATCACTTAGGTCACATATTTCTTTGTCATTCTCATCAAAACAGTCTTGATGTTTCCTTTTATTAAAACCAACTGCTTCTTTGCCAGCTGCTATAATAACTGATTTTAATAATATCTTCTGGGTATTCATTTGGAAGTTTATCAGCCAATAGTACCTGATAGGCAGATTTGGTACTGTTGTTTCTAAGTTGTTCCGTATTTAGTTTGTGTTTTATCGCCTTCCTCTGAATCCATCGTTTTGGAGGAACCTGTATAGCCATCCCAGATCGAACTAAGCAGTGGTCAGTCCAGCAATCATCAGCACCAGTCATAACTTTGGTTATATGAACATCATGTTAATCTCTGGCGCAGACAATAATATAGTAGATTAAGTGCCAGTGCTTTGATCTGGGATGTTACCATGTTGTTTTAAATCAGTTCTTCTGGCGGAAGAGTGTATTTGTAATGACAAGATTATATTCAGAACACTTCGTGAGTAGGAGGGTTCCATTGGCATTGACTTTGCCTACACCCTTTTTACCAATAGTGGGTATAGCTTGACTATCACGTAGTGTCTGAATTTGCGTGGGATCACACGTGAGCACTCGATTCCACGTGATGTCACAAATCCGTATGGCACTCTACAGCAGCCGAGTGGTAACTCAGTGTTACAGGATTATGAACGAGCAATAGAACACCCTTTCTCTTATCGTTCCCTCAATTCTGAGGATTGTGATCTGCGAGGAGTCTGTCCGTCAGTTGTCTTTATTTCTTGCGATCCTCGGCCAGACGTGCTGCACCAGAGAAGTTCAACCCTGTTATACTCTGATAATGTTCGACCATCGAGTGAAAACTCTTCCACGACTCTTGCCGGGAATATTCCCAAGAATGATCAGTTTTTCTATGCTGTCATTCCCACATTGCATAATGTGTTCAGAGAGGTCGCTATCTTTTTTGTCGATATGAAATACGCAGTTATCCCTAAGGTAACTGTATCTTATAATCACTAATAACAGATCAATCATCCATAAATCAATGTCCTAGTTATAAAGAGTTATTTTTATCTTCATGTCACCACAACAAAATATGATAATATACTTGTTAACAACACCACTGATCAAAACAAATATATCCTCATATAAAGATCAATAAAGTATTCTCGTCTTTTATATTCATCTAAGCCTTTTGACTCAAAAGTTAAATTCCACTTAGTATAAAGAGGCAGTTAATGTTTCGTCACCGGGCGAGTTGGCTGTGCGGTTAGGGGCGCGCGGCTGTGAGCTTGCATCCAGGAGATAGTGGGTTCGAACCCCACTGTCGGCAGCCCTGAAGATGGTTTTCCATGGTTTCCCATTTTTATACCAGGCAAATGCTGGGGCTGTGCCTTAATTAAGGCGACGGCCGCTTCCTTCCAACTCCTAGCCATTTCCTATCCCATTGTCGCCATAAGACCTATCTGTGTCTGTGCTACGTAAAGCCACTAGCAAAAAAAAAAAAAGTTTCATCAAACCATTCGTTCCATGGTCAAAATACCGTGGCCCTTTCATTCTCATCAGAGGACAGGCCTGACCTTAAATTCAACTCATAAGGACATGTTTTTGATAAACAGGCGAACATTAATTTTGCCTAGTTCCTTTGTAAAAATTGACATTTAATAAATATGCTACATTCCTCGTATACTAATTTTATCATTATTGCAATTAAACTTATGTTTAACAATTCACTCCAATATGCACTTAACACTATTATAAAATCATATTAAAATAAAATCATTTATAACATTATTCCAATGATGGCTGATTTAAAGCCTACAATTTTTAATATATTTACAATAATTATAATCCATTCTGAAGCTTATTCCGTAAAATATTATACCTAATTAACAACCCATGTACTAATTCAAAAGTTGCCATTAAATACTGAATTAAATTCATTTCTTGGAGTACCAGATATCTTAAGAACCGACTAACATTTCATTACAAACTTATTATTATTGATAATGATACCACATTAACCAATATAATTAATTAGCTCCTTTTAATTCAGGAAAAATATAATCTCTATTCCAGTTTTAATAAACCCTGATACACAAGGTACAAATCAATCTACTTTTCTAAAAATCTATTTTCAATTTTTTTTCAATTTTCTCTCAGTAGCCTATACTACTCAACTATAAATAAATAAATTTATTGTATTTCTATACTAAAACCAAAACATATTGATGATAATCTGATTTTGATTCTGAGGGTGAGCCGGTGTATAATGAATCATTGGTGCAAAATGCTGTCCAAGGTATGCATAACACTCTTTGTCAGCACCACATTTCAAAATAATCAAACACTGGAAGTTCATAATACTCTGTTATATCCTGTTTGTGATGATAATAATACTAAATCAGTTCAGTATTGCAGTTAATGTTTACCTGTCTAATATTATTGTTAATGCACCCGCGCATTCATTCTTGCCACCCGGCTGATGAAAATTTGTGGGGGAGAACACGGAAATGAAAATATATAGATGGGAGTGGGGAGCGTGAGGTGCTGTGATGTATAATTTGTGTAATTTTTGCAGTCTCCTTTTTCACACTGTTGGCAATGTTATTCCCATGTCCCAGGCCATCTCCCACACAATGGTTTCTTCACTTTGGGGATGAGGTCAAAATGACAACAGAGACATTTGGTGAGGGAGTGTTCCAGTACTTTTCACCCGCAGTACTGAAGTTGCCTGTGTGCTATTCTGTGGATGGTTTGTATTTCATTGCTTGTTTGACTTGTAACTCATGTAGTGTCCATTTCTGTCCACATCCATGCACTGGGTAATTACTGTTTATGGCACATCAGTCTGAATATTAACAGGTTTTGCAGACCATTTCATGTTGCTGCTTGTTTCACGTCCGTACTGAAATGCTACTGCTCATCTTGCAATGGTTCAGTACGGAAGAGCATTATTCCTCGCAGCTTCCGCAAGTGCTGCGACATTCTTTGGCATTGTGAGCCTGGCGAACAGCCAGTTTGATGTAGGTATGCTGTTCTTGCCTCATAACTTTTATTCTGCATGGGGCCTGATTCACTACTGCTATCCCATCTCCCTGTGTGTGGTCTTTGTTCAATGCACCACCATCTTGTGCTCTGACCATGTATATACTTTGGAGAACATATGACCATTGTACAGTAGCACAGTTGTACAGGAAAAAAATAGTTGTCATAGCTTATGCCCCAATCGTTGTAGTATTGAATTTTAGTGTATGAATTAACAAGTTCACTGACGCCTTAAAGCATCAAGTTGATATATGCAGCAATGCCGCTGCCGCTTTAAAACATCCAGAGCCCTATATGTCTCTAAAGTTACATAGAAACGCACCATCTTGGTGATTGATGCTTGTGGTTATGCCGGCACTGCTGCAGGAAGAACAATTTGCCACGCGCGGTTCCATTGTTCAGCAATTAGTTGACAACCAGTATTGCTTCGAAATGGAGAAAAACAGTTTGAGCCCAGTCCGTCTCATCCTAAGAAGAGGAAGAAGAAGTATGAGGAACAATTTTATACTAATGAAAATGTAATTAAAATGTTAGAAGTTTCTGACAGCGAATCTGATATATTGTCAGGCAGTGACGACGATGAATGGAGGAATTCTGATAGTGAAAGTGACAACAGTGCACTGAATGAAGACGACAGTGTTCGTGAAAATGTGCAGCAGTCAACATCCGCAAATGAAGAGGAAATTAATTGAGTAGGTGATTCAATAGGAATGATCCATCACGTTGTGCATTGTTATACAAATAATTAGTACAAAAGAAAAGTATTGCTTGACACTTTAAAGTATCAGATGGCACTCTCGTCTGAAACACGGCCTGAAGTGCCACTGACACTTTCAAGCGTCAAAAATTAAATATTGTTTTAAATACGTAATATTTACTTTTTTAACTCGATGGACACATTTTTGATCAAATTTAGTGCCATTTTTTAGGATTGACTGATACTGCCAAAACAGCTCCTGAGAAAGATATTTTAGAAAATGGTGGCAGCGAATGTGTTAATGGCTTGTCATAAAACATGTATATTAACTATAGTTTATTTGTTTATCTTATACATACTCTTAAATCTTAATCCTGATATTAAATATAAAGCATGCCATGATTCTGTTTACAGATGAGGGCTGAGATAGCTGAAATTCAGAAACGGTTTCGCCATGATGAGGACAACTATGATTATCTACTTGGGTACCTCAAATACAAACGACCAAGTCTAATTTTACCCAAAATTAGTGGAGCTAGTTGCCCTCTTCAGAAGAGGAGGCAGAATTTACAACAAAGGATAGGGCCTTATCAGTTGATGACATTTGATTCTGATGATGAAGGCACTACAAGAGAACATGATTATTGGTAAGTTTCATTGTGTCCTTCACTCTTTTGAAATGAAGGTGATATAAGCATGTATAACATTATTATTCATTTACAAGCATAGTAAGTATAATAATATACAATTACTAGCAAGATACCCGTGCTTCGCTACGGTATTATACTGAAATTTATAATTAAATGCTTAACATTTTATATATAATCTGCCGAAATTCGCGAACTGATTCGTTTTCTGAAAGATTACGGCAAAGTTCCTCCCATTTTTCAATCTTTCTTTCCAGCAATCGATTTCGTACTTCCCGGGCTAGGTCCAGGTATTCCACCTGGTCAGTTAGGTCCCTAAATCTTTGCCATCTTTTCTTGTAAGCATTTATAATATAGATAAAATCTTTGAGGAGATCCGGTGTGGTGTCGTCTTGGATGCCTTGGTGGTACTGAACCCGTGGCCGGACTGCATTCGTAGTCATTACCTGTTTCTTTAATAGTAAAGGATCTTCTAAGTACCAATTATCACGACTCTACCATCTTCAGTTTTTGAGATATGTCTCCTCATAAAAGAAATTCAACTCCTTTTCACCCTCGCCTCCCAAGATGATTTCCCCCCCAAAACGCGTTTTTCTTTGTTTTTAAAGGAGATACAAATACCAATTTTCACGTCTGTAACATCTTTAGTTTTTATTAGATGCACGTATCCACATACAATTAATTCAATTAATTTTTTAATTCTTTCACCTCCGCCCCCCCTCATTGGATTTTCCGAGAATACGTGTTTCTTTACTTTTAAAGCAGATTCCAAATACCAGTGTTCACGTCTGCAAAATCTTATCCTTTTTTAAGATAATAGTATCTTCATACAAATATTTCAACTATTTTTCAAGTACCCTCCGCCCTTTTAGTGGATTTCCGAAGACAAAAACTACGTATTTCTTTATTTTAAAGGGGATTTCAAATACCAAATTTCATGTCTGTAAAATCTTCAGTTTTTGAGATATCAGTATCCTAATTAAAATAATTCAACCCCTTTTTCATTCACTCTTACCTCCCCCCCTCCCCCCCAGTGGTTTTTCCGAAAACAAAAAATACATGTTTCTTTATTTGTAATAGAGATAAAAATACCATTTGTCACTTCTGTAACACATTACGTTTTTGAGATATACTGTAGAAATGCTCATATTAAAATTTCACCCCCTTTTTAGTTCCCCTTAAGTGGAGTTTCCAGAAACAAATCACCTATGTTTCTTTACAGCAGATTCCAAATAACACTTTTTACATCTGTAATGTTTTACGTTTCTGAGATACACTGTAGTTATAATCTTTCTACAAATTCACCCCAATTTGTCGTTCATGTTTAACCCCCATTAATTGGATTTTCCAAAACAAAAAAATATGTGTTTCTTGGTTTTTAAATGAGATCCCAAATACCAATTTTCAGGTGTGTAATATCCGTAGTGCAGGAGATATTATAAGTAGAATTTTGTAAACAATATAAATTTATTAAGGATGAGCTGTGTGTTTAATAGAAAAATTTGTTAGCGTAAATTGTATAATATTGTATTATAGGAAAAATTTCTTTTCTTGTTAATTTAATATTTAGTGCTTGACAATAATGTATTTTAGTGTACCATTTGCCACCGAGGTAGACACCTCATTTGCAAATAAAGAGATTTTGATTTGATCTTCTGTTTCTGAGAATAAGTATCCTCATTAAAGGCATGCAACCTGTTTTTCACTCCTCCTATTGGGATTTTCCAGGAAAAAATACATGTTTCTTTATTTTTAGAAGAGATTCTAAATATCAATTTGTAGATCTGTAAACTTTTAAAGTTTTGAGATATAGATACCCTCATTTCAAAAATCCCCCCCCCCCCTAGCGACGGAATATCCAGAAATCCTCCCTTAGCGAACACTTACATTGTAATATAAATGTATCCTCAAAATTTTATTTCTTTATGTCCAGTAGTTTTGGCTCGGCGATGATGAATCAGTCATTGAGGACAAATTACTTTATATACACTGAAGAAAATGGAAATTGCAACACCCAGAAGGAGTGACGCTACATTGCTGCAATTGAACATGCAGGACGAGTGTTCGGTTGTTATTCGATGATTACACTTTCAGGTCCCTGGGACTGCAAGTTTGGACAACAATCAATACAGGATGTGCCCACCACGAGCTGCAATACATTGATGAATTCATCGAGGCATGGAGTCAGTAAGGCCCTGGGTCGCTTCTTGAGGAATTGTGGCCCATGCTTCCTGCACTGCACGGGTCAGTTGTTCCAGAGTTGTGGGTGGCTGAGGACAGTTGGCTAGTTGTCGACCCATCATGTCCCACACACGCTCAATAGGACTGAAGTCCGGGGATCTGGCGTGCCATTCTAAGGTTGTGATGTCGTGGAGAGCTTCTCTGGAGATGCGTGCAGTGTGAACCCAGGCATTATCCTGCTGAAACATCCCATTAGCAATGTTCGCCATCATAGGGACTACCACTGGATTGAGTACCCTATCAACGTACTGTCAAGCAGTCATAGTGCCCTCAACAAGCAATAATTGTGATTTCACATTAAAGCCAATAGCTCCCCAGACCATAATGCTTGGTGTTGGCCCTGTGTGCCTCTCGACAATAAGATCTGGGCGGCCCCTCTCCCCGGTACGTTGGCGCACACGATTCCGGCGATCACTGCAGGCAAGACAAAAGCGTGATTCATCACTAAAGACGACCCTATGCCATTCGTCGACCCCCGTCGATCTTTCTTGACACCAGGCCAGCCTTACACGTCGCTGTTGTGGGGTCAATGGAACGCCTTCTGCAGGGACACGGGCTCGTAAGCCAGCTGCACGCAGGCAATTACCAATTGTTTGTTGTGTAACGTGGGGTGCCACAGCTGGTCGAATTTGCGCTGCTGTTTCATGGGGTTCCATCCGGGTCATCCAAATGATGCGGCGATCCTCTCTCACAGTTGTCTGTCATGCTGGGCCTGTGCCAGGTCTACGAGTGTGGGTACCTTCATTTGACCACTGCTGCCATACACGTTGTACCGTAGATGCCTGTCGGCCAACATGTGCTGCGACAGTCCTTAGTGATAATCCAGCCTCACACAGCCCAATTATCCGAGCCCTCTCAAACGGCGACAGTTGTTGATAGCGTGCTCTTCTCTGTCATCAAGACATGTTTTACGGGGAACACTCCACTGCACAGACTGCAAGTCAACTATGCTACACCAGAGTCCGTATACTGGAGTTGATTCTTCCGCGACCAATCACATGGGGAGACCTGTAGCAACAATCTAATGGGTCTGAAACTTTTATCGTTTACATACCTATTATCCGCACACTTGGTGCATTTACACCCTAGTGTTGAATCGGTCGATCTCGGCGATCTTCGAGATTCGTGCTGGCAACCTTTGAAACAAACTATGAATCGCTTAAGCATCGTTGTGTGACATCTGGCGTACACTTTATGTACTAGTACTGTTGTTGTTTACACAACAAAGCCAAAGTATAGAATTCATGCTAGGAACAAGATTCGCATCGAGAAATGTTTTATAATGTTATATAATGTGTATGTGACATAGTTGTCGGCTTAAGATGATAACGGTTTAGAAATTTCATATCGATCGATCATATTCTCGATTCAATTCAGATTTCATTTTCATTCAGTTGTGTAACGTGCTACTGCCATAACCTCTCCATCGACGTTCTACGAGTTTCTGCAAACTTCGTCGCATGTACATCTCCACATACTCTACAAGTTTATGTTTCTACAAGACTATAATGCTATTATTATTGTCTGCTCTGCTTATCAATACTTCTTCCTATCATCAGAATTACCTTACTTGGCTCACCTGTCGTTACCCTCCGACTTTTCTCGACACACTGACCGCTGTCTTTCTGTCTGCCTCGCACCTACTACGTCATCTGCTACGTCACTTGATCTTTCTCGAATGAACTAGTCTTCGCTTCCGGGCGTGTATATATTGGACTGCTTGGCCCGTCTTCGGCAGACTGGCATCATCCTTTGTAAATAGTGTGTGTGTGTGTGGAGGGACTACGGACCTCGCACGGCTTGCCGTGTGCTGCGCCATTTTCTTCCCTACGAGCTGATGGAATTATTCTGAAAGGACTTTGGTGAGCTAAACATATCATTTGCTAAACTTGTTTTTGGAAACTTTAATACTCGGCCTGTTTCAGCATGTTGAGTGATGGCATGCTATGAAAACTTTCAAGGCCTTGGTTTTGAATTTAATTTATTGCCACCTTCAAAACTGATTAAGTTCAAATGATTCTTAGTGCTGAATACTTGGTGATGTGGACTGAGCCTAAACATCGTCAAACAGAAATTTTTCACAACTTTAGACGATTCTAAAAAAATCTATTGGCAGATCAGACATTCTCCAGCATTACGCAGTCGGAGTTTCCTTTCTTCTCATCCTCACTTGTCCTTATTGTACTGATCCTCCTTTTTACCCTACCCTTTTTTCTTTTATTAAGTGTGTATGCTTTTTATATTAGGGCGCCCTGGAGGCGTATTTGGTTTTTTTTTTTTGTGGCCAAAATATTTCCTTGATCTTCATGGTAAAAACTGTACTTGTTGCCTCGAATTTTGGTCAGATAATAATATTTAGAAATATCTTCTGAGGTGATTGTGCGTGTGACACCTCTCTAATCAAAATATAAATAGTAATATTTGTGAAAACTGGTTTTGGTCGAGATTCACGCTGACACGTTAATTCTATTGTAACGATTTTTTTTTTTAAATTTTTTGTCCTAACTTTATCTGAGGGTTAGTCCCCTTTCTAAAACGGGGACCCGAGCTGTTTTGTCTTTGTAACCAATGCCTGGGATATTTTTCTCGGACTATATTTTCTTGTTTAACAAGGTGCATATTATATATATATATATATTGGTCAATTTTATTCTGTAGGTTTTAGCTTAATTATCCCTTTGATAATTTCCTACAATATCCAGAGTATATTTGAGGATTTGTTTTGTTAATGTGTACTGTATTCTCGTTAAAGCTGCTGTTTCCAATACACTTGGTCATCTAAAAATTTTTAGCAACGTGGTGTTCTTTTTTGATTTTCTTTTTTGGTACCATCCACGGTAAACCTCTCCTACTATCCCTCCCCCAGTACTGTTTCCGCACACTCTGCTGTTTTCTTGTTTTATGTGATCAACTCCTTGCTCCAGTGTTGCCTATGCACAGACCTCGTTTTGGTGGTTTAAGTATGTTGCACAATACGTCACAGTTGGCAGCACGAGGTAGCACTATCGATACTGGGACAGCTCCCTCCTTACTCCTCACCCCCGTACACAAATGCACCAAGATAAAGTGTGCGGATAATACATGGCATCGTTCCATATCTTGAAAATCAGCACAAACGACCAATGCCTTTATGGTGTTGCAATTTTCATTTTCTTAAGTGTATATAGATTACTTGATTGATGACATTTATTCCTTAGGTATTTGCATTTACAGATTGTCTCAAAACGTTACAGGATAAACACTGTATAGCCTATTCAGTGGGAGTGTTTTTATTCAATTATGATTATTGTTTTTTAGTAGGACTCAAAATCAAGTCTTATTTCCTCTGTACTGTATTTTGTTTGGTTATCTAAGAATTACGATATGTCGTATTGGATGTCATTCTGTTTGAAGTCCAGGTAGAGAGGTTGATACGTAATTTGAGACTTGCACTGATATAGTTTTGTTGTTGTATACAAGGAACTTAGTATACAGTAACACAACATAAAGTTTATTGCTTCAATAGTTTTATACAGTATTTACAAGAAATATAACTAAACTTTTCTTGAAGCTTGATTAATTGCACACAGTTAATGCTGATATTGAAAGGTAGACTGAAGGTCTGTGGCGTATATACATTTACACAAAGTGAGAGTCCTATATACACATTCAATCCTATAGTCTGTTCCAATGAGAATGTCCTTGGATAGTCGAAAACTATCTGCTGAGTAATAATAAGTGTAACTCGTAATGAGAGTTCGTATTAACAGAAGCTAGTATTAGGTTTAGACTTGCAAGGAGCTTGCATTAATATTCTTAATTAGCAGAATGCTAAGATTGACGTTGGAGCACTGGGAGGACTTGAGCGAGTAGCAGAATGCTTGACTCGGGGCTCAACGTGGCTACGGGGATCAGGGAAAGTGAGGCGATGTCCAGAGGCGAGACCTCACGGCCAGAAATCAGTCCACCTGTTCAAACACATTTTAAAGAGGATGCCTCCGTGTCTGACTTGCGATGTGGTCTGTTCGTTGGACACTGGGGTAGTCCTGGAGAGGCGAGGAATGTTGCTTCTTATATAGCGCTGGCTGACGTCACAGACGAGCATGCCAGGCGCAGTGCAGTCACCTCGTAGTCTATGGAAACATTGGTGATGCAGCGTGCTGTGGAGCTTTAGGTGCGGAGGACCACACAACACTGTGCAGTTCTTTTTCTCCGTGTTTGTAGTGGTGGTGGTGATATTTATGTAACGGGAAAGTTTTTATTTTTCTGCTATGTTCATTACAGAAAATAACTAAGGTGTTTTTTTTTTTTTTGTTAAGTTTATTAGAGCAATTTGGCAGATAAACTGTGATTATTATAATCTTTGACTTTGTCAACTTGAAAGTGATGGAGTTGCATGTTATGCAGCCAGTCCCTGTGATGAATTATTCAAAATTATGGCTTTCAGGTTCGTTGTTATTGTTGTTGGTTTGGTATTTGTTTTACATTGCACTGACACTGGTATAGTAGGATAGGAAAGGACTGGACCTGGGAAGGATGGTCTTAAAGGTGTGCAAATTGGAAACCACAAAAAGCCATATTCAGGACTGTTGACAAGGGGGTTGGTATCCACTATCTCCCGAATGCAAGCTTCCAGCTGTGTTACCCAGACTGCATTGCCAATTTTCTTGGTAATATTATTTAACAAATGCATTGCAGTTGGTAGATCTCCCAATGGAAAAGCCTGCTTACAGTCGTATAAGAACAGAGTTAAATTATAAAAATTTAAAAAAAAAAGAATTACAACTTTAAGGCTTTTCACTTTGCTGAAACACAAATTATAATGCATAATATAGCACTATAACATACCTGTAAAAGAACACAGTATAGGTATGTTATAGTGTTATATGTGTTACAATGAAGTGTTTTGACAGACTGAAAAGCTTTAAAGTTGTATTAACTGAGCCAACATTGAAAGAAATAAGACTCCCTACTTACCAAGAAATTAAAAAGATAAAACATGAAAATACAAGAAATTTCATGACAATAAAAGGAGGAGTATTAAAAGAAGATACATGACAATTAAAAATTATTTATGAGTGGTGTAACGTAACCATAATTACAGGCAATCATGTAGAAACTGACACAACATTTTAGTTATTCCCTTACTTATAGCATAATTACAGTGCTGTCATTCCGAAATTTCCTCCAAATTTTTATTCATTTCAGTGGGCTTCGTATACTGGCATGCACAAGCACATTCTGGCACATAGACAAAAGCAACAAGAAACTACCTCGCTTCTCATTTCCTTGGTAATATGTGCCCCTTCAAGTGATGCTTGAGCTGCCTATAAATGCCCATGGTAGAACTGTTGGGAATCCAATAAGCTTTTAAGCCAATGATCTGTACTGAGACGAAGAGCAAAGTGAGCAAGGTTGTAACATTTAAATAAAAGTATGATTTAGTTTCCTCATCTTTAAGATGATAATTTCTCAGCTTATCTGTTTCTTTTGCTCCCATTGTATTCAAGAAACATGCAGAGTCATTACAGACCATATTAAACGGTGGTCACTCCAGCAACCATTAGCATTTGTCATGGCTTTTATAATTCATACATCATTCTGATCTCTGGCATACACTATTACTAAATATCATACTATGACAATACCGGACATCTGTATATTCCAAGGGTATTGAATGGAGTGCCAATTACATTGATGGTGACATCTAGTGGTATGTTGTGGCAAACCCATGAATTGTAAACTCAGTTTTGCTACGATTGAGCAAATATGACTCCACACGTTGGGAAATATCTGTTAAAATGACTGGAACATTTGTAATAATTATTAGGAATAAAAGTTTAAAATATTCAATACCTCCATTAAGCTTGTCATGGTTCTCTCTGTATCTTAAAAATTAAAAACTGAATTAACTTGGTTTATGGGTGGATGAACACATACATGTTTATTAAGATTTTGGAAAAAGAGAAGCTGTGATTATGGAATGGATGGAGTGATAGAGTAAAAAGCAATATAAGAATTCATAGAAACTACATATTTAAATAACGGGTGGTGACTGATGTTATGTATTTACATTATTTATTTATTTATTTATTTATTTATATATTATTATCAAACAAAATACTTCCTGCCAAGTTAAAAACGCATAACCTTCTTTGCCTTTCTACCATTCTGTCCTCCACATACATCATTTTCCTATTTTACAAAACTACTAGAGAACCCATGCTGCTCCACAGCATTCGTTATAAATAGGTCAGATAAAGTGTCCTGATATAAAATTACTCCATGCGCTGGCCAGGTTCATTTTTGAATGTTTTCTTTTAGAATTTGTATTACCTGTTAATTATGTGTTTAGTGAATTTTACTAAATTTATTTATTGCAACATAGATTGATATTTTATGAACTATTTTGTAGTTTTAGAGTTATAGTTGTGTGTTTAATTTAATGTTTCAGTTTTAGATGATTTCGTTTCACATGGAACTTTGTCCTTGTGGCAGACCATATTGTGTGGGAAGCAGCTGATCCTTTCAATAAATAATAAAAATAAGTAATTGTAGATATTTACATGTTGCACTATGGATATGATGTATGGGACTGTCATCTGTTAGCGTTGCCTACCCAAAACTGTGAATCCAGCACTAATTTAGGTCAATTTGGACATTTTCTTTCTCACCCCTTCTGACCCACATGCCGATGGTGGCTGAACTTGGACTTAAATGTCATCTCAGTGACCCCAAAAAGCGTGGATTCAATACTAATATAGCCGTTTTCGATTTTTTACTTGCCAGTCCTTCCCTCATTGACAGTTGCAGAGATAAAGGTCAAGTCTGTTAAAAATAGCGACCTTCTTTTTTTTTTCTTTATACAAGTTGCTTTACGTCTCACATACACTGATAGGTCTTATGGTGACAATACAATAGCAACTACCTGACAATAACTAGGAAGCTACAATAAAAATAGAGAATTCTTGGGGATTATTTGGAGGCTTCAATTCATGGAACTGTTACAAAAGTAACTTGCGATAAAATCCTGACTTCAGATTATTCAAATTTAAGCATTGAAAATTCAAATTATACATTTTTATTTTATTTTTGCATTGGTTAGAATAGGAATTTTATAGGAATACACTTTTATTTGAATTATTATCCAATGTCGAATTAACCAGAATCCACTGTATTTGCTTTTGCATAATTAATTACATGCCAATACTTTGATCTAGGGTGTTGTTTTGACATTTTGAACTTGTTCTCTTGGTAAGAGAGCATATTTGAGGCATTCCAGAACAGAAGGGCGAACCCGCCAATGATCATAATTTTTTTATTGCTTAGACCACATCCCATATAACAGTAGCCTGACACAAGCTGGTGTGCATGCCCCTACCACATCAAAAATAGCTGTTGTGTTGAAAGCTACAGAAACTGCATAGCCAGTGACAGATTCAAAATGTTCATATTTCTTCGCCAAAAGAAGGGCAAGCCCACCACTGGTCCCTCTCCAAACAAAGGCCGATGGCTTAGCCAGTTAGTGTCAGCCCTGTAACAAGCCAATATCAGTGTAACCATAGTGAGTTGTTGTGTACACAGTTTATAGACATTTGATTATTGTATTGTAACAATGACATTGTTAATAATTCAAGGAAACGTCAGAAGCATGTAAAACAATGGATAGATGTGCAAGCAAAGATTATAAGGAATAAAGGTGAAGCATACATTAGTGCAAAAAACATCATGGCATGTTGCAGATCATATCGTAGGTATGCTGTGTAATTGGGGGTGCTTTTCCGCAATAGGTATGAACAAAGTACAACTTGTTTTCAATGATTTCTCCTCTAACACGATGCCCATCTTTCTAAGCTTGTAACCAGTTTTGATGTGAAGAGGTGCTGCATTAAGAACAGTTCTAGCAGAACACTACGATACATCCAGTACACTGTGATTTGTGACAATACGGTACATATGGTTGGTCCCAAGGCATTTTACAGTGCTCACAGAATATTGGGGAAGTCTGTATGAACCGTGCTAGCGAAACAGGCACAAACTTGCACTGTCCAAGCTCACCCGCTTGGAAATGGAAAACTTACGTACGATCAGTGGTGCAAGGAAATTATTGCATAATTACAGGGAGTATAGGCTCTGTACGCTAATGGAGAAATGCACCGCTGCGCTTGGAGTGGCGAACATTGCAGTTAATGCGTTTCACTGTGCACATATCCGCTGTCGTCTCACCGCGTGCTGCCATGGCTGACTAAATAATTACAGTAGGATTTCAGAGTGTTACATGCAACAACAATTGGCCACATTTATCCAAACTTGGAGAAAGTGGTCATGTAGTAAGTTTACAAGAAAAACAGTTTGCAGGAAATAGTAACAGAGCAATAACTGCAAATGTGATCAGAAAGAAACATTGGTTCACTAGATATCCTACCAGTTCACAATAGAGGCAACAGTAATTTATATATTAGTAGTGTTGATAACGAGATTAGTGTTCATATACACATTCAACAATGCTTTCTTCATTAAAATATCCCTGGTCTGTTTCTAATACGATATCATGTTAGCGTAGTTTAATGCTGCTAGGGAGGCGATTGATTTTAATTTTAAACCGTGGTTCATGGTGTGGGTTGCTGTAGTCACGTCCTAGTTCGTGAACCATGGGCAAGTGCTGAGTGGCCTAGTAAGTGGTCCCGAGAGTCGGGATACCAGTTGCTATGGAATGGGAGTGGGCATCTTGGACATATTCTGAGTCATGGCCCTCCTTGTGTTCAGACAGCTACGACTATACAATCCACCGTGGTCCCTAACCCATTAGAGGAGAAATCCTCACTTGCACTATGTCTAAGTAGGGTAGCATCCTGCTTCATGAATTTACCGAGCTCAGAACGTATTAAGCAAGCCTCGGACCTATGGGAGTAACGGAGCCCCACTCTCATTTGACAGGTGAGGGACTCCTTGGAAACAACTTGGCGAACAAAATGGAATTCGATGGGGGGCTATCAATATTAATGGGGCGTATGGACGAAAGAAAGTAGAACTGGCTGAGTCAGCAAAGAGGATGCATCTGGATGTACTAGGAGTAAGTGATATTCGGGTAAGGGGAGATAACGAGGAAGAGAGAGGAGATTATAAATTGCACTTGATGGGTGAAAAAAAAAAAGGGAAGGGCAGAGTATGTTTATCAGGAATACTATTTCACGCTATATAGTTTCTGTTAGGCACATAAATGAGCGAATGATGTGGGTAGATTTGGCAGTTGGAGGAATTACGATGAGCATTGTCTCAGTTTATTCACCATGTGAGGGTGCGGATGAAGTTGACAAGTTTTATGAAGCATTGAGTGATGTAGTCAGGGTCAACAGCAAGGATAGGATATTGTTAATGGGCGGTTTCAATGCGAGAGTTGGAAATAGAGCTGAAGGATACGAAAGGGTGATTGGTAAATGTGGGGAAGATATGAAAGCTAATGGGAATGGTAAGCGTTTGCTGGACTTCTGTGCTAGTATGGGTTTAGCAGTTACGAATACATTCTTCAAGCATAAGGCTATTCACCGCGTTGAGTGGCTCAGACGGTTAAGGCACTGGCCTTCTGACCCTAACTTGGCAGGTTCGATCCTGGCTCAGTCCGGTGGTATTTGAAGGTGCTCAAATACGTCAGCCTCGTGTCAGTAGATTTACTGGCACGTAAAAGAACTCCTGCAGGACTAAATTCTGGCACCTCGGTGTCTCTGAAAGCCGTAGAAGAGTAGTTAGTGGGACGTAAAGCAAATAACATTATTATTATTATTATTATTATTATTATTATTATTATTATTATTATTATTATTATTATTATTATTATTATTATTATTATTGCTATTCACCGCTACACATGGGAGGCTGGGGGTACCAGATCTATATTAGACTATGTCTTAACCGACTTCGAATTCAGGAAGTCTGCTAGGAATGTACGGGTGTTTCAGGGATTTTTTGATGATACAGACCACTATCTGATCTGTAGTGAACTAAGTATCTCTAGGCCTAGGGTAGAGAAAGTGAAATCTGTCTGCAAACGAGTAAGGGTAGAAAATCTCCAGGATGATGGAATTGCAGATGTACATGGATATGATTGGTGAGAAGTTTCAAACAGCAGATAGTAAGCAGGTTCATGATATAGAAAAAGAATGGGTGGCATATAGGGATGCTGTAGTAGAAACAGCAAGGAAATGCCTAGGAACAACTGTGTGTAAAGACGGGAAGGAGCGAACATCTTAGTGGAATAATGAAGTGAGAGCAGCTTGTAAACGTAAAAAGAAGGCTTATCAGAAATGGCTCCAAACAAGGGCCGATACGGACAGGGAATTGTACGTAGATGAAAGAAACAGAGCGAAACAAATAGTTGTTGAATCCAAAAATAAGTCTTGCGAAGATTTTGGTAATAATCTGGAAAGGCTAGGTCAAGCAGCAGGGAAACCTTTCTGGACAGTAATAAAGAATCTTAGGAAGGGAAGGAAAAAGGAAATGAACAGTGTCTTGGGTAATTCAGGTGAACTCATAATAGATCCCAGGGAATCACTGGAGAGGTGGAGGGAATATGTTGAAAATCTTTTCAAGATAAAAGGAAATCTTTTTGGTGGTGTCATGAACAACCAACCTCATGGGGAGGAAGAAAATGATGTTAGTGAAATAATGCTTGAGGAAGTGGAAGGGCTGGTAAATAAACTCCATTGTCATAAAGCAGCAGGAATAGTTGAAATTAGACCTGAAATGATGAAGTATAGTGGGAAGGCAGGTATGAAATGGCTTCATAGAGTAGTAAGATTAGCATGGAGTGTTGGTAAGGTACCTTCATATTGGTCAAAAGCAGTAATTGCACATATTTATAAGCAAGGGAAGAGGAAGGATTGCAACAACTATCGAGGTATCTCATTGATTAGTATACCAGGCATAGTATTCACTGGCATCTTGGAAGGGAGGGTGCGGTCAGTGGTTGAGAGGAAGTTGGATGAAAACCAGTGTGGTTTCAGACCACAGAGAAGCTGTCAGTATCAATTTTCAGTATGTGGCAGGTAATTGAAAAATGTTACGAGAGGAATAAACAGTTTTGTTCATGTTTCATAGATCTAGAGAAAACAAATGACAGGGTACAGAGGGAGATGTTCGCCATACTGGGGGACTATGGAATTAAGTGTAGATTATTAAAATCAATCAAAGGCATTTTTGTTGACAATTGGGCTGCAGTGAGAATTGATGGTAGAATGAGTTCTTGGTTCAAGGTACTTATAGGGATTTTTTTTCTAGTTGCTTTATGTCGCATCGACACAGATAGGTCTTATGGTGACGATGGGACAGGAAAGGCCTAGGAATGGGAAGGAAGCGGCCGTGGCCTTAATTAAGGTACAGCCCCAACATTTGCCTGGTGTGAAAATGGGAAACCACGGAAAACTATCTTCAGCTTTCCCGTCCGAAGCCAGGAAGAAGATATAGATGATTTGTTAAGGCAGCAGGAAGAGTTTCTCCGAAAGAGGTCGCAAACTTTGGTGTCTATTGTAAATAAACGGAAGGCAGGGAATGAAGGGAAACCTAACCAAGGTTCAAATTGAAGTGGGAATTCATCTCTAAATACATCACGATCTTACATGATCAAAGTAAACTTCCCTGGAACCACCTAATATCTAACGGAACAAATCTCATTCACATAGACAGCATACAACTGTAAAAATTCACTTATCCCGGATGCACACAGACTGAATTATGTAACGAACAGCCGGAATTTTAAGAATTTTATATCACACCAATTGTATCATAATTTTATCGTATTTCATATATCACCACATTAATTGTATGTTATTTTATAATGTGTTAAAATGTGTTTTAGATGTTTTAGGAATATATATCTTGTTTTAATTTGTACTCAAGGCTGATGATGGCACATAGATGCCGAAACTAGTACCATTTGACTATTTGACATGTGATTAAATCACAATAAAACGTCATTGTATTGAATATGTGGATCTTGAAAGAATTTAATTTTGTTGTAATCCCACTTCAATACGGAACCAATGAAATTCATAACTTGCTGTCTAATATCTTGAAACTTGAAAATAGGTGCACAAGGTATGAAAATTAGCTTTTCAAAGACTAAATTGATGTCAGTGGGTAAGAAATTCAACAGATTTGTATGTCATATTTGTAATACAAAGCTGAAAGAGGTAGATAATTTTAAGTATTTAGGTTGTGTGTTCTCCCAGGATGGTAATATGGTAGGTGAGATTGAATCAAGGTGTAGTAAAGCTAATCCAGTGAGCTCACAGTTGCGATCAACTGTGTTCTGTAAGAAGGAAGTCAGCTCCCGGATGAAACTATCTTTACATCAGTCTGTTTTCAGACCAACTTTTGTTTACGGGAGCGAAAGCTGGGTGGACTCAGGATATCTTACTCATAAGTTAGAAGTAACAGACCTGAAAGTAGCGAGAATGATTGCTGGTACAAACAGGTGGGAACAGTGGCAGGTGGGTATTTGGAACAAGGAGATAAAGGCTAAGTTAGGAATGAACTCATGCATAAAGCTGTACACATATACCGGCTTCAGTGGTGGGGTCATGTGAGACGAATGGAGGAACATAGGTTACCAGGGAGAATAATGGAATCTGTTATGGAGGGTAAGGGGAATAGAGGGAGACCAAGACAACAATGGTTAGACTTAGCTTCTAACAATTTAAAGATTTAGAGGTATAGAACTAAATGAGGCCACAGCACTAGTTGCAAATAGAGGATTGTGGCGATGTTTAGTAAATTCACAGAGGCTTGCGGACTGAACGCTGAAAGGCATAACGGTCTACCCATATAATGATAATGTATGTTGTTGTTATTATTATTATTATTATTATTATTAGCGTATTCTCCCAATAATGGAAGACGTTAAGCAAACAACTCAATCAAGCTTTCTTTGGGTTCTTCTTGTTCTTCCAATAGGCTTTCATTCTCTCTGAGAAGGCTTGTTTACGTTCTTCCGACCATTTCGGTCTGCACTGTTTTTGCTTTGGTTGCTCTGATGTAACTTCCCACTTGTTGACTTTGTGTCTGAAGGTGTCTCTTTCTAAAAGGTCTGTTGCACATATGTTTGCGTTTTTGAGGTCCTTTCGAAGTTCGTCCAGCCAAGGTGTTGAATTCTTAAGTGAGCTAACATAATTTAATATTCTCTTTGACAGTCGATTTTCTGGTAATCTTGTGAGGTGTCCAAAGAATTTCATTCGTCTTTTCTTAATGTCAATTTCAATGCTTGAAACTTTTTCTGTTGTTTTGATTGATTATAGCCTGTAACCATCTTGGGTATATCTTGCTCCTAGGATTTTCCTGATGATCTTCCTCTCTTGCTTTTTTATTTTTTCTAATTCTTGTTTACTGTTAAGTGACAATGTTTCACTTGCGTAAAGGACTGTTGGTTTTATGACTGTGTTGTAATGCCGAATTTTTGTCTGTCTTGACATGCATTTTTTGTTGTAGATGTCTTGAACTAACCCTGATGCCTTCTTGACTTTTTGGAGACGGTTTTGCTGTGAGATCTTCTCAAGGCCTGTCGGTTCGATGAATTCTCCGAGGTATTTAAAGTACGAGACCCGGTCGATTTTACCGTATTTTGTTCTCAGGCTCGTGATATTTGTCTTTGAACAGAAGAATTTAGTTTTCTCAAATGAAATCTGTAGTCCCACTTTTTCTGCAGATTCCTTAAGTATCTCAAGCTGCTTGATGGCAGTCTCCTCATCCTCTGTTAAAATCGCCAGATCGTCCGCAAATGCGAGGTATGGTACGTAGAGGTTGTTTTTGGGAAAGCCCAATCGGATCGGTTTCCAAGATTCACGTTTCTTGAGTTCCTTCTCCCAATCTTCCATAACCTTGTCTAGGGCGACGTTGAACAGAATAGGAGAGAGTCCATCACCTTGTCTCACACCTGTTTGAATGTCGAAGGGTTCTGAAATTTCTCCCATAAATTTCACTTTAGATTTTGTGCCCGTTAGTGTTTGTTTTATGAGTTCTAGGATTTTGGGATCTAGTCCTCTCTCTTCTAGAATTTGGAATAGTGAGGGTCTGTCTATCGAATCATATGCCTTTTTGAAATCTACAAATGTGCATACTGTAGGCTTTTGTCTGAGGGCTCGTAGTTTAAGTATGGTTTTGAGGTTGAAAATTTGTTCTGGGCATGACCTGTTTGGTCTGAACCCTGCTTGAAATTCTGATAATTTGGGTTCTAATTGTTGTTGTGTTCTATGCAAGAGACAGGCTGATAGTATTTTGTATGTGACTGATACAAGTGAGATTCCTCTGTAATTGTTTACGTCTAACTTGCTGCCTTTTTTATGTAGTGGATGGATTAGAGCAATCTTCCAGTCATCCGGGAGCTTTTCGGTTTGCCAAATGTTTTGGATTATTTGTGTAATTTCTCTGAGTGAATTTGGGCCTAAATTTTTCAGAAGTTCAGCTACAATTCCGTCTTCCCCTGATGCTTTGTTGTCTTTAAGTTTCTTGATATGTGAATAAATTTCTTCTTGAGTTAGTGGTGACGAATTTTCCGGTATGATTTCTGGCTGTACTTTCGGGAATCTCTTTTTGGGTTCTGGACAATTTAAAAGCTGTGAAAAATATGTAGCTAATACTTGGCAGTTTTCCTTATTTGTCAAGGCTAGTTTACCATCTTGCTTCCGAAAGCAAAGGTTCTGTGGGGAATATCCTTTAATTTGGTTCACAAAGGTCTTGTAGAAATCGTGTGTGTTGTAATTTTTGAAGTTGTCTTCAATTGACTTCAGTTGGTCATTGACGTATTTCCGTTTATTTTGTCTTAAAATCTTGGATACATGCTTGCGAACTTCGAAGAATTTCTTCTGTGTTTCTTCTGATTTGTTACAATTGTAGTTTTGAAATGCCTTTTTCCTTTCTTCTAGTGCGGTCTCACATTCTTGATTCCACCAAGGATGTTTTGGTTTCTTGCGAAGAGGGATTAGGTCCTTCGCCGTTTCGATGATTTTAGTCTTGAAATTCTCCCAGCTCTCTGCAGGTCGTTTTTCCCATTCTTCTGAAATTTTGGAGTCCTTGATTTTGTGTAGATCAAATTTTGGAATCACCGATGTTTTCCTGTTGAATTTCCCTTTGGGTGTGAATTTAATTTTGATTCTGCTTAAATAATGATCCGAATCGATGTTAGCACCTCTGCGCACTTGCACATCATGAATTTCCTTTTGGTAATCATATGATATTGCCACATGATCAATCTGAAATTCTCCTAAATGATGGATGGGTGATTACCAAGTTTTTTGCTTTTTGGGATTCTTCCGGAGTGATGTTGACATAATTTTGAGGTTATTTTGTTGGCATAACTCAATGAGGCGTGTGCCATTTTTATTGGTGAATCTGTGGGCTGAATAGTCTCCCACTGTCCTCCTGTATTTGTATTCCCTGCCAAGCTGTGTATTGAAATCACCGAGTAGAATTTTCACATCATTTTTAGGGATTTTGGCCATTTCTGTTTCAAGTTCTTCCCAGAATCTTTCTGTTTTTTCAGGCTCCTTTTTATTGTCTCCATTTGTTGGTGCATGCATATTAATAAAGGTGTATTTTTTGTTTGTATGCCTGATTTTTAAGGTCATAAGCCTATTGTTGATGGGTTTCACCTCTATTACTGAATCCAAAACTTTTTTGTCTACACAGAAGGCCATTCCTAACAATGCTGCTCCTTTACCAATTTTCTTGTTTGTTCCACTTTTGAAGATCCTATAGTTATTGTAATCCATCGTTTCTGAATCGGTGAAGCATGTTTCTTGTAGGGCCAGAATTTGGATTTTCTGCTTTGTAAGTTCTGTTGTGAGATTGTGCAGTTTTCCTGTTTGAATCAGTGTCTGAATGTTGAATGTGCCAATGAAAGTGTGAGTCATTCGTGGAAGTTTATCAGAGCACTCCGACTTGCTCTCTCGTATTCGCCCAAGCTCCCCAGAATCCGAATGCTTGGTTGCCACTTTAGAGTGGGTGGATTGTCCACCTGGGGTAATTTTGTCTTTACTTGTACGAGTCATGTCTGCTTGTAAGCAATCTTCTAGCTTTCGCTAGTGGTGTAGAACCAGGGATTGTTAGTTCCTGGAGCATATTTACAGCCGCACCTCTGGTGATCAGACGCTGACCACTTGCCGCTTGCTACAAGTCAGGCGCGAAGTGGATTTGATTCGGTTCTTCCGCCCTCTCTGCCATTGGGATATATCCTCTTCTGCCGTCAAGGCCGTTGACCATTTCTCTGTTCACCTCAGTTGATCCGCGGGTGCTTATTTGGCTAAGCCTTATTCACACCTGTCCTGCATATCTACAGGAGTTTCCCCTATCAGCCATACGGGACGCGCCGTGTCGGGGTTGAGGGCCCCCACCCCAGTGTCTTACGCAGGGTTATGCCTAGCTCCTACTCATTTCAGAACCAGACCCCCACGTAAGCTGACCGGGCTTATTATTATTATTATTATTATTATTATTATTATTATTATTATTATTATTATACTGGCTATAGGACCATGGCAATAGGGTTGGGCACTATGTCCCTGTTTCGGCACAATGTGTCGGTGCACAGTTATGTTCCGCTGTTCCAGAACACCGAGTGTCAATTGTTCCGAAACATTCTCAAGCAAGCCGGAGACACTGACTCGTTGTCCCATCAGAAGCGTCACTATGCACTGCCCTTCGCCTACTAGCTGAACTGTGCAGCGGGCGCACGGGACGCGGGACTGTAACTTTGCAGTGTAGAGAGAACTTCGAGAGGCAACATTACATGCTCCGCGCCAGTGGGAACTGGGAATGTGCCTGTACGGAACGTGCTGTGTGGTGTGTGCCTGTGTGTAGTTATGGCTATGGTCCAGCATAAAGCTGCAGGGAACGTGAACGAACAGTCGGAACACTGAAATTCGCGCCCAGTAATCACGTTTAAAGGCTGCTTTTAGGTTAAGATTTTTCCGGTCAATATAAAATACACATAACACGGTTACAATGGCAGTGCAGTAACGAATTCAAGAATATTTTTACCAGTTGAATGTATTGGCCTGTATTGTTAGTAATTAGTGAGTAATTAATATCTCGAAAATTTCCCTCAACACTTTCTCGGGGATTGACGTTAAACATTAATTTGGACTTTAAGGAAACGTTTAAGCCCAAGAAAAATATGGGTCGTCGCTTTGGAATTTAAAATATAACTGGATGAATACATTGTTGTACTTTCGTGCTGTTAGGCCGGGCGCACATTGAGAAGCAGTTGGCTGCAGAGCAGGGAAGAACTGAGCAGAACAGCGCGAAGCTTAACGAAACTGCGAAGTGGACGTGAGCGCACATTGCCACGCAGGGTCTCGTCGGTTTTCAGAAATAACATGTTTTCTTTAGACTCGGTGATACTGGGGCATCCAGTATAAAGAGGCTCTTTTTTTCTTTTTCTTCAAGCATTCGCGATTTTTCTCATTTTGTTAGTCATCTTTACAATTTCCCTTGTGCTGATGGCAACGCGGTTATTCAGTTTAAGACAATCGCAATAAAAACAACCACCTTCGCCAGTTTACAAGACTGAACAATATTTCTATGTTAGCGATGTTCGGCGTTCGTATGGACTAAGCAAAGATTTTAATTCATAATTATTTTTTATATTTTTTACATCGCACTGACACAGATAGGTCTTATGGCAACGATGGAAGAGGAATGGGCTAGGAATGGGAATGAAGCGACCATGGCCTTAAGGTACAGCCCCCACCCCCCACCCCCCAGTATTAGCCTTGTGTGAAAATGGGAAACCACGGAAAACTATCTTCACGGTTGCCGACAGTGGGGTTCGAACCCCCTATCTCCCGAATGCAAGCTCATAGCAAGGCGATTCTAACCGCACGACCAACTTGCATGGTAAATTCATTAATAGGATCACAGTGGGGGAGAGGGAAAAATATGTATTTACAAATGTAGTGCTAGATTTTCATCTAGTTGTCACAAGACACAAGATACTAAAATCAATCAACATTGACGATCTGTTGTGAACGCGTTTGCATTTATATTTGACAAGACATGATAAATGATTTTCCGTATTTATCTCTTCACATAAATGTGATGATGGATGACGGCGACGGAGTCAGCGATGATGCTTTCCATAATCAGCATTAGATCTTTGTCTTAAATTCTATATGTTGCGAGAACTTGGGTCACGGATTGTTTTATAGATATATGAGGATTACATTCTTTTGTTTGCTGTTTGTTTAACGTCGCACTAACATATCGAAGGTTTTCGGCGATGGAAGGGTGGAAGATTGGGAAGGTAGCGGGCGTGGCCTTAATTAAGGTACAGCCCCAGCATTTGCCTAGTGTGAAAATGGGAAACCACGGAAAGCCATATTCAGGGCTGCCGACAGTGGGGTTCGAACCCACTATCTCCCGAATGCAAGCTCACAGATGCGCGACCCTAACTGCACGGCCACTTGCTCGGTGGATTACATTTTAGGCCTTTCTCTAAACTACCTTGTTACGCAGCGTGAATAAAATGATTTATAGCCTAGACTGTAGTGCCTTATTCCCCGAATTTACATACCGATTTTCATTAAATTCTGTTCAGCCATTTTCTCACAAACATACATACATACATACATACATACATATATACGTACATACTGCATTGCAGTCCACGTGATTCACATAGTACCTACAAAACATGGTGAGACTGCAGGGCTGTGGTAATTTTCTCCTCCATTTCTAAACCAACTGCGTGACACGTGCGCAGGAAACTGTTTCGAAGACTGCGCGTGGTAGGCGAAAGTAGGTGCAGAACCGGCCTGCTCTGCTCTGTCCTGCCCTGCCTGTCAACTTGCGATGGTGCAATGATTTGTGTGGATTACAAAAATCTGCTCTGCGCTGCACTGCTTTAGCTGCTTCGCCTGCGTCCCAATGTGCTTATGCTCTCCGCACTTCGAATTCCTTCCCTCTCAACTTCCATTTACTTTCTTCAATATCTCGAAAATTTCCCTCAACACTTTCTCGGGGATTGATGTTAAAAATTAATTTGGACTTAAGGAAACTTTTAAGCCCAAGAAAAATGTGGGTCATCGCTTTGGAATTAAAGATATAACTGGATGAAAAAATGTTGACACTCTAACACAGGGCAGCACACAGCCGGTATCGACAGGTAGACACAGCCAAGGCCAACTAATCTATCTAGTGCGGCCTTGGCACAGCACGTTCGGTTCAGGCACATTCCAGCTGAAGTGGAGCATATTGCCTCTCGAAGTTCTCTCTAGGACGCATTTACAGTCCTGTGTCCCGTGTCTCGGCACTCTGTACCGAAACACTCCGCCTCAAGCTCCTAATGTTGCAGAACAAGTGAATGTTCCGGTCTGCCCAACCCTACATGGCAATACAACACATTGTGCATCTATTATGATATGTGTGCTCTAAAAAAGATGGTACTGCAGCTTGCTTTGCAAATATAACATTGCTATAATAATGTGTTTCTAATTGTTAACCTATTCGTAAAATGGTTAAAATACATGTTGTGAGTTATTTTGTATTAATTATAATGTATAAATCCCATATTACTTCTTGTGATATGCTGCTATGATCCTAATAATAATAATGTTATTTGTTTTACGTCCCACTAACTACTTTTTAAGGTCTTCGGAGACGCCGAGGTGCCGGAATTTAGTCCCGCAGGAGTTCTTTTACGTGCCAGTAAATCTACCGACACGGGGCTGTCGTATTTGAGCACCTTCAAATACCGCCGGACTGAGCCAGGATCGAACCTGCCAAGTTGGGGTTAGAAGGCCAGCGCCTTTATCGTCTGAGCCACTCAGCCCGGCCTGCTATGATCCACCGTTTTCCAAATGCATTTCACGAGCTTGTGAAGAAAACCATTGTATCACGGTATCTATTAATGCAGCCAACAACAAGCATATAGTTCTAGCCGAACGTTATGACATTAAAAAATAATCATCTGAAGACAGCATTGTAAGATGATTCTTATTCTTCTACTTATTTTGCTTCTTAATTTATTTATTGGGTTCCACTTTCATGTTATACCCATATACTGTATCAAAAACAAAACAAAACTTGGGATAGAGAATGTACCGGGCACAAGGTTCTACTCTTGTAGAGTAGGCTAGGGGTACCAGATCCATAATAGACTATATCTTAACCGACTTTGAATTCAGGAAGTCTGTTAGGAATGTACTGGTTTTCAAGAATTTTTCAATGATACGTACCACTATCTGATCTGTAGTGAACTAAGTATCTCTAAGCCTAAGGTAGAGAAAGTGAAATCTGTCTGCAAACAAGTAAGGATAGAAAATCTCCAGGACGAGGAAATTACAGAAGTACATGGATGTGATTAGTGAGAAGTCACAAACATGACCGGATCAACACATAGGAAATGTGGTCTTAGATTCTAATAATGACTTTAGACAAAAACATAGAAAGGGATGCAGCTATAGGGGGGCCTGTAAAATGATTGAATATATTTATGTAAACATCACACATTTTCCAGCTTCTTAAGGCCACCACACACAGAAAGCTAAGCTAAGCTACACTATGCTATGCTATGCTAAGGAATGCCAAGCTGTGATGTGCTATGACACAAATAAAAAGCTAAGCTAAACTATGCTAAGCAGCACTTTTATTGTCTCACTGTTGTAAATAATCAGTTGCTCTCTCTGCACTACTGCTCGGTAGCATGATTTTTTTTTTTCAAAAGGGTTCGACTGGCTGAGACTGTGTAGGTGTGGAGGCGGATGGAACAGATGATAGTATATAATTTCGTGTGGCTATTTCTAGCCGAGTGCAGCGCTTGTAAGGCAGACGCGGGTGGGCGGCATCTGCCATGTGTAGGTAACTGCGTGTCATTGTGGTGGTGGATAGTGTTATGTGTGGTGTGTGAGTTGCAGGGATGTTGGGGACAGCACATACCCCCAGTCCCCGGGCCAATGGAATTAACCAATGAGGGTTAAAATCCTCGACCTGGCCGGGAATCGAACCCGCGACACTCTGAACCAAAGGCCAGTACGCTGACCATTCAGCCAACGAGTCGGACGGAACAGATGATGAATCAGATATATGTGATAGGGAGCGTAGGTCATCACATTCCGGACTCTCGCAGTCATCTGGGTGGCTGCTTCAGTTATCTCTTGACGTCGATATGTTTCCTGCCTGTCAATGTTTGAATGTGTGCTGTAAGGAAAATTAAGCTATTAATACACATCCAAACGTAGATTATGAAATGACACACGGAGATCTGTTTATGGAGCATATTGAACTGTCCTAATCCTTGTGCTTAACACGCAATTATTCATGTTGTTCATTTTTTTTTAGTGTAATGTTTATAATGTCTTAACTGCAAAACAACAAATTGAAACGTTCTTATTTGCTTATAACCGCGAATGAATTACATGCATTTTAAATTATAATATACTCAACATATAAATTCACTTATAATTTCATCAATTTTTTATATTTTAAAAATATTTTAAATTCCGGTATTAGTCATACTGCGTGCATTAAAGTAACAGCTCACCTTCTTGTAGAAATATAAGGCAGAAAGAATTCCATTTTTTTGTGGAATCTCCACTCTTTCATTTTTTCCCTTCCTGTCCACTTTTACTCTCTTTTTGTCTCATCAGTACCTCCCTAAAACAGTCCCTCAGTTTTTTTCATAAGTTTTAAAGTAATTTACCTAAAACAATATATGGTATTATTTTACCTTTCACGTTCTTAGTAACTGTTGATATATTTAAGAATATTTAAGAATATCGCATACAGTTGCAGAACAGGCGCTTCAACTGTATCTTCTAAATTGTAAATAATGTGCGTAAAGCCATGTGAAAAAAGTATTCTTCTCAAACAATTAGAACTGTCAAAATTGTGATTATATAGCTAATTTATAAATGGTAGTCTACTTACTATCAATTTGAAGTACTGAACTTATTTCCTGCCAACAGTTTTCCTTTCTTATCAAGTCTCTGTAGTAATTTGATGACGTATCATAAAGCCCGGGATATCATTTCACCTCATCAATTAGTCGTTCTTCTTTTGGCCCGTTTTCCATTGTATTAAAATATTGAAGTGCTACCAGAAGAGACTCACACGAGAGCCCGCCAGACCAACTGCTTCCGTGGTTTCCCATTTTCACACCAGGCAAATGCCGGGGCTGTACCTTAATTAAGGCCATGGCCGCTTCCTTCCCACTCCTAGCCCTTCCCTGTCCCATCGTCGCCATAAGACCTATCTGTGTCGGCGCGACGTAAAACAACTAGCAAAAAAAAAAAAAAAAAAGACCAACTGCTCAGAAATGAAAAGCGCATGTGCCAGACCAGCTACAGCCAAGAAAATTGCCTGCCTAGCGATCTGTCTAGCTTAGCTTAGCTTAGCTTAGCTTAGCGTGGCATAGTATAGCTTAGCATAGCGACCTGTGTGTGTCATCGTACTTAAATGCATTGGGAGCGATATTTTTAACAACACCGCGTAGCTTAGCGTAGCTTTCTGTGTGTGGTGGCCTTTATGGTCAGCTGTTGATGAATTTGTCCCTAAGTAGTTCTTGTAATTTCCACTCGCAGCAGTACATTGCTATACACATGAGGCCTATAGTTTAAGACTTTCCACTTATATTCACAGGCCATGCGAGTCCTCATGCGGGTACCGTATGCCTTATGTCAAGCCTGGCATGATAAGAAGTGTTGACAGCTGAGGCAGCAGGATGTTTAGCTCTGTCGCTCAGTTCGCTAGTAATTATTGCACTTTTAAGGGGGTGTTGTAATGTTATGGTTAAGGGGATGGTTAAGTGCATACAACGCAGATAATATTTTTGATCGAGTATTATTTGCACAAGAAGAAGAAAACAGTTAAAAGATGGTTTCAAAAATCCCGTAGACAGTTTCCCAGGTCTATAGTATTATCAAAATGTTACGTGCATCAACTCGTTCGCAAGTGGCGTAGTACTGGTTCCGTAACTAATAAGAGATAACAGCGAAGGAGAACAGCTCTAACACAAGAGAGCTTAGAAGATATACAGGCAAGACTGTGGGTCCGTCCACATAAGTTGCTTCGGCGAGTAGCTCAGGAAATGGGCATTTCACATTCATCAGCATGTCGTGCAACAAAATGATTACATTTACGATCTTACCGGTCTCATTCAGTCTATAATATACAGCTTACAGGTTTCGTAGCAAGAATAAGATTTTGCAATTGGCTAATGAATAGTGCCCACGATGGTATCGTGGATCCGAACTTCCTTTTTATGATTGACAAAGCATGATTTTCTTTGAGTGGATATGTCAGTTCACAGAACAGTAGGAACTATTGGTCCGATATTATTTTCAAGACACAATTACTTCCGACCGTTACATTCAGAACATTTTTAAACCATGTTTTTAATAATGTTATTGGTTTTACGTCCCGCTAACTACTTTTTTTGGTTTTTGGAGATGCCGAGGTGCTGGATTTTTTGTCCCACAGGAGTTCTTTTATATGTCATTAAATCTGTCGACACGCAGCTGATGTATTTGAGCACCATCAGATACCGGGTCAGAAGGCCAGCGCCTCAACCATCTGAGCCGCTCAGCCTGGCACGCAACATTTATTTTTATTTTTTTGCTGTACAGGAATAATTCTCGAACTGCAAAAGAATTTTTAAAAATCTAAATTTGGAACACTGTGCGTTTCATCAGTGTCAGGGAAATCACTTTCAACATCTTCTCTAAATACTGGTGAGTTCGGTTTCATTTACACGAGAACCTTGTTTATCCCGCCCTCATTAATCCGGATCTCCGGTTTATCCAGATCGAAAATAATAAAATTTTATTTTTACTTGTACAGTATTTCTTTTACTGGGTCGACTCTTCTTGAATGTCTTTTCCGCCAAAGATAATTAAGGACAGGAATTGGAAGTAATTCGGCCATGGTCTATCAATGGTACCGTTCCGGCATTTGCCTGGAACTGAGAATGGGAAACCGTGGAAAACCATTCCCAGGACAGCCGAGGTGGGATTCGAACCCACGCTCTTCTGAATACAATGCACTACTAACGTGCCACAGCACACTGAGCTACGCTGCTCGCTAAACATTGTTTAGTCACTTCATCAACCACTTTTTTTTAATGACTGTCCTGCTTACATGGAGTCTGTGACACTCATCTGTTACTGCAGACGTTGTTATCTCAAGTTCACATCCTTGCTCATTAATGACCTGCTGTGTGATTGCTTAAGACGATGAAAGAGGAAGGGAATGAGTCATCATATCCAGCAATCTGTGAGAGACCACATCAGTAGCTGAAGGTTAACACCACGTTGTACAGTTACAGGATTTTCCTGTGCAGTATTGTATTGCTTGAGTGAGCGTGAAATGGCTTCAAAACTGAAG